>NC_134271.1:71586993-72786993 GCF_031893055.1 Leptodactylus fuscus
TGTGAGGGAGCCTTCACACGGAGTAAACGCTCCGCCCATTCTGAATGTATCACAGCAATAGGTAAAAAAACCTCACATTGATTTCAATGGGGAGCGCACATATGCCGGCACCCATAGAAATCAATGGGATCTGTTTTAACACCGCTCATTCTGAATGAGTTTACGTTCAGAATGAGCGGAGCATTTACTCCTTGTCAAGGCTCCCTAAGGATCCATTCACACAGTTTTTTGGCAAGGATTTTGGCACTGAATCCGTGTCAGAATCCATGTGAAAAAAAGCCTCCTCATAGAGTTCTATGAGTTCTGCTAGCTTTTTTTTTCCGCTAAAGGATTTTTTCTGCTAGCGGAAAAAAGCTTCCTTCAGGCGGATTCTGCTTGCAAAAACCAAAGCAGTCAATGGGAGGCGGAAAATCCACATGAAATTGGCAAATTTCCTAATTTCTGAAGCGGATTTTTTCCTCGCAAAAAAACTCTGTGTGAATGGACCCTAACCATTTCAGAACTGGGCCATTTTCCCTGGTCAGGGAAGGACACATTTTCAGGTTTGCTCATACATGCAATTTTGAGCAGTATAACATTTTTTTCTTTGGGTTATTAAAATAATTTTTGCGTCTTTTTTGGCAATAGGGCATTATTTTTCTGTTGCTTTTCTTTTATCTCCTCTGGGATGTCTGCCATGTAGGGAGATTGCAGGAGTTGTCCAGTTGCTATGACAAACGGAAGCCTTGTTACCTGTGACAGGTCTTAATAGTTACATAGTGATTTTGCCACAGATTGCAGTAGTAGGGCCAGTTCACACGGAGTTAACGCGCTCACATTCTGGCACGTATACATGTGTCAGAATGTGAGCGCTCAAAATTATGCGCGTTATACGCCCGTAACGACCCATTGAAATGAATGTGATCTGTTTTGAGCGCTCACATTCTGACGCGTGTATACATGCCAGAATGCGTGCCCGTTAACTCCGTGTGAACTCGCTCGTACTGTGTTGCAGTCAATGGTACAAGTCATCTAATGATCACATATTCAAGGGGCTTAAACAAAAGAAAAAAAAAGGGTAACTTGGTGACTAAAGTAATATCTTGCATTTGTCATAGTTTTGGATTTTTGCATTAACAGTAAAACAATATAAGGGTGCATGCACACTACGTAACGCCGGGCGTGTATGAGAGCCGTACACGCCGGCATTACGGCAGACTGCCGAACACTTCCCATTCACTTCAATGGGAGCGCTCGTAAACGCCGCTGTTACGAGCGCTCCCATTGAAGTGAATTAGAAGTGTTCGGCAGCCCTGCTGTAACGCCGGCGTGTACGGCTCTCATACACGCCCGGCGTTACGTAGTGTGCATGCACCCTTACTATGGTGATCATACCAATCTGAAGAGTATGAGGAACATGTCATTTTTACCACACAGTAAACACCATAAGAAAATAGTGTAAATGCAGTTGTATTTTTTTTAAATTCAACCCTATTCTGATTTTTTCTTCCAGTTTTTCAGCACATTGCATGGAATAATCATAACATCATCTCTCTGTATTTACTACTCTGCCTTCCTGAAGACTTAGCCTAAATTCACATGACAGTGAAAATCGTCCATGTGTACATTAAATTTACTATGTTTCAACAGACCGTCAAAAAATAGGTCATGTATAAGGGATCCGTGAAGGCTCAAAACACCAGAGAAAAATGTACATTTTTCACAACCATCAAAAAACCACAGTGAAAACACTTAATTTGCATGTTTGTCACATTTTTTTTCTGTTGTTTTTCTTCCCTTATCAAATTTATAGGGAAAACGAGTAAAATTGACATGCTGTTTTTTCTGCAGTGTGGATGGATTAGCCAGAATGTCATTAACTTTGCTGGTACGTTAAAACACAGCGCGTTTTTTTTTTTTTGTTTTTTTTTTTTGGGGGGGGAGTTGTGCTGCATTTCCACGACAGCCAAAAACACTGCGCTTCTGCAACAATGGGGCTTAGACTAAAGCCAGTTGCACATCACCACATGCTAACCGACGGCCGTAAATGAACGGCCTATGCAATGAATAGAAGCCGCAGAAGCAGGGCCAAAAAATAGGACAGGAATAGGACCTGTTCTATATTTTGTGGTCTGGACTATCGGCCCGCACACAGGGTCGTGTAATTCACAGTCATGTGTACGAGCCAATAGAAATGGGTGGGTCAGTGTGCTATCCGGGAAAAACCCTGATAGCACACTCACCATTCATACGATCGTCTGTAAGGTCTGTGTCTTTAGTCCATCTTTGGCTGTGTGTATTGTTCAGTTTCTTTTCTTGTCCTGTGCCTACTACTACTTGTGATTTTCCCATTGATCCCTTTAGCTTATACCTGACTGTCCCATTTTTAACCTTATTCACATTGTCTTGTTTCTGTAATGTTCCAGAGTGCAGTTCTGGCTGTCTGGTCAGCTGCTACCAATCTCCAATCCCATTGACTTCTATGACATTTTACAGGCGTATTTCTATACGTGTAAAAATACGCCTGTAAAAATACACCTGTAAAATGTCATTGAAGTCAATGGGAGTCTTATTTTTACACGTGTATTTTTACATGTGTATTTAGCAAAAATACACGTGCGTTTACTCCATGTGAAGACTCCCAGAGGTGGCTGTAAAACAAACCGGGTTTGGTAACATAGCAGATCCACAATCCACTACCTGTGTGAATATTAAATGGTACGAAGTACAATTTGTCCCCTAAAGTAATCCTTCGTATGGTTCTACAAAGGAAAAATTTTTAAAAAAAGTTTTGACTTTTGGCAGGTAGTGAGTAAATAACAAAATAAAAAATGGCTGTAGCAGGAAAGCATTAAAGGTCAATTAGATTCCGTGTATGTGTATAAATATACGTATCTATAGTCAATACACAAAACTGTCAGATGAATTATTCTTTCAATTGACTTTACAAAGGATCAAGGGAGATACATTATGTGCGGAGGAAAGGCTATGTAGATATCTATACCAAATAGAGTCCTTTACATGGCATGCTCTACTCCAAGAGGTAGTAATGGCAGATGCCTTCATAGAATTTAATGAAGGTCGAGATCCTTATCTAATAACATATGCAACTGGCAATCTAATAATACATGATTTTAAATGGAGAAAGGTTGAACTTGAGGGATCCGTGTCATTTTCTAACTAATCAGTATTACTTTTATGTAGATTCTATATGTACAAGGTGGGGATATGATTTCTAAGAGGAATGTAAGAGCAGGAAATGACATATTATTGTGATTACAATGGCCTGTGATAGGGCACTATTAGTACTAATCACAGATATGAGAGCCATTCCTATACTTCAGTCTTCCCTATTCCAGTTCCATTTATAAGAAGATAACAAATCTAAGTACAAACATGTACCCAGAGATGCAGAATTAACTCACACAAACAATATCAGCACATCCATCCACCCATCCATCTATCCGTTTGTTCTCTTGTTATATTGTTTTATAGATTTCTGTATTCAATGCTCTGAAACTTGATTATCTTTATATTTCCCAACTGTTGTTGCGATTTACTGACACCGAGTGTGCAATTATTTTCTTATTTTATGAGTTCTTTTATTTTTCTAGGTTTCTCTCTGGTATGTAGAGTTCTCTGTCAGGGTGACAAAATCTACTTATAAACAATTTGTCTAAGTTTTTTTTGTTACTTGCCGCCACAATGAATGATGACTAGAAAAATCTGACTACAAATGGAACAGCACCACCTTCCAATGATGACCATAAAATACAATGGCATCTCCATTCTCTCCTAGTGATATCCAACCTCTGACAATCCAGATGTTGCAAAACTCTTCCTTCCCAGGATGCCTGCAACTTCTAAAGAGTCACAAGTCAGAGATTGTTCTCTTCAACAATACAAGAACAACAATCTATATACTAATATATATTTTCTATCTGTATATTATACTGTATGCCCTGGTGAGTGCGAGTTCTTGGGATTTTATTCAGCAGCAAATCTGCCCAAGCATAAACAGAGCAGCCGTATCTTCTCACAATCATTTCAGACTCTAGTAGGCAATGTAAGGCCATGACCAAGACTGTGTCAGAGCAACAAAACCTGGGTTTGACAAAACAGAAGAATAGGCTAAGAACTCTACATGGGCCAAATGTCCTAGGAACACTCATTCCCAATTGGCTTGTGTACGGCCAGGTTCCCAAGTGGCGTAAACACCGTGGTTTGCCCCCAGCAAAAATGCAGCAGCAGAAAAAAAAATAAAAAACGTTGTTTTATAGTCATTGTCACTGTGGGAAAATATGCGCTGTGGACACACTGCAGTTTCCATAAATGCACAATTATACCTACGGAAACGCCAGTGATTGCCCTATAGGTATAAAGGAAGCAGAAAGTCCGCAGAGGTAACCTTTGCGGACTTTCTGTGAAAAGTGCAATGCGTTGCGTTTTCACACAGCACTTTTTTTTGCTGTGGCCCACTATATGGGGCCTTAGCTCAGACTAGTAAATCAGATGGATGCTAATATGTGCACAACATATAACAAGGAGGTGCGCTGGCATAAAAAGCCCTGTGGAAAAAAACGTGATACGGTGCAGTCGTGGCTTTTCCTGCAGAATTTTTGCTGCAAAACACTACATTGGCCTTAAAGGGATAATCTGTAGTGAAACAAGACCCTTTAAGTGCTAAACTAGGTATGAGCTTTCAGCCTGATGCTTAACCCCGTACTGGGCCCCATAGGAGATGCTACGGTGGTGGTTCTACCAAGGTCAGCAGTCCAATGCTGCCATGTACTGTAGCAGCGACCATTAAACACATATAGGATAAGGCAGCTCTGCTTCTTTCTATGTACCACACAGCTTGGAATCAAACAGTGTAACTGCAAGAGCTTTTGACATAATACAGATCACATCTGCTCCCGGCTTTGAAGTAACGTGAACACAATGCAGTTCTCAGAACTACCTCATTTCATTTAATCTGCTGGTTTTGCATGAGAGGTGCAGCACTGAGTAAATGGGTTAGTTTTTATTCCTGTCAGGCAAACAGTACCTTCCAATGTGCGCTCGGAGCGGCTGTCCTGTCTCCCAGCCTTTAATCACAAGGACTCTGATCGTGGCAAGATGTTAGAGTAAAATGCAGAGATATGTTCTAATTATAATGACCCTTGTTGGGAGATTTTCACATGAATACAAATCTGTCGCTGCTGGAAACGGCGGCAATTATATCATTAGCAAACTTGTCCGGGCCTTGTACAAATGTGCAGGTTCTTACCTAGGCTCAGAGCACTGATTAAGACTTATCTGTTGTGTGTGCTACAGGCATGGTTAAAGGGGAAGGCTCCCAAGCTGTGACTGTCCAACTGTTGTGAAACTACAACTCCCAACATACCTTGATAGCCTCAGGCTCTGCCTCAACTAGGCTCTTCAGTATTAGTCATTCAACAATGTTGCTCTCTCCACTTACATTACATTAAAGTAACTCATTCACTTTGAGCCATGTGCATCTGAGTCTTTCCATTCTAGATTAGATTTCTTTTAAGGCTAAGGCCGCACATTGCGGAGAAGCTGCTTTTTTTGTTGCAGATTTTGCTGCGGTTTTTTTGAGCCAAAGTTAGGAGCGGCTTCAAAAGGAATGGCAATATAAAGAAAGTTCTTATACTTCTATCTTCTGCTCAATCCACTCCTGATTTTGGCTAAAAAAAACTACAGTAAAATCTGTAATAGGTATTCGCATATCCTTTCTGAATGGAGCAGCAGATGGCATATATGCAACCATAAGTAGGTGAAGGGTTTTCCCTAGATGGGATCCATAAATGGCCTTACACAGAGCCTCTGCCCAAGATCAATTGGCATCTTGCTAGAAATTATGCTTATTTAATGTTACGTTCATTTGTGATTATTTTCGAAACGTGAGATGTAACTGTAATTAATGTAAAGTATATGAGGTTGTGCTCCTTTTGTAGATATAATGTGTGAGAACAGGACGTTGGTTGTGCTTTGGTGCTGTTTAGGACTACCCATGATATGACCCTGTGCTAACTGCAGCATGATGCCTGGTTTATGCCAGGGTAAACACACGCTGTATTAAGGATGGCCTTTGCACCTTTCAGGGAGCTGATACATGCAGTTCACTTGGCTTAGTCAGTCAACGACGTCCATGAGTGTCGCCTCTAAGAAAGGAAGGGATGCCTACAAGCTCATGTGGGTGAACCTTAAGCCATTGAAGTTACTGATTTTGCGTGCAATATCCTGGTCTTGTTATCTTGTTATCTTGTCTTGTTATCGTCAATCAAGAAAAGTAAAGTCTCAGTTCCGGGATTAAAGAGCTTTTGCTAATTTTAATTTTGACATGATATAGTACGTTGTACAACACTATTGGTATGATGTGGGTGGTTTACAACTTGACTCTGGTGACAGGATACTGGAGACCAATAAAAAGAACAGTGAACACGGCTTGGAGTGAGGTGGTGATGGCTCCTGATTTGGTGTGCCTTGGAGGAGAGATGCTGTCACTGGGAGGCTGAAAAGTTTTGGGATAGCCCACAAGAAAGTATTATGTGGAGGCTCCAGAGCCAAGTAGCCAAAGATGCCGCAGCAGTGTCCCTACCAGAATTAACATTAGGTAAAACCATAGTGCTTTGAGAAGGTGAATGTGCAAGACAACGTCTCCCAAGTGTTATGCAATATGTCCCTATAATGGCCATCTTATGGTATGGAAGGAGGAGATGGGAGCCCACCTTCCCTGGTGTGAGTACAACAAGGACAACAAAAGCACCAAAGCAGTGGGCATGGATGAGGAGAAATAAAGGGCCATGAAAGAGAGAAGGAGAAAACCAGAGGAGTTCTCCACCAGCAGAAGGTCCAAGGATAGATGCCCTTGCCAGGACCAAGCCGTGCGTATTGGATAAGACAGCAAGCATGTAAGGCGTAGAAGAAGAAGTAGTCATGGTCTGATGTTGGACAAGAGCAGGACATCAAAACATGAGAAGAGGATGAAGAGGAGCTGATCATTGCTGACCTTCAGGAGCATTACTGAGTTGTTACATGTAAGTATGTGTGTTAGTTGTGAGACAGGAAGGGATGCAAGTTTTGTTAATGCTGAGTTATTGTGCCTGAAGAAGTAGCACACAATGTAGCAAGCCTTACCTGCGCTTAAAGACAAGCGTCTGAGTGGCAACCCATATTACGTTTACCACAGATATGGGAGGACTAATAGATGGTTGGGCAACTCAGAGAAGTGACAATTTGATTCTGTAAATGACAGTCTTCCCAGGATAACATAACCTTTGGATAGAAAGTAGGCGTTAAACCGGGATTTTGTTGAATGGTGCCAGCGAAACCAGCTTAGGATTAATGCTGGGAAGACCAAGGAGATGGTGGTGGAATTTGGTAAACAGAGAGGTGTTCCGACCCCGGTGGAGATCCAAGGAATATGTATTGAGATAGCCAGGACCTATAAGTATCTGGGCGTGCTCCTCAATAATAAACTGGACTGGGCTGATCACCTGGAGGCGCTGCACAGAAAGGGCCACAGCAGACTCTACCTGCTCAGGAGGCTGAGGGCCTTCGGAGTCCAGGGGACACTTCTTAGGGCCTTCTTCAACTCTGTGGTTGCTTCAGCCATTTTTTTCGGTGTGGCCTGCTGGGAGAGCAGTATATCAACCAGGGACAGAAATAGACTTGACAGGCTGATCAGGAGGGCCAGCTCTGTCCTGGGGAGCCCCTTGGACCCATTACAGGTGGTGGGTGACAGAAGGATACTGTCTGTGGTGACCTCCATGTGGGAGAACAAATCCCACCCCATGTATGGGACCCTGATGGGACTTGGCAGCACTGTAAGTGACCGTCTGCTCCAGCCCAAGTGTGAGAAGGAGCGCTATCGCAGGTCCTTCCTTCCAACCGCGACCAGGCTATATAATCTACATCAAACCAAGCGAAGATCACTCCGCACAGAGAACTAATGATTATGACGATGACCATGAAGTCTTCCTTCTTTCTTTTCCGTTCCTTAGCGGACTCCTAGTATATCTTCTCTTCTCAGCATATGTGTGTCTACGTCTGTATTATATTACTGTGTATTATCCTGTTCCTGTATTACTATGCTGCTGTAACATACTGAAATTTCCCCACTGTGGGACTATTAAAGGATTATCTTATCTTATCTTATCTAAAAGGGTTTTCCCATCTTAGGCTGGTCTTACACGACCGTAGTTTAAGTCCGCAAATGGTCCGCAATTGAGGGTTTTCAATTGCGGACCATTTGCGGACACATTATACTCAATGCGGCCTCTTACACCACTAGATATTTTATCTGTGGTGTGCCGGGCCGCAACCGAGGTCCGCACTTTTTAGAACATGTCCGTAATGGCCACAATTCACGGCACTGCACGGACTCGCCCATAGAACTCTATGGGCGAGTGTGGCAGGTCACGGATATCTGCGGAGTGTAAGTTGATGATCAGCAACTAGTGTTGCTGATCAGCAACTTGCGGACCGTAAAAGCATTACGATCGTGTAAGACCAGCCTTAGTGTTTCAGCAGCTTTGCCAGTGGTCTGTTCTCTCATTTCCTGTATTTCGCCCCCTCCTCCCTTTTGCTGAACAGGACACACAACACTTCTGCAGATCAGATAATATACAGATGCCTGTACAGAATTGACTCAATGTTATCTGTGTGCTTACAAAGAGCAATAACAGACTCTGCTTTATCAGCAAACTGCAATTAGCTGAACGATTGTCCTACTGGCAAAAGCAGTGAGTGAGTGATTCACTTGTCCTATAGGTCCGTGGTTATAGCAATGCTGTGTAAACAATGGGACGGATAAGGTCACATAGCAGGCAAACAAAGCAGAATTTCTAAAACAATATATTTAGGAAAAGTATTTAATTTACATAAGCTACCGGTATAGATAGGATCCTTGAGATGGGACAAGCCCTTTAATTTATCTCTCAGTCATAAGCGCCTGTTGCTGTGTTTGAGTAAGCAATCCTCGATAAAGCTCTGGTAATGGCTATCCACAGAGTCCTGCTCAAGATTAGATGTCATCATTTCAGAAACAGTGTTTGTTCAATGTTACATTAGTTTTGACTATTTTATGGTTATGCTGTGTATCTGTTGCTAATACAAAATGTATAATGTTGTGTTTCCTTTGAAGGTGCAACATATGAGGGCAGAACATTAGTTATGCCTAGAAGATGTACCATGGGAGGAGTTCTTCAAGATGTTCTTTGGTATGACTGCATAAGCTGCAGTGTGATACATTGATTATATCACAGGTGCAGGATTGCTGTATATATAGTAGTTTTCATGACTTTTGCAGGTAGTTGGGGTGCCTGGAGTCCATTCAGTTTGGTCTGTCTTCACCAATCTGGGAACAGCTTGCATGTCACAAGAAGTCAGAGCTTTAATCCGTGGTGTGGCAAGCAATATCACCTATGAGAACATGAATACCTGATAACTCATATGAGGAAGTTTCAAGTGATTGAAGTTACTGATTTTGTTCTTATTGCAGTTTTGTTACCTTATATTGCTGAAAATGAATGTTTCCGATAATAAGGGGTGTTGATTTTGTTTTTCTCTTTCAGAAGCGCGCACTGCACACCATTTCCATCAGTAGTGCAGGTAAACAATAACTCTGTGCTGCCAAGCATGACAAGCGAATATGGAGGGAAGTCAGAGGGCAGCATGGAAGGATCAAATCTTCAGAACACTAATATTAGTCTCCTAGGCACTTAGAGTATCTCAAAGGGTTTTTCCCCCCCCCCCATAGATCCATATGATATAATGTTAGGGTTTAGCATCACTTTCTAATTGCTGGGGATCTGCTGTTTGCTTCTGCACAGTTTCACCCTCTATGGCTACATTCTAAACACTTGCTTTCAGAGATCTGTAGCATAGACTCACTTGTTTCAGGGCTGTTTTGCATTCCATGGCACAGCAGATAGCTGTGTGGGTGTGAGTTGCGGTATTCTAGTGATATGCTAAACCATTAGAAGATGGGATATCACTTTAAAGATAAATGCTAGGGTTCCACAATAATCGCCAAAATGTACAATTCCAAAAATTTTATTATTTCCATATGAAGAAAGGCATCTTGTGACCACCACTACAGTGGGGATGAGGGGGCACCATTTCCCTTACTGTTTCAGGAAGCCAAACTGCAATGGTGGACATTCCAATGTGGTCATTGGGGTGCCATCGAGGTCAATGGAACTGAGTAGTCCTGCTGTTTACCCAACATTTCCATGAAAGTCCAAACAAAGACATAAGACAGGTGTGAACAGGATGGACTGATAAACTGTGCAAAGTTATCATGTTCCATAAGGCTGAAGCCCAACGTTGCAGAAAAGCATAGTTTTCTGTTTCAGATCTTGCTATGTATTTTTGAGCTAAAGTTAGGAGTAGCTTGAAAAGGAATGGAAAATATAAAGCAAGCTATTCCACAACATGAGACCTTAGCTTTGTCAATGACTGGCAGCAAGCCCACAATGATTTACTCCAGACAGCTTAATAAGCAGAATGTCATAAGTGGAACCTGTATTTTGGTGGCAGATTTGTAGGGAGATGGAAACCGCAGAAACCTTAATGAATCAACCCCATTCCAATTCCCATTTTATGGAATTATTAAGTAATTTCTATAAAATATATGCACACATTCGCCAAGAACAGAAACAATAAGTAATTCACAACTCTCTACAATAATACTGTATAATCTATGTGTGCATTAACCAGTGACAGCCGGGAAGGCATCAATCCAGCAATGTCCACACATGAACTGGAGTTCAAAAGTTTAGATTGGGTGAAAATACCCAACTTCATTGGATAAGATTCCCTAGTGCTGACTAAGGCTAATGTGCAGAGAGACTGTGATGGAACATTAACTCGGAGAACAAAAAACATTATTACAAAATTATGAACATCATGTTACATTACCCAGACTTTATCACTGTCATTTATCTCATTACTTCAACATGCTTAGCTTACCATTATAGTCATAGGCATGTTACTACCATGCTAATTGTCTAGTTGCAGTATCCTCTGGCAAGCATATTCTGTAATTATATTCTTGTCCAAAGTTGGCAGTATTATAGCAGTTATATTCTTGTCCATGGGGGGAGGCAGTAATACATCAGTTATGTTCCTGTAGTTAGAGAGCAGTATTATAATAATTATATTTTTGTCCACAGAGGGTAGTATTTAAATAGTTATATTCTTATCTATACAGGCAGCATCATGTGTTTATATATCGTGGCAATATATTCTGGTACATAGGAAGCAGTATTGCAATAGTTATATTTTTGCACAAGGGGAAATATTATAGTAGTTATATGATTGTACCTGTACGTATTTTAGTAGTTATCTTCTGTTATTTAGGACAAATATTACAGTAGTTACCGCATATACTTGAGTATAAGCCGAACTGAAAATAAGCCAAGGACCCTAATTTTACCACAAAAAACTGGGAAAACTTATTGACTCGAGTATAAGCCGAGGGGGATGGGGGGGGGGGGATCCACCATTGCAGATAAAGAGTCTGGTCATGTGCATTGCAGCTTAGCAACTCTATGTGCCTCATATTAATAGCAGTTAACCCCATCATGCCCCTCACATTAACCCCCTGTGTGCCTTACATAAGAGTTACTGATATGTGGGACATATGTAGGTAATATTTAGGTATCTTCATAATTAAGGTCCTTCATTAGCACCCTCATGTGTCTCACATATTTGTAACCCTTATATGGGGCACACAGGGGTTAATATGAGGGACATGATGGGGTTAACTGTTATTAATGTGAGGCACATGGAGTTACTGAAACTAAATGAATAACCCCAAGTGCCTGACATTAATAGGCAGAGTAACTAAAGGAAGGTACCTGTGTTTGTCACTTTACTGCAGCTTCCTCTCCTCCATACAACAGACATCTTCCATAAGACACAATGAATCCTGGCCACTCATCTGCAGGGTATATGCTAAATCCTAGTGTGCTAAAGGACCTCTGATGACGTCATGACCATGTGATCGGACTCTGGTGTGGACGGAGCTACTAGGATTTAGACTCAACCTTATCTGCAAATGTTATATACCAGTGGCTACAGGACCTTTGATGACATCACAGTCATGTGACCTCATGACAAGCCAATCACAGAGCACTAGCACTAAAGGACCTCCCCCTTCCAGGTCCTTCCAGTTTTCTGTGCTCCGTGGACCCTGACTCATGTATAAGCCGAGGAGAGCTTTTTCAGCATGAAAAATGTGCTGAAAAGAGTCGGCTTATACTCGAGTATATACGGTATATTCTTATTATTTATTTAGCACTATTAATTCCATGGTGCTGTACATTATTATACTAATTCTATTCTGCTGTACATTTGAGGGTTTACATACTGTACACCAAATATACAAACAAATATAATACTAACAGTGACCACCTGGTACAATGGGGTAGAGGGCCCTTACAGTCTATGAGGGAAGAGGGATGGAGACAAAAGGTGAGGCAGTACTATAGTAATTAAATTCTTGTATACAGGCTGTATATATATATATATATATATATATATATATATATATATATATATATATATATATATATATATACAGTCCTATGAAAAAGTTTGGGCACCCCTATTAATCTTAATCATTTTTAGTTCTAAATATTTTGGTGTTTGCAACAGCCATTTCAGTTTGATATATCTAATAACTGATGGACACAGTAATATTTCAGGATTGAAATGAGGTTTATTGTACTAACAGAAAATGCGCAATATGCATTAAACCAAAATTTGACCGGTGCAAAAATATGGGCACCTCAACAGAAAAGTGACATTAATATTTAGTACATCCTCCTTTTGCAAAGATAACAGCCTCTAGTCGCTTCCTGTAGCTTTTAATCAGTTCCTGGATCCTGGATGAAGGTATTTTGGACCATTTCTTTCTACAAAACAATTCAAGTTCAGTTAAGTTTGATGGTCGCCGAACATGGACAGCCCGCTCTCAAATGATCTGAAAACAAAGATTGTTCAACATAGTTGTTCAGGGGAAGGATACAAAATGTTGTCTCAGAGATTTAACCTGTCAGTTTCCACTGTGAGGAACATAGTAAGGAAATGGAAGACCACAGGGACAGTTCTTGTTAAGCCCAGAAGTGGCAGGCCAAGAAAAATATCAGAAAGGCAGAGAAGAAGAATGGTGAGAACAGTCAAGGACAATCCACAGACCACCTCCAAAGAGCTGCAGCATCATCTTGCTGCAGATGGTGTCACTGTGCATCGGTCAACTATACAGCGCACTTTGCACAAATAGAAGCTGTATGGGAGAGTGATGAGAAAGAAGCCGTTTCTGCACGTACGCCACAAATAGAGTTGCCTGAGGTATGAAAAAGCACATTTGGACAAGGCAGCTTCATTTTGGAAACAAAAATTGAGTTGTTTGGTTATAAAAAAAGGCGTTATGCATGGCGTCCAAAAAGAAACAGCATTCCAAGAAAAACACATGCTACCCACTGTAAAATTTGGTGGAGGTTCCATCATGCTTTGGGGCTGTGTGGCCAATGCCGGCATCGGGAATCTTGTTAAAGTTGAGGGTCGCATGGATTCCACTCAGTATCAGCAGATTCTTGAGAATAATGTTCAAGAATCAGTGACGAAGTTGAAGTTACGCCGGGGATGGATATTTCAGCAAGACAATGATCCAAAACACTGCTCCAAATCCTCAGGCATTCATGCAGAGGAACAATTACAATGTTCTGGAATGGCCATCCCAGTCCCCAGACCTGAATATCATTGAACATCTGTGGGATGATTTGAAGCGGGCTGTCCATGCTCGGCGACCATCAAACTTAACTGAACTTGAATTGTTTGTCCAAAATACTTTTATCCAGGATCCAGGAACTGATTAAAAGCTACAGGAAGCGACTAGAGGCTGTTATCTTTGCAAAAGGAGGATGTACTAAATATTAATGTCACTTTTCTGTTGAGGTGCCCATACTTTTGCACCGGTCAAATTTTGGTTTAATGCATATTGCGCATTTTCTGTTAGTACAATAAACCTCATTTCAATCCTGAAATATTACTGTGTCCATCAGTTATTAGATATATCAAACTGAAATGGCTGTTGCAAATACCAAAATATTTAGAACTAAAAATGATTAAGATTAATAGGGGTGCCCAAACTTTTTCATAGGACTGTATATATATTATAAGTAGTTCTATTCTTGTCCATAGGGTACCGTTATTGTAATTCTATTCATATCCAATACTATTTCATTAACTCAAATCTGATACTATCTAGTATTTAACTGGAAACACAAAGCCAGTTCTTGCAGCTAGTGGAACAATAAACAGGTTTAATAGAGAACTTACATTTCACAAGGCAGGTAACAGGCCCCATGAAAGGGGAGCGTTTGGAGCTTTCTATAGACTTATAAACTGTTCACTGAACTGTTGTACTTGGAAAATTATAAATACATGCAGAGATCGTTAATGTCCACTATAGCTAAACATATGAACGTCTTCTTATAATATACACTGAACCCAATCATGGAGATAGGTATATGTGTCCTTTAATGTGCATATGGTACCTGAACATATAAAGTTAATGAAAAAAAAAAACACTATTGACCTCCCAAAAAAACCTCAGAATATTTTCACTAAAAGGATTGACCTTGTCAGTGATAACAATGTAAGGTGAACAATTACAGATGACAGTGAATCAATATACAGTAATAGCAATAGGCAACCGCAAATCTCCCAGTATATTACAAATAAATGCTCTACAAGACTGAAGCCCAACGTTAAGAAAACGCATTTTTGCCACTGAGGAAACGCTACAGCAAAAAAAGTTGCACTTTACAGTACTTCCAAAGTGTATGGGATTTTGGCATCTCCCATCCACACACTGCAGAGAAAATTCTACTTCACAAAACCTGCATTTTCAAAAACACCCATTTTTAGCCTTACAAAACAAAATTATTGGCAATGAAAGGGCGAACTGTCCAGTGTATGTAAAATGCATTAACACTGACACCAGCACAGTGGAGAAATTGTCTCTCCTCACTCCGATGATTTCTCTGTCTATCTGCCTTAAATTGATCCAATCATTGGATTCCCATTTTTTCTCCCTAACACATAGGAATAGACTTAAGAAAGGCTATTCTTCTCCTACCTTTAGATGTCTTCTCCACACCAATGTTCAGTAGAAATCCCGGTTTTCTTCTGTATGCAAATGAGTTCTCTCGCAGCACTGGGGGCGTCCCCAGGTCTCAACAGCACTGGGGTGTCCCCAGTGCTGTGAGAGAAATCTCCAGCACCGCCTCTATCTTTGTCTGGAACGCCTCTCTCCACATCTTCTTCCGTCCTGGGTTTCAAACTTCTAGGCATGCACAATCGGCATTTTCATCAGGCCTCAGGCTCTGCAAGGCAACAATGCTAACCACTGAGCTACCATATAATAAGTGGAGGACTAGCGGAGGTGTGGAAAATTAACAAACAGTTATACTCACATTTCCTCAACTTTCCTGGGTATTTTCATACAGTGCAGTGTCCAGTGCTCTTTCTGGCTCTTCTGGTGTCAGGCAACCTGGGGTCATCACTGAGGCCAGTGATTGGGTCTCAGCAGTCAATGGAGACCCCAGAGTATAATAATTTCACTTCCAGCTCATGAAAAACTTAATCAATCTGAAAGAAATTTTTAGACTGATCCACCCGAACTGAAAAAAATCTTCCGAGGTTTGCCCATCTCTATGTATGTCCTTTCTCTGCTGGTGGAACTCCAGGTGACCAGCAGGGGGATTGTAGTACAGCCCAATTCACTTCAAAAGGGCTGAGCCACAATACAAAATACAACTCATCATACTGTTGCCATGTTGTTTTAATTCAGGATGACCCCTTTAAAGTGTCACATAAATTAGTGATCCCTACTAGACATGTAGAATTGCACTGTATATATACAGTATAATGCTGTGATAGGACTGTATGCAGATCACATTGTCATCCTGTTACACAACATAAAGTATACTTGAACCATGACATGCACCCTCCGTGTTGACTGCACCAGATATTAGATTTTTATTATAAGTAGCATTTCGCAAAGTTCAGCTCACTCTCCAGTGATTGAGTAGAACAGCAACATATGGTGCAGCAATTTCTAAATCCCGTAGATATCATTCAGCTTTCAGTGTTATGTGTCATTGTTGTGCTGAAGCCGTCTGCCAAAGTCCCCAGCGACTTCATTGTTGCAGCAGAATCTCACATTGTTTCCCAGTATATGTCACATTGGAACAAAGTAATTGCTGGGGCAGAAACCCAAATGTGTGAGAAAGAAAGCAGATCAAGACAGATTATAGAACAGGCTGGAAATCTGGATCAAGAGCTGATGGTGCTCAGGTGTTCTTACTTTTGTTACATTGTATTGGAGGTAAGAACAGGGGTCCATATCTACTATTGTGGTTACAAGTAGACCCTGGTTTAAATGTGGTGCATCTTGTTTGAAATAATATGTTTCTGACTTGCCAGACATTTTGGGTGTGGCTTGTAAGAAAAGGGGGCATGGACTGAATGCACCAAAATGTGCCAAAATTGTGTTGTAAATAAGCCAACTGAAAGATGGTATAAATGTATGTTATAAATGCCAGATTAAATATCCAGCCACTGTGATAAAACTGGCACCTTTTCTGCCTATCTATGTTTACACTGTCTAACTATCAGTTAGAAGTGAGCAAACTGATATGTTGCAAAAAAGGTTATACCTGAATGTTCCAAATTGATTGTTTTTTAAACTCTTCCCGATATCCGCTGTACTAGTAGAGTGGATGTCAGGTGCTTAAATTTGGTGGCCGCTTAGGAGTCAGGTGGCCGCCATAGCCGCCAAGTTTCTGCTGTTTTATATAGCTGAGACCCAGCACTAATGCTCGCGATCGGTGCTCGCACTGATCACGGGCATTAACCCCTCTGGCACCCTGGGCAAAGCTGACCGAGATGCCATTTCACCAGCGGTCCATGGGTGTTGCCATTTTGCAAGCTGACTCCTCTAACAGAATACTGAACGCAGATGAGAACCAAGCCTGAGGTTTCTAGAAGGTAGGAGCAGTTTAGAGCCTTTGCTAGATTACCCCAGCTGGATGTACGCTGTCTGAAGATGGATGCTCTCTTGGGCTCAGAAGCTCCTTCTGTAGGTGATGCACCCGAACCCCCACTCATCTAGTAGTGAATTTGGCACTAGCAGCAGCAGAGCTCAGTGATCATCCCTGCTGCCTACACTCATGTGAGCTCTTGTACCTCAATTGTCGATCCCTGCTGCTGTTTGGACAGCAAACTGAAGGTGAATGTTCCTACAAGCCTCTGTTAATGTAAATTATGTATGGGGGCACTAATGGGGAATTATACTATGGGGGGGGATAGTAAGTAGTATGCCGACCCATTGATTTCAATGGGTGCCGCTTGCTTTTTTCTAAGCGTGTATTTTACCGCACGGTAGATTTTGCCGCTCAGTGAATTCCACACATAGAAAAAAGCGAGCGGAGCCCATTGAAATCAATAAGACGCTTTTTTTAACACGCGGTAAATTCAGCGCCATAAACAGCACCATTTTGCCCCGTGTGAAAGGGCCCTAAGAAGGAGTGAAAAGCAGTCCTTTCTGTGTTTGTAAAGTGCCAGATGTGTGGATGCTTCTTACTCTAAGTAAATGTACCTCCATGTTTTTGTCACTGTGCTACAAGCTTTTAAAGGGTTGTGCAGAACTTTGAAAATGTTGCTGTTTTCTTCTTCTCAGGGAGTGACATCATGTCCATTGATCACATTGCTATGAGGCAGCTCAGTTCCAGTCATTTTCATAAGATGGAGCTATGAATTCAGCTCACTGTCGGCTTTCTAGCGGTATATAAACCTGCATGTCCCCTTGGAAATGAAAGGTCCTCTTTATCTCACTTTTAATAGCAGCCATATTGGTTGCCTTCTACCCCTGCTGCTTAGGGCCCGATCAAGTTGTTACAGCTCCATATGTATCTGGTTATGCAGGGAAACATCTCTTTTAGGACTCTTTCACACGGATGTATTTAGGTCAAGAATACAATCCATTTCGGCCATATTTTTTTAGGCTAACCGCAGCTCCTCTGACCCGGATTTACAGTATCGTACTGATTTACAATGCACTGGCATAATGCTGTGAGGGTTCTAGTAAAGCTGAGTGAATCCCATGTAATGATATCTATACTCATTATTACACAGTTTTCCTTGATAAAATATATAACTAAGGATATCTACAGAAGAGGTGACTTAAAGATTTGTCTTTATTGGGGGTCTTTTATGTGAGGAGGGGTGTTCTTTAATCCTTAGGGATGTGAAGGTCTTATTTATGGCACCTATAATTCCACTGAAAACAGCAAACATCTATCTCTTTCATTCCCTTCATCTCTTCTGTCCATATCTTCAATTTCAGTTGCCTTCTTATTGGGCCAGTCAGGGCAGTCCCAGGAGCAAGCGGCCTCTTATCAGTCTTTCCGTTTCATCCTCTCTGCTTGCTGAAGACTCTTCTTTCTTCTCCCAACAACAGAATGGTGAATGCACTCGCAGACTGGCGCTGGTCACCATGGCAACAAAGGTTAGCAGATACTTTGATGCTTCGACATAATTATACAATATTAAGTTATAAGGAAAAGGTGCAGCAATTTCCTCCCGATGATACCATAAATTACAGACACACTCAGAATCTTGTCTGGATAATTGTGGCCCATTATCTATAATAGAAAATTGCTGATATTTACGTGTTAATATGTTCTCCCATGACACAGCCATCGCCACATTTTGGGTAAATTACACAAGATGAACCATGAAACACAGGGATCAAATATCAGATAGTTTGATAGTTAAACCATTAAGGAAGATTGTGAGAACATCTTGTCTTCTTTTTCCCTAATGTTTCAATTATTCAAGCAAATTTAAAGGATATTCAGCCTGTGTCTCAGGGTGAATTATTGTCAATGGTTACCAGGAAGAACTGAAAAAGAAAGGGAGAAAGGTTCTCAGAATGATTGCCAGGGAGAACTGAGAGCGGAAGGAGGTCAACAGTGACAATGACTTTTGGGTATGAGATGGACCCTCGCTCCTTCCTCAAACAACATAAAACTATAGTAAACATTGAGTTTGGAATAAATGCACAAATCACTTTATTTTGAGTGTCAAAATAGCCACAGCTTTATTTAAATCACAGAAGGATTCAGGTGAAATGCTAGACCATTGGGACTCACAAATACTATGAGATTCCCAGTTGTCTGAAGTATAGCACCCAACCAGACAGCAACAAAGGAGTGTACCGAGGAAACATGTAATAGAGCAACCTCCAAATTCCAGAGGAAGCCTCTGCAGATGGGTGGACCTCAGTAGCAGCAGCCAAGCCTGTGGTACGTCAAAACAGCTGGTGTTGACATCTGGCATGTCCAAAGGGCAGGGGAAAAAAGGCAGGAGGAGCTCTGATCCAATGAAGAACTCTATTAATCACACAACGCGTTTTGGACTAAATGCCCTTTAACAAGTTTTGTACACACTTGAGAAAGGGCATTTAGTATGAAATACATTGTGTGATTTATAAAGAGTTCTTCATTGGATCAGCGCATCTCCTGCATTGGCATGCTCTTGTTTGCGAATTTAGCAGAGCCAGTACATGTTAAGGGCACTAGTACATAACCTCTGAGCCCGCCCCTAGACGACTTTACTATTAAGACATCCTGCAGGCTGACCTTACAAAGCTCAGTCTGTTCATCGCCATTAGTTAAAATAATTCTGCAATAACTTGCCTACAAATTCCACCTGACTCCTCAACCGCAAAATCAAAGCTGGGACAGCTTACAAATGTACCATACAACATTGTATTACCTTCAACTGACTTCCTTTATTATTGCTTATTATTACTATGATTATTATTTTATCCCCACACTTATTTCTAATGTCAGGAATGAATAACTTTCATGCAAATGCTATGTAGTATGGACTAAATGTGGCAAAGCTCAGACTCATGAAGAGTCATCCTACTCAGCACTCAGGAGAGGAAAAAATCCCCTGTGGAGGAAATGTCTAGGGAACCAAGGCTGAAGGACTGCCTTTCCCCCAGGCTTAGGAGAATAATGCCAACATTAACTTATCAAAGTCATCTTAGAATTGTATATGGTTCTTGATACACAATTACAATGTCAAACAAATAAGACACACAACAAATCATACATTATACAGGTAAATGTGAAATAAGCAGCTGCAGAGTGAAAAAGTTACAAACAGGGGTGACAGCCATGAGAGAATTGAGTAGTGTGGGGACCAGGGCTGTTGTAATATATTAGGATGCGTTCACACGGAGTAACGTGCCGCGTGATGTGGCACGTATATGACGTGTGACACTTTGCGCGCAGTAAAACCTCCCATTGATTTCAATGGGAGCCAGGATCGTATACGCCGTGTTATTTTGTGGCCACGATTTTCCTCTGAACCCATGGTTATTTTATTAATATCATTCATCAGGGCAACATTGACCAAAAAGCTGGATTTTAACTTTCCATTGTTTCCATCTCAGTCAGTGGTGCCACGTGTCTCAGATGGTCACTCATCACTACCTCCCCAGTCCCTGTTGGCCAGCATGAACAAGTAAGTTTACAGAGAAGTTAGGATGGATAAATTCAGAATTGTACAGTACAAATAGAGGAATATGTTGACGCTATATAAATAAAATTTATTAATAATGAGGTTGTCTTGCTTTATAACCAATTCAGCTAAACCTACACTACAAGGGGGAGCAGATAACAGATAAAGGGTTAGTCCTCTGTTTTACCCTATAAGGGCTTGTAAAGTAGTGGTACAATCTAGGCTGGGGGTGAGTTGGAGGCACAAACCGTTTATATTTTTACAATAAAGCCACTCCAACTTTTTGCTGATCAGCTCAGGATATGAAATCTTCAAACCTAGGAAGTCACATCCTAACAGAAAACAGCCTCCAGAGGGTTTGTCACTGCTTTAGCTTGGGTATCGTATGTTGAGACATTGATATTCCATAATTTTCTGCAAAGAGCTGTACATTGTAAATATCAACAGTAGCCCGGAATTAACTGTAAATAGAGTCTGTGCAGGTTTCAGTCTGTGCTATGGTTTAAGCAGCATTTTCTTCTCTCCCGCTGTGTACTTTTCTCTTGCACTAAGATCCAGGTTATCATCTACCTGTCAGTTTATTTTGTTCAGGGACAAGAGATGCTATACACCAAGGTCTCACACTGCTGTATATACAATGTAACATGAATGTTAGGAAACATTTCCGCAGTATTCTCTATGCAGCAGGTATAGATGGTCTGTCTGCTTCTCTCCAGGACACATTGCACAGAGGCAACACTCCAGAATATGAAAGCAGCTATCTTTGTTCTGAGACAACTTGATAGCCTGCAGGCAGAAGAAAACAAATATCAGCAGATCACAATGTTTTCTTTTCTCCAGGATGGCATATGTAAACACCAGAAATATGGATGTCTGCCTGATCTGGGGTCGTGTTCTTCTAGGCAAAATGTAACTAAAGGTTGCAGGTACAGACTGGTATTGCTACATTCACATCTGTACCATTAGGTCCATTCTACTGGTCGGTCAGAGGACCAAAAGAATGGACCGCCAGACAACACAGACTCCGAAAATAGAAGAGTCCAATGGAGCCCGAAGGACCCCGTTGACTATAATCAGGTCTTTGTTTTTTTAATTGAAATAGTGGGACTGAAAAATGTTGACTGAAAAAAAAAAAGTTTTATGGCAGAAATGATTTCTGATGGAATTACAACTGACGCAGATGTGAGCACAGCAACAGGACATTAGTGATATAAATGCCAGATTCTGCATCTGCCTCATATTCAGAACTTAATGCATACTTGACATTACAAGGTCCAAATAACTTTAAAACATCGGGGCAGGGCTGCTTTAATGGGCGAATGGAGCAGTTGCTCTAAAATTCCATACCTATATGTCATAGTAGCACACCTAGAAACATATTGGTTATAATATATGCAAATACCTTATTAATACTGAATAAATGAAATATCCAATAACAATCACAGCACAAAATCTAAACAAGATGACAAAGAAAAAACTCAATACAGACAGAACTAACATTGAGGAACATCCAATAAGTCCTGCTCTAATATAGAGAATGCTAAAGTGCAAATCACAGATCAATAAAAACATACCACACTGGATCTGAATAAGCCATGGATCAGCCCAAAAATAGAAGTACTAAAAAAAAAATACTTATTTGTGCAGAAAAAAAAACTTTAAAAGAATTTTAAGAAGTACCTTTCACCACCGGCACAACTCCAGTTCTTAACATCTCTTAACTCTTCACTGCACCACTGATTCCAGCGCAGTTGGAATTTTCTCTGTAGCTCTGACCACACATGAGCAATCAATGTACTTAGTTTTGGTGCCTGATATGCTGTTTAGGTGGCAGGAGCAGAAAGGGGCCATTATTCAGATCTCCAATCATAGGTGAGTTGCGTTAAAGCTCAGAGTCACTCCATTTCCTGCTCTGCCTGGCATCACCCTCCTGACAGTACAGATACTAAATAGCATATAAGACACCAAAACTAACTGCACTTACTGATCAGCAATGGTGGAAGCTAGAGAGAAAATTCTAACTGTGCTGGAATCAGTGGAGCAGCACCTATCATGCAAAAAGCTGAACTTGGCAGTGGTGGTGAAAGGTCCACTTTAAAGGCAGTCAGTAATAAGTTTAGAACACTTTAACTTAACTAAGTGATCCTGAGACCGTTTTTAGTGAAACATTGAACTTCGTGTAAATTTTGTTCGATTTGTTCTGTATTTCATTATGGAAAAGAAGGAAAGGATTTTATGAAGGGGTTACAGAACATGTTACAAAAAAAGTAATGTTTAAGTTTCAACAATTTACCAAATTACAGATATTTTCTCAGCAGTTGAGAACTCCTGTCGGGCAAACAACCCACAATGCACTGCACTGAGATATACAAGTCAGATAGATATGGCTTTGTGCGGTTGTCTTGTCCTGGGGCACAATAGTATCTGCTGATTTCTGTTATCTTCTGCTTCATCTTATATTCTGAATAATCTTCACATATAGATAAAAGTGATTGAAATCATGTGGGACATCAAGTGCATTTACAGGGCTAGGGAGATGTGGACTCCATGACAACTCTTTATTGGTCTGCCTGAAGTAACAGAAACACAAATAACAGATCCCAGCAAAGGCCATCCTTGGCTCATGATACTGAAAAGGAATCATTTGTATCCAACTTGTTTGTAGTGAATCTTATCATTAAAAGTGCATTTTCAGTGTGATCCAGAGCCACAGATAGATAGGTTCCCCTTGTCAATCCACGCCTCCATTGGAGATATATTGTCATTTTTATCAATATGCAATTCAGTTCTTTGAAGCTACAAGGTGTCAGGGTCTGAGGTTGCTCGGTGGGGTGGCATAGACACACAAGTCCAAATTTTTAGTCCAAAAAGGTAGACTTTTATTTTTACTCCACAAGAAACAGTGCAGCAACAACCAAAGCAAAAAAAACATACAAAATAAATACCTGCCCGGCTAGGCTCTAACTACACACACAAATAGGTTACCTCACCTATAATAGTAGGTGGCAAAACTAAATGGTACCAGACACAGCTCCCACAGTGTGACCTTTCCAGCTGGCCCTGCAGCCCAGCTCTGTCCAAAGTCTTGCTGCTGGAGCTGACCTTTTAAACCTCCCTGATGAGGACAATCCACAGCAGTTGACACACTGCAGAAATAGCCACAATGTGTGGACTGGAGGGGGTGTGGAATGACAGGTCCCACTGCCAATCCTACCTGTCATTCCTAAAAAATCCAGCCCAATACTGAGCGTGTAACAAAATGCTCAGCAGACAAAAGCTGTCTGCTGAGAACATGTCATTTCTGGACTTGCTCTCATCTTGCTCACCTGAGCAGTCTGGGCGCGATGTACACCCCCTCCATTATTTTGCCGGCCATCCGCTTACAAAGGGTGTTGTTACTCTAAAGAGGTAAGTGACAAGGCCCTCTTTGCTCCAAAGTGCTCATTTGCATACTGACTAAAACGGCAATATCTTGGTAATGGAGGCATTGATTCACAAGGGGAAAACACTGTTTCATTTAGGTGAATCATAACCTATCTGCAGTGCTGGATCAACAGACTTCCTTTAAACTGCAAGCTTTAAAGGGGTTGTCCCCTCTCAAGGATCCTATCCATTCTGGTAGCTTATGTAAATTCAAGTCTTTTCCTATATATATTGCTTTAGAAATTCTGCTTTGTTTGCCTGCTATGTGACCTTATTCCTCCCATTGTTTACACTACGTTGCTATAACCATGGACCTGTGAGATAGGACAAGTGACGTCCCTTACTCAGTGCTGGAAGGGCAATCAGTTCAGCTAATTGCAGTTTGCGTTTGTAAACACACAGATAACACTGAATCCCTTCTCTAGAAGCATGTGTCCATTATCTGATCTGTATAAGTATTGTGTGTCCCATTCAGCAAGGGGGGGGGGGAGAAATACAGGAAGTGAGAAGTACAGACTGCAGGCAAACTGCTGAAACAGTAAGATGGGAAAACCCCTTTAAGGAACAGCAAACCATAGAGTTCATACATAAAAGCCACAGCACAGAGCTGCACTTACAATTTTGCATCCTACATGCCTCCACATAATAGGAGCAACTGATAAGCTTTAAACAATTCCAGAATTTGTGGATCAGCACCTACTAAAGAAAGTAAAAAAAACTGGAGTTGGTGAAGGTAGTAATAGTTCCTTTTCAAGTCTATTCTATCTAGTCCCTATTGGATAAACTGATATATAAATACACTACAACATACAGTGTTGGACAAAAGTATTGGCACCCTTGCAATTCTGTCAGATAATACTAATTTTCTTCCAGAAAATGATTGCAATCACAAATTCTTTGGTATTATTATCTTCATTTAATTTGTCTTCAATGGAAAACCACAAAAAAAATTGTCAAAAAGCCAAATTGGATATAATTCCACACCAAACATAAAAAAGGGGGTGGACAAAAGTATTGGCACTGTTTGAAAAATCATGTGATGCTTCTCTAATTTGTGTAATTAACAGCACCTGTTACTTACCTGAGGCACCTAACAGGTGGTGGCAATAACTAAATCACACTTGCAGCCAGTTGAAATGGATTAAAGTTGACTCAACCTCTGTCCTGTGTCCTTGTGTGTACCACATTGAGCATGGAGAAAAGAAAGAAGACCAAAGAACTGTCTGAGGACTTGAGAAGCAAAATTGTGAGGAAGCATGAGCAATCTCAAAGCTACAAGTCCATCTCCAAAGACCTGAATGTTCCTGTGTCTACTGTGCGCAGTGTCATCAAGAAGTTTAAAGCCCATGGCACTGTGGCTAACCTCCCTAGATGTGGACGGAAAAGAAAAATTGACAAGAGATTTCAATGCAAGATTGTGCGGATGGTGGATAAAGAACCTTGACTAACACCCAAACAAGTTCAAGCTGCCCTGCAGTCCGAGAGTACAACAGTGTCACCCCATACTATCTGTTGGCGTCTGAATGAAAAGGGACTGTATGGTAGGATACCCAGGTAGACCAGACATCTTACCCAGAGACATAAAAAAGCCAAGCTGGAGTTTGCCAAAACTTACCTGAGAAAGCCAAAAACGTTTTGGAAGAATGTTCTCTGGTCAGATGAGACAAAAGTAGAGCTTTTTGGGAAAAGGCATCAACATAGAGTTTACAGGGGAAAAAAAGGCCTTCAAAGAAAAGAACACGGTCCCTACAGTCAAACATGGTGGAGGTTCCCTGATGTTTTGGGGTTGCTTTGCTACCTCTGGCACTGGACTGCTTGACCGTGTGCATGACATTATGAAGTCTGAAGACTACCAACAAATTTTGCAGCATAATGTAGGACCCAGTGTGAGAAAGCTGGGTCTCCCTCAGAGGTCATGGGTCTTCCAGCAGCACAATGACCCAAAACACACTTCAAAAAGCACTAGAAAATGGTTTGAGAGAAAGCACTGGAGACTTCTAAAGTGGCCAGCAATGAGACCAGACCTGAATCCCATAGAACACCTGTGGAGAGATCTCTTGATGGCAGTTTGGAGAAGGCCCCCTTCACATCTCAGGGACCTGTAGCAGTTTGCCAAAGAAGAATGGTCTAAAATTCCAGCAGATCATTGTAAGAAACTCTTTGATGGTTACCGGGAGCGGTTGTTCTCAGTTATTTTGTCTAAAGGTTGTGCTACTAAGTATTAGGCTGAGGGTGCCAATACCTTTGTCCAGCCCATTTTTGGAGTTTTGTGTAAAATGATCAGTGATTTGACTTTTTTTCAGCAATCATGGACCAAGCTCTCCAGAAGAGAAGTACACAGACAGTGCTTATCCAAACGAAACTTTTAATAAATACCAGCACAACGCGTTTCGTGCTCCTCAGGCCCTTTCTAAAGTGCTTTTTTTCATTCTCTTTTGTGTTTTTTCATTGCAAGCAAAATAAATGAAGATATTAATACCAAAGAGTTTGTGCTTGCAATCATTTTCTGGAAGAAATTTAGTATTATCTGACAGAATTGCAGGGGTGCCAATACTTTTTGCCAACACTGTATGTGTGAAGTTTTGCAGACATACAAAGCCTTTTTCTTAAAAATGTTAATAAAACAATGATTATGTTACAACCATGGCTGGTATGTCTTGCTACAACATAACCTGTTGCATTAGCCTATTGTCCTCTCAGCCTCTGGATGGGTTTAGCCAGGGTATGAAATGGAACAAATTGGATTTTATCTTGTATGCATGATCAGATAAATATTCCTCCTTACCTACAGAGATATTTGCTTTACAGGAATCTGCGTCAGAGACGATTCTAGTGTGAAAATGACCCTACTAGGGGGTCCCTCCTCACAGCACTTTGCCATGGAAATTATAAAGACAACTATGTGTTATCAATAGAATTTCTAGTTCTTTTTTGTTGTGCATTGAATAATGAACAATGTCTTCTTCTCAAGGGCTTTTGTTCTGCCTGTCGAGATATGCAGCTCCCTTTGTTCCAAGACTATGTGATTTATAATGAAAATGACTAGATAATTATGTTACTTGTCAAAGGTATCTCTCTGCTCACATAAACCACTGTTTGCTTCTTTTTAGAACTGTATGGAGTTTAGATATAATTGCATCCAATTGCCCAATGCCATTACATTGACAATGTAATCAAATGATATCTTAGTAATTGCTCACATGGGCGAGTAGAATCCATGAGGCCATGTACACGTGACTGTAAATGTGTTGGAAGCAGCTGCTTAGTGGTCTAAACTAATGCTCAACCTATGAAATGCAAAGTGCCACTGTATCCTCCTCCAAGCCCCCTACCCTACACAAGAGCAATGTTAATTATAATGCTCACCTCTGCTCATTATTTTACAGATAGACATAATCTGCATAAGAGTCATTTTCTGAAAACATCTATCATCTCTTAACTTACATTGTGTTACAGCTTGTATTATACTCACTATTCTGCCTGTATTCATTAGGTTCAGAGAGTACATTATTTTATTCATAATGTAACTGTAGGGGGATCACAGGTAAGGTACAGCAATGGAATAAAGTAGAAGTCCTTAACCACCCCTGGGGTCACATACAGGTTATGCACTGATGAGGAGGACAATTTATCATCTCTGTACAGTCTGCAGGGCTGCTTCTCCCCTTCCTTCCTCCTACCGTTGCTCTAAAATGCTTTGGAGCCCCATATCTCAGGATCCATTAGGGCTATGAAGATGACCTTGGATTAATTTTAAAGATGAGAATCTTTAGTCCTTACAGATTCTGCAAGTGCACCGTTGGCCCTATAGTTAAAGCGTCCCTGCTTGCAACTCTATTCCTAGCTAATGGTAGTTCCAAGCAAAACAATTTTCCCACAAGCACCCCTTCATTCCCAAGCCATGGGGAAGTTATCTTCCTTGGAACTGGTCCTTGGGGCAAGAAAGGTTGGGCATCGCTGGAATAAAGGATATCCACAAATAATACCTGGCCAAACGAGTCTTGATGAAATGGGAATTCTTTACTACCGAGATGGATTTTGTCATTCAATAAGAGGGCATAACATACTTAAACATTGTATCAGCAGGCTAATGCCCCCAAAAGATATATATATATATATATATATATATATATATATATATATATATATATATATATACACCATCTCAATTCAAGAGTGTCTAGGTATCTCTTCTTCATCTACAGACTCTTCAGAAGTGGGCTTCATGTGTCTACAAAGCACAACACAAACCTCACACACCATGGGGCAGTAAAATCTGAGTGGAATATACTAACCACTCTTTTTTTAAGTTTGCCCACTGACAAAGACATGAACAGTCTATAATTTTAAGGGTAGGTTAATTTTAACAGTGATAGATAGAATATCATAAAATCCAGAAAATCACATTGTATGAATTTTATAAATTTATTTGCATTTTGCATAGAGCAATAAGTAAGTTTGATCCCTCTGGAAAACAAGAAAGCAAAACCTTGTTGGCACGCACAGCAGTCAGACGTTTCTGTAGTTGATGATGAGGTTTGCGCACGTCAGGAGGAATTTTGGTCCACTCCTCTAGATCATCTCCAAATCATTAAGATTTTGAGGCTGTCGCTTGGCAACTCGGAGCTTCAGCTCCCTTCATAAGTTTTCTATAAAGAAGGTTATTATTAGAAAATATTATTATTATTATTATTATTATTATTATTATTATTATTTGATAAAATATATAAATTCACCTTGTAAAAAAACATTACTTTTAAAACCAAAAATGAAATCTGTTCCATGGATGAACAACAGAGAATGTTGCAGAGTACAGTTATGAGAACACAGAGGTCAGAATGTAGGTACAAAAACAGAGCTGTGATTTCAGAAATGCGGCAGTATTACTATAATAGGGAGCTATTTTCCTTTATTTTATACTGTCTCTTTTATGTTTATAGAACAAAATGACATCAAAATATTGTATTATCATCACTGAGAAGAATAGCAGAAGGTGAGCCCATCACCCATATTTTCAGAAACAGGGGCTGAGAAATGAGGGAAGAAGCATCGTACAAATGCTTTAAGTCATACCAAGAACTGAGACAAATTAGGTTATATACGTGGCAACCTAATGGTTTACATGTATGGCAACTAGCAAGGACTAACAAGGCAATGTCTAGGTGTTGCTTATAGCAACCGATCAAATCAGTGCAAGCAGCCTTCCAATTCAATGGGACAAGTTTATGGTGATGCTTTTAAGAAGTTCTGTCTTAACTCGGTCACAAGGTATGGTTTACCCCCATTAGACCCTGTACTTGGTATAACACAGAATATCAATTTTGCCAAGATAAAAAAAAAAAAGAGGAGAACACCGAGCGTGCTTATAGTGTAGACAAGTTTGCAATGGGTATTGGACCTAAAAATGTACAGAAAAATGGACCAGTTAGTCCCTCTACTTCGGGTGTTGTGAATGAGTCACCAATGGAAGCATAGAGGTTGAGGTGGCTGCAGAATCCACAGTGCTAAATCTTATGATATTACAATATATAGGGCATACATAGAGTTAATACTCTGCTGACTTCACTCATCTATATTTTGGTACATGGGAGTGGTTAGCGTACACCATTTTAGAGATATCTTTATAAAGTAACCAAAATGGAGGGCAACACCTTCTATCATGAACATAAATGAGTGACAGATACACGTCTGGGTCATTGTGGGTGGTCGTGGTGGTGGAGGGTGGTGGTCATTCATGGAGGATCTATGGCAGGTCGGCCTGCTGTCTCTCTCTCTCTGTTATACTGGACATGACGTTGTGACAAGCCCAGAGTCCCATCAACCAGATGATCAAGCATGAACCAAGCTGTAACTCTACAAGATATCCAGATGAAAAAACCCAACTATGAGCTTCTCTGATGATTTAAGCTAATGAGACATTGACTGGATATTTTACACACAGACTGATCACCAAGGACCAGACGGTAATGGAAGGAAGGAGGCCAATAGCTAGAGATGGACGTCTGCACTCTCTGATCCACAGATTGGAGTGTTGACAAGGTGAATAAAATATATGACCTTTATTGGATAAAAACGTATTGCACAACACGTTTCGAGCTCCACAGGCTCTTCTTCAGGTGAACAATTACTTTCCAGGTGAAGTCAGACCTTGTTCACCTGAAGAAGAGCCTGTGGAGCTCGAAACGCGTTGTGCAGTACGTTTTTGTCCAATAAAGGTCATATATTTTATTCACCTTGTCGACACTCCAATCTGTGGACCAGAGAGTGCAGACGTCCATCTCTAGCTGTTGGCCTCTTCCTTCGATTTTGCCAAGATCACTTCTTTAACCCCTACCTGCGACAGCTATTTTTTAATTTTCATTTTTTTACTCCCCGCCTTCCAGAAGCCATAACTCTTCATATGAGAAAAATATTTTCATAAGCTTGTACACTGGGCATTTTTGGATACAGGGATACCTAATATGTATGTGTTTCACTTTATTTATTTATTTATTTTTCTATGTGTTATAAGGAAAGGGGTGGGGGTGAATCAAATTTTTAATTATCTTTAGATAGATAGATAGATAGATAGATAGGGGATGGATGGATAGATAGATAGATAGATAGATAGTGTGAGAGAGTGAAGGGTGTAGTCTGGAAAGACAGGTATATCCCAGCCAGGCACCTAAAGGGTGTTTGGTAAAGACTCACACCAGGGAGGTCAGCTGACTAATCAGGCCCTAATAACAGTCTGAGTGTGAAGACTAGCAGTGTGGCACCACACTGACAGAGTTGAACTGTCCAGACCGGACCTCCAAAGCAGTTACTATGCCACCCATTGTTGTTGCCAAGGTGGGAGACTGGTAGCCAGTCTCCTGTATAGTCAGGGAAAAGTTTTCTTACGTTTAAGTTAGTTTCTCAGCCAAGAAGGTGTTTGTTTTGTTTATCCTGTGGCTTTGCAAAAGCAGTGTATGCGTTAAATGTGAATAAAGCCTGAACTTGAGTGCAATCCAGTGTCTGTGTCCCTGTTTCCTGCACTGCTACAAGCATCTACCTGAGCGATTCCCCACAATAGATAGATTTTTTTATACTTTTATTTTTAGACACCATATCTCTGCTTCATGTTGACATAAGCTTTTAATCCGCCTTAAATTTATTTTGGACGTTAAATGGTTTACAATCTAAACAGCAATTTTCCAAATTTACAAGAAAATTTCCCAATTTACAAGTGCTACATTTTACATATTCAATTAAAAAAAGAAATAGTTTTTTATGCATTTTCTCCTGAGCATAGAAATAAGCCATATGTGGATTTTGCTGGAATAACTTTCAGATGCCATGAACTCCTGAGGCCTGGTTCACATCTGCGCTCGGTAATCTGTTCGGGAAGTCCGCATGGGAACCCCCTGGAACGGACTACCAAACGCATTGACAAGCAATGAGCTTATTAAAGCACACGAACCCCATAGACTATAATGGGTTCCGTGTGCTTTCCACGTGGTGTTTGCATGGAACATGCGGACAGAAAAGTACTTCATGAACTAGTTTCCTGTCCGCATGACTCAAGCGGAGACCTTGCGGAAAGCACACAGACCCCATTATGGCGTCCGTGTGCTTTCACTGCTCACCGCTTGCCAATGTGTTCAGTAGTCTGTATTGTAGTGTATTGGGGTTATCAGTCTATATAAATGCATGACACAGGACTCATGAATAGTGCTACCTTTTCTTCTCTTGGCAATCATTCTTCTAGCAGAGACTTTCCCCAAAAACATTGACACACTTACATTCTGCAGGAAGTTCACAAATTATATTGCAGAGGACTGGGGTCGATTGTTCAGAGAAGAAAGGAAGAGTGATACCACAAGTCCTGCGTCATGTCAACAGTAAAGACCCCTGAGACCCATTCATGTGTGGAGCTGTTTTCATGCAAGGGATTGGATTCACAATTTTGCCTAAGAACACTGCCTTGAATAAAGAATGGTATCTAAACATCTTCCATGAGCAACTTCTCCCAACCGTCTAAGAACAATTTGATGATGAACAATATTTTTTCCAGCATGATGGCGCACCATGTCACAAGGCAAAAGTGATAACTAAGTGGCTTAGCAGTGAAACTTTGGATCCATGGCACATTCCATTGAGTACCTCAGATGAATCCTCATAAAGCAGGTGGACAAACAAAAATACAAAAATTGTAAACTGGAAGCATTGAATAGGTAAGAATGGGTTGCTATCAGTCAGGGTTAGGCTCAGAAACTGATATACTAAACAAAAAATATAGGGCAATTTTGGGTAGTACTATAATATAACTACATTTAGCCAAAAACAGGCTAACTACCACACACAAGAAGAGCAATTTTTTCTAAAAAAGTATAAATTTATTGACACATGTATATAAATAATGAACATAAATTCAGATTAAATGGTACAACCACAATAAGTGCAGTGAAATACACACTAGTAGGCTTCCATGAGATAATATGCATTATGGTGGGTCATTGCAAAATTTGACAGGGGGAAACTCTCCATTAATCAAAAAGAAGGCAAATATCGTTCACTATGTATAAAATGACACAGGGAGAGACCTTGAATGACCAGCAGTCACTATCAAAGGACACAGTATTCATTTAGTATTGCAGACACGCATAAAAAAAGCATATAAAGTAATTATTTTAAGTTTATTTGTATGTATATCACGCACCAGTACGCGCCCCAACGCGCGTTTCACCACGCAAGTGGCTTCGTCAGGGGGACTATGCATTTTCTGCTTTAGAATTCCTGCTTTGTGCTGAATATAATGTTGGTGGGGTTCTGTGCCTCACCAGCCAGGGAGGTCCAAATCACAGTTTGAGAAGCACAGACTTAAGAGTCTGTAGAACAGGTCATCCATAGCTGTTTATAAGGCTTTTGCTGGTTCCAATAACAGTGCAGAGCTATTAATAACTGCACAAGTGATAATTGGTACAGTACCACTATTACAAACTTTCCTTTATCATTACCAACAACACACTGAGCGCAAACATAGCTGCGCAACAAATTTTCTTTGGAAATCAAAGCTTTTCTTGCAGTGTAATTGAATTAAAACTCGAAGGCTGCCATACTGTAGAGCGCAGAGAGGTGACATTCCTCTGTAATCCCTCCAGCTCACACTCCACGCAGAATTATTACATAATGAATGAATGCACAAAGTGATTCAAAATCAAAGGCTTTATTTCCCATCTTAATCCTACCGAGATGAAATAAGTCTGAGGGGTGCACAAATTCCTGGCAAATGAAATGCATTGCAGCAGAAACACAGCGCTCAGCGGGGTTGTATGCTGAGGAGGGCACAGCAAATAGATCTTGTAGCTGGTGCACAGAAGCCATGATTAGATTATTACTCAAGGAAGGGAGGGGATCATAAGACAAGGAGAAACATGAACAGTTTGAGAAAGAGAAATCATGTAAGACCATTCTATGGCGACCCCATAGATTAATGCAATGTATGCAATGTTACTTACTAACGATCAGAGGTTGTAAAGAAAAAAAAAATCATCTTACTACTTGAATTCTCCCATTTTCTGCCCTTCACAAATTTCATAGAACACAGCACAATTGTCTTAAAGAGGACCTTTCACCACTTTTGGGCACATGCAGTGTTATATACTGCTGGAAAGCTGACAGTGCGCTGAATTCAGCGCACTGTCGGCTGTCCCGATCTGTGCCCAGTGTAAAGAGCTTACGGTGCCGGTACCGTAGTGCTCTATGGTCAGAAGGGCGTTTCTGACCATTAGCCAGAGACGTCCTTCTGCCTCGCGGCGCCTATCGCGCTGTGCTGTGGAGCCGGGAGGAACGCCCCCACCCTCTGCTCACACAGCTCGTCCATAGACCAGCATTATCAGGAGAGGGAGGGGGGAGTTCCTACCCGCTCCACAGCACAGCGTGATTGGCGCCGCGAGGCAGAAGGACGTTCCTGGCTAACTGTCAGAAACGCCCTTCTGACCATAGAGCACTACGGTACCGGCACCGTAAGCTCTTTACACCGGGCACAGATCGGGACAGCCGACAGTGCGCTGAATTCAGCGCACTGTCAGCTTTCCAGCAGTATATAACACTGCCTGTGCCCAAAAGTGGTGAAAGGTCCTCTTTAGAGATGAGCGAACACTAAAATGTTCGAGGTTCGAAATTCGATTCGAACAGCCGCTCACTGTTCGAGTGTTCGAATGGGTTTCGAACCCCATTATAGTCTATGGGGAACATAAACTCGTTAAGGGGGAAACCCAAATTCGTGTCTGGAGGGTCACCAAGTCCACTATGACACCCCAGGAAATGATACCAACACCCTGGAATGACACTGGGACAGCAGGGGAAGCATGTCTGGGGGCATAAAAGTCACTTTATTTCATGGAAATCCCTGTCAGTTTGCGATTTTCGCAAGCTAACTTTTCCCCATAGAAATGCATTGGCCAGTGCTGATTGGCCAGAGTACGGAACTCGACCAATCAGCGCTGGCTCTGCTGGAGGAGGCGGAGTCTAAGATCGCTCCACACCAGTCTCCATTCAGGTCCGACCTTAGACTCCGCCTCCTCCGGCAGAGCCAGCGCTGATTGGCCGAAGGCTGGCCAATGCATTCCTATGTGAATGCAGAGACTTAGCAGTGCTGAGTCAGTTTTGCTCAACTACACATCTGATGCACACTCGGCACTGCTACATCAGATGTAGCAATCTGATGTAGCAGAGCCGAGGGTGCACTAGAACCCCTGTGCAAACTCAGTTCACGCTAATAGAATGCATTGGCCAGCGCTGATTGGCCAATGCATTCTATTAGCCCGATGAAGTAGAGCTGAATGTGTGTGCTAAGCACACTCATTCAGCACTGCTTCATCACGCCAATACAATGCATTAGCCAGTGCTGATTGGCCAGAGTACGGAATTCGGCCAATCAGCGCTGGCCAATGCATTCTATTAGCCCGATGAAGTAGAGCTGAATGTGTGTGCTAAGCACACACATTCAGCACTGCTTCATCACGCCAATACAATGCATTAGCCAGTGCTGATTGGCCAGAGTACGGAATTCGGCCAATCAGCGCTGGCCAATGCATTCTATTAGCCCGATGAAGTAGAGCTGAATGTGTGTGCTAAGCACACACATTCAGCACTGCTTCATCACGCCAATACAATGCATTAGCCAGTGCTGATTGGCCAGAGTACGGAATTCGGCCAATCAGCGCTGGCTCTGCTGGAGGAGGCGGAGTCTAAGGTCGGACCTGAATGGAGACTGGTGTGGAGCGATCTTAGACTCCGCCTCCTCCAGCAGAGCCAGCGCTGATTGGCCGAATTCCGTACTCTGGCCAATCAGCGCTGGCCAATGCATTCTATTAGCCCGATGAAGTAGAGCTGAATGTGTGTGCTTAGCACACACATTCAGCTCTACTTCATCAGGCTAATAGAATACATTGGCCAATCAGCGCTGGCCAATGCATTCTATTAGCTTGATGAAGCAGAGTGTGCACAAGGGTTCAAGCGCACCCTCGGCTCTGATGTAGCAGAGCTGAGGGTGCACAAGGGTTCAAGTGCATCCTCGGCTCTCCTACATCAGAGCCGAGGGTGCGCTTGAACCCTTGTGCAGCCTCGGCTCTGCTACATCAGAGCCGAGGGTGCGCTTGAACCCTTGTGCAGCCTCGGCTCTGCTACATCAGAGCCGAGGGTGCGCTTGAACCCTTGTGCACACTCTGCTTCATCAAGCTAATAGAATGCATTGGCCAGCACTGATTGGCCAGAGTACGGAATTCGGCCAATCAGCGCTGGCCAATGCATCCCTATGGGAAAAAGTTTATCTCACAAAAATCACAATTACACACCCGATAGAGCCCCAAAAAGTTATTTTTAATAACATTCCCCCCTAAATAAAGGTTATCCCTAGCTATCCCTGCCTGTACAGCTATCCCTGTCTCATAGTCACAAAGTTCACATTCTCATATGACCCGGATTTGAAATCCACTATTCGTCTAAAATGGAGGTCACCTGATTTCGGCAGCCAATGACTTTTTCCAATTTTTTTCAATGCCCCCGGTGTCGTAGTTCCTGTCCCACCTCCCCTGCGCTGTTATTGGTGCAAAAAAGGCGCCAGGGAAGGTGGGAGGGGAATCGAATTTTGGCGCACTTTACCACGCGGTGTTCGATTCGATTCGAACATGGCGAACACCCTGATATCCGATCGAACATGTGTTCGATAGAACACTGTTCGCTCATCTCTAGTCCTCTTTAAGGAGGGATCATTGCACTGCCCTGCTATGCTTCCTGATTCAAAAACAGCTTGGCATTGCAGAGTTTATACACCATTCAATGCCTTGAGAAAGCTGGAGGACAGCTACTCTTACCCTTGTAATAGTTGGGCATAAGAGACAAAGGTACCAATCTGCTGAACGCCAGGAATCAGGGTAGCAAAGCCCAGGATAGGAGAGACTGGACACAAGAAAATTGGATTACTTTCAGGGTTACTTACCTGGTAACAGAGCTCCTGCAGCTGCAAGAAGTCTCCTACTCTGAGGGCATCCCAATCTTTGGAGGGGGAAGTTGAATGAGGGTGTTAATGTCAAGCGGAATTACATTGGAAAGTAGAAAGTTCAATTTTCTCTAAAAATGTTTTCATATACAAGTAGATAATGTATTACACGTCCCTTGTGTGTTTCCCTCTCTGTTTATCAAGTTGAATTACTATTTACATATTAATCTATGGAGAGGGGAGGGGGAGAAGAAGTTTGCTGTAAAAGACATACAAATAACTGTAGTTGTTACACTCTTGTACACTGGAGCCAGGGAGGTCTTTTAATGCTGTTATATTTCAATATAACAGTCTACTACAGCACAGAATAAGGCAATGAGTCAAATAACAGCCTCCTGACTTCCTTCTACATAAAGTTTTGTGTGCGAGGAGAATACAAAGTCTTATGCCAACAAGAAGATGCTGTGTAGTGATGTGGTGAAGATAAGGAAGAACAGAGCAGCCTAGTAAGTGGAGAACAAAGATGCTTTCCTTAATAAGATTTTATATTACATATTACTTATATTTACATGTACTATTCATTTATGAAATGTTTAATATTGGGGTACACATTAAGACACTTGACAGCAGGAAGTGGTGAAAATACAGCCGACAAGTCAAAAGGCTCACAAGAGGCGCCATGTCCAAAGGGAATGCTAATGTCATTCACCAATTTCTTAATAAAGATACAGTAGCATCTTCATAAATCATATCTAAAATGTAACCTTTAATGATACCCCACAGTGGCCAGGAGCCATGTAGTCACAGAAGTGAGGTTGGATTACACAATGCATGTAGACACAGTGATCAACATAGAGTCAATTCAGAACACATATTTTATATCCATTTGATCGATGCAAACAGTTGGCCATTTGTTTACATAAACATCAGTGTTAAAAACATAACTGATCCATTGCAGTCCGTTTTTTTTTTTTTGTTTTTTTTTTGTCAGGGTAGGTTCTCCTGGTCTCCACTTTGTGGGTTCCCATCTTCTGCCTGAGAAACTGGACAGGAGGCGGAAACCTGACAGTCAGTGTCCGCGCGTGAGCGTCTTCTGGTCTCCGCGACGAAACGTTTTTTATTAACTGGACACAAAGTCCTGCATGTCTGACTTTGTTTCCGGTTAAAAAAAAATGGTTTTGCTGCAGGCGGACACTTTGCAAACCTTTCAAGTGAATGGGTTTAAAAACTAAATGCCAGTTTCCGTCTCTTGTCCAGTTTCTCGGGCAGAAGATGGAAACCGGGAACAGGTGTGAACCCGCCCTCAGAAAAAGTCAAATAAGGTCCTTACATATCACAATTTGATAATCAGTTTAACTGATCAGTTATGTGGATACAAAAAACTGATGCGAAAAATGGATGAAAATAGATGGAAATTGATGGCCATCCATTTACATAAACTCAATGTTAAATAAAAAAGGATCGGTTTCTGTTTCTTCTTTTGTGGGGAAAAAAGTGTGGTTTACCTATTTTTCTGTCTACAGTAACTGATCTGTTTTTATCTAAAGGGGTTATCTGGTTTCTAACATTGATGGTCTATTCTTCAGACATCCAGGACCCCTGCTGGTCACTTGTACGAGGCAGCACCGGTAAACCATATTGCAGTAAACAACACTGCGAGTTAAGCTACTCGCTCACCATACAACCTATAGCGGCAACTATAGGTACTGCAGCGCTGCCGCATTGATGTTAATGGGGTGCTGCTGCAGTACCCACACTGGCAGCTACAGTTTGTACAGCGAGTGAGCCACGAACCACACTGTCTCGGTACTGGTGACCTGTAAGAGTCCCAGGTGGGCAACCTAAAGGGGGGGCATGAAACTGTAGGAGCAATCTGTAGGGGGATATAAAACTGTGGGAGAGACCTGTAGGGGGACATTAAACTGTGGGTGCAACCTGGAGGGGGACAGAAATTGTGGGGTCAAATTGAGAAAGACATTATAATGTTTGAGGGGCCACGGTGAGGTGGGACAGGTTAATGTCTGTAGAGCCAGGTTAAAGTGTGATGCATGCAGGGGCATTTGACTGTGTGATGGGCCACTGAGGGGAATTATATTGTATGGGTCCTCTAAAGGGGCATTATACTATGTTGGGGCCACTAAGGAGATCTTATACTTCTAACTTCTACTGAATCCACTCCTGGCTTTGCCTCAAAAAACCACAGCCCCACTCTTACTCAGTTTTAGTAAATTTGCTTCTTCGTGTTTAAATTCATTTCAAGATCTCTGCTTACTGCCAGTGAATAGGAGCACTGAGGTAGATTTACAAAGCTAAATGTACCAGAATTGTAGCTTACTGTGTGCAATAAAACTGGTCTACAGTTTTTTTTTTACTTTTCCCACAAAGTAGGAGGGCTTATTTAGAAAGGGATGGGGGTACAGTCATGGCTGTAAGTGTTGGCACCCTTGAAATTTTTCTCTTAGAAAATTATTGCAATTACAACTTTTTTATAGAAATGTTTATGTGTATTGGAACAACACATAAATAAAGAAAAAAAAGAAAAAAAATTATATAATTTCACGCAAAACTCCAAAAATGGGCCAGACAATATTATTGGTACCCTCAACTTAATATTTGGTTACATACACTTTAGAAAAAATAACTGAAAATAATTTCTTCCTATAACCTTCAACAAGCTTCTTACACCTGTCAACTTGAATTTTGGACCACTCTTCTTTTACAAACTGCTTCACAACTTTTATGCTAAGCGTGCCTTCTCCCTCCACAGGTGTTCAATGGGATTTAGATCAGGATCCATTGCTGGCCACTTTACAGCTCTCCAACGCTTTTTTCCATCCATTTCTTGGTGCTTTTTGAAGTACTGTATATTTGGAATCATTGTACTGGTAGGTCCTGGGATGCAAACCCAGCTTTCTGACACTGGGCCCTACATTGCGACCCGTAATCCTTTGGTAATCTTTAAAACTCATGATGCCTTACATACAGTCAAGGCACCCAGTGCCAGAGGCAGTAAAGCAACCCGCAAACATCTTTGAACTTCCACCATATTTGACTGTTGGTACTGTGTTCTTTTCTTTGTAGGCCTCACTTAGTTTTTAGTAAGAAAAGTAGAATGATTTGCTTTACCAAAAGCTCTAGCTTGGTCTCATCTGTCCACAAGATGTTTTTCCAGAAGGATTTTGGCTTACTCATGTAATATTTTGGCAAATTGAAGCCTAGCATTTTTATACCTCTGTGTCAGCAGTGGAGTCCTCCTGCGTCTCCTGCTATACGGTTTCATTCAAATATTAACAGATAGTTTGTGCTCACAACGATGCACCCTGAGCCTGTAGGGCAGCTTGAATTTCTTTGGAACTTGTTTGGGGCTACTTATCCACCCTCTGGACTATCCTGTGTTGCAACCTATCATCAGTTTTCTCTTCTGTCCATATCCAGCTAGATTAGCTATAGTGCACCATGGACAAAGAAAACATCAAGTTCTCTGGAGATGGACTTGTAATCTTGAGATTGTTAATATTTTTGCATAATTTTGGTTCTCAGGTCCTCAGAAGTTCTCTCCTTTTATCTGGTTTCAGATCAGGTTTATTTTTATATTGCCCACACCTGTTACTTGCCACAGGTGAGTTTGAACAAGCATCACATGCTTGAAACAAAGTTATTTACCCACAATTTTGAAAATGTGCCAACAATTTTGTCCAGCCCATTTCTGGAGTTTTGTGTGAAATTATGTCCAATATACCTTTTTTACTGAGTTTTTTTTGTGTGTGTTGTTCCAATACTCTCAAAGAAAATAAACATGTGTATGACAAAACGTGTAATTGGGAATAATTTTCTTCTTCAGATTGCTCACCATTTTCTGGCCTTGTGCATCCCATGCCAGAAAGCAGAGCTTTGACTTTTCACTGCAGGTTGACGCTCCGATTAGCCTCAGAAACAATGTGGTTAATCAGCTTCAGGTTCATGTTATGGATTCTGCAGTTGAATCAGCCACAAAATCCATGGGAAGAATGCACAGGATGCTTATTTGTGACAGTCTATCTCCCATTGAAGATATCAGTGTCAGGACAGAATTTGGAGCTTATGTTGAGGTGGAATCCAATTCAAAAGCAGTGAGAAATTCCTCAGTGTGATCTTATCCTAAAGATGTACCAGATATGTCATTCAGAATAAGTCCCTTTGATAAAACACACATTTTAAGACTGTCTAGTCTAGATCTGCACCATATAAAAATTAAACAGGATTAGTAAAACTACGTGACTATTTTTTACAACTTGAGGCACAAACGCCGTCCTGATCATGTACGCAAACAGTTAAGAATTTTTTTTTTTTACAATGTATCAGTACAGCAGAAATCTGTCTCTGTTCTGGACTCTAGTAGAGCAGCTCTTAGCAATAACAGTCATTATATAATGCATAATCTTTGTTTACATAAGACTATAAAGCACACTTTCTTGTAGACAGTACATGGTGGTCCTCTTATTGATGTATGATATGTCAGAATGAGGATTCTCTGTACAAAGACAGACACGTTGGTTTTACCAGAAATTTCTCAAGCTGAAACTTAAAAAAAAAAAAAAAAAAATGATTTATTGAACAAAAGATCAGATATGAAGAGACTTGAAAAGAAAAATATGAAATAGACGGTAGAAACTCATGGGGGGAAAGGAAACAAAAGCCGAACAAATAGCGGTTGGAGAGCTGCGCTCAGATCATTCTTACCGACTGACAAGAACACAAGATATAAGCTGTTCCTGTCATTGTTAGAGGCTGAATAGGGGCACTTACGATGGATCTATGGTTCAGACCAATTATTACACAGGAAATTAAATCTCCTATTCACTCCCGGTAATGCTGGACTGTCACAGGCAATGTCATGTTAAACAATCTGGAATCTCAGTTTGTGAAGTACTAAAAAGAGCTAAATCTGGACTGGAGCATTATCTGTGATCAGATGTTATGTTAAGGGATACTTTTCATGCTAGGTTCAGCACATGCAAAAGGAAGTCTATCATCAATTAAATACATCTTATAGATCCTGGTGCAAATTTGGGATTGGGGTCCCTCTCCTCCCTTAAGGACCCAATGACCCTGTGCATTATAACCGATATTGTTATGCCCCCTTTGCATTTTTCAATTGCCTTGCAGGCAGGTTGTGCAAAGTGACAAAATAAAAATCCTGTCCTGGCCCAGTACCAGTTAACATTCTTTAATAGAGACTTCAATACACGTATAGCCAGTGGCATAACTACCGCCATAGCAGCAGAGGCAGCTGCCACAGGGCCTGGGACATTAGGGGCCCGGTGACAGCCGCTACCACTACTATCATTACACTCGGGGGTCTTTTCAGACTGGGATAGGTAAGAAGCATAAAAAACACTGTTACTTACCTCTCCATGATTCTGCCAGGCCTCCTTCCTTGTTGTCTGACGTCACATGACCCGGGACGCGGAGAAGACAGCGTCGGAGCCGGGGGACAGGTAAGAAACAGTAGTTTTTTTATGTTTTTATTCCCCCGGGTCGCCGATTATTATACTCTGGGGTCTGAAAAGACCCCAGAGTATAAGAATTGTTTATGGGTGTCCACAGTGGGACATAATACTGTGCGCAGGGGCCACTGTTGGGGATAATACTGTGTGCAGGGGCCACTATTGGAGATAATACTGTGTGCAGGGGCTACTATGGGGGATAATACTGTGTGCAGGGGCCACTATTGGGGATAATACTGTGTGCAGGGGCCACTATTGGAGATAATACTGTGTGCAGGGGCTACTATGGGGGATAATACTGTGTGCAGGGGCCACTATTGGGGATAATACTGTGTGCAGGGGCCACTATGGGGGATAATACTGTGTGCAGGGGCCACTATGGGGGATACTACTGTGTGGAGGGGCCACTATGGGGGATAATACTGTGTGAAGGGGCCACTATGGGGCATAATACTGTGTGCAGGGGCCACTATGGGGGATAATACTGTGTGCAGGGGCCACTATTGGGGATAATACTGTGTGCAGGGGCCACTATGGGGGATAATACTGTGTGCAGGGGCCACTATGGGGGATAATACTGTGTGCAGGGGCCACCATGGGGCATAATAGAACGCGCAGGAATGCGTAGGAGGGGGTCGGTTGAGGTCTTCGGCATCGGTTGGGGGGGGCATGTCAAAAGTTCGTCACGGGGCCCCGCCATTCCTAGTTACACCACTGCGTATAGCAGATGTATGTTACACCCGCACTAAATATTGTACAGGTTATTTCTTTGCACACTATGAGCTTAATGGTATTTTTTCCTTGAAAATTACATCTATTATAATGTTCATGGTACTTGAATGAGTTATAAATTTGACCTTGATATGTTAAATTACATTCCTACTAATGTAATGCTTGTGTGTCAGTCTTCACTGCGCTTCTCAATTATGTGTATGATTATGTGAATCTGTAATGGAACCTCCACTTATCATGTGCTATGTATAATACTGGTGTGTTCTTATGTTCTGGGGAGGCATTTGGGCCCCCTTAGGATTCAGAGCTGATAGTGATTGCTACCTTTTAGCCCCTATAGTTATCCCCTTGCCAGGTGCTGCCAGGTTTTTTTTGCAAAGTTTTGGATATTTAAAGAGGTTAAAACATAAAAAAGAAAAATATAAATTTGGTATTGCCATAACTGTACTGAGTCACAGGATACAGACGACATGTCATTCAGGCTGTACATTGAACACCATAAAAATGAATACCATATGAAAGTTGCATTTTTGTCCAGATTCAGAGTATCATCCTGCGGAATATTAAATGGTTTTTATTCAATGCTAAGGCATTGCAATGCATTGTAAAATCCCTATGCCTGTTAGGACAAGTTCACAAGGGGTTTTGCATCGGCATCCAGTCATGCACTCCGCTCCGGATTATGCCCAATGAATGGGCCTAGTCAGGAGGAGGGAGTGTCTTCAAGCGGATTCGCATGTCGCTTCTTTTTTCCGGGAGCTCCCAGCTGTCATGGTAATGGATTGACAACCCTGGATCTAGTTTCAGGGGCTGGTGATCCACAGGAAACTGTTGGCGCCCATGCACCGCCAGAAAAATTATGCCTCAGTCAGCGTTGACCTAGGCATTGAGAGGATTAATACCCGTGATTAATGCCTGTAATCAGCTCTTTAGTGGTTGCCATATTTATACACCCAACACCCACTGTAAGAATATGGTATGGGGTATGGTATGGTATGAAAGAAGTAATGGCATGTTAAACACACACAGTGACATCATTACTGTATGCAGAATATAGGCACAACATTTTGTAGTGTTTCCAGTTTAGCGTAGTGGTTATGCAGTAATATTTTTTAGTTATCACTGTCGATATCTTGAATGGTGAATGTTGGAAGCTGTCAAACTGGGCAGATTTGCCATTCTGCTTTCTAGGCAAGAGGAGTGACAACCCCTATAAAACACTAACAGTTGCCATATTGGTTGTTATCCACTTTTACCTGGAATAATGGTAAGTAGAATTTTATATAGAAGATTTAAAAAAAAAAAAAAAAAAAAAAAAGTTCTTTCATAATAAAATTTGCAGGTTTCACTCCAGGAGTCTGTCCAAATAACAACAAACCACTAAGAAGGAGGTTGTTAATAAACGGTTTTATAGTCTTGTGGTTGTTTTGTTGCGTTCCTTTAAATTTTCTGTGGCTTTGAGGAAACTACTACTATTAATGAAATACTATGCAAAAGGTAGGAGGCAGTGTCGTTCTATCAGTTCCCGCATATTCTATTCATGCCTGATCGCCAGTGTCATGACATCATTAGGATGATGGAGAGATGTGGCGTTGTCCATGTGGCTGCACAGGATTTTACTTCAGAGTCTTGTTCTTGTAAATCAAGTTTTTATTGGGAGAATGTATTTTTGGTTGTTGTTATTGAGTTTCTTTGAGGTTCGCTCTTTGAACCATTCCATTATATATAGTCTATTACACTGCCTGCTGTTTCAATCTGCTCAGACTACTAGACTCACTTTTATCAGATATCTATCCCAGACTGTCATAAAATGCCAACAGTGCTGTTATTGTATCCCATCGATTATCTTGTTCTCATAGGACAATCTTACAAAACCAGAAAATAGATAATAGGTGCTCTAGGACTATTACACAGCCATAATGGATGGTCCAGAGCCCACCAGTCAAGGGGGTCCATTGCCCCAGGAAATTAAAACCGTCATGTAAGTTTAGGGCAAAAATGTGTATACCACTCTCTCCATATTTCACAAAGCAAACACACTATGAAACAGATGTCTAAGGCCCAATTCACATCTGCGTTCGGCAGCACTTTTCGCTGTGCATGATTCGTGCAGACTCTGCATAAAAAACACACGGACCCCAGTATAGTCTATGGGGTCCGTGTGGTTTCTTAGCTAACCTTTTTTCAATACATTCGGTATTCCATTCGGGGGGTCCCCAAACAGATTTCCTGAACGGAATACCAAACACAGATGTGACCTGGGCCTTAGACGTAATGAGTCTGGTTTATTGTCATGTCAGATGTGATTGGCTATTAAAGGGGGCTCTCTCGCATACATTAACAATAAAAGATTCTGGCTAGCATTATTCATTGGGATACTATGGTAGCCAGTTTGTTTCATAGGTGTTCTGTGGCTGTTACTATTAGGTGCTAATAGGATGAGCAGTAAAGCACTGTTATGTGGTATTCCAAGCAACTTAAAGGGGTTGTCCCATCTCAAGGGTCCTATCTATACTGGTAGCTGATATAAATTGAAGCCTTTTTCTGTTATGTCAGTCCAGATAGCTGCAACAGGGCTAAGGGATTGCAGTAGGGAATCTCGCCCTGCACTACTCCCACTAGCTAACCCGGTCCCTGCCTCACGGGTGTAGGTCGGCTGTTCTCAGGCTAAACCTGACCCCGACAGCTCCTCTCTCACTGACACCGTAGGCCTAGAGGGAAGTGGGAGAAGGAATGCCCTATAAGATCTCTAGGGACTGGAGACTAAAGGGGGTCACCCCTAACGAACAAGTGAAGCTGCTACTGACAGGGACTGACAAGGGTGTGCGCTGACTAACAACACAAGCAGCACACAGGAAACATGTAGGAAAGGAATTCCCCAAACCAATATGGGAAGGAACCGTACACTAGGAAACAAACACAGGGAAACTGAGTAGAAATCAAAGGATAAGGCAATTCACACACACAGTCAATTATACACGGAGGGAGGATTGGTGAACACAGAAGGGAAAACACACAAACCAACTTGTTCACCCAAAACCTCCCAAAAACCAACCACGGAACTTCCTCTATCCAAGATAACCACCTACTCCTCCTGCTAAGGCCTAGCTCTGTAAAAGCGACACTCAGCACAGAACCATGGGAGGCATGGGTTTAAATACAGAGTAGAGACCACTCCTCCCAGGTGCAAATGGGAGGACAGACTAATGAACCAGGAAATCAAGCTGCCTACCAACAGTGCGTGCGAGCAAGTCAGAAGGTGTGCACCAATACCCACGACACAAAATACTCCTAACAGGATCCTCCCCTCAAGGAGAAGACTCCGGATTCTCTAGGAGCATCCTTCTTCGGGAACTCCTTGTGGAATTTCTCCACGAGTCTGGGGGCTGACATATCCGACTCCAGAACCCAAGAATTATCTTCAGGACCGTATCCCTTCCATGCCACCAGATACCGTAGCTTCCCCTGAACATATTTGCTATCCAGAACTCGGGATATCTCATACTCCCCGGACTCAGAAACTGGTGGAACTTTAACTGGAGACGTTCCCTTCTTGGCCTTCTTTAACAAGGAGACATGAAACACCCGGTTTATCTTCCACCTTTTAGGTAGTTGCAGCTGCGCCGCCACTTCATTTACCATCTTGATGATCTTAAAAGGACCCACAAACCTGGGACTCAGCTTCTTGCTAGGAACCTTCAACCTGATATTCTTGGTGGACAACCAAACCATCTCACCAGGGAAGAACTGCAACTCCCCTCTCTTCCTATCCGCCTGGACCTTAGCCTGGTGCGACGCCCGCACCAGATTCTCTCGGATACGGGACCATACCCCTTGCAGCTTTTTAGAAAATAGCTCCTCCTCCGGAACTGGGGACGAAATGGAAGAAAATACTCCGAAAACAGGATGTCTACCACCGGAGCAAAAAAAAGGTGTGGTACCTGTGGCGTTGGAATCATGGTTGTTTAAGGAAAATTCTGCCAGGGGAAGAAAGTCAGCCCAATTATTCTGATTCTCTCGAACAAAACACCTCAAAAACTGTTCCACATCCTGATTCTTCCTCTCTGTTTGCCCGTTAGACTCCGGGTGAAACCCGGAGGAAAACGACAGTGTAACTCCCAACCTGCTGCAAAAAGCCCGCCAGAATTTAGCCACAAATTGCGGACCCCTGTCCGAAACGATCTCCTCAGGAAGACCATGCAACCTTACAATTTCTTTAATAAATGACCCTGATAGTGTCTTGGCACATGGCAGCCTGGAAAACGGGATCAAATGGCACATTTTCGTGAAGCGGTCAACGACTACCCAAATGACCGTGAAACCCTTAGACACTGGAAGGCCCGTGATGAAATCCATAGACAGATGAGTCCAAGGTGCCTTAGGAGGTTCTAACGGATGTAGAAGACCGTGGGGACGGGTATGCGACGCCTTGGCTCTTGCACAGACCGAACAATTTTGAACAAACTGCAAGACATCCTTACTCCACCCTGGCCACCAAAAATTCCTAGACACCAATCTCATGGTCTCTGAAACCCCCGGGTGACCAGCAAGAACCGACTCGTGACACTCCCTCAGTAGACTTTGTCGGAGAGTAGTTGGGACAAACAGCTTGTTTCTAGGTATCTTGGAAGGTGCAGCGTGTTGCGCTTCGATCAAGGCTTTCTCCAATTTCGTGCCCAATACTGCTACCACCACTCCATCCCCAAGAATAGTGGTCGGCGCCTCTCGTTCCTCCTCAGTCGACATATACCGGGATAAAGCATCAGCCTTAACATTCTTTGAACCCGGCACATAAGTCACGGTAAAATGGAACCGCGCAAAAAATAGAGCCCATCTGGCCTGCCGTGCATTTAATCTCTTCGCCGACCCAAGATAAACCAAATTCTTGTGATCGGTAAATACCTGGACTGGCCTTCTGGCCCCCTCCAGGAAATGACGCCAATGTTCGAACGCTAGTTTTATTGCCAGTAGTTCTCTATCTCCGATGTCATAATTCCGTTCAGAGGCAGAGAATTTCTTAGAAAAGAAGGCACAGGGATGCGTACCCTCCTCGAACTCCTGAGAAAGTACTGCACCCACCCCCACCGAGGAGGCATCCACCTCCACTCGGAAGGCCAACCTCTCATCCGGCTGTCTCAAAATGGGAGCGGAGGAGAATCGCTTCTTCAATTCTTCAAACGCGGCTAGCGCCTCTGGCGACCACTTAGCACAGTCAGCCCCCTTCTTAGTCAAGTCCGAGATGGGTTTCACAACCTCAGAAAATCCCTTAATAAACTGGCGATAATAGTTGGAGAATCCCAAGAACCGTTGGACCGCCTTTAGGTTCTCAGGTCGCGGCCACTCCAAGACTGCCCTGACCTTCTCAGGATCCATCTCGAACCCCTTGTCCGATAGGATATAGCCAAGGAAACATAATTTATTGACCGCGAACACACATTTCTCCAGCTTAGCACTTAATTGGTTAACCCTCAGGAGATTTAAAACCTCTCTCACTCTCTCCCAATGAGTCTCCAAATCCGGGGTGTAAATGAGTATATCGTCCAGATAGACCACAACCCCCCTCCCTATGACGGCACTTAGTACATCATTAATAAAATTCTGAAAAAACGCGGGCGCATTGGTTAGACCGAAAGGCATCACCAGATTCTCAAAGTGTCCTAGGGGTGTGTTAAACGCTGTTTTCCACTCATCCCCCTTCTTGATTCTCAGCAAGTTATACGCCCCACGTAAATCTATTTTACTAAACCAGCGAGCTCCCGTAATCTGGCTGAAAAGATCTGAGATCAACGGGATGGGATAGGGATTGCAGTAGGGAATCTCGCCCTGCACTACTCCCACTAGCTAACCCGGTCCCTGCCTCACGGGTGTAGGTCGGCTGTTCTCAGGCTAAACCTGACCCCGACAGCTCCTCTCTCACTGACACCGTAGGCCTAGAGGGAAGTGGGAGAAGGAATGCCCTATAAGATCTCTAGGGACTGGAGACTAAAGGGGGTCACCCCTAACGAACAAGTGAAGCTGCTACTGACAGGGACTGACAAGGGTGTGCGCTGACTAACAACACAAGCAGCACACAGGAAACATGTAGGAAAGGAATTCCCCAAACCAATATGGGAAGGAACCGTACACTAGGAAACAAACACAGGGAAACTGAGTAGAAATCAAAGGATAAGGCAATTCACACACACAGTCAATTATACACGGAGGGAGGATTGGTGAACACAGAAGGGAAAACACACAAACCAACTTGTTCACCCAAAACCTCCCAAAAACCAACCACGGAACTTCCTCTATCCAAGATAACCACCTACTCCTCCTGCTAAGGCCTAGCTCTGTAAAAGCGACACTCAGCACAGAACCATGGGAGGCATGGGTTTAAATACAGAGTAGAGACCACTCCTCCCAGGTGCAAATGGGAGGACAGACTAATGAACCAGGAAATCAAGCTGCCTACCAACAGTGCGTGCGAGCAAGTCAGAAGGTGTGCACCAATACCCACGACACAAAATACTCCTAACATTTTCTAAATATATTGCTTTAGAAATTCTGCTTTCTTTGCCTGCAATGTGAACTTATTCCTCCCTTTGTTTACACTGCATTGCTATAACCACGGACCTGGGAGATTGGACAAGTAACGTCACTTAATCAGTGCTGGCAGGACAATCCATTCAGCTAATTGCACTTTGCTGATAAAGCCAAGTCTGTTATCTCTCTATGTAAATACACAGATAACACAGAGTACGTTCTGTACAAGAATCTGCAGATTATCTGACCTTCAGAAGTGTTGTTTGTCACTTTCAGCAGGAGGGAGATAAATACAGGAAGTGAGAAGCAGACACTGCAGACAGCCTGGCTGAAAGGCTGAGATGAGAGAACCCCTTTAATAAACATGTTGTTATTACTATAATGCATACAGATCTATGCACATTACATTAGAACTACTGTTACCAGTGGTAATATTGGGCCGAAACGTGCCAGAACTCGGTTCTGGTTTAAATGTGTCTAAAGTGGAATGTGCAGAACATGAAAAACACAGCTACTTACCTCTCCTGGCTCCTTATGCATCAAGACTCAAGCCTCTGCTCATGTGGCACCCTGTACATCATTGAAAATGGCCGACATCTGCAGGGAGTGTGCCGGAGCCAGAGAGAGGTAAGCAACAGTATTTTTTTGTATTTTTTTTTTTTTTGCATCTTCCCTGGGCACTGGGTCTCCGATTATTATACTCTGGGGTCTGGGAAAGCGTTCCTCCTAAAAATAATTTCCCAATTTAAGCACTGACTGTTACTGTATACTACACTATATATTATAGCTAGACTAATACTATCCATTATAACTACAGAGAACTAGATACACACTGTATATTTCAAATAAAAAGTATTACAAGTATATATATAATCCTACTAATAATATAAATGTGAAAGTTTGTGTGTTTCGATGTTTGTGTGTTTGTTCCTCAATCACGCAAAAACAACTGAACAGATTTGAATGAAATGGCACATAGATAGTTTGTAACCTCGATTAACACATAGGCTACTTTTTATCTCAGTAAATGACAGGGCTTCATGACTGTTATGAATTTATGTTCACATACTATATTACACAGCAGCTTATCTCAGGTTCTGATAAAGCCAGGTCTTTTATCTCTCTATGTAAACACATAGCTAACCCTCAGTCCATGCTGACACACTGGATGGAAAAAAAATCTAAAACAACGAGAGCTATGAAGGAGCCAGAAGTCACAGAGTTCTCCTCAAGCAGAGCTGAGGGGGATCATCAGAGCCAACAACACGTTCATTATATGATGCCCCGGCGAGCTGCTGTGATGCCAGAACAATCACGGGGACAGAGCAAGGAATGAGTTTAGCGGCAGGCCAGCTTGACAGCTGCCGAAACGCCGGAGCAGGCGGAGTATCAACGCTAACAACACATATATTATATGGCTTTCCAGTGAGCGAACAACCACAGGCACAGTGTGAGGAACAAGTTCAGCAGCAGGACCTCTTAAGAGCTGCCGAAACACCGGAGCAGGCAAACCATCGACGGCAGCAATTTACTGAATATGGGTGGATCATCGACATCAACAACACGCAGACAAAGTCACGGGCAGAGACTAGTGTAGATTATAACTAGATGCACACTGTATAACTAGGTACACACTGTAAATTATACATATACATTTTACATACATTATTGTACATCATAACTAGTTACCACTGTATATTATAACCAGATACACACTGCATTCTATAACTAGATACTCAATGTGCATTATAACTAGATGAACCCTATATATCACTATATAGTGTACGCTATAGCTAGATACATACTGTACATTATAACTAGAAACATATTGTACATTATAACTAGAAACCTACTGTATATCATAACTAGATACATACTGTACATTATAACTAGACACATACTGTACATTATAACTAGATACACACTGTACATTAAGACTAGATACATACTGTACATTATAACTAGAAACATACTGTATATTATAACTAGATACATACATTACATTATAACTAGATATATACTATACAGTGTAACTAGATACATACTGTACATTATAACTAGAAACATTGTACATTATAACTATACACATACTGTACATTATAACTAGATACATACAGCACATTATAACTAGATATATACTATACAGTGTAACTAGATACATACTGTACATTAAAACTAGATACATACTGTGGATTATAACTAGATATATACTGTACAGTATAAATAGATACATACTGTACATTAAAACTAGATACACACTGTGCATTAATACTAGATACATACTGTGCATTATAACTAGATTATACCTAGATACATACTGTACATTATAACTAGAAACATAATGTATATTATAACTAGATAAACCCTATATATCTCTACATAGTGTATGCTATAGCTAGATACATACTGTACATTATAACTAGATACATTCAGTACATTAATAACAAGATACATACTGTGCATTATAACTATATACATACTGTACAGTATTACTAGATACACACTGTACGTTATAACTAGATACATACTGTATATTATTATTATTAGTTGAGCTCTTCCAGCACAACTCATTAAGCAGGTTGTTGGGGATGCACAGAATGGCAATAGTCATATTAAATGCACAATAAGCCCTTCATTTCCCTGACCTTTAGACAGAGCGGTTTAGAGACTCCCCGATGTGTTTTAATGCTCCTCTTCAATCAGTATCTTTTATTTGTGCTGTGGATTGGACAATTCAATTAAGGCAATTCCTTCTCCTAGAATAATAACCTCTTTATGTGTAAATTCATAAAGCCAGTGATAGAGGCAGGACTGTGTCGGGATCATAAAAACACACAATCCATTCGTGTACATAGCTGAAACAAAATGTTTTCATCATCCTAATAATGTCACAACATCATTCACAAGGAAAGCTGCTGTGGTGCCTCCGAGCTGGTGGCAGTATATTAAAGGGAAGTTCTTGTCACAGGCAAATGTTTTGCATATGGAAAAGTGCTTGTCCTAGGGAAGCACTGGAAGCTCCAGCACTGGTGAAGACCTAGACATATGATGTAACAGTAATTGGGGGGACTGGTAGAGATTTTGTAATGGGCTCCAGGAGCTTCATGTTACCTCTTTGCACAGGAGTGAGGGCCTGACACACAAACACCAACTACTGTGATTTCTGTAAATAATTTTCGGGGTAAGTCTTAATTTTTTCCATGAACTACAATCATACATTTGATCATTTTTTATTTCAATTGTTATCAGAGAAGAAACTGCAAAAATATGTCAGTTTGACACTTTTATAGAGGAAAAATATTTTTATATGTTTGTAGACCCGGCATTTAGACACAGGGATACCTAATGTGTTTGTGTTTAAGTAATATTTTAGTTTTATACGTATTCTAGTGAAAATGGGGGACATATAAATTTTATTGTTTTTTTGGGGGGTTATATTTTTTTAACTTTTTAATTTTTTTTTTTTTACTATTAACCCTCCCATGAGGCTTCCATAGACTGCATTGAAATCCAGGCTGTCAAAGGAAAAGCTCAGCTCCTGCGATCTTGCCGCATGGGAGCCGATCTGCAACATGAAAGGTACAGGGCCGATGCAGACCAGCCCCAGGTATAGTTGCTCTGCTTTGGTGGGTGGATTCACAGAATGGCACACTCAGCAATGCCCACAATCAGAGTGGACATTAATGGCAGAGAATCAGTACAGTAGCAATAGGGAGTTGGGACCAGCCCTGAAGACTGTGGTGCCACCTTGGGTGAGAGTTAGGTCACACTTAACAATGCCCTCAATCAGAGTCTACTCTGATTGTGGGCATTAACTCCGGGACTCCACTGTAATGTACAGTGGAGAACTGGTACAGTAGCTGTACGAGGTTGGGACCGGCCCTGAGGACTGTGGTGCCACTTTGGGTGAGGGTGAGGTCCCACTTAACAATATCCTCAATCAGAATCTACTCTGATCGCTTGCATTAACTCTGATTCTCCACTGTACAATATCATTGAGCCACTCTGGGGAGATCTCAAGCGCACAGTACATGCAAGACAACCCCAGAATTTACCGGAACTGGAGACTTTGTGCCAGAGATGCCACTCAAAGCCCTCTCTGTGGGCACCCATCTGCAGAACAGATTACACTGTGTGGGGCAACTTTACTGCAGATTGCACTGTGTGGGGCCCACTGTGGAACAAATTGTACTGTGTATCGGCCACTGTGGAGCAGATTGTACTGTGTGGAGGCCCTTCACTATTTTTATCACACAGTATCTGTTTTATAGCAGACAAGTGATATTATTACAGATTGTCCACAATTAAGGTTAAATTGCCATGTTGGCACTTTGTCATAAATTAGTGGGTTTTGGGTAGCAGTTTGGGCACTCTGTCTCTAAAAGGTTCGCCATCACTGGTCTAGAACAATGATTTCCAACCATATTTCTGCAGGGCACTGTTGAAAAATTATTTCTTTCCAGGAAAAGCCCTAATACAATTCCTGCTTGAATAAAGCATGGTGTAAGGGAGGGTCAATTCAATGTTCTCAAGGAAACTAAGATGGTAGTAATAGGCTAAGACCCCACGTTGTGGAACGCAGCTAAAAAAAAGATGCAAGAAAAAACTCAGCAGAAACTCTGTGTTTTTTCTGAAGCATTTTTCACTGTGCTTTTGCTGAGTTTTTCTGTCTGGATTTTCTTCCTTTATCAAACCAATAATGAAAAACACAGCATTTTTTCTGCAATGTGTGGATGAGATTAGCCAAAATCTCAGTCACTTTGCTGGTTCTGTAAACATGGGTTTCACACTTAGTCTACCTCGCATGGAAAGTAACACTGAGTCAGCTCCAGGTAGATCAGTAGAAAAAGCAGAATGCATCCAGCATGGAAGAAAGAAATAAAAAATCTGTTTATTGGTCCAACTTTAAAAACCTATCAAAAAGACATAAAAAAAAGAATCATACCGCCGCACTGTTATATTGATAGCAAAAAATGAAAAGAAGATGCCATCAACTCAGCCTTCTCAATAAAACCAGGATGGTAGTTTGTTCATCAGGTTCCTACTGTCTCCAGTTATATTGGATAACGTCCACACATGTTATTAAAGGGGCTCTATCATTGGAAAAAGTCATTTTAGCAATTTACATACAAAACTTATGTGTGGAATAGCCTTTCCAACATTAGAAGTCCCGGAGGGGTCATTTAACATTTCCACCATTGCTTCAAATGGGAGCTCGAAATGTCTGGGACTTCTAGTGCTAAAGACTATGCATGTATGTGCTTAGTTAAAAATGACTTTTCCCATTGATAGAGCCCCTTAATCATAGTGAGGAGACAGGTGACGCTTCCCATACTTGGGCAGCAATGCCTAAGATTTTTTTTATTCCATGTCTGTCTTTTTAATATTTTTATTTTGTTTCTATTTTCTCTGCACTGAATGCTTTCTTATGTTTCTAATAATTTGCAAACCTGATAGAAGTTGAGCTGATTTTGTGCTGTATTTATCCCTTTAGTTCCAAGGGGATAAATACCAGTTTAGTTTTGGCCTCTTAATAATTCAGGTGCCATATATGAGGAACTGTACATCAGAATTGAATTTTACTCCAGTATAAAATTAACACAGATTTCAGCTATAACATGCACCAATTTTCTTAATAAATTTGTTGGGTAGAAACCAGCCCACCTCCATTACCATCTACTCCACTCACTTTTTTGAAAAGCGCCAAACTGAGCAAAAAATTAAAAAAAAAGAGACAGTCATTCACAAAAAACAGGTACATGCAACAATTTTTTTTTACTTTTTCATGCCTTGTACACCAGAAAACCAGGGTAAACCGACCTCACAGAAGCCAGGGACCACCACACATTCTGCTGCTCTTATTCTGGCAGATAGCATTGCTTTACATTCCATACACAAGAGTATGCTATTCCTCACTGATTTGATAAATAATACAAGTCGCTCTTAACATGGAGTAATTAGAATTAGCAGTACTCTCCAATGAGTGCTTATCCTGATTACGGATTCACACTCCCCCCCCACAACCATCTCTCTGCGTATTCAGTTTAGCTCTTTTTATACTTTAAGGCAGGAAATGTCTTCAAGCTTGTTAGACTACACATACTGTAGTATTGTTTACTATGAGCCTTTTGGAAATGATCCACTGTAGCAAAAATCGCAACATGATAGACAATTGGATTGGAAACACTGCTGATCTAGCACCACGACAGCAAGACCAGCATGTTCCTCTACTGAAATACCTAAGTGCTGCTGGAAGCCTGTTCATTCCACTGTTATTCCCTATTAGTGACCTCCCACATGATCAGTATACTCATCTCCTAAAATACTGTTTTAGGCCAGGGCCCCATGTGGCGTAAACTCTGCGATTCACCCACAGCGCAAACGTCAGGGTAAAGATCTCAGCGTTATACAGTTGGGGCAAAGTGGATGAGATTCTAGCGAATCCCATGGCCACTATGCGGTAAAAACTGTGCTGCAGACACGCTGTGTTTTCCAAAACCGATGCAATACCTACAGAAATGCCGGGGGGTTCCATATAGGTATGATTGAAACAGAAAGTCCACAGAAGAAACCTCTGCAAACCTTATGTCTAAAATACTGCGAGAAGAACAGCGATGCGTTGCTGCCGCTTTTTTCCTGTAGCGCTTTTTTGCTGCGGGACACCACAGGGGGCCTTAGCATCAGGCTTTCTATTCCTTTTATAATGTGTTTATTCAGACGTCAGGAAGGAAGCATGTATTTTTTTTAGTTTGATCAATGTTTATGGAAGATTTTTTCAAATATAACAAATAACATTCAATGGAAAAGCTTCTGGCCAGCAGCCCCGTAGAAACAGTTACACCACAGCAAGTGACATGAGCACAGGTAGGTTCACACTAGAGTTCGGGGATTCTCAAACCGCCATTGAGCAGGGTGGGATATTGTCCATGAAAAAGCATTGACCTCACATGTCAGCAGATGTGGACACATGGATGAGGCCTAACTCTCAGTTTATTATATTTGTCTCTTTGCTTTCTCCTTTGAACCACAGCCACAGCACTGCATGAAAAACCTTGGCCAAAAAGACATAAGTGAACCTGAACAAGTGCAAAGACGGGCAACCAAAATTATTAGGGGAATGGGTGGACTGGAATACAACGAGAGATTAACAAATTTGGGGTTATTTAGTTTAGAGAAAAGACGTCTGAGGGTAAGTTCAGACAGGGTTTTTTGGATCGGAACCAGAGGTGGAGGCCGCCTCAGGTTCTGATCCAGAAACCGGGTAGCTGCGACTGAAAGCCGATGCACTGCACCGACATCCAGACGTACACTCTGTTCCAGATTAGGCCCAATGAATGGGCCTAGTGCGGAGGAGGGGAGTGTCTTCAGGCCGAATCGCGAGGCGAATCGACCTTAAGAATGAGCACCTTACTTCTTTTTTTCTGGGAGCCGGAAGAAATGGCTCTCAGAAAAAAGACCTAAGCGGCTACCATTCATTTCAATAAGAGCCATCTTTTTGGTCAGGGCTGAAAACCCTGACCAAAAGTTTCCATATGAACTTACCCTAAGGGGAGATCTAATAACAATGTACAAATACATGAAGGGACAATACAAAGAACTTTCTAAGGATCTTTTTACTCCTAGGCCAGTCACAGTGACAAGAGGACATCCTCTACGTCTGGAGAAGAGAAAGTTTCACCAGAAACATAGAAGGGGATTCTTCACAGTAAGAACAGCAAGGCTCTGGAACTCTCTGCCCCAGGAAGTGGTGATGGCAGATTCATTGAACACGTTCAGAGGGCCTGGATATCTTTCTGGAAGAAAACAATATTACAGGATATGGATTCTAGATTTTAAGGACATGTTGATCCAGGGTTTTTATACTGAGATTGGAGTCGGGAAGGTATTTTTTTCCCCTGAAATGAGGCAATTGGCATGAGCCTCATGGGGTTGTTTGCCTTCCCCTGGATCAACACTGTAGGGATGGTAGGGTTGTAGTTTGGACTTGATGGACCAATGTCTTCATCCAACCTCATCTACTATGTAACTATGTAACAAAATGCATTGTGTTTTTTTCCGAAGCTCTTTCACAGAAAGTATTCCTCTATGGACTTTCTGCTTCTATTATACCTATATGGAAAACACGAGTGTTTCTCTAGGTATAATTGACATGCTGCAATAGGAGTAGCTAGAATCCCATCCACTTTACAGGTATTGAAGTTGCAGCGTTTATGCTCCGACCTAAAGCACAATTTTTCAGTTTGTACAAATTCTGCTGTGTAAACCTAGCCTAAGATACTCTGTTTTTTTCATAGTTGAAAGAGATGCTAGACTGGTACCTATATAAATGTCTTTATCCCTGTGTTTTTCTACATTTAACTCTTCTGGCCATTAAATGTAGCACAAATAATTCACTGTAAGAAAATAATAAAAAAAAGGGATTTAAAAAAAAAAATGTTGAGCTGGAAGCAGTCAGCGGATAATAACTCTGTTCATTGCAGCCTCCATCGTACTGCAGTTACTGCTAGAGGCCGGCTTCTGACCTGCCATGGCTGTAAACAGTTTTGCCAGGAACCTGGAGAACAAGTGGTAATAATGGAGCCTGTGGTGAGTGAAATAAAATCACAGTACATTATCAAACTGGCAGGGAAGTGGCATCTCGACCTTACACAAAGCACTCACAACAGCACAACAGAAACAGATTGAGAGCGTTTCACTAAGGTAAAAAATCTCCAGAATGAAAAGAAAAAATAAACTAATAATAACCGTTCCACCATTTATAAAGAGCATTTAGTGGGGATGGCTTACTCATAGAGTTGATTCGAATACTGGATTCGAATAACTCGCTCCATAGGATTGCGTGTTAGCGGCCAGTGCTTAACCCCTTGGTGTTCGGCTGCTACAATGCGAGCGGGAGCGGAGGTATTCAAAACTATTCGAATCTAGTATTCGAATCAACTCTACTTATTAACACTAATTTTTAAACAGCGCAAACACTTAAACTAGACAGGCATTACATGCACCAGATTTCTTGCAGTGGCTGATGCTGGATGTGAAATCTGAAATCTACATCTTTAAACTGAGACCTCTAAGGGTTTACCACCTAGCAACTGGCATACATTGTGCGCCAAAGCTCTGTTCTGTTACAATTTTTGGCACAAGTTAAGCCAGACTTCTGACATACTGGGGGAAATTTATTAAAGGGGTTGTCTGGGATAGAATACAAATTAACCCCTAAACTAAACCCCCTCCCCCCATCTAACGTCTAATCTACTTGTATTAAAAAAAAATGTATAATTACCCTTATTCCTCGGGTGGTCGTGTGACCACCCCAGGGACAGTTTCTGATAATCCGGGGACATTCCATTACACTGCTTCCGAAATAGAACATCACCAGGACTCTTTACCCCTCAACCAGCATCATCAATACTTACGTGCCTTCTTGTCCAGGAATGGCTTCTCCACTCTATTTAAGTGCTTGCTGGAGGCTGGGGACGCTGCGTCTGTGAGACAAGCAAAATAGAGATGGCACTCCATCTCTACTGCGCAGGCCCCACAGGTACTTCTGGTCTGGGCACAGTGAAGGAGAAAGGAGGAGCCACCCCCCAAGAGGAAGGTAGGTAAGTATGGATGCGATGGGGCAGGGAAGGGGGTCTTAGTAGTGGTCAGGATAGTGTGAGGGGCAAGTATAGTCATGTATCTCTTATCTGCCATTTTGCTCTATAAATTCTATTATTAATGTCATCCATTTTGTATCCTAACACATATACTATGAGATGAGGTCACTGAGAGTGTTAAGCGATGCAGGCAGACTTTCTGTAGGCCATTGTTCAGTTATTTGCAAGGCTGGAGAAGTCTGGCACCAAGCATGTCATCTTTATCTCTCTTGCCATGATATATACATCTGAACATAGCGTCGAAGATGTCAGTTCACACATTAAGCACTCTGTATTCTTCTTTGTTTCATGGGAAAGTACATCCCATTCTGGAAAGTTATAATGAGATGCAGGTTACAATAGGTCTCAGCCAATAGTCATGTACCAGGCTTATCTTATAACTTTACAACCAATCATGTTATGCTAATTAGAATAGCCAAGCCAGCTCTTTGTCTTAAATGTACTTAAACTACCTTTTTCCCGGATACCGATGGCATCTACCCCAGGGCATTCTCCCCCGACAATAGTTTAGCTAGGAAAACAGGGAGGGTTGTGAGAGAGGAGGGAGGAGCAGTGACAGGGAGGTAGTGTGGAAGATACCTAGGAAACTACATAGCAGGAAGCTAAAACCAAGTAAACAAATGCAGAAGATGCCAGCAACTCTCACAGAAACCTAGAAATCACTCAAAACACTGCTAAAAGTATATGGGTGTACTTTTAACCCATTAATAGACCTAACAGACCTTTAATAAAAATTGCCTGGAAAACCCCTTTTAAGGCTAGTATTTCTTTCGCCAGGCTTAATACAGTCCTCAACTGGGGAAGGAGCATCTAAGAGTCTTCAGCATGCGCTTGTGCGAGAAAGGAAATCTATACCAGTCAGGAACTGATGTAGATTTCCTGTATGAGTGCCAGTTTTCATGCATGAGTTGTAATAAATGTATTGAGCTGAGGTGCCCTGCCCATCCCCCTTGCTCTCCTCTCTGCACTGCGGGGGTCAGACATACACGGCAAGTGTACCAAGAGTGTCACATGAGGCTTATTTCCCTGGCTTGTTAAGTCCAATGCCTCGCCCAGCTGTTTCGGACCAAAAAAGCGCTTCTGTCTTAAACAATAATGATGCTGGACATGACTCTTGAGACCCAATCAGCGGTCACTGACTTCAGGCCAAAGAAGTGCCAAAGAGAACAGAGCTGCTGTGGAGTGCAGGGAAGGTGAGTAATATTGTTTTATGTATGCTCAGTTACCGCTCTGGGTACTCCGCTTATTATACTCTGGGGTCTGAAGTATAATAATAGTTAGTGAGTGGCAAAAACTGTAATATTATAAAAGTTGGAGGGACCACTATGGGACATAATACTGTGTGAAGGAGTCACTATGGGACATAATACTGTGTGCAGGGGCCACTATGGCACATTATACAGTGCGCAGGGGCAGGGGCTGCTATGGAACATAATACCATGTGCAGGGGTTGCTATGGGCCATTATTTTGTATAACGGTGTGTTTTTGCACACAAAATTCCAGTGTTCCAATTCCAAGAAATAGCAGTAAACGCATGCATCCTAAAGCTTCTTGTGGCAGCACTTCTGTGTTATGGTTTGTGGTATATGACTTTAGTATAGGGATCATCGGCCTTACAATTATTGAACCGCATTTTTAAGATGTTTGGGGGATAGAAATCCCCGAACGGTCACCGAATACAGGTGTGACCATAGCCTGACAGGCAACAGAAGCTCTTGGCCTTAACAATACAAACTTCTTAGGCTTTCTTTTCTTTTTCAATGGATGGCAAAATCTGGAAAATAGTACATTTAGTAAAACTTATTGGGTGACTGTCATGTAATGGGAGGCATTAGAGCCTGGTGCCTCAAAGATGTCAAGTGTTGCAAGTGAACTGACTGCACCTTCAAGCTAGGTTAACTTTCCTGGCCAGCAGTTGACAGGGCAGCTGGATTTCTGAAAAGTCTGTGTTATCTACAAATATCGTAGCACAGTTCCCAGGACAGGCCAGTTTGTGTGAACACTGTGTATGTAGATGAAAGATTCATGTTGAATATCTGCAATGTTCAGTTCCAGACACTACCCAGGAGAAACTGACCTGTCAGAAGTGAACTTATGGCGATTCAATCTCACTGTCCACAGCTGTGCTGGCACAGAACAAGTCTCGCACTCCACATTGCATCCCTTTACTGATAGAAATTCTCAGCTCTGCTGATTCCAACTCCTTAGAGATTGCTTCTTTTCAAGTAACTTACTTTGTACAGTCACCATGTCATGCCTAATTCACAGCAACTGATGTGTAGTCACCATCGTGAAACTGGGACGTCATGCTATATTTAACACATCAGTAATTTAGGGGCATGCTAGCTGGGAATTTGCCCCAATACTGTGTACTTTAGACTACATATAGTTAGAGGAGGCTATTTCATAATCCTTAATTAGGCCCCTCCCCATGCGGTCATAAATGGTGCACTTTGGCCAAAGTGGAAGAGCAAAAATGCAGTGTTTTACAATCCCTGCAAAGTAGTGAATCCAATCCACACATTACAGAAAAATAATCGTATCTGAAAAATATGCATAGCGGACACGCATTATTGGAAATCTCATCATGTCAAATATACATACAGAAACGCTGACAGTTTCCCTATAGGTATAATGGGACCAGAAGTTTTCCTTTCTGATGCGTGATGCGTTGCCACTGTGGCTTTTCCAGTAGCACTTTTTGCTGTGGCCCATTATATGGGGCATTAGCCTCAAATGAGTTTTAAATTTGAAGACAATTAAAAGTTAAACACTTTTCAAATGTGAGTAATTAAAAATTTTGCATTTGCAATTATAGAGATTATTTTCTCTAAACATCTTAGGCTGCGTTTGCATTTGCCCATCGGAATTTCTGTCTGAAGAGAGGAAAAGTTTTATGTTTTGCAGAGTTTTAAAGATTTTCTATAAATATGTTAGTGTTTACAGTCTGTTGTCTTGATCGGTTGCCAATGAATATGAGAATGTAAGGACTTTCTATGGTCTAGGACCGTGATGATGAACCTATGGCACACGTGCCAGAGAGGGCTCGCAGAGCTCTCTCTGTTGAAATTCGCGCCATCTCACTAACGAGGAATCCGGTACAGGAGTGAGCGATAGCAAATGCACATATAGCTGAAACCGGTCAGTGTATGCTGCGGGACCGCAAGACTGTGGTTTACACTGACTGCAGTGTGACCTCTGCCCCGATGCAATGACATAATAAGCAGAATATGAGAATTTTTGCTGTTCACACAGATAGTCAAAACTGAATACAATCTAAGGGGATTGTTTGGGGAAATTAAATTGACTTAACTGATCCTGTGGATGGGATGATGATAATGATGGACCCCGATTTCCAGTCTTCTTCCCCGGATTATATGATCGGAACTAGCTGTCCAGTCACCAACTAACACTGCCCCACCCTACTTCCCCAATCAATAAACACCTGTGAGTTCGGGGAAGGAGGGAGGACACAACCCAGGGGGTGAATCACTGGTTCCAATCACTTAACTGGGGGTCATCACAAAGCTGTTAATCATCTGTTCCATTATCATAATCCGCCACCAAACAGAATTAGATGAATCAATTTAATCTCTCCAGACAACCTCTTTAAGCAGTATCTTAATTGTGAAAATTCCAGTATATGAAAGTGTTCCATCTGGAATACTAGATACATTGTAACAAGTTCAGCTGTGTGAGCAGGACATAACATGGGTTTTACAACATGGGATATAAGCAAGATAATGTTGCTCTGATCTTCTGACATGAAGCAGAGATATTCAATATGACAATGTATTGAAATAACACAGAGACTCAGGGGTCAGCTACGGGAACATGGGTTTGATAACAAATATAACAGCATCTGTGTTTCTTGGGTTGATTCAACCTTCCACTAAGAAACACTAGCTATCTCTTAAGTCAGTTTAATGACCCCATCCCATCCCTTCCCAAATTTGATCCTTCTGTGCTGCACTGTGATCATACACCAGTTATAACTTATATGGATTCTTGCAGACAATGTCACTTCCCCAAACAGAATTCAATCTCACGGGCCAGAAAATAACAAAACAACTTCAAGAGATGACAATCAACCATCCACTGAAAATCACATCTTTCGCCTTATACTTCTGCAGCCATAAATCTGCTGGCCGAGCACTCGCTAGTCCATAAAATAAAATCTCAAAATTGTGGCCATAGCTTTCAGTAATCACCCAGGGAGAAGGGACACATCCAACAATTTGCTGGAGTTTGGCATTTGCTCTGTATTTTAATATGTGTACGTGACCAGCTCAGATAATGAGGTCTTGGAATTTATAAAATCTATAAAAAATTCAGGAAAAGGACAAAAATGTCGGCCGGGATTCATGAAGAAGTCTGAAGTAGGCAGAATAAATCGTGCTAATAGAAAACACTAACAGACCCTTAGATCTGGAGCCAGAAAGGTTACAGAGAATGTGTAATTATAGTCTAATGTCTTGTTAAAATTCTTGCAGATATCCGAATATTTCCAGATAAGAAGATGTTATTCATTTGGTTGGGGGGACGTCTCGGGAAATTAGAATTTCGCATATATAATGCACTGGGCTGAGAGCCATTACCATGAAAAAGGAAGTGAGGTGACATGGGTTACCAGCGGTTTAGCCGAAGCTTCTCTATAATTTATTAATCAGGCCGGATCATCATTTATCTTTCGCAGATAAAGGTCGTATTCTACATTCCAGATGCAAAATAATGGACGGATTGTGCATACTTTTTTATGTTATGTGAAGTTGAAGTGGCTGATGGTTCCTGATAATGGCGTGTCTATAGTAGTAGTCTCCACATACTGAGAAAAATGACTTTATAGGGCTGGATGAACCGCACTCTCTACACCCCATCAAGTTACGCCCCAGCTAGATCCTATTACATGTAATACTAGTGTATGCCTAGTATACCAAAAGACTGAAAGTTATTAAAGCAACACCTCAAATTAAACTAAATTTCCCCTTCACAACCTTAAACTTATATCAAGGGCATACACAAGGTAGTGGCTTCACGATTAAAAACACTCCCTAGCTGAACCTGGCCAGCCACAACTTCCTAAATAATGACCATGACCGCAATTGTTACCAAGCTCAACTTGTAACTACTGAGCGCCTTCATCATTATTGCTGGGGCCCAGGATTGAGTGATGAGTATGGGTGTAACTACATAGCAGCTGCTATTTGGCCCAATAACTAAGAGGGCCATTCCACCAAGATATAGGATGATGAAATGGAAAACTGAATGCAACTCCATTACTTTATCAGGATATTATTATGCCTGCGGATACAAAAACTGATGTTAAAAAATGATGAAAATGGATGGAAACTGATGATTATCCGTTTATAGGAAGTCAATTAAATAAAACCGATATGTTTCTGTTGGACGGAATATTAGGAAATTCCACTCTTTTGCACCTTGCAAAAAAAAAAAAAAATGCATCCGTTTTAAGCATCAGCTTTTTTCTATCCACAAAACTGATTGATCATTTAAACTGGTGATCAAAATGCAATGTGAACAGCCCCAAGAGGGTGATCTTAGTTAAGAGAATCATCACTGAAACTCTGGAGCTGTTGTAAATGATGAGAAATTGCTTGCTATATGATAGATGTAGAAACACAATAAAAGCCACATCTATTGCTGCAGAGCTCTGGATTTTTGCCCTATATATATAACATTTTACAAATGCATTAATAGTTGGGCAGCAACTAGAGAAGGAACATTCTGCAAAGCCAAGTGTCTCCTATCTTCTAAATGGTTCCTCTAATTTATAGTGTATCTGAAGTACAATATATAACTTTTACTTTTCATCAGTGTCACAAAACGGCAGTCAAAAATAACTGTCCTGCATACAAGATCTTTTTCCTTTCAGAACATTTTCTCAAGACATCTTCAAGAGCAACAGCTATAGGCAGTGTAGGCAAACATACTGGTAAAGTATCTAAGGCTACAGAGTTTATAGCTAAGGTTTTTCTTACCCAGGGAAAGTTTCAGTTCACTGCCCTAACCCTCTGTCTAAAGAAAATACTCAGATTTTTTTGTTGGTGCCCCCTGGCATTCAACCACTGAGAAACTAGCATAGCCAAACTAAAGAGGGTTGAAAATGGATCTGCCACTTTGTTATAAAAGAAGGACAAAAACCTTATATTGGTATATATACTGTGTACCGCCAGCAAAGTTGCTAGGTACTACCAGTGGCGTAATTACTGGGGAAGCAGCGGAGGCAGCTGCCACAGGGCCCGGGACATTAGGGGGCCCGGCGACAACCACTACTGCTGCAGGGTTTTTTTTTTTTTCAGACCCCCGAGCATAATGATTGGAGGCCCGGGAGAGGTAAGTGAACATAACAAACAGTGTTACTTACCTCTCCACGCTCCGCGAAGGCCTCGGGGCCTACTTGTGTGACGTCTCAGAGACGTCATATGACCAGGTCCTGTGTCCTTATGCGTCGCGACGCAGGCCCCCAGTCACATGATGTCCCTGACGTAGTTAAAGATAGCCAACAGCGAGGAGTGCAGGGATAGGTAAGTAATAGTATTTATGTTTGTATCCCCCTCTCTGTCTCCGATTATTATACTCTGGGGTCTGAAAAGAACCCAGAGTATAATAATTGTTAATGAGTGTCCACAATGGAGCATAATACTGGGTGATAGGGCCACTATGGAGCATAATACTGAGTGAAGGGGCCGATATGGGGTATAATGCTGTGTGCAGGGGCAACTATGGAGCATAATAGTGCGCGCAGGAATGCGGGGGGTGGGGTTGGTCGGGGTCTTCGGCGTCAGTCGGGGGGGGGGACCATGGCAAAGGTTCACCACGGGGCCCCGCCATTCCTAGTTACGCCACTGGGTACTACTATGCTTTATAGTTAGGGCTGATCTAGAAATACCCCTTTGTTAGATGTGCATTATTGTACCATCATCTAATGTGACAGCCATGCGACTATCAGATTTATATAGACATCAGATTTCTATGTGCATTTTTTGGACATGAGAGTACTATGTGATGATGCCATGCCTGATGGGAGATACACCCTTGACACCCTTGATAGTAATGGATTAGTCTGAGGGGAATGTTGAGGCGAGGTGAATACCAGCCTTATGCACAGTTGTTAGGTAGCAAGTGGGGGACTCGACATGCAGAAGACATAAACCTGAAAACGGAGACCAGACGCTGGTGTGAACCCAGCGTCAGAGAGCAGATTCTTCTCCACACCAGTTTTCTTGCATAGATGGATATCATTGTGGCGCATATTTGGCACAAGCCCATTTCCTTTGCTAAACATGCTCCACAACCCCCATTCTGCATCTATTTTGATGTATTGTGAGGAGGACAGGGGCTGGGATATCTCGGCCCAACACATTCAGTTTTTGGCCCGAGTTATAATGTAAATCTATGATAGTTTCTAACTAGCATAGAGTTACATTTTGGTCCTGAGACATTCAGCTGATTTATAAAGAGGCCAGAACTTCTACATAAATCACTTGTTCCCTGCATCAGTATGGCCTTTAATAAGACTGGTGTATGATCCACCAGTCTTAATAAATTTGCCCGATTGTATGCACTGTATGGCAACTAGTCTTGACCCACCAGCTCAGGAAGAACTGCAAACTACTAACAGATCCTGTAAAGGGAAAAATTAATAAAATTGCTAAATAATATATTGAGTAAAATATTTGGTAAACTGCCCAGTTTTATATATAGATGCACTGGGTGATAGAGATAACAACTAAGCAAAGAGGCAGGTGGAATACTATGCTCCCTCCTAGGCTCAGTCTCCTTCCTATCACTGCATAACTCTCATCACCAATCATCTTGCACACAGACTAGCACGGGACATAAATGGTCCAAAGTAAGGGCTAGGTTGCTGGCTAATACTGACAAAAGTCAGTGCAATTTTGCATCTAGCTGTATAGTGGGTACCTATAATCAGTTCTACTGGTGGACTCTAGAGACTTCAGTACAACAGTGGCAGTAGGAGACAGGCATGAACATTTCTTGCCAGTTTCTCAACTTCAGTTTCATACAATGCTTCATCTCTACCTGTGCACTGTTTGGAGGTCAAGGAGGAATTTCGCCCTTGTACCGCATAGGAAAAAGGGTTAGGACTGCTGGGCCAGGTCTGGCTGCACGGTTGCCAGGGAAAAGTTGGTTTTCAAACCTAAGCCCGCCCCTGTTTCCAAGTAATGTATCAATTTTGGTGGATTATATATTTAGGGGCACGTGGCTAGGGCTTCATAGCTTTAGGCTAAAAGCACTCCCGCCCACCCTGCCCCCACGTTTTTTTGTTGTTTTTTTGTGTGTTTCTTTTTGTTTGTCTTCTTTCTTTCAGTTGTCACAGCAAGCCGGGTCTGGTCCATGTCCCAAGAAGGAACACAAGTGGTCTACATGTGGTCAGCGGTTGCCATAACGATGAAGATCAAGGATCATAGTTTGGTTTAAATTCGGTTAAATATTTACTCTAAGATGTTAATATTACTTTAAACAAAAGCTTTGGCCAATCCCACTAGCCAAATATGACGGTGTCCGTGTTATTTTGTGGTAAGGGGCGGGGTTGACTATTTATGGCCCTAGGTGTGTTATAGGTCCCAGCAGTCTCAGGACAGATGTAGTGCCTGCCTACAGCACAAAAGAGGAACAGAGAACAGACACGAGAGATTCAGTGGGACAGCGACCTTTGCATCCCTATAGCTAAACCAATAGAAGCAATTATCTAATGTAATGTTGTGATTCCTATCCTAAGATTTTTTTGCTGGGCACCCTTTACAAATACCCCTGCTATAAAAGTGGCAAATACTGCTGTAGTTGGGAAATCTTGAATTAGGTATCAAGGAGTCCTTGTTGGTTAACATTGCTTTAATGCACACTGATACAATGCAGCACTGTCTTGTTGGCAGCTCCTCTTGTATATTCGTACTTTCCATAAAATCGCGCACCGGTCTACATAGATACCTTGTGGCAGCTTTTCAATTTCCTAATCTATGCATTAACTATATGTCAAGATCAGCAGTGCAAGATTATAGAGCAAACTACACGTGTGCTGCTGGAATCCAAATGAGGACAGATGCTCTGCCTTTCAGATCTCCGGGGATCCCAAGTGTATACATCTATTTATAGAAAATCATTTCAGGACACGACACACAACGATACTGCGAAGGAATGCGGAGCGCACCCACAGCTCGCTGGCTAAAGGTGGCAATTCTGCCTGTCAGATTAACTCACAATAGTGGAGTGTGAAACCAGCGCATCTAATCCCACAAAGAAATCAGTCCATTGCATTAAATCAATAGTCCACATCGCTCCCTCATTCCCATCAGTAAAACCATTATGAGGAGCCATTGTCGCCGCTCGCCGGCTGATTGAGGCTGGAGACGGATGGTGACAAGACCCGGAATTACTGACAAGCACTTGCGGCGGCAAAGTGACATTTAAACATGATTAGCTTTTGTAATACCTTCACAAGCGCTTACAATAAATACATTTACTAGCTGTCGGTGACTGATCTATTTGGAGAATTTGTTTCTTTGTTTCCACTTTTAATTCCCTTTTCGAAGAAAAACACATTATTATATTGCAGGACCTGGAGCTTCTAGTCCGTCATCACTCATCTCTGTAAGGTACATTATCACAAATTACAGGGGAGTCAATTAGACTCTAATGGTACAGTAAGGGGCATCTAGTCTACTATACTGAAAAATGAACGGGTTACTGAATGTAGAACCTTTAGCAGTCAGCTTTTGCTGTCAGATGAAACGTTCAAAGTGTACTACAAGGCGATAATGTTCATGTTCTGCTGAGTACTCTAGTGCAAGAATAGCTTTTAGCTCCAAGTGGTAGATGGGGTCCAAACTCAGAATACCTTCAAAGGCCATTGGATAAGGGGATCACTGCTGTCCACTTTGATTGTAATGTAGGACCATGCAGATATCAGTATCTACAAGAAGATATATAACTTATACCAGTTGTGCATATAAAAATAGATACAGAAGATGCTCATGTTATACCAGTATGTTCAATATCACTTTATACAAGAAGATGTATATATCACTCAGACCGGCTGTACACATGTATATTCATCATCAAAAAAAACAACGTATCAAGGCATTGATGTAATTGTTGGAATTAATGAAATTGAAAAGCTCTCCATGAGGACTCCATATTCAAACCTGGCTATCATCAAATCCCAAACAGAATCTGAATTTGTCGCTAAAGATGATACAGTTCCAGTCTGTGGCAAATCCAGGTTTCTCATTCAACAAAGGCAGTGGAGGCTGACTTTCAATGGCAGGACATGTAGTGGGTGCCGTAACACAACATTTCCTTCTGCTAAGCATCTGTATATATTATGGGCAGAGACAGGGTTGTGTAATGCGTTTGCTACCTGTATCTGGATGGTGAGCAAGTACAACTCAGGGAGTCAGTAGATCAAATTACAGTGCTACAGCAGGGGAACTGTGAGGAATGCAGATGCAGCACTGAGCAAATAGTGAGAACCAGTACCAGACACAGATCAAAATAGCAAACACGGCGCTGAGTGTCCAACAAACCCCGGCCGCACCAACTCCAACCCCACACAGATGTTCACCAGAGCCCCTGATGGTGGGGATGGCTATTTGCTCAGTGCCTGCATCTGCATCTCCCTCACAGTTCCCCCCCTGCTGTAGCACTGTAATTTGATCTACTGACTCCCTGAGGTTGTACTTGCTCACATCCCAGCATACAGGTCAGCAAACGCATTACACAACCACTGTCTCTGACCATAATATCATACAGATGCTTAGCAGAAGGAACATGTTCGTGTTACGGCACCCACTACAGGTCCTGCCATTGAAAGTCAGCATCCACTGCCTTTGTCTGACATGAGGACAGGCCGGGTCGGTAACAGGAGACAGGAGAACAAAATCAACAAAAACAGAGGTCAATAGGCAAGCCAGGGTCATCAACAGGAGTAAGCACAGTACAAAATCAGGAGACAGAGTCAGAAGGCAAACCAGGAGATCAGAACAAAGGTACATGGACAAGGGAGCTAACTTCCAGAATAGCTTTATAGCCAGCCGCAAGCCAGAGCGAGAGCCCACCTTATATAGGTTCCAACCCACCGACTGACTCAAAAGCCCGGAAGTAACTGATCCAATTCAGGAGGGGACTGGCAACCCCCGCACACTGCCACAAGGTTCCTGTCTGCCTCCCAAGACCCGGAAGCAGAGGACCAGGAGAGAAACTGGCAACCTCCGCACACCACTGCAGACAGGAACCTTTTGTACCCTCTTGTGGCAAGACACATTGATTAAGCAGACCACCCCGGTAACATTTACATATCTGCCTGAGACATAACTGCATGTTGAGTTTTGCAGGAATCTGCCATTTCTATATTGGGGGGTTCACACCTGCGCTCGTTCTCCAGTTTATGCAATCTGTTCAGTTTCTGTCTTCTGCCCCACGAAATTGTACAGGAGACGGAAATCCAGCGGTCAGTTTTAAAACCAGTTTACTTGAATGCGGTTTCAAAGGTGAGTGCCCGTGTGCGTCTTCTGCCTGTCCACGGGGAAACCGTTTTTTTTTTTATCTGGACACAAAGTCCTGCATGTCTGACTTTGTGTCCAGCTGAAAAAAAAACAGTTTTCCCCGCAGACAGGCAGAAGACGTACACAGGCAGTCACCTTTGTAAACCCATTCAAGTGAATGGGTTTTAAAACTGACCGCCGGGTTTATATCTCCTGTCCAGTTTCACGGGGCAGAAGACTGAACCCGGGCGGATTATACAAACTGGACAACAAGCGCAGGTGTGAAAGGGACAATAGTGCATTATTTTTATTACTGGGTGTAAGTATATACCAAAAATTCCCCAGAGTTTTTCGGGCTTAGCTCTATATGATAGCAAATAAGTTGATACTTAATGTCCATCTGCTCTGCCTGTGGTTTTTCTTATTCTCCCTGGATGATTTTTTTCTTCTTCCTTGAACTGGGTCAGCTCATCCCTAGAGTCTTTCATTCTAGAAACTTTTAAAAAAGACATTTATACTGTAAAGTTTGCAGAGAACCACACAAATATTTTACTGGGCACATCTTAATGTCGGCCATTGTGATTCCAGTCTAGCGACATAGTTAAATATTCATCAGCATTAGACAAATGCTGCTGGCAATCTGTACTTTTCTTATTCCCAAAAAGGAGACAAGACAGGAAAAAAAAGTATCAGTGTCAAAGACGAAGCAAGTTTCATCGTGGAGAGAATTGTGACTCCTGATCCAGGCCTGTCAGGGCATATTCATCTCCATGTGCAAATCAGGTTATATGATCACCATTATTTATTCATACAAGGATGGCTCTGCAGAACTGGAGTAGATTGTGACAAGCACAAAGCATCTTAAAAAACACTATCCCTTAAGCTAAAAAAATAAATCATCAGTTAATATATATCACTAGTTGCTAAAAATTCTGCTGGTTTTCAGTTATATCCGTTTCTGGGAAGTTGGATGGCAACCAATATGGCCATCATGGAGTAATATGGAGTAAAGATAGGGTAAGACAATCCTTTAATGGTCCCACCGTGGGTAAATTTCAGTGTGTTACAGCAGCATGATAATACAGATACAGCATAATAAACAATACAGTAATATATAACAGAAGGAGACACACATAGAATGAGAAAAATACTAGGAATCAATAGCAGCTAAGGAAAAAAAGAAAGAAGACTTCAGGATCATTTAGCTCTCTCTTCGCTTGGTCTGATGTAGATTATGTAGCCTGACCACGGTTGGGAGGAAGTACCTCTTGTAGCGCTCCTTCTAACACTTGGGCTGAAGCACTTGTCCATTTACAGTGCTGCCAAGTACTGTCAATGTCTCATACATGGGGTGGGATTTATTCTCCCACATGGAGGTCACTACGGACAGTATCCTTCTGTCACCCACCTGTACTAGGTCCAAAGGGCTCCCCAGGACAGAGCTGGCCCTTCTAATCAGTCTGTCAAGTCTATTTCGGTCCCTGGTTGATATACTGCTCCCCCCAGCGGGCCACACCGAAAAAGATGGCTGAAGCAACCACAGAGTTGAAAAAGGCCCTAAGAAGTGGCCCCTGGACTCCAAAGTCCCTCAGCCTCCTGAGCAGGTAAAGTCTGCTGTGGCCCTTTCTGTGCAGCGCATCCAGGTGATCAGCCCAGTCCAGTTTATTATTGAGGAGCACACCCAGATACTTATAGGTCCTGACTATCTCAATGCATATCCCTTGGATCTCCACTGGGATCGGAGCACTTCTCTGCTTACTAAAGTCCACCCCCATCTCCTTGGTCTTCCCAGCATTAATCCTGAGGTGGTTCTGCTGGCACCATTCTACAAAAGGAGATGCATCACTGCAATGGAATGTCAGCTTATCCATTTGTTTGCTAGCCATTTGCTAGCAGAAAAAGGAACCTATTGAAGTCAATGGGAGGCTTTTTTTCAGCGCTGAAATTCCACACCAAATTCCTCACCATTTTCCTCTGTGTGAGTGGACCCTAAGTGTGGGAAGCTGTTTGTTCTCCCCAGTTCTGATCATCCAATTGTTAAAGAGTGGGACCAAGTAGCAGACAGGTAAATTATAAGCTAAAACCACTTTGCCAGTGGTTCACTGGGCCAGTGAGGGGATCACTGTATGGGGTTAATTGATAGGGCCATTATATTGTGTACATTGTGTAAGGGCAGTGAAGGGAGATATGTTAAAGGGGTTGTCCAGGAATTGGAGCACTTGTGTGGAGGGTGGGGGAGGTGTAAAATAGAATAAAGCATACTTACCTGACCCTGGTGCTCCATTGTCCACCACAAGTGTCCATTCAGTCTTGAACTTGCACCTGCTTGCTGGAATTCCTGCGCCTCCTGTGACAACCAAAACCAATCAGTGGCCTCAGTGGTCATTAAACATGACTAGTGAAATCACTCAGATACGTTGACGGTTCCTTACCAGAAAACACAGAGACCACTTATTTACTTCCGGAGCCACAAGAGGGGCAGGACTTCCAGCAACAATGCGCTGGGAAAAGACTGATGGACCCTAGTTACCACATGGATTGCTCCAATTCCTGCACAACCCCCTTAAAGGATTTATTCATCCTTCTAAAATTGATAACGTCCCGTCCTATTACATCTGCAGGTGTCCAGCAGCATGGCAACTGGTAATGTTACTGGTACTGCAATGGTGCACAACACATGTCGGATTTAACAACACAGCTCCCGACATGTTAAAATTACCTTTAGCCATGATTCCTCAAAACAGCTGATTGCAGGGATCCTCGCTGTCAGACCCCCCTAAGGATAGGATCAGTATTAGAAAGGTGGGTAACCCATTTAATGAACAGGACATAACTTATATTAGAGGGACAAGGAACACTTTGGGTGAAAAAAGGCACTGTGAAAGAATTCCAAAAGGGGGCACGGCTGTGTGGTAAGGGGGCATGGTGTGAAAGATATTGACTCAGATTTACTTCTCGGTTACAACTAATTTGAACTAAAAAAAATTTCCAACATGCTAAACATGGGTGTAGTTTTTCATAAAACTACACCCATGGCTTCAAAATGAAATTGTGTCCAAAAAATTCTGGCTCAAAATAAGCCAACTACAAATATAGACTTATACTAGACAGTCTAAAGATATGCCAGTTTAACATCCAGCATCAGCCGCTGAATATATTTTCTGATTTGATAGAGGAATTTTTCAATCCCTCTAAGCCAGTTTTCTTGTGAATAAAAGGTTAAAAACTTATAAAATGCTTAAAATTGTTCTTCAGCGTACCATAGAAACATCTGACCAAAAGACCTAAAAACACTGAGGCAGCAGTGAAACAAAAATTTTATCAGTCTCAAAATTATTAGCCACGTCTGTAAGGCTAAAAATAGATGCAACGTCTGGTTTTTTCATGGTCGTTTCGCATCCATGGGGCATCTGTTTTCACAGATCCCTTATAGGCTTGAGTCTATTGACGGATCCGTGAAAATTGACAAAAATAGAACTTGTGGTATTTTTTGTTGGTCCATTAAAAGACTATCAAAAAATCGAGCACAGTCTTTGAAATCTTGACTGTGTTATCGACTGTTACAAAAATAAAAAACTGTAAGACTAAGGCAACTCTTTTTTCAAATTCGATTTTTATTGATATAAAACCAGATTTTACAACATAAGATAAAAAAAAGAAAAAAAAAAGAATACATCAGCAGTAAGAGTCAAGACAGGAAAAAGGCTAAGGCAACTTTTGGTTGCAGATTTTGCTGAGCTTTTTTTGAGCCAAAGCTAAGAATGGCTACAAAAGGAATGGGAACTATATAGGAAATACTTATACTCCCTTCTGCTCAATCCACTCCTAGCTTTGGCTCAAAAAAACTGAGCAAAATCTGCAACAAAAAAAACTGCATTTCTGCAAAGTGGTGTCTCAGGCTAAGGCCCCACTGGGCGGAAACGCAGCATTTTGGGGCATTGTGGAAACGCAGTGGAAAAAAACACTGCGTTTTACAGTACCAGCATAGTGAATGCAATTTTGTCTAATCCTAGCCCCACACTGCGGGAAAAAAAATGCTGCAGAAAAGCTGCGTTTTTCAAAAACGTTTACACTTTTGAAAAACGCAGCATGTCAATTATAGTTGCGGAAATGCTGAGATTTTCCCTCCTTAGATTTCTATGGAAAGTGTGAAAACTGCAGCAAAAATGCAGCATGATAAATGTGTTGCGGAAACTCTGCAGAAACGGTGCGGAAAAGCATCAAAATCCACAGACAAAAACTCACTGTTTTGCTTGGTTGAGGCTAAGGCAGGATGAAGGCAAAAACACAATAAAAAACTCAACAGAAAACTCATATGAATTTCCGCAGCACAAAACTGAAAAACGTGATGAAAAACGCATGTACATGTGCTTTTATTTTCTGCGACATAAAAGGCAGCGTTTTCTCTGCATTTTTTTACGCTGTGTTTTTTTGTTGCATTTCCGCCCAGTGCCTAAAGCACTGCGGGAATAACCGCGGCGTTAACGCATTGCAGTTCTTCCTGTAGCGCTTTGAACAGAAAGTTCACAGAGTTTTCCTCCGCTGACTTTCTGTTACAATTATATCTATGGGAGAGCCTCCAGCGTTTCCAAAAATGCAGCAATAATGCTGCGATTTTCAAAAACGCAACGGTTTTGGAAATCGCAGCATGTCCGTGCTGTGATTTTTTTCCACAAAGTGGGCATGGGATTCGCATGAATCCCATCCACTTTGCTAGTACTGTAAATGCTGCTATTTATCCCGCAGCATTTCTGCCGCGGCCAAATTGCGGCGTTTCCGGCCCGGTGGGTCCAGGCCTAAATAGCAGAGGTCCATAATTCTTAGGATTTTCAACATAGCCTTTCAATTACCTTTATTGCACATGAGAAACTTGAGCAAAAACGCGATGAAAAACTCAGCAGAAAACTCATATGAATTTCCGCAGAACAAAACTGAAAAACGTGATGAAAAATGCATGTACATATGCGTTTTTTTCTGCCACAAAAAACGCAGTGTTTTCTCTGTGGTTTTTTACGCTGCATTTTTTGGGGGGTTTTGCTGCGTTTCAACCGAGTGAGGCCTTAGCCTCAGCCCTAATAGTCATTTTTCACATGTGCATATGGTCTAACTAATAGTACATTTGGACATAAAGGATCCTGCTCCAGGAAATTTACCTATTCTGATCCTGACTGATACAATGTATCAACGCAGGTAAAATATTTCAGACTGGGGCCAGACAGTTAATGTGATAGAAGATTGGCTAGACTGGATAATATTATAGCAACATCAGCCATGATGAATACTAGATCATATAGGTTTTAAGGGCCTATGGACAACACATCATGGTTCTTCCCTAGCGCTTTAAACAGAAAGTCCATAGAGTTTTCCTCCACAGACTTTCTGTTACAATTATACCTATGGGGAAACCACCGGCATTTCCATAGGTACAATTGACCACGCCGGATTTGGAAATTGCAGAATGTCTGCAACGTGTTTTTTACCGCAAAGTGGGCATGGGATTTCTGTTTCGTGGGGTCCCGACCTGAATCAGCTTTTTTTTTTTTTTTTTTTTAATGAGGAGACTACAATATCTTCTAGGTTGCAGAAAATAAGGTATTGCAGTTGGATTTTGGATAGGGCTAAACGTATTTCCATGAACAGAAAGGTCAAACCAGCTCCCGGAAAAAAATAACTGACCGGCTCCCATTGATTTCAATGGGAGCCGTCTTTTTGGTCAGGATTTTGAGGTGGATACGGCCTCAAAATCCTGACCAAAAAACCCTGTGTGAACTTACCCTTAGTGGATGGTTAAAATAATGAGTTTATTAATTGCAACATAAAATAAATTACGGTATTTATTGCATTGAGTGTACAGATTCTGATTTGAGGTATATTGGTTGCACGAGTTGATGTTTGCGCGATTAGAGAGGATATTAGTGGATCACGTAATTCTTTTTGTAGTAATCCATCTAATGTTGTGAAGCATTTACAAAATATCCATCATAGAAATCTTACCGACTTTCGTTTTTTTTTTTTTGGCCATGAACAAGTTCAGAGGGCATTTACAGGAAGGGAGAGAAAGAAACCCTCCTATTTTCTTTTTTCTATTGCACATGTTGCAGACTTGTCTCTATTTTTTTTTCTTGCACGTGTTACATAATAGTTTAATTTTTTGTTGTTGTTTTTGTCTTGCACATGTTGCATATTTGTTTAAATGTGTAGGGGTCACCTAATGTGGGTTTGATTTCTGGGGGTTGTCACCTGTGTGTGTTCTTTATGCAATGACTAAGCCCTGATTCATATCTGCATTTGTATTCCATCCAGGGGAGTCCGCTTGAGGACCCCCCGGAATGAAATACCGAATGCAACTGCAAGTGGTGTGCCAGTGAAAGCACACGGACCCCATAGACTATAATGGGGTCCGTGTGTTTGCCGCCAGATCTCCGCAGGGATCATGTGGACAGGAAATTAGTTCACAATCTACTTTCCTGCCTGCATGCTTCCTGCGGGCAGTGCACGGCCAGCACACGGACCCCATTATAATCTATGGGGTCCGTGTGCTTTTACTGCACAGCGCTTGCAGTTGTGTTCGGTATTCGGTATACATTGGATACAAATTTTTATAGGATTGTGTCATACTAACAGCCCTGTTCCATATGGAAGGTTACATGCAGATGATGCAGACAGGATGGAATTTTCTGGCTGGTTCTTTTGTTGACTCCAGAGATAAATGGCGCCATGTGGTGCTGCAGCAACAATGGCGGTCAAAGCCGGAGGCTTCTATGGAATAAATGTTTCCTCTGTGTAGACGCTACAGACAATAAATAAGCGATTAAGTATAATTTCTGATTTATTTATAAATCCAAGATCAGTTATGTGCATTTATAATGCTCTCCAGTAAAACATACACTTCCAGATTGCTACTATTCATTTACAGGGATGTTAAAACTGGTATACATTATCATTGATTTTTACATTCAGAAGTGAGAGCAAGTTTACATTTTTTGTGCTAAATTTCAAAGGACATAATAAACCTTTTTCTTCTTGGAAATTCCCATTAAGCTCAATGCTTCCCCCTGCTGTTCAGAGTTGAGTAAACACATATCAATTTCTGTGGCAACATTCTCCAATTTATCTGAAAACACGGTTTTCTGTCTCCAAATATCAGGGACCAAAAGTGTTGTACAGACCGATTTAAGGACTACAGCTCATCCTTGAGGGTACCTGATGAGAGTGTGAGAGTGAGATCTTCATTGCAGTGATCCCAACAAGATAACATCAGGGGTTCCGGTTCCAACCTAAGTTTCTGGAGATGTTCTGTAGGTTATATAGGTGAAGGAGTTCAAGTTCTCAAGATCTATGGTGTTGTTAAAGTTTATTAGCTCCTGATTTTGGAATCAAAGTGCAAGGTTTATAAGGGGGCGTTCACACTAGCGTCGGTGTCCGACAGCTAGTGTCCGATGCTAATGTCCGTGCAAAAAACGTTTCACCACTAAATTGAACACGTGGGCCAGGCATGGAATGTGTTGGAGGTTGGCAAGCTCAAGAGCCGCTACCAGGTTGCGGCCATTATCACACACGACTATGCCTGAGCCAAGGTGCAGCGGCGAAAACCATGTTGCTGTCTCATCAAGGAGGGCGTCCCTCACCTCGGATGCAGTGTGCTGTGTGTCCTCCAAGTTAATGAGCTTCAGCACGGCCTGCTGACGTCTCCCCACACCAATGCTGCAGCTTTTCCAGCAGGTAGCTGGGGTCGATGTAATGCGGAGGCGGGGGAGGAGGAGGAGGAGGGTGGTGGTTCAGAGCCCCTGCCAGGAATGTTGACCGCCCCAGATTGTGACCCGGACCCAGTCTCAATTACATTCACCCAGTGTACCGTCAGTAAAATGTAGCGTCCCTGTCTGCATGCACTTGTCCACGCGTCGGTGGTCAAGTGGACCTTTGTGCAAATCACAGAACTTAGGGCCCGCCTGATGGTGCATGACACATGCTGGTGCAAGGTGGGGATGGCACAGCGGGAGAAGTAGTGACGGCTCGGGATGGCATAGCGAGGTGCCGCACTTGCCATCAGGTCACGGAAGGCCTGAGTTTCCACAAGCCGGTACGGCAACACCTCCTGGGCCAGGAGTTTGGAGATGTGTGCGTTTAAGGCTTGTGCATGGGGGTGGGTAGTGCTGTATTTTTGCCTGCGCTCAAAAGTCTGGGAGATGGTGGGCTTCTGTGAAGAGGCGCATGAAGGTACAGGAGAACGAGCTAAGGCAAGAGAAGAAGCTGAGGCAGGAAAAGGGGAGGATGAGGGAGAAGTCTCCAAAGTGGTGGAGGCACATGTGGAGGTTTCCTGGCTGCTGGTCTGGACTGCAGCCCCAGCACTGGCAACAGTGGGAGAGGTAGTGGCGGCAACGCCAGACGACGATTTTTCTGCGTTTGCTCTCTGCCACTGAGCTCAGTGCTTGCCTTCCAAATGACGGTGCATGCCAGTGGTTGTAAGGTTGCTCTTTTCAGAGCCCCTACTCAGTTTTGAGTTGCAGAGTGTGCAAACCGCAGTATATTTGTCCGCCGCACATATATTAAAAAAATTCCACACCAGCGAAGACCATGGCTTCGATGTGGGATTTTTTCTAGGCTGGCTACAAGAGGGAATATTTCGGTGAAGCAGCTGTCCCTGCCTCTGGACATGCCTCTGCCTCTAGCCACCCTCTTTAATGCTGCACTTCCTTCCACATCTCCACTGCTCTCTCCGCTTGACATCCGCCCTGTTCAGGTCGGGTCAGTGTCCTCGTCGTCCACCACCTCCTCTTCCAATTCCTCTGACGGCTCCTTCTCCTCCTCCTCTTGCACACTGCACATGGCAACAGGCTGCCCTGATGGCAACTGTGTCTCGTCATCGTCGTCACTGAGGTCCGATTGCTGGTCAACAGAAACAACAGGAGATAACGGATGCGCCAGTGTTTGTGCATCAGGACACAGCAACTCATCTGTTACCTCTGGTGATTCAGGATGTGGTGGGACAGAGAGAGGGACAGTGGATGGACCCAAAAACCGCTCCTGGGAGGTGGGAAAGGTGGGATTAGGTTGCTGAGAAGATTGGGCATGTTGTGAGGAAGGAGGACTAGACTGTTGGGTAGGAGGAGGAGTTGAGGTAGAGGCTGACTGGCTGGTGGAGAATGTGCTGGAAGCATTGTCCGCCAGCCATTGTAACACCTCTTCCTGGTGCTCGGGCCTGGTTTGGTTGTACCCTGCACCCTACTTAATGTGGCCATCAAGCTGGAAACTGTGGGGAAGCGCAATGCTTGCTGCCACAGAGCTGTAGGCACAGTAGACGCTGTTGGTTGAGCGCAACCTTGCTCCACATCTGCATTTCCACGCCCCCGTCCTCGTCCCCTTGTGCTAGCCTTACGCATTTTTAGATGTATATTAATGCCCTTTTTATGGTCTATACACCCCAGAGAAAAGCTGGTTTGCACGTATATAGCAAGAAGTAACTGCTGCGGATTCCTGCTATTTTGTGGGGGACACCCCAAAGAAAAGCTGTTTGTCACATATATAGCAGGAGGTAACTGCTCTGTATTCCTGCAAATTTGTGGGGGGTGCCACCCCAAAGAAAAGCTGGTTTGCACGTATATAGCAAGAAGCAACTGCTGTGGATTCCTGCTATTTGGGGGGGGGGGGGGCACCCCTAACAAAAGCTGGTTTGCACGTTTATAGCAACAAGTAACTGTTGTGTATCCCTGTTTTCCACCGTCCATGGAAAGCTGCACTCCTGTCCCTGCATTGTATAGCTCTGAAAAGAGCTGTTGTTGTTCTTCGGTTTTTCCCTGCCTATCTGAGCTAATGCCTTTCTAGCCCTCAGCAGATATGTTTCTCTCCCTATCTCTGACCGCAAAAATGGTGAATATGGCGGCGGCCATTCTTATAATTGGGAGGTGACATGTTTTCGGCAGCCAATGGGTTTTTTCAATTTTTTTCACTGCCTCCGTTGTCGTAGTTCCTGTCCCACCTCCCCTACACAGTTATTGGTGCAAAAAATGCGCAAGGGAAGGTGGGAGGGGATACGAATTTTTACAGCTTATGCTGCATGGTATTCAATTGGGAACGAATACCTTGAACGGCCTGATATTCAATCGAATACCTATTAGATTGAACGGTGTTCGCTCATCTCTAATGAATAGGTTTGCCATTATATGGCCCTTACACTGTACATTGCAGCCTTTTTTATGGCTTACTCATTCACTCATTCCCACTTTTGTTCAGGACCACCTTTGCTTTGGCCTCCTGGGAGCAGTAAGCATTATATCCTGAAATCAGAATGTGGCATCCGGGTATTGTTCAGTGTCGGAAAATAGTGCACAGTGCCCTCTGCAGGCCTGAATAGGAGTGGGAATGGGTGAATAAAATATCGGCCGCTACCTGTTGGAATAATGAAATAGGTAGCGGATAACAAAAGGAACACCTATGCCGAGTGCTGTCAGCTGTCCTGGATTGTACAGGAGGAGGCTATAGATGGCAGATGGCATTCTTGTGGCAAGTAGGAGGCTGTCCCTTTGAACCTTAGCGCCATGTATGTGGTGATTTTAGACCTTGCTGTGCTACAGGACTAGCAGGGCAATCCTGGGTAAACCAAGAGAAAGTGAGAGAGACGTGAAAACTGGCACATAATATACTTAAGCACAGACTGACGGATAATCTATCACTAGGATCACCCCACGTTCAAATAGAAATGTTGAATAAGATCTGCATCTCCATTTTTGTTTGGAAGCTGTTTGGCTGACATATTCCCTGTTTTTCAGTAAATTTGGGAAGAGTTTCACCTGCAACCCTGAGTCATTATCTACAACTACCATGAAGGGCACACTCACCTGTGTTGTTTCAAGAAACCCAGATGTGTAAAAACATAGATTCACAATATTAGTTATGCTCAGAGGATTGCCTTGAGTGGGAACAAGCTGTCAGCTAGAAGAGCCATGATGGGGCTTCAGATGAGAATTCTTCTATTTACTGACAATAGCAGAGATCTTGAAAACTGGGAGAAATTTAAACTCGAGTTGTACTGTAAAGCTGCAGAACTTTCCACTATAAACTCATTTCCATTAACCTGGACTAGCCCTTTAACTCTGTTGTAGCATTCTTTTTTCTTTTTTTACAAAGCTGTTGTATATTAAGAATTGATGCACTTGAAGGATGACTGGGAGTGTGAGAGCCCTGAGAATGGAGATCAATGAAATCAAGGAATGCAATTGTAGGGTTTGTGGAAGATCTCTTGTTCTGACAGAAGGAGTCTTGAGAGATTAAACATAACCCCGCACCTGACTTCTCATGTCAGTCATATTTAATCCCACTGTTTCCCACTTCCCCCTGCCTATTGTACTGATAACTGTGGTCTTCTATCATATCCAGGTTTATGGGCTGGGGCCGCTGTAGTATTCTGCTGCATTACAAGCCATTAATTAGCAGGTACTGCCCTTCTTCGCTGCCACCCTAAATTAAAATTTTACAACATAGCTAGTGCACAGTGAAAATCCTTTTATGGGCTGCGCAGTAAAATATTAATGGACTGTACATGACCGCGATGTTTCCTTTCCTCTTTAAATTGGACGTTGTTTAAACGCCCGCCATCCAAAAGCCGTAACCGATGCAGGAGGCTATTTTACTATCTAATTGAATTATTGAGCGAGAGAACATTAAAGGGCTTGTGCATAAGACCCAGTGAACCTCTGGATTTGTAGGGCTGTGGAGACAAGATTAGGGAGAATATCAAGATTTTATGTTTTTCTATTCTATCATGACCTTACAAATTGCAAAATTTCTTTTAACCTAAAGTAAATAGGAAAAATTAGTGTAAGGTGAGTGCCATCTAGTGGAGGGAAAGCTTTATTACATGAATAGAAGACATTCTATTCTATTTAGCACATGAAAATACTGTAGAATGTAAATGATCTGTCATACACATATAGATGTGGGCTACAAGTACAGGATTAGAGGGCATGTCTAGGCAGCTATTACACATGCTGCTTTCACTTGTGTTAATGCATGTGCTTTTTCTACACCTATTTTTTCTACATTGAATTGACTACGCTTTGAACATCATTAATTTACCTGATTGGTTTTGTGGATGCAAAAATCTGATGTGAAAAACAGATGAAAGCGGATGGAAACTGATGACCATCCATTTACATAGAGTCAATGTTAAATAAAGATGGATCATTTTCTGTCCCCTTTTGTCCTATTTTTCTGTCCTACAGTAACTAATCTTTTTTTTTTTTTTTTTTTAAATGATTCTATGTGAGGGCAGGTTCACACCAGCATCCGATCTCCTTTATGCAGGTTTCAGTTTTCTGTCGGCAGAAGATGGAAACCTGCATTCAGTGTCCGCCGGTGAGTGCCCGTCGGTGAGTGCCCGTGAGCGTCTTCTGCTTTTTTTTAACCAGACACAAAGTCCTGCATGTCCGACTTTGTGTTCAGTTAAAAAAAATGGTTTCACCGCGGAGAGCAGAAGACGCTCACAGGCACTCACCGGCGGACAAACTGTCCAGTTTCACGGAGATCAGGCGCTAGTGTGAACCCGCCCTAACTGGATGCTCATCAGTTTTCATCCATTTTTCACATCAGTTTTCCCAGAAAACTGATTAATTAAACTGATGATAAAAACACTTAGGGAGCCTTCACACGGAGTATACGCTCCGGCTCCGCTCATTCTGAACGTAAAAGTCTTTCAGAATGAGCACGTAAAAACCAGCTCCCATTGACTTGAATGGGTGCCGACATACGAGCACTACCCATTAAATCAATGGGAGGCTTTTTTCCCTATTGCTTTGAATGTGATACGCGTGCCTAGAAGATTGAAACCCAGGGCGGAAAAAGACACAGGGAGAGGGCGTTCCAGAAGAAGATAGAGGTGAAGAGGTCTCTTGCAGCACTGGGGACACCACCAGTGCAGTTTGAATGGTGGGGACAGCCCCCAGTGCTGCAAGAGAACTCATTTGCATACCGAAGAAAAACGGGATTTCTACCGAGTGGCAGCACAGAGAAGTCATCTAAAGGTAGGAGAAGAATAGCCTTTCTAAAGGCTATTCCTACGTGTTAGTCAGAAAAAAGGGGTATCCGATTATAGGATCCCTTTAATTAAGAATAGCCTTGAGCACCACTCATACAGAATAAAGACTGATAGGAGATTATCAACTGTGTGAACAGGCTAGGATGTGTTTGTAGTCTATGTATATCTATGTACATTCACTGACAGAAAGCAGAGCGCTTGAAAACAGTAAAGGACTGAAACTGAATGAAATGAGAACACCACACAATTGTTCATTATACAATGAGGACAGGGCAAGCCCTTGAATTGTAATATTCTTCTATCCACACAAACTGAGAAGTCGGGAGGTTGTCGATCCCAGGCCTCGCAGTGGCATCTGTCCAGGTCATGCGGCTTCATCAGACTAATGAGGACATGTTTTTTTTTATTTCATCGCAGCTCAGCCATGGAGGTTGTGAAGTTGCTGCCTACAGTCACTGCCTGAGGAACGAGACTTCGTATCACAGATCAAACACGGCCTATTGTATTCATTTGCATGTGTCACTTTGTACAGGAGCGAGGTGAGAGACGGCAGGCGAAGAGATGCGAATCTGTATCTAATTTTAGACTTCGCCGGATGTGTGGAAAGATGAAGGGGAATTTGTGATATGTACGGATTGTTTAATCTACAGAACATGAGCATTTCTCTTGTCGAGTGACTTCCTCGGAGCAGGCACCTGAAAGCGAAGAGCCTCTACAGAGGTATAAGCAATGCCGCAATAGTAGGGAATTCCTTAAAAGGAGTCTAACCTAGTATACCCGTGTGCCAGTCTGTGAAATACAATGTTATTTAAAGTGACACTAGTATGGACCAAAAAAGAATGCAGATGTCCCTTCATTTCAGAGCCGGGTTGGCAATAGTCTTTAGTTCTATCAGAAGACAAATACATCCTACTAATATTATAAAAAGTTTCTGTGTTTGGATGTTTGTGGGTTTGGATGTTTGGATGTTTGTTTCTCAATCACGGCCAAACCGCCAAACGGATTTCAATGAAATTTGACACATAGCTAGAACGTTACCCAGAATTGAACATAGGCGCCTTACTATCCCAGCATATTACCGCGCTTGGCAACCGTGAGCACCAAAATTACTTTCGATGTTGGCTGAAGGACCTGAGATGACGTCATCTCAGGCCCTTCAGCCATTACACGATTGGATTGCGCGATGGAGGGGGTGGAGCTGTAAGGGGGGAGGAGGAAGGGAAAGACACGGCAGCCGACTGGCTACCGGGGCTCTTGCAGGAACTTTTAGGATACAGCGGTTCCACGGACAGGCACAACCACACCAGACACGAAGTAAGAAATATAAATTTTACTCTATACCCTTTTGGGGTGAACTCCAGGCTAACAGGCCTGATGAAATCAATAATTACAAGACACTCAGCCGAGGGCTGAGACCCCTGAGTGACACTGCACCGTGACCTAATATGTCAGAACTAGTGAACTATGCCTTTAACTAGCGGCTACATATATATAGCAGCTGCAATTTACCTATTAATACCAAGCTAACAAAACAATGTAAGTATGCAGAGGAAGATCACCTGCGGTGTCACACTGGGGTTAACAATATCACAGTTTACTATTTAACTTACCCACTCCCCAATATCCACATTTCAACACACTACCCCAACCCTGCAGGGAAGACTTCAGCAACCGGTTTTGTTTTATCAGAAGTTGGTGCTTAGCTGCACAAGTCTTAGTGAAACAAATAACTCCTCTTATGACATACTTCTGGTACTATAATCCAGGATATAGTGTCTCTTTTGAATAGCAGGACAACACGTGCTGTATCTCCGTTTGGATAGAACTCGCTTTAAAGCAAAATGGCCGGAACCAGTCTATGCTAGGCTTTTGGCGCCAAAAAAAAACTATTTACTGCGTGTATACACTATTCACCCTTATGAAAGGTGAATCGGAGCTCCGCTTACCCGGGTTAGCAAGGGGGCGAACAGTCAGATGGACTTTCCGAAGGAAACAGGAATTTCTTTGCCTCCAGGCAACTGGAACACGGTGTCACAAGGGCTGGTCCTTCTTGTCATCCGCTCCGCGGCGTCTGCACAGCAATCGTCTCCAACTCTCCTGACATGGGAACCAGCAACAGGTTCGGGCTTCTCCAGAGCTGGCCCTGGCCTGAAACAAGCGTTGCAGGGCAGCGGATGGCAATGGATTGTCCCTCAGATCTCTCACTGCTCACAGCCAGCTTCTTCTCCCCCACTACAGCAGTCCACTTCCTCAACTCGTCACTTCCTGGTTTTTTCCTTTACCTAACACAGCGGCATCTTGTGGTCAAAAAGAATTACTACAATAGAATTTTTCATTACAGAAACATCTCCTTTTACCACTGCTATTATCACATCACACACTTGTCAGTGAGAAGTGTTCTGAGACTGTATAGCATTAGTCACCCCGTGACAGAGCTATAGACACTGCAGCCGGAAGCACAGTAAGATGAAGAACATGATGTCGAATGTGCAGGCAGCTGAGTGCCGAACATGTTGCCGGAGTTTTGGGCCCCGCGCGCGCTGTGGAGCATGAGTACGGTGCACAAGGGGGGGGGGGGGCGCGATAGTGGTGGTGGGTTCGCAGGGTGTGAGGGTGCTTGGGCCACGGGCTCTGTGCTGAAAAAGCACCCCTCGGCTTATACTCAAGTCAAGGAGGGAAGAGATTGAAGCACATGGACGCCATAGACTATAGTGGGGTCCATGTGCTTGCCGCACACTGCCCATTATAGTCTATGGGGTCCGTGTGCTTTAACCCCTTCCCGACATCCATAGCATTCCCGCTAATGCTCCCGGCGGACACATTCGCCATCAGTTCACCCTCGGCGCTTCTGCTGGGGATTCCCCTCAGCGCTTCTGCTTGTGGCCGGCCGCAGTTCCCCTTCAGGTCCAGCGGCCGAGGTCCTCCTTCAGATCCGCCCTCAGCGCTTCTACTGGTGGCATGGGTTTTCCCTCCGTACTTCTGTAAAGGCTCCCCAGCCTGCAGTGCTTTTCTTTTGCAGGCTGCTATATGCAGCCTGCAAAAGAAATTACGATTTTTTACAATGTATTGTAATGCATTGCATTAGTGATCAGACCCCTGGGGTTCAAGACCCCTAGGGGGTCTAATAAATGCAAAAAGAAAAGCGATTAAAAAAAAAAAATTAAGTATTAACAATTCAAATCAACCCCCCCCCTTCCCTAGAACACATATAAAACTAATATTGTTAATACTGTGAAACACATACACATTAGGTATCCCCGTGTCCGAAAATGCCCGCTCTACAAATCTATAAAAATATTTTTCCTGTAAACGCCGTAGCAGGAAAAAAAAGTTGTCTCGCTGCCCCTTCCGTGAGACTGGGTTTTGTTCCCCCCCCCCCACACACACACACACACACTTCCAAGTAGGGGGGAAAAAAAGTAGGGGGGAAAAAAACAGTCCTCAAGCTCAGGAAAGGGGCAGACAGACAACCAAAACACCCCCTCCCCTTCCCCAGCATCTACTGCACCCAAAAACTCTGGCCATTTTAATTTTGGAAATTTTCCAGTAGCTGCTGCATTTCCCCCCCTCGGCTTATAAAAATTAAAATTAGGGGCCTTGGCTTATATTCGGGTCGGCTTATACTCGAGTATATACTGTATTTTGTTATAGATGTATTCGGTCTAGACAATCCTTATCCTCTCTTCATACCAACATCAAAAACAAATGTGCAGCAGCATTTTTAGAATGCTGTCACATGACTGTTTTTACAACACAGTGGATGAGATTTATCAGTCTCTCTACACCTGTTTTCTGGCATAAAGCGGTGTCACCTGTTTGTTGCAAGGCCTTTTCATGCACCACAACCCCATTCTGCGCATTGCCCACCATATTGTACAAATGTGGTTGGAGCAGGGCCCTGGTGGACACATAGGTATGACAGGTGTCCCCAAAGTACAAAGTCCCTCTTCTGGCGCACATGTTGTATAATATCCCCCTCACAGTTTCATGTTCCCATGTTCATGTTGCCCCTACAATTTTATGTACTACTCCTGGTTGCCCCCACAATTTCATGTCCCCCACCCCCACCCAAGTTGCCCAAATGGTGAAGCAGGGAGTGGACGGGCTCCTGCTTTACCATTGTACTCAACTCATCTGCGCCCGGAGGACATACAAGGCAGGGTTGGAATGACCCACCAGGGTACCGGTGAATCCCTCGGTGGGCCCCATACTGCTAATAGGCAGTGGAGGTGCGGTAACGGCACCTATTCACTTACCTCTACCTGCTGCTGGCCAAGGGAGTCCTCTGTACATCATGCATTACATCATCGTGGCACACAGGGCCCAGGCTGAAGCTGGAAGAGGAGAGGCCGAAAGCAAGAAGGGGATGAGGTAAGCAATGCAGTCAGGTTATCCCCGGTTTTGCAATCTGATTGTAAGAACCGAATCACAAAACCGGGGAGAAGTAGCATCACTGTACCCATTTCTGCTACTAGTAGAGCAGAAAGCCACAGGTTTCCTGCTCTACCACTCACAGACTTGTCGGCCACAAGCCCTATTGAGCCTGTGGCCTACAAGCTAAGCTCCGAACTTACTCTCCTTTCACCAGTGCGGTTCAGTCCTGCAGCTCTGTTGTTTTCTTCCAGTGGAAGTTCCTTCTGCACGTGACCCCCTGAGGCCATTCAACAGTCTAAGGGAAGGGGCTTGGGATGTCACAGCCAATGAGGACTTATGACAAAGAAAAACAGTGGAGCTGCAGGACCGGACTTTGCCAGAAGGACAGGACACTGGAGCAGCAGGGACAGGTAAAGAAAAAAGTATTCTTGACAACCTCTTTAAAGTGTAGGTGGTTACATTACAGGGGTTGTCCAGGCATAATTTTTTATGATTTATCCTCTGGATAGGCCATAAATACCTGATCTGTAGGGAGCCGACCCTTGACCAATCAGATGTACAGAACCACTACTGGTGCCCATCCTGTACACAATACGGGGCCAGAAGTAGAAAGCTCTGTACACTGAGTATTAGTCGGGCAACTTCATTGCATCTCAGCACTTATTGAAGTCAGTAGCAGCTGAGTTGCTGTGAAGGCATTGGGGGTCTGAAAAGTGAATGGGCCACTATGGAGCATAAGAGTTGGGTGGGCAACTATGGGGCATAATAGTTGGGTGGGCAACTGTGGGTCATAAAAGAAGTTGCAGGGTCCACTGTGGCTCCTGCAACCTCTATTATGCCCGACAGCGGCCCCTGCAACCTCTATTATGCCCCACAGACTATTGTGCCACTGTGGGGCATAATATAGGCTGCAGGGGCCGTTGTGTGACATAATATATTTACCTGGGGCTTGGGTGCGTGGAGAAGTGAGGAGTCAAAGATGTCTGTGTTGCAAACTTTACAGAGTCAAGTCACATCTGGAAGAAGTGGTCATGGCGGTCCAAAGGGAAGAGACAGGAAATGTGAGCAGATGTCTGCTGTAAGTATTACAGCACAAAATATTACTGCATTGCATTCACTGTAATGTTACAACTAGCACCCCCGCTCCGCTGCCTGAAGATCAAAAGATGAACACACACACACACGGTATTCAGTCCATTCTACAGATGGATGGAATACTCCATAAAGCTTCATTTACACAGGAAATTCTCATTGCATAACAAATTCTCTTTATATAATGTTATTGTTTGTATTGCTCCCATTAGTTCTTGTTGCAGTTCGTGCCCGCTGAGAGTCCCCACAGCTTCCCTCTTACCTATATGCAGACTACAGGCTGCCAGCAAAGAATGGGGAATGGAATCCATATAGGAAAACGAGAAATATATTCAGACCATGCCTTGATAAGTTATGACACTTGCATAATGAAGAGTATGGTCATTTCTCCAAAGTAACTTCAAAGTAGTACTTCCCTTTCGTGAAACTTTTTACTTTTTCCCTATGTGTCAGTCACCTCAGTCACGGCTGAGACGTAACCCTTCTCTCTCATCATCTGTACAGCCCTGATAGGAGGAATCAATTACATAGGATGGAGATACCCTCATCACAGGGTATGTCAAATATGTGACTGTAAACTGGTGATAACAGCCCAGCCTCTGCTCATAGAGAAAAATGAAAATCCATTCTGATTGTGCTTAAATATAAAGTGTCCCAGTGACCGCGATATCAGATCGTCCATTGTCTTATCTCCATAGTGAATAAATCCCTTAACACCTTCTGAGATTAGGAATCTGAATCCCCCCAAAATATAATTACCCGTCAGGCAACTCCAGAAATTGTAAGAACAAACGCATGATGCATAAAAGGAGAAGTAGCAGCTGCAGAAAAATGATATATTTTGGAGAAGATATTTGAGTGATGGGAGTTCTCTTAATATGAAGATGCATTTCCCATTGCTGCTATGTAAAAATCAGTAAGCAATAAACTGTCCCCAGTAGAGATGAGGGAGTAGTGAAATATTCTATATTCGAAATTCGTTTTGAGTAGCTCCTCAATATTCGACTATTCGACCGAATATTGAATCCTATTATAGTCTATGGGGTGAAAAATGCTTGTTTCAGGGGAAACCACAATTCGACTAAGAAGAGTCACCAAGTCCACTATGACACCTCAGCAAATGATGCCAACACCTCTGGAATGCAACTGGGACAGCAGGAGAAGCATGTCTGGGGGCATCTAACACACCCAAGTCCCAAGATTACCCCACTATCACAGCCTATCAACTAGACACTTTCCAAACTCAATAGAACCTCTATGAAAGTGGAAAAATACTTGGAAACGTTCTTTCCTCCACAATAGTATGGACAGAAACACTAATTTAAAGCAAAAGAAACATTAGCATGCACCCCTTTAAATCACATTGCCCATGACAACCACAGATGGCATAGGCAATGGGAAATCCAACAGCCCCCACCCTTAATTGTCAGTGTGTGTGTGTGTGTGTGTGTGTGTGTGTGTGTGTGTGTGTGTGTGATGTGGTAAGACCTTCAAAAATTCACTTTTCTGGCCCTTAACGTGAGCCCTTCCAAATTAAGTTGGAGTCCCTTGAGCTGAGATACCAGCAGAGATTATGGCCCTTTAGGTGACTTCAGCCTCTTACCAGCAGAGTTTTAGGCCCTTTAACTTAGTTCAGCCTTGCACCATCAGTGTTTTTTTGCCCTTTGGGTGAGTTGAGCCTTGCACCAGCAGAGTGTTAGCCCCTTTAAAACTGTTTGCCCCTAAAACGGTGGTTCCAGAACCATCACTCTCATTGTGTGGGATTGATGCAGTAGATTGGACTGAGGACCCAGACATTGACCTTGATTTTGATTGTGAAATTGATAACATTTTGGCATCAAGTCCTGGGGGTAACTTTTATTTAGAGGACCGCAAAGGTGGAGAATTGGCTGCAACCACTACTACCGGTAATGGTCCTCTAATATGGGACTCTACATTACCTCTACAGGGTTCTGATCAGGTGTTAATTGTCCAAACAACATTCTCTAGTCCTTTAGATGTAGATCAGAGACCACTTTCCCTTCCGACACCAGATTTAACCAAGCTTCACCATCATCATCCTGCTGAGATGGAGGCACTAAAGGAAACCTTGCCTTCAAAGGCATGTTCTGTAGCTGCGACTGAGCCAAATCTAAACACAGAGTTGTTTGCAACTGAACAAAATTCAAAGTGTCAAAAGACTTTAGAGACTGTTGAAAGTAATGGGATCCAGAATGAGGAGTTCATCACAAGGCTGACAGACCCAACTTCAATTACTGCAGAACAAGCAACCAGCAGACTAAGATTGTCTTTTCTTCAAGTAAGGCACAAGATTCTTTAGAACCAGAACAGGAAAAGCCAGTGATTGCCATTGCAGCAGTGCCTAGGCCATCTTTCAGAGCAGTTCATTCAGAGATTGAATTGGAGAAAAATAAGAACATTTACTGTGATTGAGTCTTCATGCACATTAATGGGCATAGACAACCTAACATAGAAGATCCTCATGCTACGCTGGCCTAATTACTGAACAAGATCAACCAGGATAATCAGGGCTGGAAACAGCCATCAGATCTTACCGAAAGAAATCACCCTCGGTTTGGAAAGAAGCCATCTAAACGTTGCACCTTTAATTGGACCAGCAGAATGTTAGGCCATTTGGGTGAGTTGAGCCTCTAACCAGCATAGTTTTTGGCCCTTTGGGTGTATTGAGCCTCTAACCATATTAGTTTTTGTTTCTTATAGTAAGTTGAGCCTTTAACCAGCAGAATGTTAGGCCCTGCTTTAAGGCTTTTCCGCCATGTTTGTATGATAGGATCCCTTTAAAATAAATTGGCAAAGAATTTTTGACCAATTTGCCCCATTTTATTGAGATAAATGAATCTTAAGTCTATGAAAGTCAAGAGACAAGACAGAATAAACATCATCTTTGAGGAGTGGGTCCCAGTACTTATTGTTGCTGAAATATTGATTTTATGGTGAAAAACATAACGGTGTGTAATGGGGGAACAGCAAGATTTCAGATGCTGCACATATTCTCGGCTTGTGTTCTTGACACAATCGATTTTCATAAGAGTTTGGTGAATGTCTTGAGCTTGCCATCTGTTTTGCTCTTCTCCATGGCCACAGCTGTGGCTTCTGAGACTTTTACGAGATGCACTTTAGGAATAAGTGATTACATAGCAGCATTAGTGATGTGATGAGCAGAGAAGGATCTGCTGTGTTTGTGTGTGATCAGCCGCCAGTTCAAGAGACACTTCATGTCATCGTCATTGTCTGATTCTGATTGCTGGTGAGTGTTGTGGCTCTTCTTGTCATCTCCGTATCAGTTTTATATTATGGGAAAGATATGTTATTCAGGTGCTGTCACACAGTGCTCCTGGCCGTATGTGTTCACCTCTAACTGCCGAGCTGTAGCTGTACTTTCCTATCTGAAGCACAGACAAGTACAGGTGCCGTGGTGTGCACTTTCCACTAATTTCAGGCTGCACCCCTACTTTCATTATTTATATATGGGAAGTACAGGTGCATCCCAGCAATTGGCTGTGTGTCCTTGCCATATCCAAGGACTACAAATTATGAAGCATGTCTTTTTGTCCACATTTGCAGCACAGACAAGTGTAGGGAATCATTAATGTCTTTGCGGATCTGTGTTTGCAGATGATATGCAGACATGTTTTTTTGCGTATTCTGGGTCAGTATTTGCAGACGGTAAAAACCACTATGGTCAGTTGAAAGAGGCCTTAAGTTGGGTTTACACAGCATGTTTTTGCTGAATGACTGTGTATGGTGTTAAATTGCAGTGAAGTGTAGCTTATGTTACTATACATCATCCCCAGATTTTTGACCTATGCGTGGTCCAGGCAGGTCTGGAGTAGGCTTCAGCCCAAGTGTGGGTCATAGGTTCATTATTGGCCCATAAAACGCTGAAGAGGCTGCACTTCAGGGCAAATCCAAAGTGTGCGAGGAGGCTTCTGGGTCTGTCCTGTTACCATGAGGCCTGGTTCACATCTGCGTTGGTAATCCGTTCGGGAAGTCCGCCTGACGTCCAGGTTTATTTATTTTCCTGGTTATTTCTAAATAAACCGGTTTCCCGCATATTTTGTGTCCCTGCCTTTGACTGGTTGGGTCTGCACCTTGGCTGGCACTGAGCTACCTTCCCTACAATGGTAACAGCTATTAGGTTAAGGGCCCATGTTACAGAAAGACTGCTTTTTCGGTTGCAAATTTGGCTGCGTTTTTTCAAGCCAAATTTAGTAGTGGCTACAGAAGGAATGAGAAATATCTAGGATGCTTGTCTGCTTCTCTTTTCTGCTCAATCCACTCATGAATTTTGGCTCAAAAAATTTGGGGCCTAAACCTTAAAGGGCTTGTCCCGTCACAAGGATCCTACCTGTAATGCTTATTAATGTGAATGTAAGACTTTTCCTAAATACATTGCTTCAGCAAAACCGCTTTGTTTGTCCACTATATTACTTTATTCATTTTTTTGTGGCCACAGCCCTGACCTAGCTGCTCATGAGTCAAGTGATGTATCTGCCTGCTCTCAGGGGGAGGGAGGAGGGGCTAAGTGCACGGGAGTGAGCCTGGAGGGGGGGGGGTAGTTTACCCTTTGGGGGAAGGGGCCGCCAATGCAGGGTTAGACGCCAGCACAGGGTTAGACGCTGACACAGGTGAAGCCAGCAACATCGCTATGCTTCTGCCCTGCATGAAGCCAGCAGCGGCAGAAGCGATGCTGTTATTCCGGGGGGGTGGGGGCGGAGGAGCGGAATAACAGCATCACTTCTGCCGCTGCTGGCTTCATGCAGGGCAGAAGCATAGCGATGTTGCTGGCTTCACCTGTGCCGGCGTCTAACTGTCCCCGGCATCCGCTGTAATAGAGAGGCGGATGCCGGGGACAGTTAGACGCTGGCACAGGTGAGCCAGCAACATCGTTATGCTTCCCAAGAAGAACTGGAGGCACTCCAGATTTTAGAAGAACTCCTCGCAGAACAACTGGAACAGCAGGTGAGTACATTTCCTCCCAACATAGCCAGGAAATCCACCACATTCCCGCCCTTGAATTTAAGTCCGCATGTAGATATTTTTGTGAGATCTATGTGTGATGTCATCATGTCACTTCCTGCACATAAAAAATATGACAATCTAACAGGGTCACAGAGAACAGCCTTGAAAGAATTGAAGAATATGAAAGATGTGGTGATTAAACCAGCAGACAAGGGCGGGAATGTGGTGGTCTGGCCGGTTTTGGCTTATGAAAAAGAGGCATTTCGCCAATTAAACAACAGCAGATGTTATAAGAGGTTAGAACGGGATCCAACAACTACCTTTAGGAAGGAAATTGAAAATATTCTAAGGAAAGCTTTGAGTGAAAACTTTATCACACAAAAAGTATATGATGGCTTAATGGTAGAACACCCCATAATACCGACTATTTATTTCCTTCCAAAGGTACATAAGAACAGTCTCAATGCACCTGGGAGACCCATTGTTTCTGGGAGAGGTGGATTGTGCGAACCGATTTGTAAATTCCTTGATTATTACCTCAAACCAATTGTACTCACCTTGCCATCATATATAAAGGATTCAACAGAGGTTCTGCAGCGGATTGAGGATATTACTCTGGAGGATGATATGTATTTGGTCACAGCAGATGTGGAATCGTTGTATACCTCCATTGACCATTCCTTGGGTATGCAAGCGATCAGGTTCTATTTGAGATCAAGTGGCATGGAAGCTGAGCTGATGGATCTTCTTCTTATACTATTGGAGTATGTCCTCAATCACAATTTTTTTGTTTTCAAGGACCGCCTCTTTCTCCAGATCCAAGGAGTGGCTATGGGGGCGGCTTGTGTCCCCTCTTACGCCAATCTCTTCCTTGGATTCTGGGAGAGGGAGGCGGTCGATCATACTTACCAGCACGGGGGACAGGTTTTGTCCTGGATGCGTTTTATTGATGATATCATCTTTGTTTGGCAGGGTACCAGACATCACCTGGATGAATTCTTGACGGAACTAAACAATAACACGCTGAATATTAAACTTACCTACAATATCTCTCAGAAGGAAGTTGATTTTTTAGATCTAAAAATTAGTGTAGATGATACAGGAAATCTACATACTACTATTTTCCGTAAGGAAACCAGTGTGAACGCGTTCCTGCATGCTAACTCAGCTCATCCCTATCATGTCATAAGAGCAATACCGACTGGACAATTCCTCAGGGCTAAACGTATCTGTGACTTACCTGACAAATTTGAAGAAGAATCCAACCTTCTGCGACAACGATTTTTGGCTCGGGGCTATCAATCCAGTGATATCGAAAGGGGATATAACCGAGCAGTGGAGGAACCTAGGAGTAATCTCCTCAACTTCAAAAAACGGCCACGAGCAGGAAATCAGATACGGTTTATTACCAACTACAATAACAGGTGGAAAGATCTACGTAATGCTATGTCCAGATTTTGGCCGATTCTAAAACAGGACAAGACACTTGAAAAGATCTTGCCATCAGAACCCCTAATGGTGGCTAAACGTAGCAAAACCCTAGGGGATCACCTTGTCTGAAGCCACTACGTCCCTCCACCATCAAGATTTATCTTTTCTAGCAAAGGTCCAAAATGGGGCTCCTCTGAGTGTGGTCACTGTACAGCATGCAAATTTATGATAAGAACAGATTCCTTTCAGGACTCACAAGGATCTTGCCAATATAAGATAGTACACAGTATGAATTGCCGCAGTGAGGGTGTTGTATACCATCTGACGTGCCCCTGCGGACAAATCTATATTGGTATGACCACACGCCAATTACGTGTACGAATATTGGAACATATCCGTGACATCAGGAGGGCTCAGGATCCAAATGATGTATCTTTGCAACTGAACATAAAACCTGTTGCGAAACATTTCCGCGACCACCACATAGGGGATGTCCGCATACAGGTAAGGGCAATTGACAAAGTACATTTGGGTGTACGTGGGGGGGGACATTAAGAAGAGGTTGTTACAATTGGAAACTAAGTGGATAACAATGTTGCAAACTGTATCACCTAAGGGATTAAATGATAAGGTGGGCTTTGGATGCTTCCTTTAATATAGGTTATTCATTCTCTGGCTTTTATTGTTTTTGAATGATTTATGTGATGTTTTGTATTGTACCTTTTGGGGAGGGGGGGCCTTTTATTGGGGTCTGTTTGGAGCTTATTTTGACGCAGTAAAGTGTACATATTATGTTTTTTTTTTTTCTCATGTAAATAAATAAAACATTCTTTTCAGTGTTTTTGCCATGAGACGGAAGGGATCACATATGTGGAGAGTTGCAGCCATCGTTCTCTACCATCGGAGCCTTCTACATATGGACTCCATATTTGTAGATTTGCAATAAAAAGAATGAATTTTTTTTTTTTTAATTTTTTTTTAATTTTTCCAAAAAATTTTATTTATTTATTTTTTTAATATTTTATTAACCTATACAGACATATTTTTATTTTTTGAACACTTTCACTATTTATTATATTGTCACTTATTTGATTCACTTTATTGCCATCGTCCTATTTAATTTCATTGGCATCTTCAATTCACGTTTTCACATTTGTTTTATTCGAGTGTATATATTCACTTGACTTTTCACAATTTTTTTTTTCTTGCACCTTTATCACATTTATCTTGAAAAAAACTTTACTGGGTTACCTCTTTTTATCTTATATGTAGTATTGTAACAATACTTCATATCTTTTTGAAAACCTTTTGTGTATATTAACATCATTCATAGTTCACTCTTTTTTTTTTTTTTTTTTTTTCCTCTGGTGGCTATACACAGGCGTATATAAGACATTGCTCTCGGTTTATATATGCGGTGGCTGTGGTTTTCCCCTCTATACACGCTGTATGTGTGTCTCCTTTAGACACTTTTACTGTTTTGATTAGCTCAAGCATTGTCATGTGATGCTCTCGCACCATTGTGATGCGGGAGCCGCACCTGAATGAATTAATGGTGCCATTAATTACTATTGTGTACCCTATAAAAGCTTCCCCTCCTGCCTCCACTCTGTAGCCCCCCTGAAGAAGCAGGGGTGAAACGGTCCGGCGGGGCTCAGAGTGGAGGTCGCAGCTGGTGAGCAGTGGTTTATATATATGCTTCACATTTTGTCCTATGTAGGTTGGCTTATGTAATACTGGCATGTGTGTGCAACTTTACATTGGTTCTGTTACCTGATATGCTTTTACTATATAGTGGTGATGGGGGTATGATCTTTGCAATGCTACAGATATTTTTCAATTAAGTGCCCTAATCTTGTGATATTGTGGGCAATAGGAGCCTATTTACATTTATATATATATATATACAAAATACTGGGCCTCTCTATACACACATTTATTGTGGCTGTTCTCATCCCCTACACCACTAGCAGATTATACACCTGCTGGAGCTACTCAGTCCAGTGCGACCTCCACTCTTGTTGTGTGTTTTTAAATGTTTTTATGTGTTTTTTTTTCCTGATACCAATATTTCTTACAATTAAACATTTTTGTAACAATAAATTTAGATTTAAAATCAAAAGAATTTTTTGTGTTATTTATACATTGATACTTAGTTGGTGCTTTGAGTTTTTTTGCAGGTATCTTTTTTTTTTTTTATCTAGTATTGAGATTGCTTTGGGTTTTAGATCGTTATGCTTCTGCCCTGCATGAAGCAAGCAGCGGCAGAAGCGATGCTGTTATTCCGCTCTGCGGTCACATATGCAAAGCCAAGTGGCGAGATGCCGCCGGCCCTGCGTGCACGCTCATACACCAGTCTAGCCTTCACAATGCGAATACAGACCCGGCACCCTGTCGGGTCTGTATTTGCATTGTGAAGGCTAGACTGGTCTATGAACACGCACGCAGGGCTGGCGGCATCTCGCCGCTTGGCTTTGCATATGTGACCCCGCCCACCAATGACGAAACAAAGCCAGAAGACAGAAGATTTCAAAGAAACGAAGACTGGTGAGTATGCGACGTGGGACAACCCCTTTAAGCTGAAAACCTCTGGTGTGCTTGCTGTTAGCATACAAGTGAGATATATAGTAACATGATCTGTTTATTGCTCCAATTAAAATACACACAGTCATTCAGCAAAAAAGCATGTAAATCCGACTTCAGACAGAGATTTTCAATGCAAGTCTTTAGACCCAATTCACTTATTTCACATTTTTGATTGCAAACGTCTGTGAAAAAAAAAGTTCTCAAATCATTCTGAAATCAATACCCTATAGTGACAAACTGAATACAGATGATAGAAATCTTATCAAAATTGAAAAACTAAAATACTGCGTTTAAAACAAGTTGAAGCACCTTTGACGGTTAACAGCCTCCAGTCTTCTTGGGTAGGATGCCACAAGGGTTACACACCTGGATTTGGGGATTTTCTGCTATTCTTCTCTGCTGTTCAAGCTCAATCATATTGGATGAAGGCCATTGGTGGGAAGCCATTTTCAGGTCTCTGCAGAGATTGGGTTGAAGACAGGGCTGTGACTGGGTCACTCAACAACATTTACAGAGTTGTCCCTAAACCACTTTTGTTTTCTTGGATATTTGTTTATTGCTGTTAAAGGATATTCATGTAGACTGGAATATTTAACACCAGTCTTCATATCCTCAGCAACAGCATAGGGTTGCCACTTCCACCAGGCTGTGCACCTGTGTTGTAATCCATTATCGTAATAACATTTGGTAATATTTATGTTCCCTATTGGGATTGAATTGCATTCCCTCTGTGAATTTTGTGTGCCATAATCCATGCCAGCTTATAGCTGTTGTAGGTTTAACTTTTAGATAACATAAATGTTATTAATTGTACCACTACTCCCATGCCACTTTAGGTGAAAAAATGACATATCAACAATTATTTTTGCAACTGGTGTTTAAAAAAATTGCAAACCTGAGGTTTGCAACTTTTTTATGCCTCATGTGTTTAATAAATTAATAATGAATCTTCTCCGCTGCCTTGTTGGAAGGTAAACTTATGGCCCAGTCTGAGGTCTACAGGATTTTGGATCAGGTTTTCATTAAAGCGTACCTTCAGTTATAAACAGCTTTTTATAAATGAATAAGATAGGTAAAAATAAGAAACTTTGTAATATATTTTATTACAAAAATATGTTTTCTTCTCCACTTTTCAGACAGTTACTTTCTCCAAATCAGTCTATGAAGATAGAAGGGGAAAAAGAAAAGGCACTCAAACATTGCTGTTGTTAATCACTGTTAGTCCTAGCTTTTTCATACTGCTAAGTTGTAGATACTACTACTGGTACACAGAATGACGCAATAAATAAATTTACCAGCCAGGGACTGGTTAAAGCAAACCTATGGTTTATAAACAACTTTTCAGAAATGAATAGTACAAGTGATAATAAGAAACTTTGTAATATACCTTCTCCCCTTTTCAGGCAGATATTACTCTATGAAGAGGGTAGGGGGATAGAAAAGACATTCAAATAATTGCTGCTGCTACATTCTGCTATTAGTACACAGAATGAGGCAATAAATCAATTAACCACCCAGTGGATTAGGAAACATCTTACTAATAAGATGTATTACAAAGTTTCTTATATTTAAATACACTATTCATTTATGAAAACTTGTTTGTAACTGGATGTACACTTAAAGAATATCTTTGTATTTTGCTCCATTCAGCTATTCCTTCAGCCATGACCAATCTTTCAGTCCCAACTGCTGGAACACATCCCTACATCATGATGTTGCCACCACCATGCTTCTCTGTAGAGTTGGTATTGTGCAGGTGATAACAATTGCCTGGTTTCCCCAAGCTTAGCATTAAGCCAAAAAATCCAATCTTGGTTTCATCATACCACAGAATCTTGTTTCTCACAATCTGAGAGTATTATGGGTTATATTATTGAAAAATCCAGGTGGGCTTTAATGTGTCTTGGCAGAGACTCCTTTCTGGCCACTCTGCCATAGAGTACACATTTCCCATCTGCACACAGGATCTTTGGAGCTCAGCCACAGTGACCATTGGGTACTTGGTCACCTCTTTTCCCCATTGCTAAGTTTGGTGGGGCGGCCAGCTCTAGGAAGAGTCCTAGTTGTTCTATACTTCTTCCATTTATTTATTTATCTTCTATTGCTGTACAAGTAAGAGAAATAAATAAATGGAAGAAGAACATATTCTGCAGTGCTTTACAGACTGCCCCATATAGGGCTCACAATCTGAAGTCCCTATCAGTATATCTTTGAAATGTGAGGAAATAAATGAGTCCTGGAGGAAATCCACGTAAACACAGGAAAAACATATAAATAGAATGAATGAGTTTATTTTGCTGTTGGGTACTTTCAGCTCTCCATATCCATGCCTCCACACAATCCAGTCTCAGTTCTACAGGCAGCATTGTCCTCTCTGTGGCTTGTTTTTTTTCTATACATAGACAGGGGGTGAGTTTCCAAATCACATCAAATCAACTGAATTTACCCCAGGTGGAATCCAATAAAGGTGTAAAAACAAGTCAAAGATGATCAAGAGAGTGAGAACCTAAAAAAGGGATTGTGGGTAAGACCAAGCAGCCTCTTACTCATAGCTATAAATAAGGGGCTGCTTGTTCTTACCCCGAAACGCGTAAGCTAAACTATTTTTTCCTTTTTCATGGATCCTTGATATTTGGATGTTTTATAGTCCTCTTTCATTGTTGTCACAGGCCGTTAAATTATTGGTCATGATCAGTGAATACAGCCGCCCCTCAGGTGCAAAATGGCCACTTTTCAAGGCTGCTTTGCCTCTATTGTGTGAATGTAGGGTTACACCACCAAGCACAATGCCAGATCTCAGATAAAGCAGTGTTCAGCAATATGCCAAAACTGGAGCAGTGAAAATATGTCTTCCTCTGTCTGTCGAACCAAAGTCCATGAAGATATGGTTAGCTGACAGAGTTCTGCCCGTGACTTCATGGGATAATTCATGTTATCAACTTTCTACAACCTCCTGCATAGCGCCAGGAATGAATGTACACGGTCCTTTTCTTTTTTCCTCAGAGCCTACAATTTTCACCAGTGACCACTAGATGTCAGGACGCAATTAGGAGGCTCCGTGCGAGATTTGAGTTTGGCCCCTGCGCGCTCGCCGTAGTTGTAGTCCGGAACTTGCCCTTTGCCCGGAGTTAGCATCTGTCATCTGCTGGTTGTCTCTGAAGGGGCTCATCATGACCACCAGCGACTCTATCCAGATACCCCGCCGCCTGCCGCTTCTGCTTACACAGGATGGGGTGTTGCTGCCGGGCTCTAGCATGCGATGCAGCGTGGATACCCCCGGTAACATGGAGCTAGTGCGAAACCGCCTGCTACGGGGGACCTCCCTGAAGAGCACAATCATTGGGGTCATCCCGAACACCAGTGACCCTGCCAGTGACCGGGAGGAGCTGCCTGCCATGCACAGGTGTGCTAGTCTCTGCCAGTGTATTTATTGCCATGTAGTAACACTTGTCAGAAATCTATATACTATTGAGCAGCCTATTAGAGTTGTCAGAATGGTGTTCCCCCTGTGAATTTGTTGTCCCCCTATTCCCAGTGGTGTTACCATCTTGTGTTCTCCATTTTTGGCACAGGGTCACCCCCTTGTGGATGTCCTAGTAATGTGATGTATGTGAAAGCCTCTATTACACTGTCCATAGTGCTCTATATGTTTCCATATGCATATACTCTCTCTTCTACCTCTGTAAGACCACATTCAGAGATCTGAAATATGTCCACAGGACTCTCAGACACCCTGTAGTTCTTATATTCGCTTGGATATGTAATACTGCATTTTCCTGCAGCTTGCGGTAGTTTTGTCATTCATCTTATCCTGTGCTTATCAGGGCAACTTTCTACCGTTACATTATTTTCTTCACTTTCCAGACTTCTTGTTATATACTGTTATTGCTGATCTTCAGTCTTTGGACTGTTATCGCTTTGCTTTCTGCAAAGCTTACATAACAGGTGAAGGGTGACTATTGCTGAATGTTCTGGAAATGGTAAAGTAGGTCATTCCAGGAGACAGCAGTATTATTTATGACTGTGGGACACTACTGGTAGCAGACTATTATGCAAGGGGGGGGGGGGGTCAATGGATGAACTCAAAACTCTGCATTGGAGGGGGAAGCCCAAAAGTCAGTGTGTTTGCATTATAGGGGGCAGCCCAAAGGTCAATGGACTCACCATCAACGGAGAGTCTAGATGTCATCAGATGTGGGTTGCAGACTGAGCCTCAGGCTACATTCATTGTTATGCAGAAAATCCAAAACATGGTACAATAGCATAGAAGTAAATTAAATGTTATATTCATGTACGCAATGCAGATTTTTTTTCCTTCATGGAAATTGACATATGTTATGGATTTTAAACACTACAGCATGTAAATTTGTGTTAATTAGAGCTTCATCTATTTCAAGAATGATAACACTGGCAACATAATCTACAGCAAAATCCGCCTGCAGATTTCTTAATGATTTATTGCAGAAAATCCACAGTGAACACTTTTATGTATGCATGTAGCCTATAGATCTGCAGCTTGGCTTTTGATAGGGGAGAATCAATGACTTCCACATTGGAAGGACCTCAGGAGTTTGTGTTTGTGGATTGCTCACTTTTCTGCTTCTGGGATATATTCCCATCCTTACTCTGTTTATTTTCTTATATTTTACTTTTCTGTAGGATCGGAACAGCCGCCTTGGTCGTGCAGGTAGTTGGCAGTAACTGGCCAAAGCCACACTACACACTTTTGGTAACAGGTTTGTGTCGGTTCCAAATCGTGGAGGTTCTGAAAGAGCGACCATATCCAGTCGCAGAGGTAGAGCAGCTGGATCGGCTTGAGGATTTAAGCAGTAAAACTGAGTTTAAAGAGGCACTGGGGGAGCTTTCTGAGCAGTTCTACAAGCATGCAGTACAGGTGGGTGGCTGAGGTCTTTGGTATAAGAGTGTATAGAAAAGCTGGGTAACAGTATGGCCACCACAATTGGTCTCACAGGAGCCATCAATAGTCAATACCCAGCTCATGCAAGAAAAATCTTACCTGGGTTGACCTTCTCTTAAAGCTTTAATTGCAGTCTCTGTTGTCACCCAACCACTTCAGGCGGTGCTATGCCAGGGCCCCAGGGAGGGTGGCATTTTTGCTTACCTAAGCCAGTCCAGGACAAGCTGTCCTGGACTGGCTTAGCACCGAGCGGTGGATTGGGGAGGCCGTTGGAGCAGCGCTGCTCCAGCGCCTCCCCTCACGCTCAGGCAGAGAGCAGGTCCTCTCCGTGCCTGCTCTCTGCCTGCAAACACCGCTTAGCCCCGCCCCCTCCGCTCCACCATGCCCCCTCCGCTCCGCCCCGTCCTCCCGGGGGGGGGGGGCGGCGGCTTTCTGTCGTTCGCCTCGGGCGGCGAAAGGGGCAGGTTCACCCCTGCCATAGACTATAATGAAATCCGCATGGTTTTTTTTTGGTTTCCATTCGAAAACAGCGAAGAATGTGGAGAGAAAAGCACTGCTTGCAGCGCTTTTCTCTTCGCATTTTTCACGCGGAGAGGGGAACGGAATCCGCGTATGGAGTGGCAAATGCAGATGTGAACCGAGCATAAGCTGTGGTTTGTAGATTTTATTATGTGCTGTTATATTTTTCACTTTAAGCTGGTGGACATGTTGGATAGCTCGGTACCTGCAGTTGCCAAACTGAAGAGGTTATTGGATAATCTTCCCAAGGAATTACTTCCAGATATCCTGACATCAATCATACGGACGACCAATGAAGAGAAACTGCAGGTTAGGAGCAACAAAAGTATTCTGATCACTCTGTATATGTTGTCTTTCTTTATTTTGATATAGTTTGGGTTGTATTTTATGATTGTTATGCGTATTTCAACTCAAGCTGAGTCCACAGATTGCATAAATCTTTGGTTTCCATCCTACACGAATGTACTTGGTTCTCAAAGGAGAACCAAGATGGCCATCAGATCATGTGCTGTCGGCTCACCCTGAACCCAAAGTGGCAGAGCTGACAGCGCTTGCACAAGGTTGCGATCTTGCTGAAAACAGATGCTGCTGCTGATGATGCAGCAGAAGAGAAGGCAGAACAAGGGAGCTCATCATCAGAGGCGGCGTGAATACAATGGGCAGGAGGAGGGAGCGAACACACTGAAGGCTATGACGCTGCTGTGCTCGGAGCACAGGAGTAACGCCCCCTGTGCTCTATGAGCTTCATTTGCATATCTGCAAAAATTTCATTTACACAAAAAACACCACCTGGAAAACAGTAACAAAGGTTGAACTAGTATAGCCTTTATAGAGGCTACTCCAATGTAGGGTTAGTGAAAAATGTGTTTTCTGAATGATAGCAATCAGAGATCTTAAAGGGACTCTTGTTTACATCCCAAGGCTAAAAACCTGTAGAGACCTAATACTTCTCACAGCTGATGGGTTTTTAGGGTATGTTCACACAGTGAAATTTGGCATAGATTTTGAGACTTATTCCACTTCAAAATCAGCTCCAAATTCCACCTGAAACAAGCCTTCATTGATTTCAGCGGGAGACAGACACTGTTTTTTTTTGTTTGTTTTTTCCTCTAGCTGAGATATTGAATTTTTTGGTTGTTTCTGCCTGTTAACTTCCATTGAAGTGAATAGGAGGCAGAAAATTCCACCTGGCAGATGCAGAATTTGGTCAAGCAAAAAAATTCAGCTTCAAATTCCCAAATATTTGTGAACTGGTGCTTCCATTGCACCAGTCCATGGTTTTTAGATAACTGCGGATTTTCGTGACTGGAATGAACTGACACAAATCCTCAGCAGAGATTAGTAAAAGTAAAGTAGTGCAGGGGATTTTTGAGCTTCTGAATACAGAGTTGTTCCTGTTCCCTGACAACTAGCAGAATTAAAACTTAAAGAGAGTCTGTCATCAAAACCCAGCCCTGCGGATAGGAAGATTAGGGTTACCCAAATCAAACTGTGTTTCCCCTTGTGAATTAGCACCTAAATTGCTAAGATATCACTGTTGTTGTCTCTCTGGAGCAATGGCAATGCTCCAAGGAATTCATTTGCATATTGACAAGAAAAGCAAAATCTCTGCAACAGGGGTGCCAATTTAAAAGGGGATCCAAAAGTGACCCTAACCTATATATCTTTGGATCTCGGTTTATATCCTGGTTTCTGGTGACTATTCTTGAAGTATATCAGTACATCTCCCAACTTTTCTTTGTACCTTAATTTGCCATAGTTTACATAAGACTGAATGAGACTAGAGATGAGCGAACAGTGTTCTATCGAACACATGTTCGATCGGATATCAGGGTGTTCGCCATATTCGAATCGAACACCGCGTGGTAAAGTGCGCCAAAATTCGATTCCCCTCCCACCTCCCCTGCGCTGTTATTGGTGCAAAAAAGGCGCCAGGGAAGGTGGGAGGGGAATCCAGGAACTACGACACCGGGGGCATTGAAAAAAATTGGAAAAAGTCATTGGCTGCCGAAATCAGGTGACCTCCATTTTAGACGAATAGTGGATTTCAAATCCGGGTCATATGAGAATGTGAACTTTGTGACTATGAGACAGGGATAGCTGTACAGGCAGGGATAGCTAGGGATAACCTTTATTTAGGGGGGAATGTTATTAAAAATAACTTTTTGGGGCTCTATCGGGTGTGTAATTGTGATTTTTGTGAGATAAACTTTTTCCCATAGGGATGCATTGGCCAGCACTGATTGGCCGAATTCGGTACTTTGGCCAGTCAGCGCTGGCTCTGCTGGAGGAGGCGGAGTCTAAGGTTGGACCTGAATGGAGACTGGTGTGGAGCGATCTTAGACTCCGCCTCCTCCAGCAGAGCCAGCGCTGATTGGTCGAATTCCGTACTCTGGCCAATCAGCGCTGGCCAGTGCATTCTATTGGCGTGATGAAGCAGTGCTGAATGTGTGTGTTTAGCTCAACTACTCCACCGGCGTAGTTGAGCTAAACATACACATTCAGCACTGCTTCATCACGCCAATAGAATGCATTGGCCAGTGCTGATTGAAGCAGAGCTGAATCTGTGTGCTTAGCTCAACTACTCCACCGGCGTAGTTGAGCTAAACACACACATTCAGCACTGCTTCATCCTGCCAATACAATGCATTAGCCAGTGCTGATTGGCCAGAGTACGGAATTCGGCCAATCAGCGCTGGCTCTGCTGGAGGAGGCGGAGTCTAAGATTGCTCCACACCAGTCTCCATTCTGGTCCGACCTTAGACTCCGCCTCCTCCAGCCGAGCCAGCGCTGATTGGCCGAATTCCGTACTCTGGCCAATCAGCACTGGCTAATGCATTGTATTGGCGTGATGAAGCAGTGCTGAATGTGTGTGTTTAGCTCAACTACACCGGTGGAGTAGTTGAGCTAAGCACACAGATTCAGCTCTGCTTCAATCAGCGCTGGCCAATGCATTCTATTAGCTTGATGAAGCAGAGTGTGCACAAGGGTTCAAGCGCACCATCAACTCTGATGTAGCAGAGCCAAGTGTGCACAAGGGTTCAAGTGCACCCTTGGCTCTGATGTAGCAGAGCCGAGGGTGCACAAGGGTTCAAGTGCACCCTCGGCTCTGCTACATCAGAGCCAGGGGTGTGTGCGAATGAACCCTTGTGCAGCCTCGGCTCTGCTACATCAGAGCCGAGGGTGCGCTTGAACCCTTGTGCACACTCTGCTTCATCAAGCTAATAGAATGCATTGGCCAGCGCTGATTGAAGCAGAGCTGAATCTGTGTGCTTAGCTCAACTACTCCACTGGTGTAGTTGAGCTAAACACACACATTCAGCACTGCTTCATCACGCCAATAGAATGCATTGGCCAGAGTACGGAATTCGGCCAATCAGCGCTGGCTCTGCTGGAGGAGGCGGAGTCTAAGGTCGGACCAGAATGGAGACTGGTGTGGAGCGATCTTAGACTCCGCCTCCTCCAGCAGAGCCAGCGCTGATTGGTCGAGTTCCGTACTCTGGCCAATCAGCGCTGGCCAATGCATTCTATTAGCCCGATGAAGTAGAGCTGAATGTGTGTGCTTAGCACACACATTCAGCTCTACTTCATCGGGCTAATAGAATGCATTGGCCAATCAGCGCTGGCCAATGCATTCTATTAGCGTGAACTGAGTTTGCACAGGGGTTCTAGTGCACCCTCGGCTCTGCTACATCAGATTGCTACATCTGATATAGCAGTGCCGAGTGTGCATCAGATGTGTAGTTGAGCAGAACTGGCTCAGCACTGCTAAGTCTCTGCATTCGCATAGGAATGCATTGGCCAGCCTTCGGCCAATCAACGCTGGCTCTGCCGGAGGAGGCGGAGTCTAAGGTCGGACCTGAATGGAGACTGGTGTGGAGCGATCTTAGACTCCGCCTCCTCCAGCAGAGCCAGCGCTGATTGGTCGAGTTCCTACTCTGGCCAATCAGCACTGGCCAATGCATTTCTATGGGGAAAAGTTAGCTTGCGAAAATCGCAAACTGACAGGGATTTCCATGAAATAAAGTGACTTTTATGCCCCCAGACATGCTTCCCCTGCTGTCCCAGTGTCATTCCAGGGTGTTGGTATCATTTCCTGGGGTGTCATAGTGGACTTGGTGACCCTCCAGACACGGATTTGGGTTTCCCCCTTAACGAGTATATGTTCCCCATAGACTATAATGGGGTTCGAAACCCATTCGAACACTCGAACAGTGAGCGGCTGTTCGAATCGAATTTCAAACCTCGAACATTTTAGTGTTCGCTCATCTCTAAATGAGACCTTACATTTCCTGAGTCCTTTTTTGCCGCTTCTCCACTTATGTATCGAGAATTTCCTTTGTAGTGCCCCATAGTCACAAGTTCAACCAGACAAGTATAGGAAGTCTTATAATCTGGCACTTGTCCTAACTTATTGTTAAAAATGCATGATGTGTTAGGCTTTTATTTTGGGTTACCTAGAGGCATCATACCATTACATGTAAGAATTATATACTTTTCAATGACCATCTAATAATTTTTATAGTCTCAACATTAAAACAGTTATCCAGCTGTTCAGCATTGATGTCCTATCCATCAATATCAACATCAACTTTAGATATGTGTGGTCTGACTGCCAGGACTCCCGTAGATCAGCTGTTTCCCCATGCCACTGCAAGCAGCAGTGCTCACCTCCAGTATTTTTAAGAGCGCAAGTTGCCACTATTAAAAGTACAGTGAAGGAGCTTGCATCGCCATGGGGAAACAGCTGATCTGCGTGGAGTCTCAGCAGTCACAACCCTGACAATCTGAAATTGATCTATGGTTAGGATACCAGTTTTGAACAGCTGGATAACCCCTTTGTTTGTAGTTTCATCCTTATGTTAAATCACTATTACTTATTACTTCCTATACTGATGTAGGCTCTATAGCACTTGCCATCTTATAGTAAACCACATAATCTCCTTTTCCCCCATTATTAGATTCTTGATGCTGTTGGCCTGGAAGAAAGATTCAAAGTGACCATCCCGCTCCTGCTGCGTCAGATCGAAGGGTTAAAACTTCTCCATAAAACACGCAATCCCAAAATAGACGATGACAAAAGGGTATGTAACACAGAGAGTCATATTCTATTGTAGGTAAGGAACTGGAGAGAGATATATGCTGCTGCTTTATTAAAGAGACCTTAAACCGTAAAAACTATATTAAAAAAAAAAAAATCATTATTTAATTCATCTATAGATATGTCTGCAGGACTAACTGGTAAGCTGTTACACTACAGAGCAGCTAAGAGCACCAGCATGATATCATAGGGGGCTTGGTAGAAGGCTGCCTTGGCTTCCATTATCTGTAATGCTGAAATGGAGTGCCGCTCCAGGGCATAGATTACACCCAGGAAAGTTGATTATTACAGATTTGTTGTTTGCAGCTAGATTGTGCCAGTCACTCAGCTTTCCCAGGTCCCTGAAAGGCAAATCTAGTTATCTGTATCATAACTTGGAAATCTAAAAAGGTATTTGTGTAGTTAGTTTTTCAGCAGTCCCTATTACAACACTAACTGGTATGTTACCTAGCTTTCCTGGTACCCTAAAAGGCATATCTGTCACGTTAAAGAACAATTACAAACAAGGAGGGGGAATGGTTAGGTATATTTAGTACTCAACAGTCCATATTACAGCTTTATCTAGTATGTTGTCCACCTTTACGGGTAACTCTGAAAGGAATTGCTTTTTATATTACAGCATTGTTTCATATGTTGTCCAACTTAACTGGAACCCTGAAAGGCAAACCTAACATGACCTAACTAGACACAATTATAGAGCAAAGAGGGTGGTTTATTTAGGTAGACTTTGATTGAGTGCTCTCTATTAAAATTCACCATGACCTTTTAGTCAGCTTTCCTAGGACCCTGAATGGCATATCTAGCAACTTATTGAACAATACTGGAACTAGTTGGGGAACTTATTTCAGTCTATTTAGCACTTAGCAGTCCCTATTACAGCATTATTTGGGATGTTACCCAGTTTCCTAGGATCCTGAAAGGCAAACCTGGCAAACTATGGTATTATAAATCCTAGCAAGGTATGATCTAATATGAAAGAGTAGCTGAGGTTTGGAAAAAACTTGCAGCAGATTTACAGTAACTGGGAAAACTACAGTAAGTAACATTCCTGGAATAAACACAAGTCAATTCTAGGATAAAATGTTAATAATATAAAGACAGAGCATGTGGTCATTTTTTATCTTGTCAGTCTTCTATGTTTCTATAATTATAGGTAAATGTATTTAGGTACATATAGTATTTAGTGTTCCCTGTAACAGCACCATATGCTATGTTATCCAGTTTTCCAGCAATCTAAAATGCAGATCTGACAAGCTATAGAGAAAGAAATAAGAGTTATTTATATTAAATTATTTAATTCAATAGTTCCTATTATAGCATTAACTGGTATGCTATTCTGCTTTCCCTGAGCAGGAAATCTGGCATTGTAGGCCATGCAGTGTAGTACATATACTTGTAGTATCAGGGCAATAATGAGGATACTACATACCCAGTCTTATATTCACAATATCGATCTATTGGTTGTTACCCAGCTTTCCAAAGCTCCTGAAAGGTAAATATGCATAATATTGCAATAATATAGGAAGTACCAAAGAATAACTACACATATTATTTGTTTGTAATGTTCTATAAGACCTACTGAGTGAGACAGAGCGACATGGAACAAATTTACTTTTATTCTCTGAGTGCTTTGTATTGCAGACATCATCGGACAGTCTCCACCCATCAGCTCAGGGAGAAATAAATATTAGAGAGTAAGCCTGCAGAGGAAAAATCTTCTAAAAAAATGCAGAATACAAATCACATGACTTGGACCCCTCTCTTATTCCACTGCCTGATTCCTTCATAAATGACTGATAGCCGTAGTCAGATAAAAGCTACAAAGCTCCTCTAGTTCACAATATAAAGCTGGTGTCCAAACTATATGGATATAGTTTGATCCCTATTATATAGTATAATATGGAGCAAACTAACAACCTAATTAATTATACAATATCAGTAATACTAGAATATAGTTACAAATAAATCAGCATTTTATTTTGAAGCCGGAGCTGGTGTTAGGTTAAGATACCACGCATCCAACTTCGACAGCCCTGCGTGTTACTGCTCATGTACACACTATACTATAGAATTGTGCAAATATACTTGAAAAGCTAGCTACGCTTTAAGTGTGTTTATTTAATTATATTGATTCCTTAACTTTTTAAAAGTTATAAAGTCTTCTTTTGTGCCTATGTCTCGTATCTCTCAGCTCCTGCTTATTCTCTTCTTGCTCCATAAACTTATATAGAAATCTAACACCTCCAAGATGCAGTGCAGTCTTGCTTTAGAAAATGGAGTAAACAGAGGGTTTAGTGTTGTTTTTCTCTGAGATATATTACAGAATTTCTTGCATTTACTTGCAGTACTGATTCATGGAAAGTTTGTTGAAAAGTTAGGGAACATCTAAAGCTGCCTTCATTATCTACAGATCATTGCAATCCGTCCTCTGAGGAAGCTTGGAGGAGGAGCAGGGAAACCATTTTCTCTAGAAAGTGCAGAAGATGATGATGAAGATTCAGATGACATCATCTTGTTAGAGAAGAAAATCAAGTCATGCAGCATGCCGGAGCCAGCAATGAAGGTGTGCGTGAAGGAGATGAAGAGGTGAGGATGGTACAGAGATGGGCAACCTTTTTCGTACGGCGTGTCAATTTAAATTAAAAAAAAAAAGAAAAAAAAAAAAGAGGTACTTGGAGTGCAATGCTATAATTCTAAGGCACACAACTCCTATCCTAAAATCATAGAAGCCATAACTCAGAAGAGCTGTCACAAGATGCTTCCGGACGCATGCGTTTACTGCTGTTTCACAGGACTCACCTGTGCTTCCCCATTAGAAGCAATGAAGTACATGTGCAACCCCCATTTAGTGGTAAGTATATGTGTCCAGGAGCACAATGTGGCAGCACCCATAGGATGATAACACACTATGTATCTCAATGCAGCTTTAGCTGCATCCATTCCTAGGCCATTGGTACCTTCACTTTCATGGAAATCTGCATTCACATGGCACAGTGTAATGATCCACAGTGACCCCTCCACATGCTAAAATGCCTCATGGCGGCCCCTCCACAGGCTATAATATCCCATGACGGCCCCTCTACACGCTATAATGTCTCATGGTGGCTTCTCACACACACACACACTATAATATCCCATTGTGGCCCCAAATAATTTTCCAAAAACTTCAAATTCAGCCAAATCTGAAGTTTTTGGTCTTCACTACTCCAAAGCTGCTATGATAATAAGCGGAGGCCTAGGAGAGGTGATCAAACATAAAAAATAGTGTTACTCACCTTCCTTGTAATACAGCGTGGCTCTCTGTTCTCTTCAGCGATTCTGCCTGACTTCAGTGACTGCTGATTGGGTCACAGGGGTCATATGCATGCTGACGCTCTCATTATCCCTGAGGTCCTATCAATGGTCTCTTACATTAGGCAGGAACAGGGAGCCGCACCTTAGTCCAGGAAAGGTGAGTAATGTTATTTTTTATATTTGATCACCTCTCCTGGGCCTTAGCTTATTATACCTTGGGGTATGAAGTGACTTGGGCTGCCGACCCCTGGATAGTAGATATGTCAGTACACTATCCCCTCTTTCACTTCCCTTATTTTATAAACTTTTTCATTTTCCAGACTGAAGAAAATGCCGCAGTCCATGCCGGAGTATGCGCTAACCAGGAACTATCTGGAGCTGATGTCTGAACTGCCCTGGAACAAAAACACAAGAGGTGAGCACCATAATGTTTGACAGTTCTAGTCTGAAAATGAGGTATTTATAATGATGTTTCACACATTTTTTTTGAAAAATTATGTTTGGGACTTCTCAGTCAGTTTGTGACCTTTTTCTTTTGATAACTTCCTTGGCTTTTGTTCTTTCATATACAAGTTCACAATTAAATGTGTATTGCTTTTTGAAGTAAATTGCAGCATGTCAATTATACCTAAGGAAACACTGGCGTTTCTGTTGTAGTCTTTTTCGCAGCATTTTTCGACTGCGACTTGCAACCTGCGGCCTCAGCCTGAAAGTCATGCGATTTAAAGAGAAATATATAAGGCTTGCTTCACACAAGCGGGCTCTCTCTGTGAGATACAAACCAAATGTCATCCATATTTCTTTGACCAACACTGAGCAGGGACCTAGACTTCCAGCATTCTAATGATCTATGATACTGAGAGTCCCTGCCAACCCAAAGCTATTCTTTTGGGTACTGAAAGCAAGATTATAGTACAGGCCTGAATCATATATGATATTTGATACAATAAAACACTATTTTTCAATAGTATTTTCAAAAATATATTGAAAAAAGTTATTTTTCATTTTAGTTCCAAAGTTTTGTGTATGTATTTGAAATACATACCAGAGAAATCCCTGCTGCCTCCTTTGTACAGGAATATATCTGCTATAATATAACCCCTTGTATTAATGTGTGAGTGATCTTTTGTTCGCTCTGCACTTTTATAGTCAGTAATAATGCAGTTTAGGATACTGGCAGTGTTTACCTTGCCTTTCCACCTCTTATATACTGTAAGTTATGTTTGATCAGTGAGTAGCGCCCCCCTTTTGTGTGTGGCGGCTGCTTTGTGTGTTTTTTGTCATCACATGTCTGGGCTGTAGTTTTTCTTACCAAATTTGTTGTCATTGTAAACATGACAACTCTTCATGTTCGTGTCATGTGAAATAATATTAGTCATTTCTCGTGTCTGGGGGTTAATTGTGTTCTGCTTCTTGCTATGTTTTTACATTCCCTCCCCCATGAAAACGAGTCGACTCTGCAAACTTTCTGCCCCTGCTATCTGGTGTCAGCAGTCGGAGCAGCTGTTATTTTAGGAATGGATCCAAGACTGGCAGTAATAATGCACCACATGAACTCTACAGTGATACAATGTCTTCTTCCCGTGGGAAAGCTGCAGGTTGCTGAATGCAGACGCACACGCTCTCCATCCATTGTGTTATATTTGAGTCTGCAGCTAGCAAAACATAGGTGATATGCCATCAATATACCTCAAGGGAAATGGCCAGGGTGTACTCCTGATTTATGAAACTAACGTGTAAAACATAGTTGATATGCCATCAATATACAGCAGGGAAAAAGTCCATGGTCTCCTCCTGATCTATGAAACTAATGTGCAATCGTTGTTTCCTGAAAGTTCTGCAGTTTTCTAATATACATTTCTTTGTATTCTGATTCCTTATCGTGATTTCTTATCAGTGAATTAGAACAAAGGCCGACTTTTACTAATGTCAGTGCAAAGTTTTCTGTAGTTTAGGCTACATTCACAAGGCAGTACAGGCAGTACACGGCCAGGGAATCCTGGCATGTCTATTAGTCCTTACACTGGTGTTTAGTTCAGAAATGTTTATTACCTATTTGCCTCAAAAAGAATGTGCGCCAGTTGTTATTTGTGCGAGGTTTATAGTTTTCTGGTGCAAAGTACTGACCTGTTTAGAAATAAAATTATACAACCTACATAGAAATGCTACCCATGGAATGGACTAAATGTCATCCACACATCATGTGGCCCCTGGTATTTGGTTACCATTGTCCAGCATCTCACTGTGCTGGTCATTGCATATATAACATTACTGCAGCATCTTATCATGTGTCATAGTAATACCATACATGTCAGTGTATGTATGATATTACTACAGCATCTCATCATAGTTGTCAGTGTACATACAGTATTACTACAGCATCTCATCATTTCTGTCAGTGTATATATAGCATTAATGCAGCATCTCATCATGGCAGTAAGTGTCTGCAGAGTAGCAGCTCTACATTATTCTACAGTTTGTCACCCCTTTGTTAACTTTAACTTTGTGATATTAAGTTTGACAGAGGACAGAATGTCAGGTGACACTGTTGCTTAGTGAATGCCAATAGTCACATAAGGATTGGGGGGGGGTCACCTGACAGACGCCATGTTTAGTAATATTAAGATATTACATTCTACAGTGTAGAGACAGGGGTTACCAATTGGTAAGACACTTATGTGAGGAAAATTTTAAATTGTACAGCGCTGCAGAATATGTTGGCGCTATATGAATAAAATGTTCATATACCCTCTGATTTGTATTGCTGCGGAATATATTGGTGTTATATGAAAAAGTTATTATTCCATATTATTAGTCCAACTATTCGACAGTATTAGCAAATGTGTGACATAAAAACGTGTTTTTATATACAGAGGCTGACAACTCTTATTTATACTGAATATGTTTTACAGCTGAGGGTTTGTTACAGTTGTATCCAGTTTGTACATTCTTCAGCAAACTCGCATGTCTACACTTTAGGGCTCCAATTGATCACCAGTGTGACAAAGAATTTGCAAATGGTGCCAAAGCTTTTAACTAACTACGGTACTACTTTAAATAAAAGATGCCTTCACCCCCGAGCAGTTTATAGCAGTGTGTCTGCCTGGTGAAGACCCTTCCCTCATGCTGCCCAGCACAGAGCAGTCTTCACAGTTGCTGCTGCTTCCTAGTTGTTTTCTTTCCATCCTTCTCTTCCCGGCAGTCTTCCTCAGCGTTGTGTGCTGGCAGTGCAAGTTTGGGTATACTTAAAGGGGTTTTCCTATGAAGGATATGTCTTAAATGTGTAATAGATGCCTTCTCTGGGAACTGTATTTATCTCTAAGATGAGCCCTCCCAGCCTCTGTGCCCCGCTACCTACCTGATCTGCCAAGGTTTGGATCTAACTAGTAGTTCTATGGGAGTTGCAAAAACAGCATAGCTCACAGTTTTGCGCAGTTTCTGTACAGCCCAACCATAGCTGAAAGTCATCTTAGTGAGATCACAGTCAGTGGGGGGGTTCATTTTAGACATGGATGTGGATCCCATCTCTGGGACCTGCACATATCAGATGTTTATGGCATATATTGTGGGTATGCTTTAAATGTCTTTTGTGGGAAAAACCCCTTTAACCTCTTAGATGCTTGATCAGGTGTGACCACGGTATCAGGTAGGTTAGTTTGGTATTACTCCACTTTCATTTCTCGGTACCACATGGCTTCTGCATGGTGAGATCACAGCTGAGAGCCTTCTGAAGACTCCCAGATCTGCCAATGCTATATTACTGTAAAACCCAGCCTATGGCATGGCTTACTAGTAATATAGCAATGTTTCCACAGACTAAAATGCAGTGGTATTGTAATCTATGCTATCAGATATGTGCGGTGTTATTATGCACATGCACATGTACAATACGAGTCTAAAGCTGGGAGTGGTACCTCAACTGTGGAAAACATCTTGTGTGGTACCAGTACCAAAGAAACCCAACCCAATGGACTATAATGACTACCGACCTGTAGTACTGACACCCCACCTGATGAAGGTCCTATAGAGACTGGTCCTGACACACCTACGCCCCCTAGTGAGCGCTACTCTGGACCCCCTCCAGTTTGCTTATCGACGGGGCATTGGGGTGGATGATGCCATCATCCACCTTCTTCACAGAGCTCTCTCTCACCTGGAGAAACCCGGAAACACTGCGAGAATAATGTTCTTTGATTTCTCCAGTGCGTTCAACACCATTCAGCCAGGGCTACTGAGGGAGAAGCTGAACCTTGGTGGTGTGGACCATCACCTGTCCAACTAGATCCTAGCCTACCTGACAAACCGCCCTCAGTATGAGAGAGCCCGGGACTGTGTGTCTGACACTGTGATCTGTAGTACGGGGGCACCACAAGGTGCAGTTCTTGCCCCATTTCTCTTCACACTGTACACTGCTGACTTTAGGCACAACTCATCCAGCTGTTACTTACAGAAGTACTCCGATGACTCTGCAATAGTAGGCTTTATCACTGATGGTGACAATAGGGAATACAGAGACTTAAACCGGGACTTTGTTGAATGGTGCCAGCGGAACCACCTCAGGATTAATGCTGAGAAGACCAAGGAGATGGTGGTGGACTTTAGTTAACGGAGAGGTGCTCCGACCCCGGTGGAGATCCAAGGGACATGTATTGAGATAGTCAGGACCTATAAGTATCTGGGTGTGCTCTTCAACAATAAAATAGACTGGACTGATCACCTGGAAGCGCTGCACAGAAAGGGCCACAGCAGACTCTACCTGCTCAGGGGGCTGAGGGCCTTCGGAGTCCAGGGGCTACTTCTTAGGGCCTTCTTCAACTCTGTGGTTGCTTCAGCCATCTTTTTCGGAGTGGCCTGTTGGGGGAGCAGTATATCAACCAGGGACAGAAATAGACTTGACAGGGTGATCAGAAGGGCCAGCTCTGTCCTGGGAAGCCCTCTGGACCCAGTACAGGTGGGTGACAGAAGGATACTGTCCGTGGTGACCTCCATGCAGGAGAATAAATCCCACCCCATGTATGAGACCTTGATGGGACTTGGCAGCACTGTAAGTGACCGTCTGCTTCACCCCAAGTGTGAGAAGGAGCGCTATTGCAAGTCCTTCCTTCCAACCGTGACCAGGCTGTATAATCTACATCAGACCAAGCGAAGATCACTCCGCACAGAGAACTAATGATTATGACTATGAAGTCTTCCTTCTTTCTTCTTCTGTTCCTTAGCTTGTGTAGACTCCTAGTATATCTTCTCTTCTCAGCTTATGTGTGCCTACGTCTATAATATATTACTGTGTATTATCCTGTATCTGTATTACTATGCTGCTGTAACATACTGAAATTTATCCACTGTGGGACTATTAAAGGATTATCTTATCTTATCTGAAGAAGGCTGGCTACAAAACAAAAAATGTAAAAAATTCTAGTTGCAGCAACCTTATTGTCTCCCTTTATTTACTTACTTTACTTATAGTGTTACAGGGCATGATCTTGGGTCATGTAACTCCAGCCTAAGGGCCTGTTCTCGCATTCTGGAAGCCTCAGAAGAAACCCTGCCTGCATGTGACTGTCAGTGATCAGATAGTCCTAAAGGTGTAAACATGCACAATGTACTGTATTCAATGTAAATAAAAACTAACAAGGGCAAATAAGCCATTAAAAAAACAGGTATTTTTTCATAGCTGCTTTTATGTTTTTCTGCTATGAAAAAACTGTGTGAAGGTACCGTAAGAAGTCTTACAAGGTGCAAACTGGCTCATTGTAGGTCCACGTTTGGACTTGATAAGCTCAGTAGGAAACAGTAACTCTATGTGGCTGGGCTGTGCTATTTTACAGGGGCCCTGTTGTTATTTAATCATAATTCATTATATACAATTATTGACAAAAAAGAATAGCGCATCAAGAACGAGTTATTGGAATCAAATTAAACTTTCTCAGTGTGAACGCAATAATGATACAGGTTAATAATTACAATATTAGAGCCAAAGGATAAGTTTATTGGGGAAAACTGTACGAGTACCCTCTTTGGCTAAGCTAGGATACAAATTAAAAGGTGGTATAGAGACATACAGGTTTCATATGGTACCATGAATCATATTGCAGCTGGGTCCGTTGAAGAAGCTGATGTCTCAGCTGCTCCCATAGATGAATGATTGGCAATAACTCTACTCCCCCCAGGGTATGTTCACATGGAGGAAAGGGCCGCAGAAACATTTTCCACCATGTGAACATTCCTGCATGGGGAGTGTCCAGGCAGAAACGGGTATGTAATTGCTGGTGTCACCTGTGTCTGGTGGTGGATAAGGAAACTGAGAGAGCTGCTCATGCTTGTCAGTGCATCAAATGATCCTCTCTACTGGTGGTCTGTCTGAGCAGCCCATAGCCTGTTCACTGCGTGTGCCCTTACATAAGCGCTGACCCCAGCACCTCGTAACAGCTAGGACAGAACAGCCTAGCACTTCATCAAAATGCTTATCTTGTATATCTCAGTCCAGTGATACAGCCACCAATCGTGCATCGTAAAGGCATGTTCAGCAGTCACCAATGTCTCACCAAGAGTTACAACATCCAAAATTAGAACTAGAACACTACACTTGAAGACTGCAGTGATTTCAGACTTACACTTTTTGTCTGTACTGGCACAATGTAACAAACTATTAGGAATACTGAACGCATTGACAAGTGGTAAGATTATGAAAGTACACGGACCTCATAGACTATAGTGGGGTCCATGTGTTTTCAAGAATGCTTTCCTCTCCGCATGGCTTGTGTGGACGCCGCATGGAAAACACACGGACCCCATTATAGTCTATGGTGTCTAGAACGCAGACGTGAACCAGGCTTAAGTAATGAAAAGTATTAGGCCTAGACAGATTTTCAGTCTTTTCACTGATGGCAAGCAGATATCTTGAACTTAAGAAGATTCTATCATTAGAATCCCTTTTTCTACAAAGACCACGTCAGAATAACCTTTATAAAGGCTGTTCTTCTCCTACCTTTATTATTTTGCTCCACGCCGGCTCTGTGAATTTTTATTTCTTCCATATGCAAATGAGTCTTCAGAAAGCACAGGGGGTGTTCCCCTTTGCTGTCCGGACTCTCCAGTGACGCCTCTGTCTTCTTCTCCCGACCGCCTCTTTGCTGCATAATTGCCGCATCATCAGTTGACAGAGCCGACTGCGCATGTCCATTGGGCCATTTTCTCCATGGGAAAATGGCCGAAAGGACTTGCGTAGTCGGCTGTCAGCTGATGACATGGTGAAGAGGCGTTCTGGAGAAAAAGATAGAAACGTCGCAGGAGAGTCTTCATACTTTCTGAGCAAAGGGGAATGCCCCCCAGTGCTTTCTGAAGACTTATTTTGAAGAAAAAAAGAAAATTCTCCAAAACAGTGCTGTGGATCAGAATAGTAAAGGCAGGAGAATAGCAGCCTTTATAAAGGCTATTCTTATGTGGCTTTTGTAGAAAAAGGGATTCTAATGATACAATCCCTTTAAGGACTTATGTAGTATGTTGTAGAGATACAGACTTATTGAAGGGAGTCTGTTAGTCTTAAAATACCTGCCAAACCACAAACCGTGCCATGTAGGGGCCTTTAATAAAAAGAGAGACATAACATTATGAAATAATACAGAGAACCAACTTTTTATGGACATGTAAATCGGTCTGCAGCTACATCATGGGTGGGCCTATTTTCCCAGATTTGCTTACAGACAGTTGCAAAGCCTCTAACTTTTCTCTGAAATCCGTTCCCCTTTGGTTGTGATTGACACTTTTACCTATTATCTGTAGGTAAATCTGGTAAATCAGGCCCTGCCCCCTCTGCAATTTGCATATAAATAAATATAGCGGAATTGCTTTATCATTTGCCTCCCACAAAGGTCTGTTTCTGCTCCTAGTAAAGGCCCCTAACAGCATTTTATTGGTTTAAGAGGCTGTTCCACTAGTGTCACCTTTTGGAAGAAAGTATTCCTATACACTGATGTCCAACCCATTTTATATTTTGCACCAGATAATTTGTTCATTATTATCAATAACTGATTGGTAACGTTACTGTAGAATTTTTTCTGTTTTCGCTAGAACTATTTGGAACAGCAATAACAGAAACTTACCAGCAGGGAGCAGCATTGTACTGACGGTATCTTATTACATAACCTGTTCACGCGCAGCAAAACACAGAAACCTCCAAATTTCCAGACTCTCTTCCTTTCTTTTTTTTTTTTTTTTTTTTTTTTTTTTAAACTCCCTGGGCTAAATGTTTAATTTATTAGATTTTGTTTATTTGCAGGCTCTTGCAATTTTGTGTTTTATTTTGTGATTAACAGGATTTCCAGATCTCTGTTTGTGTATATGAGACTCTTTGCATGCAGTATTGTTGTCAAATCCTCCCTTCCTCCAGATTCCTGGGCTGTTTGGAGCTGTAGGAGGATCACTAGTCAGTGGTCCATGTTTAGCTTGGAAAGTGACCAGCAATGGTTGTTTTGGCAATAGCAGATGAGCGTTTATACGTAACAGATATTCAGTATTATTGTTTTGGTTTGTGTTTTTTTTTTCTTTTTTTTTTGTTACTAAACTGAATGCTGTGAACTATTTTTGAGCTCTTTATTTAAACCTACAGTAAAACAAGAAGACATAGCTGGTACCAGATTATCAGATTTTCTAACTACCATGGTCCTAGAGTACTAGGAAACTGTCTTGTAGCGTCTCCGGATTCCAGTTTCTGTGCTCCGACATCTTGACTTTTACAATAAAATTCCTCTACTCTGGCACATGAAGCTGAAAAGATCAAAATGTCTGATAATCTGGTACCCAGCATGTCCCATGGATGCAGAATTGAAGGAATTTTACTGTAATATGACCTCTAGGCGGCGATGTTTCATTGCTTGGCAGTCTGTTTTGCTTACACAGTGAAGATAGCTTTTGTTATTTATCAGATGTTGCTTCCAAATCATTTGCAGATTATAGTCTTGGGTATACGAGTAGTATTAGTCCATTGCACGTTTAGGTGACATTTGTTCCCACACCACCAGAGAAAAAGAAAAGTAAACATTCCCAGCGGCAACTGATTTTCTGTGTTTTTCGCAGCAGTCTGTGTTCCGTTAACATTGCAATTTCAGGAAAAGAAAATAAAAATGCAGGAGAATAGAGCAGACAGGAGTTTGGTGTGGGGCCAGCTCATTGTTTCTGCAGAGTGAGGAGGAACCTTTAACTACGCACAAAGGGGGGCTGTACAGACCGAGCAAAACATCGCCTCATTCCCAGGGGATGCCTGACATTCCAGCCGTGTGACACAGAGTTTAAAATAAGCCACATGTTATTGTCTGTAACCACAACCTCTCACTGAACATATGTATTAAGTAAAGGTCCTGTCATCCAGCTTTCCTACACTCCTGCATGGCTAATTTTTACTTGGTGGGTGTTTCTGTTCCCCTTCCAGCACATTTCCAGATAAACTGAAACCTAATTTTCTTCCTCCTGTGATACTTAACCATCAATGCTCTCACATGTGTGGTTACCCAGCTTTCCTGGAGTCCTGAATGCCAGTTGGCTGGTTATGCAATATTGGATGTATCCCAGCTTATCAGTCTACACAGCCTTTCATATGAGCGTATTGTTTGCCCATAATAAGTGTCAGTCAACAATATAGGAAGTTGATCACCACTCATTTATGTTCATTGTTACCTGCCTCTTATCGGGAGGGTTTGATCAATAATCATTCTTGAGATTATGTAAGCACATCCCCTGCTTAGGAGACACGCTGTCATTTATATACATAAACAGTGTGATCACCTAGAAGTCTATAGAGAGGGGAGGAGGAGGAGTAAGCAGGACATAAGAGAAGAAAAGACAGGCTTAGGCCTGGTTCACATCTGCGTTCAGTAATCCATTCGGAGAGGCCACATGGGGATCCCCCCCAACAGAATACCGAACGCATTGGCAAGCGGTGAGCTTATGAAAGCACACGGACCCCATAGACCATGGGGTCCATGTGCTTTCCGCACAGAACACACGGACAGAAAAGGGATGAATCACTTCATGATTCACTTTCCTCTCCACATGACTCATGCGGAACGCACACGGACTCCATTATAGTCTATGGGGTCCACGTGCTTTCACTGCTTGTCAATGCGTTCGGGAGTCCATTCAGGGGATCCTCGTTCGGACTCCCTGAATGGATTACCGATTGCAGAAGTGAACCTGGCCTTAGTCTGATTGTTTAAGCTCCAACGTCTATCACAACTAAAGCACTTTACTGTAGCATCAGTACATGTCAGTAGTATTCTGTGTACTTCCTATATGTTCCTTGGGCTGTTTCTGAGTGAGAGAGGCAGTTATAGAGCAGATTCTTCTCTACTCACTGTGTGCAGTGTATAGCAGCTAGTGTTCACCCACCAGAGAGAAATTAAAGCTACAGATACAGCATGCAGAAGTGGACACTGCTAAAAATAGCAGAATATAAATCATAATATGACCAGATATAGTTTTATGTCTCATGTACACATACATGACAGCTTATCCTGAGAAGCCCAAAGAGATGATGGGTACGCTTTAAGAATTCAGCATGTCAGCCTTAGCTGCACCCCTTTTACTATATCTCTTATATTACCCCAACTTCTATGTGACAAGCATTGTCAATGGGTGTGGACTGCATCGATTGCAGGTTATGAAGTAATGAGTCTGGTGGCTAAAAGATTCTTAATTTTAAGATCTCAGTAAAATTTCCATCTTCATCTGTGTGGCAGAAGACCCCACCTAATCCTGTAGCGGGGGAGCGTCACAGACCTCATTGTTCAGAACAATTTCTGGAGAAGGATTTATTTTAAGCTGAGAACTTTGAAAAGATCAAAGGAGCTGAATTCTCAAATGTGAAATTAATAAAGTAACATGAAAAGGCGACAAGGCAAATCCAGGCTCTGCAGAGCACTTTCTTCCCACAGGTCAACCCTACACCACCAGGGTGTGAAAAGTGAGTAGGGGGTTTACAAGACCATGAATAGACTTGTACGCTGATATTTGTTGCTGATGCCTAGATATATTTGTATTAACTGTGTGCTTTCTTATAGAATCTTATAGATTCCTATTGAGATGTTGCTACTATTGGAATCTGTTTCCAAAAGGTTATGCTTTTAACATTATGCAATTGAATACAAAGTACAAGGGGTGCAAAATTTATCTACCTGAATATGAAAACAAAATTTTCTGAGAAAATTGAACTTTCTACTTTTCAATGTAATCGCCCTTGACTTCAACACACTCATTCCATTTCCCCTCCATTGATTTGATTGCCCTCAAAATCGAAGGAGACTTCTTACTGCTGCAGAAATCCTGTTAACGCCTCTTTGACTGTATTATCATCAGGAAATCGGTGTCCATGCAAAAATTAATCTCTCTTTCGTAACTTGAAGAAATCACTAGGAGCTAGGTCTGCATTTCAGGGTGGAGGGTTAAAGGGATTGTCCAGGATAACCTGTTTTTTAAAACGAGGGTAGGATGAAGAAAACAACAACAAGAAAAAAAACTCGGTGTTCCGGTGTCTCCCACTGGGGTCTGGTCCTGCTGCTCTGGGGTCTCATTGTGGCAGAAGTGCCCACCACACGTGACCTCTAAGGCCAAACAGCAGCCTAAGTAAAGGACATAGGAAGACATTCACATACGTCACATGTGATGTCCCGTGTCCTTTTCGTAGGCCACTGATTGGCCTCAGCGTTTATGTGCGGCGGGAACTTCTGCCAAACAAAACACCAGAGCGGCAGAACTGGTCTGCGGTAATAGACACTAGACAACCCCTTTAAGTTCCTTGAAGCCGCATTCCTTGATAGCAGCTTGTGATTTGTAAGACTTGTGAGCTAGTGCACTGGTGTCTTGAATCAGCAATATACACGCCTACAACTTCCCATGGCTTTTCTCTTTGATCATCTCATGTAATGCCTTATTGTTGAAGCCTAGGTTTCTCCATTAATTGTTGTCTTGTGTGCTATGAATTCTATTAATAAAGTAATCAAACACTTTCTTTATCCCAAAAAACAGTACCATCACCTTTCCAGGTGAGTATTGGGCACAAAATTTCTTTGGAGTTGTTGGCCCCATGTGTTTCCATTGCATGGACTCTTGTTTGATGTCAGGATTATGGTAGTGACCCATGCTTCATGACCTGTACCAACCCAAGAATAAATGTCTCCTGGATTTTATCTAAGCTAAATTGTTGGAAAAAAATGTTTTTTGTTCCGGCAAACATTTGGGCACCCGTGGGGAACTGCCCTTTGACCTCATCAAAACATCATGAATGATACTGGAAACTATGCCAACTGAAATGCCTAATTCATAAGCTATGACCTTGAACTTGACCCGACTTCATCTTTTCCATGTACTCGGGTACTTTACCGTTAAAATCTGAAGTGTCAGATGGACTAGAATTGTGTGTAAATAAGTTGTGCTCTTCTGCTCTGTGGGAGCATAATATTTCAATTACTGTTCTTTTTGTAAAGGCCGCTGCTGTTGTCTGCCCAAGGTTTACATGATATTACCAGAATGCCCCTTTAAGCTGTAATCTCCTTTCCACTAGATGGGGGTAAATGCTAGATCTGTAAATGTCCAACCACTGAAACCCCCAGAGATCACGAAAACGCGGGGCCTGACTCTTTTGTCTTCCAGTAGAAGTCCCCACTGCACATGACCATTGAGGTGTTTTCAGGTCCCTTCCTTAGGCCACTGAGGCTGCTGCGACCACTGAGGCCAATCAGCAGCCTCAACGGAAGGGACCTGGGACATCACAGCTGGCAAGGACTTCCGCTGCAAGAAGACAGCAGATCAGCTGGACTAGACGACGCTGGGAAGACCCCAGAACACCAGGGACATGTGAGTGTGGTTTTCTTTGTTTTGTTTTTGTTTTTTTTCATTTCCCCTGGCCTAGTTAAAAAAATAAAAAAAAAAAGTTTAACCTAGACAACCGCTTTAAGGCTTCACGACCAGAAAATGCTAGGGGTTTGAGTGGCAAGAATAGCGTCCCAGGGAGCTGAAGCCCCGTCAATTGCATAAAAGTTCAAAGTTGTTTTTCTCCCACTGCACAAAAGTGTCATACATAACAAAGATGTGCTGTTTATTACTGTAATGTGCTCTATAGTGTGGTAGTGGCAGTTGGATATTCTTGGGGAACATGGTAGATTTCCTTTGATGGCAAGTTTCTCAAACAAAAGCATTTCATAAAGTTGAACAATCGAGGCGCACACAACACAAATAAATGTACTTGGTGCGGGATATGTTGGAACTTTTAGCTCTCTGTAGTTCATCATAAGTGTTTAAAGTTCTTTCTGACATTTCATATAACCTCTATTAATCTATATAACCTCTATTAATCTTCCGGTAGATCGCCTAGATATCCGTGCAGCCAGAATACTACTGGATAATGATCACTATGCCATGGCGAAACTGAAAAAAAGGGTCCTGGAGTATTTGGCCGTCCGGCAGCTAAAGAACAATTTGAAAGGCCCCATCCTTTGCTTTGTGGGACCTCCGGGAGTTGGAAAAACCAGTGTAGGAAGATCCATTGCTAAGACATTGGGGAGAGAGTTCCATCGGATTGCACTTGGAGGCGTTTGTGATCAATCCGATATCCGTGGACATAGGTACTGTAGTCCTAGGCATGGTTCATGAGCCCAATGATCCCTTGCGGTCTAATATTAAAATGCATGAAAACCCTAAAAGATGGAGCTTGCATCATTAGTTCCAAGGGAGCATATGGGCTGTTATCTAAGTTGTTTTAGTTTGTCCCCCTTTTCTTAAAAGCTTTACTTTTCTAACATATTGTAGCTAGACAAGTTTTTGTATGTTGATCGTGTCCCCTATTTGATCTTAATCCTATAACTGGACAGAGGTTTATCACATGCTTCGACGTCTGCTGCTGACATGAATGGCTGTCTGTTCACTGCACAAATAACAAACAAGCACGCTCTTGAGCTACATAGTTTATGCCTCCCTCTGTTCTATTATTTAGAATCCTTGTGTTCCAAACCTCACATGCTCACAATGTTCCCAGAATCCATCCCTCAGTTCATGTCGTGACACTTTGGTAATGGGATAACAAGTTGTCAGGACAGGAGACAGAGTTGTGCTACTGATGTGTTTACCTCGTACTAAATTGTCATTACTTGGTATAATTGTTACATGCCTTCAGTTGTGAGAAGTTTTAGTCTCTTAGTGTAAACCGTAATGTTCTCATTTACTGCCAACAGAAAGAAATATTGAAATTAGTGCTAGGCAATTGAAAAAATGATATTGCAAAGTTGCTACAGAGTATACATACAGCCTTAAAGAGGACCTTTCACCACCTCTGCCAACTTCAGTACTTAGCCTCTGTTAATAGGCACTGCTCTATTGATTCCTGCACAGTGGGATTTTATTCTCGATTCCCCACCTTTCTCAAGCAATAAGCACAGTTAGTTTTGGTGCCTGAGGAGTTATTTAAGCCCTGTAACATCAGAAGGGCGGAGTCAGACAGGAGGTGTGATTCAGAGCTCCAATCGGAGGCAACCAGTATCAGAACTCAGAATCACACTCCTTATCTGCCCCTGCCTGACACCACCCTCCTAACAGTACATAGTCTAAATAGCATAGCAGGAACCAAAATTAACAGCATTGATTGCTCAGGAATGGTGGGAGATAGAGAAAAAAATTCTAACTGTTCTGGAATTAATGGAGCAGCAGCTAATAAATAATGTAGAGAGCTGGTCTTGTTGGAGGTGGTGAAAGGTTCTCTTTAAACATATAGAGTGTTACTACAGACACAACCGCGGACATTCACTTTTCTGCACCTTGTTTTTACAGTGTAAATATTCTATTTCCTGTGATGTATTTTCATCTTTTATGTGAGGAATCCTCTGCTAGTGACATGCGGGATCAGACCGCAGATCGTCACCTGTGATGTATGCATAGAATAAGGGAGTATCATCACTGCTACAGCGGTAGGGAAGATGTACACCTGCCCCCTCCATGCACGCATACATAACCACAGCAATATTAGTGCCTGGCCCAGTCTCCTTGTTTTTCAGTGTTCTTGAGTGAGGCGTTCTGGTGTTGTCTAATGCAGGATAAGCAGCGCTCTGAACATATCAGAGTTCTTTGGTCTGTGGCTGTAGTAAATGTGATATAAAGCTTGAAATCACTTAATCATTGTATGAATGGATGAATGTTGAGTGCATGTGTAGCCTTATTATATAGCTGGTCCTGTCATATGAACTCCTACTAACTATTCACTATGTTCTGCTTGCATTTAAAGACGTACCTATGTGGGCAGCATGCCTGGACGTATTATTAATGGGCTAAAGATTGTTGGCGTTAACAATCCAGTTTTTCTATTGGATGAAGTTGATAAGCTTGGCAAGAGCCTGCAGGGGGATCCAGCAGCTGCACTACTGGAGGTGAGATCCTGCACATCACATCATAGCTATAAAATATAACTGCTATAATACTACCACTTATGTACAAGAATACGACTAGTGTAATACTTCTGTATACTGTATGTACAAGGCTATAACTACTATAATACTACTTCCTTATGTACAAGCATCTAACTTATACTGCCCACTATGTACAAGCTGCTATAATACTGCTTATATGGAAAAATTATGGAGACCTGTGTAATAGGAATTACTTTTCCTGATTCTCTTATTACACAATTATTCATTACTTCTGCACAGCAGAACAGATGGTATCTTGTATACAGGAATATCTTGTAGATAACATATACATAGCACTGGTGCAGTAAAACATATACATAGCACTGGTGCAGTAAATCTAATACCTTCTCTCTTCTATAAACAAGTCTCAAGCAGTGCATAATAGGAACTCCTACACCTTGAATTGTAAGTATGTGAGTTCTCATCACCAGCTATGGTGGAGCTATAAGTGACTGCAGACCCCTACCACTGTGTGTGTGACTGAATGGACAAGCTGAGCTTTTTACCAAACACTCCTACTAGTCCGCACAGCCAAACAATAAGAACTATATGTGTAGGTCCATGTTTCCATGACTGCCATAGAAATGCAAACTCAAAATTACAACGGCACTCAGCCAGCACCGAGAGAATTATTTTTATTCATTTATTTATTTTGCTTACTTATATAGCGCCATTATATTCTGCAGCACTTAACAGACATTATCAGTCACTGTCCCATATAGGGCTCACAATCTACATTTCCTATCAGGATGTCTTTGGAGTGTGGGAGAACATACAAACTCCTTGCAGATGTTGTCCTTGGCAGGATACAAACCCAAGACCTACTATATATACACATACATGACAATGAAGTTCTTTGTTAACATTTTGACCTTTTAAGATGCGACTGTACACTACAAGGACTCACCTCTCTCTGGTCTCAACCTCAAAACGAATTAAGGGGCAGTGTATTTCAGCCATATTATGATTATCATACACTACAGATAGTCTCCTCTCTTTGGGCCTGGACCAGTAAATGAATTCAGGGATTGTATACTTCGACCATATTATGCTCTAATTCAAATCTGCCTTGGGCAAGTGGGTGGCGTGTACAACTAAAGTTAAGTAAGCTACACTCCCATATGTATTGCCAAACAATAAGAACTACATGTGTCTATTGGGGAAGATTTGGCAAGGCTAATTTTCATCAGAGCATAATATGGTTGAACTACAATATCTCTAAATTGATTTAGAGTCCAAGGCCCATGGAGAGGAGACTATTTGTAGTGTATGGTATGTATAATATAGCTTAATCGCTTCCCAACACACGGTGGATATCAGTTATGTAAATATGGCTGACGCTCAGATTAAGACTCCAGTAGTATGGCCTGGAGCGACACACTGCTCCAACATGCCATACCACTGGTGTCTTGACTCTATGGATTCCTACAACTAAACTATGACCTTGTTTATATGCCTGATAATGGGTAACTTCCCTAAACGTTGCATAAAATTGATAAAATATACAATCAGTTCTATTATGTTTTGAATGAATATTTGAATTCAAATATACTGGAATTATTTGGCTCAAATTTGGAGTCCTGCCCTATTTTTCTGTTCATTGTTGCATGGGACAGTTACTTATATTTATTACTGGTGTTACCCATTAAAGTATATGTGTGATACTGGTGCCGATGGCGTCCCAAGTTTACCTTTGTTTGGTTTTTCGATTTCAAATACTATTTGTATTTGGTCTTAGATGAAAAATTTAAATAAATAATTTCTTTGAAATAAGAAAATATTAACCAAGAACCTCAGTTTCATGTATTTGTGTATTCAATAGGCATAGCAGTAAGGCTCTTGGTGCTCGCAGAATGCTGAGCTTTTTATTTTCCCCACACTTTCACAATATGTTGTCTAGAAGAAATTGCTGACTGTCTCTAGACTTTTCAAGAAAAAAAAATTCTAAAGTTTGGGTGTCTACGTTTTTTTAGCCGTATGTCTCATTTGCTTGCAGGGTTTCAGTGTGGCCACTTCTGTGTGGGGAACGGTTTTGGTAAAGAAAGCATAAAGTTAATTTCTGGCAGAAGACACGCAGGTTTCATTAGCAGAAGAATGAGTAAAAGAAAATCTGCTTTTTACAGCCAAGCTTAAGAGAGGTCATAAAGCGAGAGAGAGTGATGAGGTGCTGGAATAACAGAAATCTACACATAAGTAGAATCTGTGCTGAGGGTCGTAAAGCAGATCAGGTTAGAGGGGATACAATGACTCCTTTTCTATAGGACATGCTTTAAATCAATACCGTAAGAAAAACATTGGAGTATAATATGGAGGTTAGAGCTTCAGCTCAAATATGAGAATATCAGTTTATTGCTGACATAGCTATTACATAATGGCAACTACCTACATCATTTCTGTTAGGGTATGTTCACACTGAGTTTTTTGGAGTGGATTTTGACGCGGAATCCACCTCCAAAAACAGCTCCCATGACTTCAATGGGAGCCACTTGCTTCTTTTCTCCACTACTAGCGAGCTGCTCTATTTTGCCACGGATTCTGCAGCTGACTCAGCCACGGCGCAAGGCTCCCTCCCGATTAGGACCATTCTTCAGGCCTAATTCGGAGTGGAATGCCGCAACTGGATCCCGATGCATTGTACCGGCTTCCCGATGCATTGTACCGGCTTCCCGACGCGGCTAGCTGCGCGGAAGTGTTCACACACAAAATGCAAATTCCGTCAGGTGAACATACCCTATAGGAGCCAAATAAAATAATTATTAAATAGGAATTTGGGAATGTTTGTCATATAATTGACAATGACAAACATTTGTAATGCGCTTTTTTCACACAAAGGAGAAGTCACTGGCTGCCATATGTGCGCTCATCCCTCAACACTCAGTATTCGTAGAAAGTTTTCCTATTTCCTATTTTTGGTATGTGGGAAGAAACTAGAGTAACCGGAGGTACCCATACAAACAGAAAATACAAACTCCATGCCGATGTTGCTCTTTGTCAGAACTAAGGAACCCAGCAATGCAAGGCAACGGTGCTAACTGCTACGCCACCGTTTTATGTTTTAAGGCCCCTATATAAAACTGATAGGAAAACTGTAATTTCTTGGCCAATTGTTAACCTCTTCCAACTCTTCGCCCTACTATTGTGTCATGCTGAGCATGTATTTAACACTCAGCTCCGTAATACTACACCCAGCAGCATTACTTCCAGCACTCACTTGTTTTACACATTAACCCATCAGATGCCGTAATCAATAGTGATCATGGTATCCGCGGGCAAGATCGCCCCTCCTTGCCACCCCTCGGATTCGCAGGGATAGGGATAAGATTACAGGGTCTGAGGGGTTGCCATGGCAGCAAGGAGGCCAGGCAACAGCCGCACTGCACTGCATTGGCATCCTGTTGCGGCATCCCGTTTGTGATTAGGCCCGAATGAATGAGCCTAATCAAGAGGCAGTCTCGAGCTGCGGACAGCAAGACAGGGCATCATCATCAGTCATGAGTCATCAGCAACAGCCTCCCTGCTCTCACCTCCCCCCTGTTTACACACAGCAGACAGTGCTCAGTGAATTTCCGTTGCTCGTTGCTGGCCAATTAGCATAGCAATAAAAGCGGGGTAATTAAAAAAAATGGCTGAAGGGATTAATAAACTAAAGCTATGTCTGGAATTCCCTTTCTAAAGGCTATGCAAATATATGCTTAGTTAAAAATGAGTTTTGCCAATGATAGAATCCCTTTAAGTTTTTTTCCAAAACTGCTAACCATTTATGAAGGAGTTTTGAGCCACAGCTGGAGTTGATGTGGGAAGTTTGGCTTACTAACTCCATTGTCTTTGTTTCCCCAAGCATGTATTATTTCTTCGATTCATTACTTCAGTCGTATCAAGAAGTTACTAAACATACATAATTGTTAAACATACACCACATCTGGATCTGATACAACCTCAGAGGTTATTAAAGGATGGATAAGGTGATTAGGCAGAATGACCTATGACCTTGCAGTCTCTTGGGGTACTGTCCTCTACCACCCTAGGGTAGATCCCCTTCCACAGCTGGTTGTGATATCAGTAGATATTTGCAGGAGTCTTTGAAAGACATCTGTGCACATCATACAGAGCAATGACCAGCATGACTATTGATCCACAGAGACCTTGGAAATTCTTCTCTGTAGGATTGATGGACTGATCACATGGTAACACATCTGGTTCATCTTCAACTGGCAAAACCTATTTTGTATTAAACGTCTGCTTTTACTTAAATGGGAATTCCCACTGTAATGTTCAATTTTACTTATTCATTAGACTGTCCTTGAAACTCCCATATGAACAAAGTTTGCAAATTCCAAGTTTTTCAGGAATTAGCAAGTCAGCTCTGGTGGTTCCCTAAAAACAAGCCTGCCCATAAGAGATGACCACCCTAGATTTGCATGCTCTTCAGAACACCACTATGGTTGCTTCTGTGCTACAGGAATGCATGGACTTATCACTGATGTTTCACAGGACTAGAGCAGTGAGTGCTACAGTAGGAACTTCTTTGAGTCAGCTTGTATTATTACAGTTTCCACTAATGCATTTATTTTAGTTTGCTTACTTGTATAGCGCCAACAGGTTAATACGCCCGCACCATCACTTGTCAAGACTTTTATTTTCCCCTTATTGAGGCAGGGAAACCCAGCAGGGATGGCGTCGGCATCTGGCTAACCAAGCATCGGGGCACCAAGATCCTGAAACGGCCCAATCAACTGCAGGGTGCTGTCTGCAATTGCAAATTTTTTTATTTTTTTTATTTTATTTTTTTTTTGGGGGGAAGGGGGGTTAATAGGCTGTTACTTGAAGGAGTAACTTCAGCAGGTAATGGGCCCTATGTACTTACTGATTCCCATTCCTGCTCATATATGCTTCCACTTCTCCTTCTGTCACTCTAGGTTGTCCAGTGTGTTCCATATCACATTGCTGGCTATGAACAGAAGTGGAAGTGGAGGTGACCTTGAGCAGGACCGGGGACCAGTAAGGCCATGATCCCGTGACAAGAGTATTAGTTGGCGCTTCCATGCAGACCAAATATGTCTGAATTGAAACTGCTATTATTACACTCTTAGGTCTCTTCAGACCCTTAAGTATAATGTTCAGAGGCCCAGGGGAGGTGAGCAACCATAAATACCAGTGTTACTCACCTCTCCTGGATTCTGGTGCGACTTCCTGCTGTGTGTATTTGTATCTCTGGGGCGCACTCAAAAAGGTCTGCCTCAAATTACCCTTTACTTAGCCTGAATTTTGCAGCCCAGACTGTTGGCCGAAACACTGATCTGTGTAATACATTGTTGTGTGCGTGGGCCGAAAGAAATAAATGAGTCCGTTTGCCAGGGAAAAACCTGGATAGCACACTGACCTAGCACATAGTTTGCAAGGGACCTAATAATGTGTCTTATGTATATTGTATTGCTACTATAATACTTCCTTATATGTAGAATATAACTACTGTAATACTGCCTTTTATGTATATTGTTTAACTACTACTATAGTACTGCCCTTATGTACTACGATACTACCAGAATACTGCCCCCTATGGCTGTGCTGTTATAAGGGTCTTACTGTAGGCTGCTTGTGTTTTATCCATTGCTGTTATTTCAGGTGGATTCTCTGATATGTAACCTCTGGTATTTACTGATGTCAGGTTGTGGCTGTACTCACTCTCTAAGGACTTGGCATCAGATGATGGAACAGACTGGCAACGCAGGGTCACATTTCCCATGTTGTGGTTACAATCCCTGGAATTGGGGAAACTTAATACGAGATGGCAAGATCACATGACCAATCCTTGTCGTCTGAATGTCCTAAGTTTCCTGTCCTCAAAGTCATTAAGGAAAATGCTGAATTCCTTCCTGTTTGCCGCTGTTGTTATAGTACAGGGCCGCATTTGTTCTAATTTTAGATGACCTTTGATAATTCTGGTAGAAGAGACTGTTTATTATAATAGGGAGGAGGGGGTTCTTCCATTTTTACATGGTTTCCCCTTGGACTGCTTGTTATAAAATATTACAGTACGCTTTTTGTATACGGCGAGCACTTAGCCGGCACTGGTGCCTGCCATGTATTCATATGGAGCCAGAAAGACACTTTGACTTAATCCTTCTAAATTGAGGTCTTGCTGGACGCACACTGCTTTCTAGCAGACTATATATCTTATATATTTTTCTTGGACGCTCCTGCACCTCTCACCCTTCACCCCTCCTCATGCTGCTGCTGCTGGGCTGGAGAGGTTTTTAACCATGCATTGTGAAATGTATGGCAGATGCGGGCACCTCAAAAGTGCAGTGCAAGGAACAAGAAGCTTCCCCCACATTGTCACAACATTTAGCTTTTTCCACACACCAGGTTCATAGTATTAAGTTTGGAAAACCCATTAACCTTTCCTGGTTCAGTATTCTGTTTGTTGGTAAATTATGGAGAAACTGAAGGCAGAAATAACCTGATCTTTCCTGCACTTGTATCTTGTTACGTTACGTTTCCTTACACAAGTACTAAGCAGGTATGTTCTAATATACTTTATTTAATATAGTCACCATCTTCAAGACCTCTGACTGCTACCAGTGAATGGAAAAATTCATTTTATACATGCAGAGGCAGAAGTCTGGTACAGACCGAATACCTTTCACTGTGAGTTTGCTGTACTTGTATCCAGTCTGTACAGTCTTCCTCAAGCCAAGTACATCAGCAGCACAAATGGTTCTAAGGCTGAGGCCCCACATTGCGGAAACGCAGCTTTTTTTGTTACAGATTTTGCTGCGGTTTTTTGAGCCAAAGCCAAGAATGGCTACAAAAGGAAAGGGAAATATATAGGAAGTTCTTATACTTGTATCTTCTGCTCGGTCCACTCCAGGCTTTGGCTCAAAAAACCACAGCAAAATCTGCAACAAAAAAAACAGCATTTCCCCAACATGGGGCCTTAGCCTTAATGCAGTATATCAGGCTAGAGTCCCTGCTACTTATCTCACAAAGTATTGACTAAATTGGATAGAACTGTAACAAACTCTCAGCTGTGAGAATTATTAAAGCATGGCTAAACTTTCGAAAAATGCTTTATTGTAATAATTTTGCAATGTAGTTTATTAACATTTTGTGGTTCCTTTCTGTGAAATCCTGCACTCACTTGCTTCTCTGCTGAGAACTGTCCTGTGCTTCTCTGGCTCAACGTTCAGGGATCCGTCGCTAATTCCTCTTAAAATATGCGGAGAGAAAAGCGATGATTTCGGGCAGAAACCCAGTGAACACCATTACAGTTTAGGGGGCCTTCACACTTGCGCCCATGTCCACCTGCATGGGGGATGGCTTCCTGGCAGTCAGTTTTAAAACCCATTAATTTGAATGGGTTTTAAAAGTAAACCGCCGGTGTCCGCCTGTAGCCTCTCTGCGGGGAAACCGCTTTTTTTTTTTGGCCGGACACAAAGTTGGACATGAACGACGCCCCCTTATTGGGTCTACGGCTTTCTGTTTTTCAGGTTCCCAAGCAGAAACCTGAATGCTAGTGTGAACCTAGCGCCACTATGTACAGCTTACAGTCTTGTGTATAATGCAGGTGAAAAAAGGGTAGGGTCACTTCAGACAGTTATATCTCGGGCATTATAAAACTTGGAAACTTGCTTCTGAATATGAAAGAGAAGATTCTCCCCTTTCATAGATCTAAGCATGCAGTTCTTTTATTGCCAGAGATGCCTCCTCATTTTCTCTTCATTATACAGACAAGCTAGTAGATTGTACACAGTGAGAAGCAGGGGACAGATTTCAACAGAGAAACAAGGAAAATTAAAAAAAAAAATGCAGAATTTCACAGAAATGAGACAAAATTAATCTAGAAATTATATTATGAAATTTATTAATGTCACAAGTGCTGCCAGAAAATCAAAAGTTGTTTAGGTACACTTTGTCGGGACAAGTATCTCCCTGTAAATTTATACAAGAATGTTCCTTTTCAGTGACAGCAAACAGATACCGAAAATAGTGAGGATACTGAAAGGCTTGTTAATAGTAATGGAACACATGTATTTATGAACTATGTTCTTCCTGTATAAAAGTGACAGCTTCACTTGCCTGTGACTGTAACATCTTGAAGACAGAGGAAGTGTGTGATAAGTGAGGTAGAAAGTTTCACTATTTTTGGAACCACTTCCTTTCCCACGAATCACTGCACTGGTAACATTGTGTATTTAGTCTTGTAGCTGGGGCTGGGTGAGAATGATGGAACGTTTCACAGGGTTTCAGATGGGACCACATAACACTCCATGAACTGCACTGCTCTGTGTCATGTAATGTCAGCCGTGTGATATATACATGACTGTTCATAGTACTGTGTGGGATTGGAACATAGTGCAGCTGGTCACTGGTTGGTTTTTCACTGCCTATCCTGGCGTCATCTAAGGCGTTGCTGATACATTGCCATTGCAGCCCTGAGCTGGATCATTCACTCCAGGGCTGCCTGAGGCTTCAGCCATTGCAATCCTTTCTCCAGCAGGATCGATTAGATAAGCTATAAAAAAAAAATATTAAAAAAATGCCCCTTTACCATGTATAAATGATATAAAGAAAATACAAACTTGGTATCACTGCAATCCTACAACACGTACCATAAAACTAAATCATTATTTAACCTGCATAGTAACCATTGTGAACAACAGTCTCCTCACTGGGTTTAGGCTGGGAAACCAAGTCGATGTATGGACTGGATTTTTTAGTCCAGATTCCTCCGTGTGCATGAGACTTTTAAATGCACCTAACTGTACAGTGGGCATGCACCATAAACTGCAGTGGAAAAAATGTTAGTTTCTGGTGCCGTTCCTTAATTTTAGAGGAACAGTACTCCCGCGGGAGGCTGGAACTCCTAGCATCATAGATGACTATGATGCTGAGAATCGGGGTTACAGGTAAGGGGTTAAGCTGTTCCCCTTCCCTACAGAATTATCCCCCTTAACTGCTTATGATACACTTGCCCCTCTATACTCCTGCAGGAGACTTCTCTGTCCTGCTCACTCCACAACCAGAAAGTCTCCATACCCTAATACTCGATCGGGCACTGATACCCTCTGTTCTGCCTGTGCTTTAACCTCCACTCGTGGCTCAGCCCTCTTCCCCTGATCCTCATGGATGCCATGGCCATGTAGCAGTAATGATGGAGTCTACACATGTATACCCCTGAGATATGAGGCTTCAGGCCGTCTGAGCGCTGAGGGTGGACAAGGCAGATTGTATACAGAAGCGGGGAGATTATGAAGTAAAAAGGCAAGAGGAGAAGGTGATGTTCAGCAGCTATATGGTCTGCCCTCTTCTGTTCCTTCTCCTTTCACTTTGCAGGTGTTCTGCTATAGTGTTGCCTGCAAGATGAAGGGTTTCTTTTTGTTTGTTTTTATAAATCAGAAGCATGGTAACGGAGATAGTTGCAAATGGTAACAATACCATTTAGGTTGCCATCTGGAGCTCAGTGGAAAGTAGAGGTTGCCCAAAGTAGAGAACCCCTTTCATTAGGTATGTTGCTCATTATTGACACAAGCGTCCATGAATTGAAAAAATCCAGCATCTATTCCTTTGTATAAAACGTAACTTTTATTATGAAAAAGTTTTCCGGAGCATGAGCCGCTCCATAAAATCAAATACAAGTATGCATGATGGCAGAGATGAAATGACGTCTGACTAAGACTAAGACTTTAGTCAGACGTCATTTCATCTCTGCCATCATGCATACTTGTATTTGATTTTATGGAGCGGCTCATTCTCCGGAAAACTTTTTCATAATAAAAGTTACGTTTTATACAAAGGAATAGATGCTGGATTTTTTCAATTCATGGACGCTTGTACTTACACCTTGGGCTGAGAGGCCGAATTTTCCGAGCACCTTCCTTTCTTCATAAGGTAATGGACATTTTTTTCTTTTTAAATCAGAAGATCTGTGGGTGAGCTGACATATGTTATTCATTATTGACACAGGCAATAATATGGTTAAACATAAAGCCATAGAAAGAGCTATAGGAATTGGTAAACCTGCTTTGTGATGGCTTTCAGGGTAGGAACAGTCTATGGTTTACACAACACATCGTGTAAAATAAATTAAAATGTGAAAAATTTAATGACAATGTAATAAAGAAATAATGAATTTCAGATTTCATAGTCATGAAGCCACTATTTAGTGGTGGTGGTATTAGCCTATAAGAAACCCTCGACTAAGATTTGGAAGCTCTTGTACCCAGAGCAGGTAAATTCCTGCAGGGTTGGATACAGAGAGAGCAGAACATTATGTCATCATCCTGGAATATCAGATTGTAACATAAGTACCACCAGCCAGGGAAATGTATTATTGCAAGGCAAGAACCTTTTAAACTGGATGTAGTCATCATCCGCAGATATAGGATCCATTATGCTGACTCGTGTCATTGTATCCTTCACTGCAGCTTCAATTACAGGCAACACCTAAGTCTCTCCCATATTTCCAAGTCCCAGCACAGTAAAATGCTTTATAGGGTGATGAGGTAAGATAATCCTACACCCAGAATTCACTGCTGTTTTTAACTGTCCTATGAATGGGTCACTGACACTGGTTCTGGGACTGTAGATACCAGCATGCCTTGTATGTATGACTATGATGACCCTTAAAGATGTTTTACCATCATTGCCATTCATTCCTAGTCTTGTCGTCTTTGTAGGTTCTCGACCCAGAGCAGAATCACAGTTTCACTGACCATTATCTGAATGTGGCTTTTGACCTATCGCAAGTCCTGTTCATTGCCACTGCCAATACAACAGCCACTATTCCAGCTGCCCTATTAGATAGAATGGAGGTTCTCGAAGTTCCCGGTAAGTGTGAACAAAATTAAATTTGTTTCTAGAAATACACCGCTCTCACTTTGGCCATGTGTGTGACTAAAGGTGTATTGCGATATGGACCATTTTTGTTCTGACCGTTTTCATAATTCTGCCGCACTGTGTATAAACATTGCATTACTTACCCAGTACCGATCCTCAGTAACTCCAGAGCTGCACTCACAATTCAGCAGGCTTCAGATCTCAAAATCTCCTTTGTTCATTGTCTATATAGAGATTACTCTGCTGATTCGCATTGGGAGAAATGTTGTTTTTACAACAGTCACTATACAGTCACAAAACAGTTCTCTTTAACCCTTTTCTGCATTATAGGAGCTCAGCTAAGCTGTACGTAGTGTTTCTTCTGTCCACAATCTTGTGGACTGTTTCCAATAATAACCAGCATCCTACTGATAGAATTCTGGCATTTTATGATCCCTTTCAGGATACAGCCAGGAAGAGAAGTTGGAGATAGCACACAGACATCTCATTACTAAACAGTTGGCCCAGCACGGTCTGACTCCAGAGCAGATCCAGATCCCACCTGAAACTACCCTGGAAATTATAACCCGGTGAGTACTTGCTGATGCCTGAAGGGGGGATTTATTATCACTTTTTTTGATTATCTGATGGACTAAAGGCACCTTAAGGATAACACAATGTACCCAGCGGTAGTGATCAGTTGTTCACTTTTCACCTTCTGTGAATGCTGATCATACCTGTGTGATAAAGCTCTTAACTTAGCTGAGCTATGATACACTGTAACAAGTCAAACAAGACTTAAACACAAAAAGATAGAGGTATTAAAAGAGTTGTCCAGTTTTGTTTTATTTTTTTTTGATGATCTACGCTCAGGATAGGTCATCAATTAGAGATAAGTGGAGAGTCCAACCCTTGGGACCTCTGCTGATCAGCTGTTTGAAAAGGGCCCCTGCACTTGTGCAAGCACCATGACCTCTTCACTATTTACGTCACACACCATCTGTTTCAAAGCAACCATCCAATGTAATTGCAGCCTTAACCCATAGAAGTCAACGGAGCAAAGCTATAACTACATCGCCCCTTTAAACAGTGAATCTGCAGGGGTTCTGGTCTTGGACCCCCACGGATCTTTTGCAGAAAGGTTATCAATAAAGTTTAGTTGGACAAGTCCTTTTAGATTTTGCACATGTAAAAGCTGTCATAGATTTTAGGTGTATACCAGTATTAGTAGTAAATGAGTCGGGCTACATTCTGTCTACTTTTCTGTCAAGTATGGTGGAAAATGAGGAGGAAGTGACCTTTTTTAATGGCTGAAAACTGGCTTATCCACAATGCAAAATACAGGCCAAAGTAGATTGATACAAACTAGCATTTGCCCACGACTTCGTCTGCGTGTTGTTGTTGGCGAGGAGCTGCTTATATTTAGCTAACTGGTTTTGTCAATGATCCGCTTGCTTCCGTGTCTAAGCTCTGCAACATCTCTGCATATGCGCAGCATGCCCAGATGTATGTACATCTCTGCATATGAAGTGCCTACTCAGCTGTTGGAGTAGGAGTTTGGTTATGTGCATGTCGAAGCTGCTTCTGTGTTACAAACGGCTGAAGGGATGTTGCTGACATTGGCCACAGTTCTCCCCCCTCCCCAATCAGAGGCTTCAATTCCCCCGTCGTACTTGCACAAAGTCTACACCCGATATAGTCCTCTTGCCCACACACTGCTTGCATATTCTCTACTCTCCTGACCTTCCATTACACTCCATTTTCTGCAGCTTTCACACAGTGTCCGGTTTCATCCCATATAGCTCCGCCCACACAATAGCGTGATCCTATCCAAGAACGGCTCAAGGACCTGTGATGACATCATCAAGGGTCCTTTAGTGTAGTCTGGACATAAATTCGTTCATAGTGGTGAAATGATGTCATTTACCGGCATAAAAAGTAGCCTATGTTTTAATTGGGGTTCCAACCTATTTTTGTGCCAAATTTCAGGCTAATCCATTCAGCGTTTTTTTGCGTGATTGAGGAACAAACATCCAAACACACAAACATTCGAGGAACAAACATCCAAACACACAAACATTCAAACCTTCGCATTTATAATATTAGTAAGACATATATATATGAGAGAGATATTCTACACTATATTGTACAGTAAATACAGTATAAGAGGTATAACTTTGAGAACTCTGTGTTACATAGGAAATTTTGTAATAGAATTCACTACCCCCCCCCTTTCCCATCCAAGATGTTAAGACTTGACCATAGTGCTGCTGACGCTCTTCTAACAGGTACACGCGTGAAGCTGGAGTCCGTTCTCTGGACAGGAGGTTAGGAGCCGTTTGCAGAGCAGTTGCGGTAAAAGTTGCTGAAGGGCAACACAGACCTGGAAAACCAGAGACTTCTGATGTGGCAGATGTGGAGGGTGAGTAGTTTGGATCTGCCAATATTCTGTGGACCACACACATCACTGTTCTGTCCACAAGCTTTAGAGCAGGTGATGGATGATATCACCAATAATAGCTGCCCAGGTCATTTTCCAGACTTTTTTTTAATGTTGTTTCCAGATTAGAGGAGCTTATAAATCAACTTTGTTACCATGAAAGTGCAGTCTGACCTGCAGCATGCTATAGAGTAGCAGAAGCTGAGCAGATACTGTATATAGGTTTGTAGGGAAAGTTTCAGTATAACTTTGCATTTATCCGTTTACAGATTTGCTTTTTGTATGCTTAGAAGTAGTCATCTAGTCGTGGGGGTGGACCTATGAGTGATTGACAGTGATCTCTGCATGCATAGTCATGCTTCATGGGCTGTTGGTCACTAATAGATACGTTCCATAACAAGATGGTTATGGATAAATAGCAGGTTATGTTGTATCTTTTCCCCACAAAACTACGGTGTATATATAAATCTGCTCCTTCTGCTCTATAATATGCTGGCTGCAGATCCCACTACATTTTCCATATGACAATCTCACTTTAAGCCTATTACTATACCCGACAAGCAGTATTGTAACTACAGCAGCGGCTCTGTTATGGATATAATATGCAATTGCTTGATGGATCACACCAGTAATTGAGTTAACTGTCCATTCCTGAAGACCCCAGAAATACTGACGGCTTCTCCAGTGTTTGATCATCTCCTAAGACAGACTTCTCCGGTCAGCTGCTTTATTCATTTGCTTTGCCATTTCTCTGTTATATCAGGTGAATATGCAGATTTACTGCACTTATTTCCTGTCGGCTTTGCCTATTCCGGGCCAATTCATCATCCTGTGGTTACTCTCCAGTAGCACAAAGAATTACTGTCGCCTTCCTCGAAATTTTTAAAGGTTTTCCGGTGTTGCACTTGACGCTGTGAGTTCTCACCTCTCACCTTCTTCACAGCTGCACACCTGCTAACACTCACTACTACCCAGCATCCCTTTATGGTAATGCATTATCCAAATGTTCTAGTGAGGAGGGGGAGCTGCTGGGGCTGTTCACACTTGTACTGTCCAGGGAAACATTTTTTTGTATTCTGTAATGCTTTTATTAATTCTCCACCTCGCACCGACATCACTGTTGTTTCATTAGCACAGATGTGATGCTCTGCAGATGTGGAAAGACAGGAGAAATATGAGGGGGCATTCATCTGATAAGGCCAAATAACAAGCAAGTGTATAGGGCCAACACATGTGTTTTGTGTAAGAAATATATAGGGGCTCATGTGACGCCAACCTCACCCATGACCTCTTTATACCAGGGGAGTATATAAGGACAACACGTGTCTCATATAGGAAACATATACGTGCTCATATATGACACCAACTCACATAAAAGGGGTTCTACTGTTGGGTCTGCGCCTCTAAGGCATGAAGCCTTTGGCAAATTCTCCTATGTTGCATTTACCACTAGTAGCGGCCTCAGGATTTTCTCCTACTATGGGGATCATAGACCGTTTTCGCATTTGGAGCAGTAACTATTACTCTGCCTTGTCGGACGACTACTACACGTGACATCAGTATGCAGAGGCTTCACTTGAAACTCCTAGGCCCAAATGCAAAATATGTAACAAGCTCCTTAACACTGTGATACGCCATTTATAATGCTGGAGGGGCCTGGGGACAATTGCTGTCTCTAGAGTATTTATAACAAAGGCCCTGTCACTATGACCCACAGATGTCCTATATCGCTTCAGAACAAATGAAGTTGCATATTTTTTAGTTAAATGACAGTATTTCAGTGGGACTTCCTATTATAGGTCTAATATGCCGAGTCGCCAATGAATGTTGCCAATTAGTGCTGTACCCAAAATGTACACGTGTGACCCAAAATATACAAGTGTGACCTTCTGTTGTGAATGATATTGAACTGATCTCCATTGAAGTTAATAGGGCAGTGTTTTAGGATGAAAGCAGCCATTCTGGATAACCCCTTTAAATACTCCAGATTGATGTCAATTACTAGAATTACATTTTGAATGGGCTCTTTTATATTTTTCCACCTGAATTATTGCCCATCTGTCTGGAAATTACAACAACCACTACTGTATGAGGTGATTATGGGGAAGGGGAGGTCAAATATAAATCTCTGTTTCCTCTGTAGTGTTGATGTCTGACAGGTCTGTGCCTTATACTGATGTCTTCCATGTCCGGAATGTGCACAGGGATCCATTGAATTGCACTTTTCAGGGGTTGGTTGCTGGCTTCCAGGTGTAGACACAATACAAGACTGCCATGCTCATTATGTGGGATCCAGGCTTTGGACAGGCTCCTGAAGGTTGGATCCAAATGAAACAAATCATTATGTGTTTAATTTACCTCTACCCGTGTGGGCTCCATCTGCACCCGCTTATAAGTGAAAGCACAAGGTTCAGCTCAGTATCTCATCGTAAAGCTCATGTTGTGTCTGTGGCTATAGTCAGCTGTTCTTCACATGAAATCTAGAGAAGTTTGGATTATTTCTCCATTTTTAGAACCAAAGTTCTCAATGAATCTGAAGTAAAAGTAAAACTAATTGATAAAAAATGTAATGTTACTTTTAGTTAAGTTTGTATTCTACTTTTTCTCAAGAATTTAAGAGATTTCCTAGAAGACTCGTTTTCATATTATTTTCAGGGCACTCATCCATTAGCTACACATCAGCGTCTCTTGCTGTGAAGCACATCCGTGCATTACACAGATTACTGTGTGGTACTTCAGTTTTCCTGCAGGACCCCCATGAAATGCATGCTGCCGGGGGTCTCAGGAGTAACACTCCTTGAGATCATTGTCTTGTATGTGGAAGGGTTTGTCCTAAGCAGATATCCCCTTTAAGTTGCCTATACATGTTACAGTCCACAGTACCCACGTGCACCACTAGTTGCTTTATACTGCACCTGTACTTGCAGCTTGATACCACGGCATGTACAGATACAACACAGCAATTGTCAGTTATCGACACGTGGTCACAGTGACTTGGTCTCCCCTAAGTAGAATCCTAATAATTTGTCATCGTGTCACTTGTTTAGAAATGTATATTATGGGTCCAGTGCCCCATAGGACCCCTAATATAATTGCTTTCATAGACAATTAACCCTTTCATTCAATATCTTAGTATGCTTAGCTGTCTCCCCATACTGGACTGCTTACTATCTCCACATTGACAGTCGTCTTGGATTAGACACTTGTCACCATGACAACCTACAGAAACTTCCTTTCTGATTTACATCCTTACCATTTCATTCAGAATCCATTTATATGTCCCTGAGCTGCAAGCAAGAGGTTGCACTATAATCTGGGTGATAATAGAGCTGACTGTATTTTAGCGTTGAGAGGGTCTCTGTGACAAGTGCGCCTTTCATATCATCACCCCATATAATGGAGCCACGGTGACGCCTGTGCATGATCGGGAAGGTACCTTTGTACCTGCAGGCTGCGTCTTTAGTATGAGCCAAACATTTCTTATTGTTCCAGCCCTGATTTCTTAGTCATTGTCTGTATTTTTTCCCTGGATTTGCAGTGTTGGATTTATTTGCTCATTTAAGATGATTGTCCAGTGACTCATCCTCCATTGTCTGGAACCGATATTCTTATCCTAGATTTACAAAGGAACATTTCTCCTGCAAAAACATCTCATTACTTCAGTGCTCCTAAATACATTGGGTAAATGGCAGGAATATTCTGTCCTATGATGGTGATCGTAGTGGACAGGCTACTGGACTGCATAAAGCCTGGTCACTACCCATATACGTCCCTGATGGGCCAATGTCGTTGTTTTGTGGACATACTATTTTATAATTTCTATGTTCACTTAAAGGGATGTTCCAGTTAATTTATTTAACCCATGAAGAGGCTTAAAATAATTAACAGTACATACTCACCTGTCTGTTCAGCTGGGGATCCAGCAGGGAGTCTCTGTTCGGGTTCCTGTTTTTCCTGACATTTGTCATGAACACAAGTGCATCATCTATTCGGTGGCCAAGCAGTATTGCTATGTTGTAATGGAGCATCAGTACTCAGTAACTGATTGGCTGACACGCTAGGGCATGGGCAGAAGCCCGGGGACAGCGAATAGTCTCCCTGCTGGATCCCAAGGCAAGCAGACAGGTGAGTATACACTGTTTATTCTTCTAATCCTCCCTAAGGTTTAGAAAAATATTCTGGAACACCCCTTGAACAGAGTCCACAGTATAAAATGTATTCCATAGTGATGAGTCTAAAATTTACTATACACTATTTGTTGTGTGGTGAATAGCTACAGAGCCCAGTTCTTGGTAACTAATAATGGTTGTTGTATAAGATAGCTTGCACACGAAGACCAATTTAGAACATTTTTTTAGTAAGTGTACAAAGTGCGCAGTACTTGGTGCCTAATAGGCTCCATAGAGCCTAGTCTCCAGTGACAAATGTAATATTTCTGCTAGTATTTTATACAGTTTAGTCCCTGGTAGGCTAGTGTGCGATGAAGCATTTATGTCCTGGTAGTAAGTGTACAGTTCAGAATCTGCTGCATAGTGAACCTTGTTAATTGAAGATTCTAGTACCTGGTGGCTGATGAGCTCCATAGACCCTGTAATACATTTGAAGGTGTTTTACACAACTTTGTACATTGGTCTGTCAGGGACTATGAAAAATGTATTTCCTGATAGTAAATATACAATTCATGATTTTACAATGCCTAGCGGTTAATAAGTTCCGTTTAATCCATACATCAGTGACTTGTCATACTTTCTAGTGATATTTTATACAACTTTGTTCCTGTTAGGCTACTGTACAATATAGAATGCATTCCATGGTGGTATGCAATTCAGAAATGTTTGCTTGCTGGACCTTATACTTATGGAGCTTGGTCCCTGCTTGATGAACTATGTAGAGCCTATACACTAGAGAGCAGTTTAGTACGGCTTTAGTACCCAATGGCTAGGTGTATGGTTGGAACTAAGGGCTATATTACACTGCAGAATGCAAGGGCAGGACTAGTTGGGTCCAACAAAAAACACAATTTTAACAAAGCTACCACAATCGTTTCTCGCACGTTTAGCTGCACTGATTATGGCAATGCATCTCTGTATATACGGCACAATCTTCTGCCAATAATCTTGCATCTTAAAGGGGTCGTCCCATCTCAAGGATCCTATCTATACTGGTATCTTGTGTAAATTGAACCCTTTTCCTAAATATATTGCTTTTAGAAATTCTGCTTTGTTTCCCTGCTATGTGAATTTATTCCCGCCATTGTTTACACTGCGTTGCTATAACCATGGACCTATAGGACAAGTGATGTCACTCATTCACTGCTCTTGCAGTGATTTATCAGATAACTGCAGTTATCTGATAAATCTGAGTCTGTTATCTCTCTATGTAAACACACAGATTCTGTACAAGAATCTGAAGATTATCTGACCTGCAGAAGTGTTCTGTGTCATGTTCAGCAGGAGGGAGGGGGTGGGAAAGAAATACAGGCAGTGAGAAGCAGACACTGCAAGCAGCCTGGACTTAAAGGCTGAGATGGGAGAACCCCTTTAATGCACACGACTGTTTGGCATCATGGCATATGTGGGATCCCATGTGGCATCATAAGGCTGCTTTTACACAATGCTTTATTTACTTGAAGGGAGTTTGCCATCAGCAAACTATATCAAACCAGATTTAGTGCGTATTAAGGGTCATTATGCACTAAACCATCATAAATTTACATAGCCCAATAAATGTACCCTTTCCTTGAAATCTTGTTATAAATATGGAAATGAGGCTCAAGTGCAATGGGGTGTGCCACAACCTCCAAGTCCCGGGTTTGAATCTTTTCTCCTCTATACTTCAATGACAGTCTCTTCCTATCCTAGAGCTATGACGCCATTTGCTGAATTTCCACTTGTGCACCTGGGATTTCCTGGCTGGAACCCTTGGAGGCTCTGGCACAACTCCATTGCACTTGAGCTTAATCAGCATTTTCTAAAAATTACTTTTTAAGGGAAAAAACTAGCATAATTTGCTTTTTATGTCTTACCTTGGTCACACTAGAAGTCAGAACCTATTCTACAGCAGTTGAGTGTTATGTTGCTTGACCTTTATAAGTTTTGGCATTGACGTTCCTTGGTCATCTTCCTGGAACTAAATGCTCTTCAGTTCAGGGGCACAGCCTGAGCCACGGTTCCTTAACCAGCCTTTGGCCGCATACTTCTTCACATTGCTTGCATTTCTGGCTTACGGAGCTGGCATGCTGCATGCTGTAACTTTGGAAGGTGACGACAGCGTGTAGAGTCTTATACGACTACCAGTGCCTGCCAAAAAATGCGCACTCCGAATTTAGTGCACAATATTAGGATGGACAGAGAACTGTATGTGGGGTTTACTGTTTTAACTACTTTGTTTTTTGTTTTTTTTAATACACGCAGATAGATAGATAGATAGATAGATAGATAGATAGATAGATAGATAGATACTCGTGTGTGTGTGTGTATATATATATATAATTTGTTTATATGTCTGCACCATTAGGACGCAGCTATAATCAGCTGCATTGTCGTCTATGGTAGTCTAACATAGTAACATAGTCCAAAATCCATCTCCATATACTATTGCTGTTACACTGTGCTTTACACTGCAGCTCTGGCTGCTGTGTATAACCACAATATCAGCAGGAAGACCATAAATGGAGAGAAGATTATATGACAGCAAGAATAGGATTATAAACTACAGGTAACTAATGCACATGGACTAAGGAAGGAGCCTCAAGCCTGGTCTAAATATCTGATCCAACTGGCATGCAGCAGAGGGGTTATGTGTGAGGGCAGGACTATGTGACATAGGCACTGTCATGGTGGAGGAGGGGGATAGAGAATGAGAGTATTCCAGGAAACTGAGGCACTGTCTTCCTAATTACATGATGGAAGACAGATTTGCATATTCTTCCCATATTCCAGGAGAGGAATATACAGATCTTGTGAGAGGTCACAAAGTGAGAGTAACATGAAGAAAGCAAGGTCTCACAAGCAGTAGAAAGTATATTAGAAAATGTATGTTGATCTTGTGGGAAATGGAGTCGCAGACTAAAAGTTACATTGTCAACAAAGAATATTCTCTTATCAGCACAGAGTATTTAAGGAGAGAGGTATGTTTCTGTGGCTCCAGATTTCAGAGTAACATAGTGGAAGAATCAGGGTACTTAGCAGCACAGAGTATTTTAGGAGGTTTACGCTGATAGTCCTGTAGCTGGTAGATGAATATATAATTTTTTTCTCCTTTAGCTCCCACAATACACCTCAGTAATAATTATTCTCGCTGGCATTGCTGATCATAATGTCTGGTATTGTTATGTAATCTGCGTTTCCTGTCTGGCCCGTGTGAGAGTAAGACAATACCAGGGAATGTCCGCAGATGAAAGATTGATGAGTGGGCAATCAAATATTTCCATCATGGCGGCCAGCGCAGGGTGTGGTGGGATTGGAAGCAGCCCAAGAAATCTCCTGCACGCTGACAGTTATCAGTTCTGCACAGTTGAGTTAATGGGAGAGCTGGGTGTTGTCACACCTCTCTAAACTCCCTAAAGGACAGATCTGTCTAGATCTTTACACAAGAGTTGTCATACAACTTTCCCAGGCTCCTGAATAACAGGTCTGGTTAAGCATTTAGGGCTGTGTATCAACCACTGGTCCTGTGACCCAGCTTTATTAGGCCCAGGTATTTACATTGTAGCAGGCTTGTCTCTCAGCGCTATAAGCTTTAAAATGAAAAAAAAAATTAATTAATTAATTATCAATACATCCTAACTCTTTCAGATTTCCTGTGAATTCAACATACCTAAGGACAGTCCCGGATTCCAGGTCTTGTCCCGATCAGTGGGAGGTATGTCCAGAGGACGCAGATAAGCCGACTATAATGGTGAAGCAGGAGTCATCCGCTCTCTGCTTCACCATTCCTCCCTTGTGTGCTCAAGGAGCTGTAGGTGAATTTGGTGTAAATGGACACTAAACAGACAACAGATAAAGTCCCATTGAAGTCAGTGAGATTTTTAATGGATTTATGATGGTTCTGTTAGTGTCCCTAGTTAACATTTTGTAAGGGATGCTAGCAACAGACACTACTAACGGTAGTGTGAACGCTCCCTTAAGCTCCCACCCTGTACCATCCAGAGGTATAATATGACGTTCTTAAGCTCAAGTGCAATATGTACCAGGCCCCACAACTACAATTTATCATTTATAGTACCCATCTCCCTATATTGGGAGGGAACACCTTATGGGTCCTGAAAGCTCCACAGCCCAGGTGGGCCTGCACCCTCCGTACTCCCTTAAAGTACACCCTAACATTTTTGGGTCCTAATGGCTACACAGCTGTGTTTTCGCTGCTGTGTTTTCGTTGCACTGTGTATGTTTTTGTTGCCTGGTGACGTCTGGAATAACAGGGGCAGTGTGTGAGCGTCTTTTTAGTTGTGGGTATTCACCTCGGCAGCTGCAGTTCTGGGTGGAGTGCCCAACGTCCGTCTGTGCATGTGTAAACATTCACCTGGGGATACACCCTCCATTTACTGCTGCTTGTGTCACCGACTTCTCGCTTGGCAGCATCAGACCTGACTCAGTTAATAGACTCCTGTGCCATTTATTTACATTGAGCAGTCACTAAAAATAGCACATTTGGATGTCTACATCATTCGTGACACTGTTTATTTAGACATGAGGGCGGGGCACAAGTGCCTAGAAATGATTCTGGGAAAGCTGAGTGACCACAAATATGGCTATTGTTATAGCACCCAGCTTTCCCAGATTCTTCCCCTTCTTTCTTGAATAACTAGTCATAGCTGCCTTTGAGGTGCCTGTGAAAGCTGGGTAACATGGAGATGCTAGAGTAATGGAATGATAATGCTGTATGCCACCCAACTTTCCTAGAAGCAGATAAAGCTTTAATTTAAAAAAAAAAAAAAAAAAAAAAAAAAAACCACTTTCCTGAGGAGTCCCATATTCAGCCAGTGCCCCACAGCCTGTGGTGTTATACAGTAATTGCAAAGTGGATAGGATTCATGCAAATCCCATACCCACCTTGCGGTAAGAAACGCAGCACGGACACGCTGTGATTTCCAAAACCGGCGCGGGTTGAATTTTCTTTCCAATGTAACAAATGTCCAGCTGTGTGAGCAGGACAGGGTCCAGATGTGATTTCAATCCATGGATGTAGATAAGAAAATGAGTGATTTTCAGAATGGTCTGAATTGGGACACCATATTTTGGTTACTGTTACTGTATTTTTTGTGAGTTTTCTTCCTTATCAGTTACCATTATCTTATAATAAAGAATACTTGCTATTCCAGCGTCTGTCAGATCCCATCGTGCCAGGTTAAAGGACCTGTGTACGGCCTTCCGGCATTCACTGTGTCATGAGCACAGTGACATTGTAGCAGACAGTCAGGGTGACACAGCTGTCCTTTCATAGAGAGACCTTATCAGTTATTACATTCTATGGAATTCCAGCAGTAATTATAGCGCCGACCCTAATCCCGCTGTTATTATAGAGGAGAGCAGGTGCCGAGACGAGGACACTAAATATATTACAGCCACTCCCAGGAGACCCCAGAAATTGATTTTCGAACACAAGGACAATCTTAGAAAAGAGAACAACACAAGGGTGTATTCAAATGCTGCTGCTGAGGTGCTATTAAAATATAATAGAAACTTGCATTTGAGGAATTGCATACAGTTTTAACATAATTCTCTGTGGTCTTCAATGTGATTAATGGCCACCCCCTTGTAAAGTAAAGGTGTCCTGTACTGTCATCCCAAGGATCACTGTGCAGGAGTCTAGTCGCCCCAAGCAGGAGTGACCCAGATCTACTATTCTGGTTATTACTAGATACTGACCTAAACATGGCACATCTAATTTTAGGCTAAAGCCTTTTGACTTGCTAGATATTTGGGGTTGGATTCTTAGAAAAAGGGGTTTAGCTTAAATGTGCTGAGAAGTGTCAAGATTGTGTTATAAAATATTATGTTTGAAATTTAGAGTAGACGTTCCAAGAATACCCCAGATTTATCGTCCGGCATTAGTCACTGTGATAAATTTGGTTTATTGTCAGACTGCCTAACTCTATACTGTCTATTAGTAGATCTGGACCAGTGTGTTGTCGTCCTGGACAGCAGAATAGTTCTGTATATAATACAAGCTGGAATTTAGGATCTGTGCCCCGCCGCTGTGCTGTTCTTTGCCTAAGACAACCTTGTATTTCTAATCCCGTACAATCCCTTTAACTAAATTTCTGATACTTATTCCAGCGATCTCTAACCTGCTGTTTGACATCTACAATGTGAGGACCACTGTGATCTATTTCATTTTATAACATTCTGACTTATCAACATATTTCCTATTCTTACCCACTATACTGTTGAATGGCTGAACTTTTTTTTTTTTTTTTAAAGCGACTTTGCTTACTCTCCCATGTGCAGTCACCAGACCTGAACAAATGGCTTCTGAATGCTGGAAAAAAATGTTTGCAAAAAAACACGCTCGCCTCATAAGCAAGTCTTACACCTGGTTTTTATGAGCCGCCTGTAAGACAAATGTGCTGACAGGTTATAGAGAGAGCAAATGGAGGTAAACTCCTGAGTGCCTGGAAAATGATGACCATATTGCCAGAAGTAGTAGCTGCCAGGTTACATGTCAACAGTACTACCATCTGCAGAAGGAACAAACTCCAACGCGGCTCTGGAGCTCCCTATAGATTGAGGAACGCAAAACTGGGCATGACAAGTACCCCAGGAGGAACATGGCAGCCCCACAGAGATTAGATCTAGGGAATCTTAGGATGTACAACAAAGTGACCTACCTATGCTCACCTGAGCTACCTATGGTTTTTGGGATACTCTATGTTACTGGGATGCTCCTGGGGCCACTGCAGCCCCTATTGTAAGTGTGGTGCTGCTGAGAAGTGCAATGGCTGGTGCTATGGATAAACACTGTTGTGCGATACTATGGCTGGTGTCGTTGTGGTGACACTGGGATGCAATGACTGGGATCCTGAGCAGGGCGCTGACTTCTGGAGCATTTGTTTTCCCTCATGTCGTCTCCTTGACCACATGTAGAATTCTTGGTTGGTGTCTGTAGTGTTGCCATTGCTTATCCCTTAATGAAATGTATATCTATTATAAGCCTCTTTAGTAGAATGCCTTCCTATGTTCACGCACAACTTTTTCTTCCGTTTGAAAAATAAGCAAATGTGACAGAACATTTCATGGCACAGCAGTTAATCCTTATTTCTAACCAGGAAAGCCCTGTAAATATGGGAATGGTCTGCCCTTCCCCCTCACCCTGTGCCGTCACTATGAAATGCAGATTGTGATGCCTGAGGTCAGCGGCCAGCCTCAATGGTTACAGATGGGTCCCCTGCAATTCATCTCTATTTCATTTTGCTGTCATTGAAAATTCTCTTACCGAAATCCCTTGTGAATGTCTATTGCCAGGTAAGGCAAACCCCTCCGAAGACTCCAGACCCCGGGATGTCAGCGGTCCAGCAGATCTGTCCCTGCCCCCTGAGATGCCAATATTGATTGATCATCATGCATTAAAGGACATCCTTGGAGCTCCAATGTATGAAATTGAGGTAGGTTGTGCAGTAATAGATGTAGCAAAGTTGTATTTGTCACTTAATGTTGCATTGCCTGTGTTTGTGCCTATGATGATCTGATTTTGCAGTCCTATGAAATACCACATATGAAGAATGTAGTTCTGCTATATCCATGTCAATAAGTACATGTCTGTAACTCACTGCTGATCAATGTGGCGTTGCTAGTAGCATATGATGGTTTACAGTTCTGATGCATTCAGTTGCACATTTTTCCTATGCAGTAAATCAGTGGTTTTTACTTTAATAGCTGTTCCTTTCAGCTGAAATGCTGTTGTATCGGGGACACCATGGGTCACCACCCTTACATGTGCTACTCATTGCTGCACATGACATAGATGTTGGCCAGGATTTCAGACACTACAGTTGTATGGTGTGATCAGTTGAATTCAGCCGATCATCTGCTCATGGCCCCTGATCGGGCCCTTTAATTTGTCCTGCTCCTGGGAGATTCCTTGTAGGAAGGATCCCACAAACCTTTAGCTGATGATTATTGTATGCATTGCCAGCGGTACAGCTATGTTATGATAGGAGGCTCAGCCCAGACACACATATTTGCAATATCATGTAGACGAGGTGACTCAGCTCTCAGACGGCGGTGGCTGCTGTGGTGCATTGATGCTTCAGGGGCCTAAAGATCTGAGGTTGTGTGACATCTGTACACCTGAATGAAATCCTGTAACAAGCGGATTGTCCAGACACAATGATGCAACTAAAACCATTAGGTGGATTAAGGAGGGGGAATTACATCAAACACTCTCATTTTTTGTTTTGAAACTATGGAGTAGACCTTTTCCTTCCCCCACGGTCAGAGCACATTGTTGTTTAATGGGGCTATAGCAGAATAGTAGGATCTGGGGCTTCAGTTACAGTAAAGAGGAGATGAATAGACTGGGCGTTTCTACATATAGGACCGTGAAATCTGCTTACAACATGGATCTGTGTTCTAGACAATCCTGTATTATCATTTTTATTCATGAGATTATTGGAGCAGTAAATGTACAGAAGGAAATGTATCAATCACAACCAAAATAGCGGGATGCATGTCTGACAGACATGATATGGTGTAAGAAGAAGTTGTGAATTGCAAGTATGCTGAGCACGCTCTGGTGGCTGGCAGGTCAGATTTAGCTTTTCAGTTCTACAGTTTGTGATGGTTTCTATGTAGCTAGCTTTGTGTTTTGCCAGTTATGTCTGCCATTTCCCTGTTGTCTTTTACAGGAAGATTCAATAAGTGTGTGTGTGTGTGTCTCTCCCTTTTGTCTTGAGCATTGGTTAGGGTTGTGACCATAAGTGTGCATTATGGTAAACCGCTTTCATAGAAGATGTGAGGCCATATTTTGATTGACACCTTCCTCTTTGAATCCGGTCTGATATATACAATACGTGTTTCCTTAATGATAGGACAGACTGAGGCTTGTACTCCTACCATGGCAGTCTTATTCATCATGATAGAATATTTTCTCTTTTACTGTTTTCTGAATGTGGAAGGATTTGCTGAACACAACGTGCTTCAAGGGAAGTATTTGATGTTGTGCTGCTGGGGCTGGCGGATTTTCATGCTTACTGCAGACAAAGTGCAGCTATTTTGGGGACTTGGAACATTTCATTTGCAGAAAGCATTCAGGGCAGATACCAAGCAGTGACACAGGCAAATAAGCAGCAACAATCCTAATAGTTAACTGTCATTTGGTCAGTAACTATAAGGATTCAGGGGCCGCCATATTGACAACATTCTTTTCTTATATTTCTTTTTTGTGTTCTCAGGTATTTGAGCGACTGAACCAGCCGGGTGTAGCCATTGGATTGGCTTGGACCCCTCTAGGAGGGGAGATAATGTTTGTGGAGGCCAGTCGCATGGATGGAGAAGGGCAATTGACACTGACGGGTCAGCTGGGAGATGTCATGAAAGAATCTGCACACTTGGCAATCAGCTGGTTGCGCAGCAATGCAAAGAAATATCAGCTGACCAATGGTAAATGGCACTTGCTGACATCATTACAAGGGTCAGAAGAGGTACTGTGTCTCATTAAGGAGACTCCACCATAAGCTGGACAGGGGCTTATTAGACCATGCATGACCCACTAAGAATTCTGGGTAAGGAATATGCAAATAGACCTCCTTGGTGGAACGTGGTCTGACAACACCCTATAATGTCTGCTTTTGTGAAACCTAATAGCATAATCTGGGAATATCGCCAAACCAGAATAAATTCTTCAAAAGGAAGAGGGACCCATCCACATACAGCTGTTTTTAGATTAATGCCTCTCAATGCAAAGCAGGGTATTGGTTGGCTGTATGAGAGGTCAAAGATGAGAGTCAGAAGGGGGGTACCTTTATTAATGTATTGTAATAAAATCTGACATCAGAAGGAACAGACAAATGTAGAAGATGTAGAATCTAGAGCACAACATGGACACTGAAACAGTTCACAAGGATATTTTAGTCTAAGGTTACATACACCTTTCCATCTTTCTCTTACATGATTTGAGTACGGGATATGTTAAATGACAAGCACTATTGACTTAAAAGGCATTCGCCATAAAAAAATAAAACACCTCCGACCTTATTCATTCATTTCAGTGAGAGTCAGGCAGATGTTTTCCTCTAGAGGGAAAAAAAAAGTATCAGGATCTATGTTCAGGTGGATTCTAAAGCAGAAAAAAGTATTTTTAGTATTTTTTTCTCCGCCTCCCATTTAATTCAATGGGGTTTGCAAGGAAATCTACTTGCAGATTGGTCATGAAACCTTTCTCCTGTAGCTGAAAAATCGGCTATAGAAAAAAATCTGCTACCGACTCCCATTGAAATGAATGGGAGAATTGGGAGACTTTTGCTTAGGTAGATTCCACCTCAAAATCAGACAATGATTTTACTGGGAAACAAAATGACACTGCTGTGCTGTTTTATCAGCAATTGTGATAGAATTTGCAACTTGGAGACTGCGGCAGATTTCTTTATTTCTCTTACTGGTATAGTGCTTTACAGAAAATGTCAGTCACTATCAAACCTAGTGATCATGACAAACAAGCTCCTTACAAACTCCTTGCAGATGTTGTACTTGGCTGTACCAGGACTCCAGCACTGCAAGGGAATACTGCCAACCAGTGCGCCACCATGGGCAGTATCTGACATTACTGAGGATTCACTGCTGGGGGTTTCCCATTGTATTGACCCTACTGTAGAATCCAAAGAAATCAAGACCCATGATGATGGATTAAAGGTATTTTACGGTAATATAAGTGCACATATGTAACTAGACAGAAAATTATGATAAATTTGCCTCCATCATTGGAGGTTCTATGTTCTAACTTCTGACAGCAGCGGTGTTATTTTTACTATAGGCTGCAGCCCATCTACACGATCAGCCACGTGACAATAATACTGATGTGACATTAGGGTGGTGGTGTGGTCCTGGGTGAGACCTGTTCTAGGATATTACTTAGCTGTCACCTCCTCTTTCCTCCAGTATCCGGCAGCTTTGATCTACTTGACAGCACCGACATTCATCTGCACTTTCCAGCTGGAGCCGTCACCAAGGATGGACCGTCTGCGGGGGTTGCCATAGTAACCTGCCTTGCTTCACTGTTCAGTGGCAGGCTGGTTTGCTCTGATGTAGCAATGACTGGTGAAATCACCTTGAGAGGCCTGGTGCTTCCTGTAAGTAGCCTAATAGATGCTCTCATCTTATTGTCATAGTAGCTAGAAGGCTCCGTGTTTTAGATCAATGGATGTCTGTTCTTCCATAAGACATCCTCTTCAGTTCATGGGTATTCCGCTTGAGCAGCTTGTTATGGCCATGTAGTTCAAATAGTGACATGCTGGTCTGTATGTTCAGCAACTAAAATGTGGTTAAGGCCCTGGGTTTCTGACACAGAACAGCGACACCCCTTTATAAAGACAAGTTAAACGATAAAAGTCTGGTTATCTGTCGTCCCCACTAGGGGGAGTCAACTGCATACAATTTATACTAACTGTAGTAGTGCCCCCTACTTTTATCTGCACTGGTCTCTTGGGGGGGGGGGGGGGGGGGGACAGCCAGGGCTAGTAACCTACCAGCCAGGTGGCAGCCCTACCTTGTCCTCACCTTCACAGAGCCTCAGTTGTAGACTGTATGCCCTCTTTTGCCTACAGAGCCCATGCTTTGTATGTCTCCTTCTTCCCCCATCTTCCATAGCAGATCCCCTATTTCCTAGTGTCTTCCCTTCCTCACTTATATGCAGCCTGCCTCTGCTACTGTCCATCTTGGCAGCTTCTGAGAATTTTTGGTTTGCAGCAGGTAGTAAGCCACAAGATATAGTCATGTTATGCAGCCCCCTAGTTTTACACTGACCGTACTCTGTTCTTCCACCAAAAAAGCGGGTAAAATATCTGTATAATAGTACAGACAGAATTAAGATTTCACTCATCTTGATTTTGTTCTTTTGTAGGTTGGAGGTATCAAAGACAAAGTGCTAGCAGCTCACAGGGCCAAGCTGAAGCGTGTGATCATCCCTCAGAGAAATGAAAAGGATCTGGAAGAGATCCCTGTAAATGTGAGACGGGATCTGACTTTTATCTTGGCTGGATCACTGGAGGATGTTCTGAATGCAGCATTTGAAGGGGGATTTTTTTGTAAGAGGGGACATGAGCTCCTCAATAGTAAATTGTGAAGAGATATTACAGCACACTTACAATACTGTCATGGAATAAAGAAGAGTATGCATAAGATGTGGGGGGAAGGGAGTTTATACTGTGCCTGGCATCCAGAAGGAAAGAACAGTGGGGAGATTGTGTGAAAGTGACACACAAGACTCTACATACTGTCAGTATATGCTCAATACATAGTATCAGTATCTGTAGGCAAAAAAAACCCGGAGTTTTTCTATTATACTTTTTCTGTGTGTTGGTTCTACTTCTGGTTTTGGCTTACAATTACAGATTTAGGGGTAGCAATGAAAAAAAAAAACCTTATGATCCCCAAAATCCTTTTCAGCTGGAAGTTGGGCATAGATATGGGAGGTAACTAGCGATAATTCACTTAGCGCCCATGAAATTAGTCTAGGGCTGGGTGATTTATGATGTAATTAAAAATTAATAGGACATTGTACTATTATTATTGATAAATGATTATTTTAGGACACTCCCCCTTAGATAAATAGAAAAAAAAAAAAACCATCACGGTTTGGTTATTTCTTGGTTAATTGCCCATTGCTCTCTCATGTAATATCTATAAGGTCATGGTCAGATAGATATTTATTAAGAGGACAGCACAGTATATAGTGTATACAGATCAGTATGCATTGCTGCCATCATCCCACAGTGTCTGTAAAACAACATAAACATCTGATGTTCCCTATTATAGTCAAGAGGGGTCCCTCGGGATTTATTGGTGTCAGTTAATTAAACATAGTTTTTTGGGGGGGTTTCCATTCTTTTGATCCTGGAACAGATCAGCAGAATGGAAACACTGACACTGGTGTGAACATAAACTTAGCCAATGGCAGTGCAAGGCAGGATGTGATGGGTGCAAAATAACGGGTGAGCAAGCTGCTATTGGTTATTTGCCCAGTCCTAGTCTAGGCCTCTTTGTTGACATGTTCTGAATATTGCTCCTTATAGATGAAATCTATTATCTACCATGCTCATGTGCAATAGTTCTGTACTAAAGGAAATGCTGAGAAGTAACTGGAAAAAAAATAACGTCTATAGTAGCATTATTACATATGAAATGATGAGCTGTGGCAAGAGGAGACAGCACTAGATATGAAGCTTCCTGAGCTAGCAATAATTAATCGTGCCTGTTAATGTATAGATATATTTTTAAATAAACAAGCAAATTATAAGACAGTTCTTAGATATAGACCTCATGAAGGTGTCACTTCTTATATTCATAACCTATGTGTAGATTTCTATGCTTCTTGCCCATTGTGGAATATTCTGTCTGTAAAAAGTCATGAGCCAATCACTAAAAGAGATCCTATCACTGAAACTCATTTTTATCTGCCTAACAGATCGGAATAGCCTTAAGAAAGGCTATTCTTCTCCTACCTTTAGAGGTCTTCTCCGCGCCGCCGTTCAGTATATAATCTGGTTTTCGTCTGTATGCAAATGAGTTCTCTCGCAGCACTGGGGGCAGGCCTCAACCCTCCAGGTCTTCTTACGGGGGTTGGCTTCAAACTGCTAGGGCTCGGGCCTAGGGCAAAGCCGACTGCGCATGCCTGCCGGCCACATGAATATGGCCGCTTACACAGTATTGTAAGCGGCCACTTGCTTGTGGCCGGCAGGCATGCGCAGCCAGCTGCCCGAGGCCTAGAAGTTTGAAGCCACTGCCGGAAGAAGACCCGTTCCTGAAGAAGATGGACATGGCGCTGCAGAGTTCTCTTGTAGCATTGGGGACGCCCCCAGTGCTGCAAGACAATGCATTCGCATGCCGACGATTACAGTGCCTACAAGTAGTATTCAACCCCCTGCAGATTTAGCAGGTTTGATAAGATGCAAATAAGTTAGAGCCTTCAAACAAGAGCAGGATTTATTAACAGATGCATAAATCTTACAAACCAGAAAGTTATGTTGCTCAGTTAAATTTTAATAAATTTTAAACATAAAAGTGTGGGTAAATTATTATTCAACCCCTAGGTTTAATATTTTGTGGAATAACCCTTGTTTGCAATTGCAGCTAATAATCGTCTTTTATAAGACCTGATCAGGCCGGCACAGGTCTCTGGAGTTATCTTGGCCCACTCCTCCATGCAGATCTTCTCCAAGTTATCTAGGTTCTTTGGGTGTCTCATGTGGACTTTAATCTTGAGCTCCTTCCACAAGTTTTCAATTGGGTTAAGGTCAGGAGACTGACTAGGCCACTGCAACACCTTGGTTTTTTCCCTCTTGAACCAGGCCTTGGTTTTCTTGGCTGTGTGCTTTGGGTCGTTGTCTTGTTGGAAGATGAAATGACGACCCATCTTAAGATCCTTGATGGAGGAGCGGAGGTTCTTGGCCAAAATCTCCAGGTAGGCCGTGCTATCCATCTTCCCATGGATGCGGACCAGATGGCCAGGCCACTTGGCTGAGAAGCAGCCCCACAGCATGATGCTGCCACCACCATGCTTGACTGTAGGGATGGTATTCTTGGGGTCGTATGCAGTGCCATCCAGTCTCCAAACATGACGTGTGTGGTTGGCACCAAAGATCTCGATCTTGGTCTCATCAGACCAGAGAACCTTGAACCAGTCTGTCTCAGAGTCCTCCAAGTGATCATGAGCAAACTGTAGACGAGCCTTGACATGACGCTTTGAAAGTAAAGGTACCTTACGGGCTCGTCTGGAACGGACCATTGCGGTGGAGTACGTTACTTATGGTATTGACTGAAACCAATGTCCCCACTGCCATGAGATCTTCCCGGAGGTCCTTGTTGTCCTTGGGTTAGCCTTGACTCTTCGGACAAGCCTGGCCTCGGCATGGGAGGAAACTTTCAAAGGCTGTCCAGGCCGTGGAAGGCTAACAATAGTTCCATAAGCCTTCCACTTCCGGATGATGCTCCCAACAGTGGAGACAGGTAGGCCCAACTCCTTGGAAAGGGTTTTGTACCCCTTGCCAGCCTTGTGACCCTCCACGATCTTGTCTCTGATGGCCTTGGAATGCTCCTTTGTCTTTCTCATGTTGGCCATGTATGAGTGCTGTTCACAAGTTTGGGGAGGGTCTTAAATAGTCAGAAAAGGCTGGAAAAAGAGATAATTAATCCAAACATGTGAAGCTCATTGTTCTTTATGCCTGAACTTCTTCTTAATACTTTAGGGGAACCAAACAGAATTCTGGTGGTTTGAGGGGTTGAATAATAAATGACCCTCTGAATAAACTTTTCACAATTTAAAAAAAAAAAATTAAACAAAGAAATAACATTCTTTTTTGCTGCAGTGCATTTCACACTTCCAGGCTGATCTACAGTCCAAATGTCACAATGCCAAGTTAATTCAGAATGTGTAAACCTGCTAAATCTGCAGGGGGTTGAATACTACTTGTAGGCACTGTATATACCGAACAGCAGCACGGAGAAGACCTCTAAAGGTAGGAAAAGAATAGCCTTTCTTAAGGCTATTCCGATGTGGTGGGCAGAAAAAAAAAAAGAGTTTTAATGATAGATTTACCTACCACCTCAACATCAGCACCAAATTCCACCCTAATCTGCCTTCCATTGATTTCAATGCAGAACACTGAACATAAGTCTTGCTCAATCATTCCATGGCTGCTTCACCCCGCTGACTATTCCCATTCAACTGGGGTGATCAGCCAGTGAAAACTCTGTTTTTTTACGCTGCAGAAACAGAAGAGAAACTTGAAGCAGAGTTCCAATTAAGATTCTTCTCTCATGTCTGCCATGTGAACTTACCCTTACAGCAATTTATGTTGGGGAAAAAGATTGCAGTAGCTTCTCATTTAGTAAAAAATGCATTATGCCAAAAGAGTAAATAAAATTGTTAGTTATGTATTTTTTTCCCATTCCTTCTCTGAAGAAAAAGGTACCTCCCCAAAAGATGCTTTAACAAAATACAACTTATCTCATACCAGACTTTATAGCTTATGTCAAGATAATGTTGTGGATCTCAGAAGGCAGGGATTAGAGTGTTAAAAAAAAAAGTTACGGGGCTAAGTTAATAGTAAGAGAAAAATCTTTAATACTTATGACACCAACTACACACTGTATCTGCCTCCAGAAGAATGAAGATCAGGTAAAAGAATAAAATGTTTAGCACTTTACAAGAAGTAAACATCTGTTTAGAGTCTATCAAAGAAAATCATCTGAAGTCACAGTCAGTGAGTGGACAGCGCCTGTAAGCTGCCGTGTCCTAACAAGTCCTTCATTTAATGATCATACATGAAACAAATGCAATTCAGGAAGGCTTTGAAATTCTGAACGTGCAGGAACCATTATGGAAATTGGTAGGGGAACTTATACAGAAAATACGAGCAGGTTTGGTCCAGCCATAGGCTGTTTGCATACCATTCCTTCCCTTATATCCCTTATATCATAATAAAGCATATGGATGTATTGGGGCTTTCCTTGCCCATGAAGGATAGCGTGTAGCTTTCAATGAGTGTTCAATAATATTTGCATCCGACAACCCAGGAAAAGGTTGAAGTTAGGCCCAGTTCACATCTGTGTTCAGTAATCCATTCGGGGAGACTGCTTATACTGTTCTAATGTTATATATATTATACTTATAGCCATGTCAGGAGCGCTCTCCTGCCCACTACTCCCCCGTTTTTACCCTCATCGCCCCTGGACTCTCCTACTGTTGTCTCCTACACACAGTCTACAACTCAAAAGATTTTTCACAAACCATAGTGACTGGTTTTGGTAATGCAGCGCTGTTTTAGTACCCAATACCAGAGAATGTGAAGGAATATAAAGTACCGTATATACTTGAGTATAAGCCGAGCCGAATATAAGCCGACCCCCCTAATTTTACCACAAAAAAATGGGAAAACTTATTGACTCGAGTATAAGCCTAGGGGGGAAATACAGCAGCTACTGGAAATTTTCAAAAATTAAAATGGTCGGAGTTTTTGGGTGTAGTAGTTGCTGGATGCTGGGGAAGGGTGTTTTGGTTGTCTGTCTACCCTTTCCCTGAGCTTGAGGACTGGGTTTTTTTTCCCCCCCACTTGGAATTCAGCCTGGCTGAATATAGGGTATCTGCAGTGCTCCTATTAACCCCTTTCCGAGGGAACAGGAGCACTGCAGATCCCCTATATTCAGTAGACCGGACACTTTCAGACACAAACACAGATACTGTGTTTGTGTTTTACAGTCATTTTCTACTTTTGTGTCTATTCTAGGGAAAGGAGTGATTTAGAACTTAGCTTTAAAAAAAAAAAAAAAAAAAAAAATTTTTTCCCCACTATTTTATGGGAGGTTCTATACATTGATATTGCTGCTGGTCATAGACCTCCCCACCTAAAAAAAAAAAAAAATTTTTTTTTTTTTTTTTGCTGACTCGAGTATAAGCCGAGGGGGGCTTTTTCAGTACAAAAACTGTGCTGAAAAATTCGGCTTATACTCGAGTATATACGGTAGATAAAAATACTAAAACATGGGGGGAACCCCATGCCGTTGTGAAGCTAATGCTAAATCCAATTATCAGTAAGGGCTCGTTCACATCTGCGCCCGGTCTCCGTTCTGCAGGTTTCCATTTCCTGCACAAAACAGAGGCAGGAGACAGAAACCTGCAGGACTCTTTCATGCCCATTCATTTGAATGGGTTTGAAAGATGTCCGGCAGTGAGCGTTTTATGCTCTCCGCCGCGAAACCGGCTTTTTTTTTTTTAAAACCTGACACAGAGTCGGACATGCATAAAACGCTCACCGCCGCTCACGGCCAGACCCGGTCTGTGGTTTCCGTCTTCTTGCATGCAGAAGACTGAAACCACAGAACGGAGTGCCGAACGCAGGTGTGAACCTAGCGTAAGAGTAATCATCATCATAAGCCTTCATAACAGCATTAATCTGGAAAACGTAAACAGAGAAGACAAAATCATGGAGGGGAAGCAGCAGAGAAAACCTGTCTTCTGAAAGAGCGATGAATTGTCAAGAATAGTCAACAAACCCAAGAAGCTGGCGCGGCCTTAGTGGAATGGCCCTTTAGTACTTTCAGAGAAGGCCGTTTTTATTCACAGGGCAAAGAGATGGATAACTTTATTCAGCAGGCAATGGTGGCTTTACTTAAACCTTGGAACTGAATTAGAAGCCTCAGAATTTCTAGTCCTTCGTTATTTCCAGATAAGACAGACATTTACAGACATTTCAACAATGGAAAGACTTCTTATCCGAAGTAGGATTAGAACAAAATGAAGGAACAACGACTTATTGTCAGCAGTGAACCTTCGAAATAAAATTTGAAAGAAAAAGATGGTGCTTGAGGATGATGCCGTCAACCAAGACTGAAAGATACGGAGGTTAATAAGAAAACGTTTTAGGTTCTCCAACTCTTCCAGCCGTAGTTATAGTCAGGAGGAAAGCAGTGTTAAAAAGATAAGTAGAAGCTAAATATCGTCAATGGACTCAAAGGGAACACTAGATAATGCAAAAAGAATCAAGGTACCACAGAAGCATAGAAGACAAGATGAAGACAACTGGCTACTTTCTTCTAATAAAAGTGATTAACGGCCATCTTTTGGTCCATGAATGTACTTACTGTCTGTAAAGAGGTTGTCGGCTACTTTCAACCGGTCATCCTGTAAAGACACAGAACAAAAGCTGGCATTTGCCGATTTACCTTTGAGGCACAGGTCTATTCTCAGGGTTCCCCATTCCACAGTCATCTTAGAAAAGACAGATTTTGCATCAGTTCCCCTTATTTTCCTTGAATGCAGCTGAGTTAGTCTGCTTTGATATGCTCTTTACCCTTCAGGTATACTGCTGACAACGATAAGGAATTACTTGATATTCTCTATAGTGTCACCGATCTTGTACTGCCCTATTTGTTGAGGTAAACATATTGTCTGATATAATTTTGATATGGTTCCTTTCAAAGGAACCATATCTTCTGGCCATAGCTGGTAAGCTCCTGATGTGTGTTGAAATGAAGTCATAAGGAAAATCACCCAGGTAGACTTCATGAAAGGGTGGGGCACAGTTGCATACTATAAAGCACTAACATATACCTAAAAAGCTTTTGCTGAACTGTAACAATGCTACTCTAATGTTCAGGAAACTCTGACTTCCTCTGGTTCAGAGGGTGCGGCAGGAGGAAAGGCTCCTACATATGGAAAGAGAGAAATCATCACTGGGAAGCAAACAATTGATTTGTCCAAGGTTTGTGACTTTGCATCATAGCATTCTCAGTATATGTATAGAAACGAATGGTGTCATTTAACACTTCGCATTCCATGTCCCCCTTATGTACTGTGGGAACAGACAAGAACAATTAGTCTCTTGCCTTGCCCATACTGAGCAGAGCGCAGATGAAGTCTGTTCTCTTCAAGGCTTGACCATAACTGTCCTGTATTTACAGTGAGCATGTAGAAGGTTTACCTCTGAACACCATATACAGCAACATTAATGCAGGAATACTTCAGGAAATTTCCAGACAATTAAGTCAGTTGGGCAGAAATTGTGTTAGAACTTCTACGCCAGCATTTCCACACTTGTTCACATTATACATGGCATGTATAGCACAATGCTTTTAAGCAGAATTTAAACTTTGTCCAATTGCATCAATGATCTGAATGCAGCTCTGGCCTATAGCTTGTGTCTAAATACACATGGTCAACATTAAAGAAATGTTAAGAAAGCAAACTCCTGCTATAGCAGAATCTATATATCAAAACAATACACATTCTAAGCGTTTCACCCCATTATAGGACCCTATAAAGTGATGAAGTAAAAAAGATACTTACCAGAGGGAATACATCAGTAGAGTCTATTTACTCAGCTTATGTGTATCTAAGTGACTGAGTGGGCTTTCGATGTGGGACAGGGTTTGCTGCTGAATGCACTCGGACGACAACCTAGTAGTGCATTCAAGTCCGGCTTCTGATTCATTATGTTCCAGTGACAGAATAGTATAGGTCCTGATCTATAATCATCCAAGTCAATGGAATGGACTGGAAACACCCGATGTATGCCACCATCAGGCACAAACTCAGTCCTGTCCATAGGGGCTTTAAAAGACACATCCCAAGACTTTGGTGTGCTTACAAACTGATTGAAATATTCTTTAAGGCTAAGGCCCCACGGCCGTAATCGCAGTGCTAAAGTGCTGAGGAAAGAACTGCGGCGTGAACGCAGCGCTTTCAACAGAAAGTTCAGAGTTTTCCTCCACGGACTTTGTTACAATTAGATCTATGGGAAAGCCGCCAGCGTTTCCGTAGATAGAATTGACATGCTGCGATTTTCAAAACCACAACGGTTTTGAAAATCGCAGCGTGTCCGCACTGCATTTTTTTCCGCAAAGTGGACATGGGATTTGCCTGAATCCCATCCCCTTTGCTGGCACTGTAAAACGCTGCGATTTTTCCCGCAGCGTTTCTGACGCAGGCAAATCGCAGCATTTACGTCCTGTGGGGCCCCGGCCTAAGGCAGTCTTTCAGTGAACAGGTAGAGGTGTAAACTCAGGGACCCTATTAGTGTGACACTTACTTGACATGTCACATTGATACTCCCTTTAAAGTAAACCTCAATTTACAATTTATTTCTGATCTTTGTAGAAGTCAGGCTTCTACTAAGATAGCACCCCCTTGTGGTAGCTGCTAAACCAGAGAGATTTCAAGCACTTTGGATCAGAAAAGTCATCAGGCACATCAAAGCCTCAAAGTTACTGTTTAGCCCTTAAGTATATAACATACTAATTTGACGTGAACAATGCAGCCACACAGCCCCGGCTTCTTTTCAGGTCTATAAGTGTATGTAACATCCAGGCCCTCAGACTTCTAGCTGCTGTGTGAATTGGCAGCGCAATCTACAGATCACATGACCAGCCAGGGGACCTGTTCTACAGCTCAGTAAGTGGCTGTGTCATTCCCTTCACATTAGTATGTCCTCTACTGTAGAGCTAAAGGACAACTGCTGGAGCAAACAAAGCACTGGCTGCCCAAATACACACCTAAATGCATTATTTGACTGTAGAAAATACTAAATTAGTGTTCACTTAAAAATTAAATCGAGAAGTAAAGCGATTAATAACTATATTTGCATATTTGGTTTATTGTAAATAAACCTAAGTGCACTCATGTTCATGAATAAAAAGCCAAATCCGTTTCTAGTGACATAAATTACAGCTGAGAGTGAAGTTTGCCAAGTATTATTTTTAATGACAATTATAAAAAGATGGAGAACATCTCATTTTGAGACTACTCATTAAACAATATCTGCTTTCAATTAGAATTGGAAAAGACAATGGAGTTTTGCACTACAAAACAAAACAGCCTCCCGCAATGTAAACTCTCCAAATGTAACTGTCAACTCTTCTTAAAGCCAAATCTAAATCTTACGAGGTCACCCGGCTGCGTCATAGACAAGTCAGCTGTTTAAAGAAAAAATATATATAAATAAATATATTTTATAGTCTGAACTACCTTAAATAACGCCGTCTATGGATTCTCATGGACTCAACAACCGCTTACTGACTGGCAGAATTTTAGTTCATTCCTTAAAATGGATAGCTTGCCTATGTGCAGGCACCATTACATGCAAGATTGCAACCAGTATTCTGACTTAAATAAGGCTCTAGTCATATGATAAAACAATCTTGCTAGGTCAAATTTCACTGAAAACATTCCTAATTCCAGATCTGGGGCCAAAAATAAAATAAAAAGGTAAAGTAGGGCAAGATAAATCAAGAAATTATGCATAGCAAACTTATGTGTACAAAAAAAATATATATTTATATACTTAATTACAGAAAAGAAAGTCAAATTTATTGAATGAAAAACTAGAAGTTAATAAAAATTAGCAATACACAGAAAATATACACAAACAGCAGCAATTCTATATAGTGACTTACAAATGAGGAATGCAGCGACCTAAAGAGGAGGCCGTGCAAAATGGCTTGTCCGTCAAAAAATAAAAATAAAAAAAGGGAAAGAAACACAGACAGTATTTTACTGTACAAACTACAAACACAAATTAATTCAGGGTTATTTTAATTTTTTTTTTTTTTCTTTTTTTTTTAAATAAAAAAAATAAAATAAAAAAACAAAAACAAGATGCCCATGTACAGGGTATAGGGTTACTTTTCAGTGGTTGATTTTAAATATTAGTGTTTTTTTTAATTTTTTTTTACATGCATCTGCTTCCTGTTTGTTTAGTTCACTAGCCGTGCCCAATTTTTTTTATTTTTTTTTATTATTTTTTTTCTTTCGGCCGGCAGTGAAAGTCAATTGCGACTGTAGAAAGTGAAATACAAAGCAAGGACTTTAAACACTGGCCCTGGAAGTTTATGATTGCCATTTTTTTTGTTTTTTAACACATTGAGATTGTTACGTTTATTCCTAAATTGCCATTTTCTGCAAAGAGTTGTGCAATGCTTGTATCAAACACTAGGCAGTCACTGTTCATGATGGCGGTTGCAATACCCTCATGAATAGAACGTGGAGTAGCCTCCCAAGTCAATCGTCGCCGGTGACCATTTAACTCCAGACGGTAAGCAAAGTTCTCAGCTTGCTTCCGTGTGCCTATTAGCTGTACAATAGCAAAGAATTGTTGGTGACCATCATATTTTTCTTGTTTTTCCAAGACCAGCATAAAGTGAAAACCAAAACAGGACTGCATCATAACCCAGTCCACAGCCCCGGGAAGATTAATGTCTGTGGCAAGGAACACAATATCCTCTCCTTGTAACGTTGTTATGGATTTATGCTGATGCATAAGGTGTGGCATCACTGCATCCAAGGACCCTTGCCATTTACAGGATGCTCCAGGGCAGGGACAAGAGTACGGTCGAAATTCACACAGCTCTTCATGGTCAGCTTTCTCTGTGTGTGGCAAGGTTACCTCGCAACCAGAAGAGGCATATTTGCAGGGAAACAGGACAGAGTTGGCAACTTTTTCCATTGCCAGGTTGCGGATGGATCCCAACGGTCCTCTGCAGGTTGGGCAACATGTGAGTTTGGGGCGACAGTTGCTGCACACAAGATGTCCGCTCTGACATTGAAGAATAGGTGGCAAAACATAGTCAAAGCATACAGGGCATTCAAAGAGGCTCGCCAAGTCATTGTTTGAAGCCGTTGTTCCGGTCAAAGCTGGCACTCTTTGGGAAGGTGGACACTTTGAAGTACCAGTTGGGATGGCTGCAGCAGTCTGACGGCTCATTTCTGGAAGGCAAAATAGAAACAGAAATAAGAGAAGGTGATAATGCAAACATGACAAGCACTCTAATGTATAAAAGGATCATCTGTGATGTCCAGAAAGCAGAATGGCAGCAGAGGTGACAGGCCGGTACACAGAGGTATAATGAAAAAAACTCTCACTCACCCACCATATTTCCTCAATGTGTGACACACCGACTATGACATTATTGGTGTGATACTAACACTATAAACACGAAGTGATGTCAAAGTTGGAAAGACTTTACAGCAATGGTCTACAACCTTTGCAGCTGTTGTGAAACTCCAACTCCTTGGAGCAAGTTTAGTTTTACAACCCCTTAACAAGTCACTGGTTGCAGACCACAATGGAAAGAAAGAGCAGTCAGTGTACATACAGTACTGGACAAGCTTTTTTTTTAGGCAGGTGTGAAAAAAGTGCTGCAAAGAAAGAATGCTTTCAAAAATAGCATGAATAGTGTTAAGAAGATACAAGGTGAATGAATAAAAAAGCTAAATGAAATCAATATTTGGTGAGCCCATCCTTAAACTAGAAGAAGGAACTCTGCAGGAAGGTTGTTCCAAACACCTTGGAGAACCAACCACAGATCTTGCATGGTTGTAAGCTTGCACAAATCCTTCTGTCTCTTCATCTAACCCCAGACAGACTTGGATTACAAGGTTCAGTACTCTGTGGCGGCCATGTCATCACTTCCAGGACTATTCCTCCAAACGGCGGACACACCAAATATTGATTTGATTTAAAGGTTATTGAATTTCTATATTTAATTAACCATTTTGTTTACTAGATAAAATAAACACAAACTAGTAACTCTTCTATATTTGAAAGCACTGAAGCATTTTTCCACATGCTTGCCTAAAACTTTTGCACAACAATGTATATCCGATCAGTGGCTCTTAACCTTTAGTATGCATATCCTGCCCACCAACATAATGATGGTAAGTCGTGAGGTTTGCCACGCACGAACTGCGGTTATACTCTGGGGTCTCTTCAGAGCCCAGAGTATAACAGTCTGAGGCCATGTTACTCACCTCTCCTAGGCTATGACACAGATCCCTGTCCTATTCCAGACTCCTGAATGGCCTCAGGGTCACACAGTGTAATGATGCTGGAGTGACCTGTGTGCCTGCTGAGGCTTTTTCACAAGCCTCAGCAATCCGAGACATAATTCATGAGACTGGAAATGGCTTGAAGAGGATGCAGACCCATGCCAGAGCCAAGAGAAAGTGATTAGTACTGTATGTTATGTTTACACACGTTTCATGGGCTTATGATTATTATACTCTGACCCCAAAGTATAATAATCATATAACCGCAGTTCGTGGGTGGCAAACTTATTAATATATATATATATATATATATATATATATATATATATATATATATATAAGTGATTTTCTTTTCCTTTCATTTTGTTAAGAGTGGTGGCCGCTAAGGGGTCATTATGCCGCGTGGAAGGGCTGCTATGGGACATACTGTCACAGGGATCTTTTGAATGAATGGAATGGAGACCTGTGCTTTCTGAACAGCCTGGGGCCCATAGTAGCCTTAACCCACTCTGGTGGCAAGTAATGAGTGAAGCTTACCACTAAACATCAATGGGGGGGGACATTATATTACACATGAGGGCATTGGCAAGGCCATTATACTACAAGAGGTGGAACATTAAATAACTTTTGACAAAGGCTCTAAAATGAAGCCTTATTGTGTTAACATTTATAAGTGATCAATACCTTAGGGGTACATTATTGAAGTGTTTTCCGGCTTGGGGTACTTCAGTTGAAAAGGTTGACAAACACTGTATTAGAGATTTATTCAGATGCTCAGCAGTAGATCTACATAAATACAAGAAACCAATCTTTCATTCTCAGGCTAATGGCCAGTGACTACTGGCAAGCATTTACCTCTAGACTAACTCCTGCAGCAACGTTTCTGGCAAACCTAGAAATCCTACATGCATGATGCCTCCTCAAATTCCACAAGGATTTATTATACATAGGATAGGATGCACTTTGTTTTCTGAACTACTGCATATGGTCATTGCCATGTACCTCATGAAGGCCTCATACACCAATTCTAAAGATCATGCAAACATGTGACTACAGTCACATGAACCTCCTATCTGAACAGGCATTTCTTACGTCTTACTAAAGCTAGGCCAATTCACTTAACTGCACTTTATTGTTGCTGCTTTGGACTAGGCAAAGTTGACGAGCAGGTCTATAAATACACACATCTTATGACATACAAGAGTTCAAGAAAACGACAAAGCTGTTAATACATTACTAGAAGTGCATTTCTCTGTTATGAAGCTGCATCTAACACTGGGAAAGTAAAGTGTATGAAGTCAGTCTGTCCCATAAATATTCCTCACTCATGGCAACACTGCATATTACAGCCAGGAGCATCTGTGGACTGTAGTTGTGCTCTCTTGGACAGACGTATGGCATTACAGAGGGTACATAAGGCTTGTGAAGCAGTGTTTTGATTTTTTTAATACAAGACACTGGAGCAAATTTCTAAAACTGTCCAAAAATAAATAAATATTGCCCTGAGCAACCACATTACAGCTTTCAGATGGTTTCAGTACCCCACACCAATGTCTTTTTTACCTCCTGTGTTCAATATTTAATATATGGAGGTGCTCCTTATGACCAGATGGGACAGTGGGTCCAAGAAATGCCAATAATATTTTTTGTACATATTCAGACAGTACTTTTCCACAACAGCAGCAGCAAATTGTTCAGATCCAGTACGCAAAACTTTACAAAGACGACTTGTGTAGAACAGAGTACCTGTGCCACCATAGCATCTGTAATGTCAATCAAAGTCCCCAAATCTTATGGAGATCATGAACAGTTTAGAGTCAAGATAAAACCTGATCCTCCTTGGAGGTCCACTATAGCATTTACCACAATAAGCAAAGCTATTCTCCATCTACAACTAGACCATCATACACTCAGTACTATCAATGCTGTGTTAGGAGTCTTCAGTTCCCTATACAGTCAGGAAGCTTCCATAAATAGCCTTAGGAGATCATGGTACTGAGACTACTAAGCTCGAGTTCAGACAAGAGCTGAAATTCTCCCATACACCTGACAGCTGCACTTGTAGTAGACATTCAGATATTTTTATGACGTTCACACCTTTGACAGGAATAGGGCTCTGTATGCTCATTTCGGCCAGTCTGATCAGCTTTCAGTGTGTTGTAGCCAGAAACTAAGCACTTTTTCCGATGACGGAACAAGCAGCATCAGGAAATAGGGAGGCAATGGCTGTTTTCTGAGACACACTGACAATACATTTCTTCTGTGGTGACAAGTAAACACTGGAAAAGAGCCAACCTACAAAATGCCTATAATGTATTTTACCAATTAACATACAATGTCTCATAATAACCACAGAGAACTCATGGGTTAAAGACTAGGAAGTAGCCATCAGCTTTCAGCATTGTACAAGATCAGAAGAGTCTATGGCAATAAAACTGCTCATATCAGGTAACTAATGCACAGGCCTCACATCACCTGCTCAATACACCATTTACAAACACATCCTCAGAAATAGTACTGTACACTGATGCACACATATAAGGTCAGAGATGGACCCTGACAGCAAGGATCCAGTCCCAGCCATGACAGCAGCACATCCAGAGAGTACTGTCATCTGCCACTGTCATGTACAATGCAGGCCCTGCACGGCGTTACCTTTGCGTTTCTTCGGGTCACTCCCGGACAGACATGTGAACAGCACCCCTTTCCACGAGTAGAGCACACTGTGGGTCGCTTTGCCAGTCATGGGTTGGACAGTTCATAGCGGAGCCCCCTCCCCTGGTGAAGCCTCAGCAGTTGTTGTCACAGGCCGGGAGGAGGGGGTGAGGTAAGGGATCAGAAATAGCCCTGCTGCTGCCCATGCCAGCGCCGTCCTGCGCCAAACTCCGGTTCAACTCACATTCCAGGCGCGGCCGCCGCAGGAGGTGTACAGCGTGTGAACGAAGCCACGGCCTCTGTGAGCTCCGATAACCGAATCCTACGATCCAGAAACCGCAGTGCAGCCAGGCTCCTGACCCCGCACACAACGAGAACTCCTCCTTCCAAGGTGCCTCCCCAGGACTCTCACTGCAGCTCGGCTCCTAGAAGCGACCACACCCGCAGCAGAGCCGGCACGCATGCGTCGTATCCTGCCCACTCCAAGCCCCTCCCCGCCTCCTGCAATCATCTCACTGGCCCAGGCACAAGGCCGGCACAGGGAGGGTTAAAGCGAGAGCACTCGAGTCCCCGCCCCCCGCACAGCATCAGCCCGACAACATTTAAAGAGGAAATCCCACAAATGGTGTACGAGTGTATGCCATACATACATCAGTGATAGGCTTCTACGAGAGGACATCACTTTATAGGACAAGCCAAGGTGGATTCGACTTTACAAGCTACATACATTGCAGTATTTTGGTCCATGTGCTGTCCCTGTGTACAATAGACCACACATGGACCCATAGCATCACCCACTATCAGCAGACCACTGGAGACAGCCGTGTCTCATCCACAGACATGTGGACTGAATACAAGCAGAAAAATATAAGGGCTAGTTCACTCAGAGTAAAATGGTCCGGATTTTGACGCAGAATCCGTCTCAAAAAACCACCTCCCATTGAAATCAATAGAAGCCAGTCATTTCTTTTTTCTGCAAGCGGGCACAAAGAAGCGAGCGGTCCTTTCTTCAGGTGGATTCCGCAGCTGATTCAACTGCAGATGTCCACCTCGCGACTAGTCGCAGAGAGCCGCAACAGCTGCGGCAGGCGCATTGTGGTCCGGATTCTGATGCAGCTTCCCGCGTCAAAATCTGAATCATTTTACTCCGCTTGAACTAGCCCTAAGTGTTCATGCAAATATACGGGCTAGTTCACATGTAGTTAGGTGTCGAAATATTTGGTCAGGAAAAAATCCGCGTCAGGAATTAGGAAATGGTTTTTTGAAGCGCTTTTTGAGGAGTTTTTAGTTTTGATTTTTTTTTCCTCCAGCACAGTGTATAGACCTTGAAAAAACCGCTAGCTTTTTTTTTTTTGCCAAAAATCACGTCCAAAACCGCTAGCAGTTTTTCCGCCTCCCATTGACTCCCGTTGGTTTTTGCAGGTGGAATCCACCTGAAGAAAGGTCATGTCGCTTCTTGTCTCCGCTAGCGGTCTACATAGGACTCTATTGTGAGGAGGTGGATTTTGAGGTGGATTCCGCGTCAAAATCCACGCCATTTTGATCCGTGTGAGCTAGCCCTATGTCTACCCCTAATCTAACATTTAGCGTTCCTGAACACAGTGAAGCATTTATCACTTACCACTTTGCCATTGGAGCCACATTGTGTAGTAACACATTGAGGAAGACTCAAGGTACAGCTGAAACAAATAAAGCTACATAGGATTTGCTGAACTGGAAGTCCATGTGCTGTTCCTTCTTTCTTTTGTAGAAATTACATTGCTGATACTTTAAATGCAGCTCTGTATAGCAAATTCCCATTTCTAGACAAGATTTTGGTGGCAACTGATTCAAAAACCCACCATCTCCCCTTACATACAAGTGTCTCTGAACATGCCATGTTATAAACATTTACTAGTCATAAAATCTACCAGCTATACACAGAAACAGTAGTCCCCAAGTACCTTGTACCTTAAATAAGAGTAGTCAAAACAGGAAAATTGATTCAACCATTCATAAAACCCAATATAATAAACATCCTAGTAAATCCAAGTGCCCCTTCTTGATTTTACTAGAAGCCCCATCCCATGCTAGTGCACAAATATTTCTCTACTCACCCAACACTCAGATGATTATGGTCCCTCTGTATTCAATAGCATGTTCAGTGAACACCTTCAGAAGGTTGCCTCATCTGCAAAAATTGAGACACTTCTTTTGACTGAATGATAGATTACCCTCAACCCTCCTTCCCCACAGACCTGCCACAAATACAACTCATTTGCCCACTACATAGATGTGCAATCTGCGTTCCATCTTGCCAAGAAAGACCGCTGGCTGAACTACCCACAGGATACCTGATCTAGGCTTCAGTAACATTATTCTCCAACCATGAGGGACCACACTAGGAGAGACAGCAGCAGACACAAGGATGTCTGCATGAGTCACATGTATACCGTATGGATATACAGAAAGCCATTATTTGGCAACATCGTTTTATAAAGTCCAATGCAAATGTGCCCATCTGTTCTTCACTGTGATGAGGCAGAAACGGAAAGTGCTGACAACTATCTTCCTGATCAGATGCTGCAAAACTACGCTGTGACTACCTACTGATATCCTTTTCCATGTCTCCATTTCCAGAGTTTTATACTACTCTGTTTATGAAGTTAACCCTGTACAAAAAGGTAGCATAAGGCATCGTACACAATCATATTATTGTATCTGTGTAGTATGGATTTATAATACATTATCATATAATTAAAAAAAATAATTGAATTAAAAATACAATCCACAACTCCTGGAAAAGCCCACCACATACACGTTAAACATTTTCTATAGGGCTCCATTCACCAAAATAGCAAGACACAGCCTCCAAGGGCTCAGCGTATTCAGGTTAGTAATACAGAGACTGGAACGTCTCATTACAAACATGCAGATGAGGCTGAAGAGCCTTAAATGGCATCTTGAGGAAATTCTGCTCTGCTGGACTATCTAAAGGTATGATGGGCTCAGCATAACTCCCCTTATAATGAAATTACGTTTCCTAGGGACAGCCACCATTTAGTAGGATAGCTTATCATTATCAGATGATGAGAGTCCAATTATGATGAATGAGCGCATTTGATACATACACAAAAGGGGTGGGGTTTTTTTTTGTATGTTTCTACTTGCATTTTTACAGTTTTTGCAGATAAATAACATGCTAAGCTCTTCTAAAAAGCATACACCAATGGATTTTCTGCATGTCATTTTCTTTGCAGTGTTAGGGTGCATTCACACTACTGATACGCTGCCTGATTCTGAACGTTAAAACACATTCAGAATCAGCGCGTATAAAGCAGATCCCATTCACTTCAATGGGAGCGCTTGTAGTGAAAAAAGCAGCCCATTCATTTCAATGGGGAGCGCTTGTATGCCGGCTCCCATTGGAATGAATGGGATGTGCTTTATACGCGCTGATTCTGAACGCATTTTAACGTTCAGAATCAGGCAGCGTATCAGTAGTGTGAATGCACCCTTAGGATAAGATTAAGTAAAATCCTATTCACTTTGCCAGGATTGTAAAACACATTTATTTTTTACACTTGTGTGCCCTGAATGTGTGGCCTTAGCCTAAAGAAGTTGTTTGGCTATACAGTCAGGGAATTCAGAGTTGATACAACAAAAGAGGTCCTGAGATATCGGATTTTACTGTGGTAAACCCTTTTTACCATATGATCTACAGATTATAAGGGGCTCCCAGCAGTAGAGCACCTGTAGTTATATTCTGAGGGGCAGTTCCAATGCGATGAATGCTTTAACGTCTTGCTGACATCCACCATAACAGTGCTGCAGATGCAGGGCCATATATATTTTATACATTGTAAACCAAATGCTATGCCAAGATCAGAGTTATCTCTTAAAGAGATCCTATCATACATTTTTTTCTTAGGAACACGTCGGAATAGCCTTAAGAAAGGCTACTCGTCTCCTACCTTTCGTTGTTTTCTCCGGGCAGCTGTTCAGTAGGAATCCTGGTTCTTGTCGGTATGCAAATTAGTTCTCTCGCAGTGCTGGGGGTGTTCCCAATGCTGCGAGAGAACTCTCTCCAGCGCCGCCTCCATCTTTGTCAGGAACATCCTCTTCATCCTCTTCTTCCGGCGCAGGTCTCAAGATTTCTAGGCCTCGGGCAGAGCAGACTACGCATGCCCAAAGGCCACAAGAATATGGCCGCTTACAATATTGGGTAAGCAGCCATTTTCTCGTGGCCTGTGGGCACCAGGCCTCTGTCCAAGGCCTGAGGCCTAGAAGTCTGAGACCTACGCCAGTAGAAGAGGATGTAGAGGACGTTCCTGACAAAGATGGAGGTGGCGCTGAAGAGAGTTCTCTTGCAGCATTGGGGACGCCCCCAGTGCTGCGAGAGAACGAATTTGCTTACTGACCAGAACCGGGATTCCTACAGAACGGTGGTGCGGAGAAGACAACAAAAGGTAGGAGACAAATAGCCTTTCTTAAGGATATTCCGACTTGTTCCTAAGAAAAAGATGTGTTTGTATAATAGGATCCTTTAATGTGGCCATTTTAGCTTTGAAAATAGAGAAACCACTGTATTTTCATTGTTGAGTTTTCCAAAAAAAAATGTAAATAAAAAAAGCAAGCAAAACATCAGACATTTCCCAAAATGGTGCATATAAAAAGTACGTCTGGTCCAAAAAATGCAGTTTTTCCTCTAATTTCACCCCATGTGATTTTTTTCCCAGCTTTCCAGTAAAACCTGTGGAATAATAAACGGTACCATTACAAAATACAATTGGTCTCACAAATATTACAGGGGTTTTTGGGACCCAAATCGAATTTTCATACTGATGTTCTGTATAGCTATGGTTCCGGTGAATTGTAGAGCCGCTCTTATTATTTGAATAGGAGCAGTGCTGCATGTGCTACCTCTCCACTAGCAGCTTCCAACACCCAAAACTTAGGTCCAACGCACATCACATACTGAGAACCTATCCTGTGGACAGGTCACCACTATGAAAATTCAATTTAGAGCCAGAAAACCCCTCTAGGCCCAAACGGCGTAAATACGGCAAAAGAAAACGTCCCTGCAAAGTGGATGGGATTCTAGAGAACCTCATTCACACATTGCAAAAAAATATGTGCAGGGGACACTGCGGTTTCCAAAACCATTGCAGTTTTTGCAGCATGTCAATTATACCTACAGAAACAGCGATATACCATATAGGAATAATGGAAGCAGAAAGTCTGCAGAGGTTTCACTTTCTGTGAATTGCACTACAGGAAAAACCATGATGCGTTGCTGCAATGGTTTTTCCTACAGTGTTTTTTGCTGCGATCCGCTACATGGGGCCTTAGCCTTAAAGGGATTCTACCACTAAAACACTTTTTTTTCTAGTTACCACGTCGGAACAGCCTTTAAAAAGGCTATTCGTCTCTTACCTGTGGAAGTGCTCTCCGCCGCGCCGTTCGTTCAAAATACCGGTTTGTACCGGTATGCTAATTAGTTCTCGCGCAGCAATGGGGGCGTCCCCATCGCAGGAGCAGCGATGGGGGCGTCCCCATTGCAGCCCGAAAACCGACCGCAGCGCCGCCTCTCTGGTCTTCGGTGTCCTCCCCTTGCTTCTTCAGCGTACTGTCGGACGCCTGCGCAGTACGCTCTGTTCGACGAAGATTGCCGAACGTACTGCGCATGCGCGAAATTGCCGTCCCAGCCATAGTGCGGGCACCGCACTTTCGCGCATGCGCAGTACGTTCGGCAATCTTCGCCGAACAGAGATCATACTGCGCAGGCGTCCCACAGACGCTGAAGAGGCAAGGGGAGGATACAGAAGACCAGAGAGGCGGCGCTGCGGTCGGTTTTCGAGCTGCAATGGGGACGCCCCCATCGCTGCTCCTGCGATGGGGACGCCCCCATCGCTGCGAGAGAACTAATTAGCATACCGGTACAAACCGGTATTTTGAACGAACGGCGCGGCGGAGAGCACTTCCACAGGTAAGAGACGAATAGCCTTTTTAAAGGCTGTTCCGACGTGGTAACTAGAAAAAAAAGTGTTTTAGTGGTAGAATCCCTTTAAGCCCTCATACAGTCCTGTGAATGAAAAAAAAAAAAAAAAAAATTGGCTGTGGTGAGAAGGGGATTTAAGAAAGTGACATCCGTAAAAAAGCTTCAAGACTGAAACCAAGACTTCCTCATGCAAATTAAGCATTAAGGTACAATTTTACTTTTTGTCTAACAGACTTTAGTTCCTGGCAATTCGATCACATGCAAGGCTTTTAAAAAAACAAAAAAAAACAAAAAAAAAACTTCAAGGTATGCAGTAATAGGGTTTTTGTTTTTTTTTCTAAACATCACTGGATTCAGAAGACAGAATACAAACAATAGACTATACAGTGCCAGGTAATGGTGTGTTACACACAGTAATTGGATATTGGACCCTCTGATGGCCGACTGCCTTTTGTTGCAAGAGTAATACTAATTTCACATGAGGGAAAAAAAAAAAATATTTTGCTCCTCACAATCCAATTTGTACAACCCTTATGGATAATGCAGTGGGGAATTCTCCAAGAATGAGGAGGGTTAGAATTTATATATATAGAAATTATAACAGACTTTTGGGTTACATATGAATAGGCACTGGGTTTCACAAAACCACACTCATATGCAACAAATTATCTAGATTTTCAGATCTTCAGAAAACTGATCCATGGAGGATTCTTCATGCAAGTCCTCAGAATTTGGGTTCAGGAAATCTGCCATACATTTACACTGTATAGTCAGCTCATTGGAGGCCTGTTTGTTTGCACAGCATCCAAATGGTTTGCAAATAATAATAATTCCATATGACGTAGGTAAACAAGTCTGCATGCAAATGACCTAGTATCATGTGCAATGTAGATTAACTAAACACAGACAACACAAATAGCTCTTAAAAGCACCAGGTATGGCGTATTGGTAACACATGATATTCACTGAGGGCCATCAGCACTCGTTTAGGGCAGGTTGTAACACCTCTGAAAGGCTAAAGCTAGGTAAAAATATATTAGAGACTGTGTTGTCAAATTCAGTAAATTTGTGGTGGCTCTTTGCGTTTGAAATGGTCATTAAACTTGACCAGGCCAACACCTAGTACAGACTCAGGGTTCGTTCACATCTGCGTTCTGCTCTCCGCACTGCAGGTTTCCGTTTCCTGCATAAAACAGAGCAGGAGACGGAAACCTGCAGGAGTCTCTCACCCATTCATTTGAATGGGTGAGAAAGATGTCCGGCCGTGAGCGGCGGTGAGCGTTTTATGCTCTCCGTCACGGAACCGGGTTTTATAATCCGGACAGAGTCGGCATGCAGTACTCTGTGTCCGGATAAAAAAAAAAAATGGTTTCGCAGCGGAGAGCCTACACTCCTGGCACAAAAGTTTAAGCAGTTATTTGTTTGACGGCTTGTGACTACCCATTTTCCTCTTGATCACATTCTAGAGGTTTTCAAATGGGGTTCAGGTCTGGAGATTGGGCTAGCCATGACAGGGTCTTGATGTGGTGCTCCTGCATCCACACATTGATTGACCTAGCTGTGTGGCATGGCGCATTGTCCTGCAGGAAAAAACAGTCCTCAGAGTTGGGGAACATTGCATGAGCAGAAGAAAGCCTTTCATCAATGAGAAACAAAGGAGAGCCAGGCTGAAGTTTGCCAAAGACCATAAGGATTGGCCCATAGAGGACTGGAGTATGGTAATCTTCTATGATGAGTCTAATTTTCAGCTGTGCCCAACACCAGGTCGTCTAATGGTTAGACAGAGACCTGGAGAAGTGTACAAGCCACAGTATCTTGCATTCACTGTGAAGTTTGGTGGAGAATCTGTGATGATCTGGGGATGCTTCAGCAAGGCGGGAATTTGGGCAGGTTAATCTTTGTGAAGGACGAAAGAATCAAGCCGCATACAAGGTTATCCTGGAAAAACACTTACTTCCTTCTGCTCAAGCAATAAAAGAACAATGTACGTTTTACTCAAAAATATACCAATGAAGAGAAAAATCAGAGAAACTGAAAATTTTGCAGTGGTCTGAATTTTTTCCAGGGACTGGAAAAGTCAGTCATAACTGATCTGCAGGCATTGGGCAAAGACTTCAGAAGAAATCTAGAGCAGTTGCTACTCTCTGTGGGCAAATCTGGCCCGTCTGAGATGCCCTTGCTGGCTGATCCTGATATCCACAAAAGGATTATATGTGTACATAAATTCATCAGTTTACAGCCACTTAGGTATTTTCCACTACTATTAAAGAAGACCTTTCATGTCCTCATCGATGACCTTACAGCCTAGTATCATCACTGTGCATTAAGGAACGCCCACCTGACACAACTCTTCCATAGACTTATACTGTCGGGAGGCGATCCTCACAGCACAGCGGTAATGCTTGGCTGTAACGCCTGCCTTTCTGACAGTAGAAGGGGACGACGACATTGGTGCCAAAATTAATAGCACAGATATACGACATGCAAGAGAAATACCGAAGACACTATACAAAGCTCAGATATACACCAGTATATACAGTAGTGACAAGCAGTGGTATTAAAAAAATTTTTTTAAAAAAAAGTTCAGTTTCACCAATCTGCTGGTCCTCCACAAGAGATCAGGTATGCATGCCGTATGGAGTGTTCCTTTGCTAGCCCTCTATGTCTGTACCTAACCCAACCCTCATAAAAACTCTGTAGGGGCACAGAGCTGCCCCTACAAGGCATTGTTAATTTCTAGAGGCTGCATCTCACAGGGCTGCCCTAGGCATCAGATACTAGTGCCTAATGCTAAACAAGACCCACCTCATCCAGGAAGTGCCCAACCGTTGGGATCCAAATTTATGGAGCTTATGGGGTTTTTTGTTTTCCAACTACAAAGTCATAAATGTCTTAGACCTGGTTCACATCTGCATTCGGTATTGCATTCAGGAAATCTGCTTGGGGATCCCCTCGAACGGAATATCGAACGGCGAACGCATTGGCAAGCGGTGAGCTTATGAGAGCACTCAGACCCCATAGACTATAATGGGGTCCGTGTGTTCTTCACGGGGTGTCCGCACAGAACATGTAGGCCAAAAAGTACTTAATGAACTACTTTCCCGTTTGCATCAGTCGTGCGGACACCATGCAGAAAGTAGACGGACCCCGTTATAGTCTATGGCAGGGGTGGGCTATTAATTTTCCCATGTGGGCACATGAGAAATTGACAGTTCTAGAGTATAATGCGCACCGTGGCAAATTTAGCTCCACCCACTTCTATTTTGACTCTGTCCATTCTCATCTATTTTTCCATGTGCCCCCACACAGTAAAATGCTCCTACAGTCACCCTAAAATTACATGCCCCCGCATTATAATGTTCTCCTCCAAATGTCCCATAGTATTAAGTCCTTCTCCTGGTGCCCCAGTTTAAACTGGCAGAAACTAGAGGAGGACATTAAACTGGGGCAGCTGGAAGGGGACATTAAACAGTGTGGGTAGTTGGAGGGGGACATTAAACTGGGGGCAACTAGAGGCAGATATGTCCTCCTCCAGCTACCCTCACGGTTTAATATCCTCCTTCAGTTGACCCCAGCTTAATGTCCATCTGCCCCCAGTTTCCCTCCTTTTACTCACACATGCTGTCTCTTCTCTCCTCATCTCTCATCAGTCTCCATTCCCAGCTGCTTGTTCTTTCTGTGTAACACCTACCACACTGTGCTGTGTGGCTCCGCCCACTAACAAATTTTATCATATCCTGGTGAGCTAAAGGACCTTTGATAAGGTCAACGGCATCTATCTTTATCCTACACCCTCTGCGGGCCAGTCAGAGACAGTTAGAGGGCCAGATGTGGCCCACCGGCCGTACAATGCCCAGTTCTGGTCTATGGGGTCCGTGTGTTTTCACTGCTCACCGCTTACCAATGCATTCAGTATTCCGTTCGGGGGGGTCCCCATGCGGACTCCCCAAACTGAATACCAAATGCAGATGTGAACTAGGTCTCAGGTGCAAGAAACTGAAGAACTGCATCTTTTGTTACTGGGGAATTTATTTTTATTTTTTTTTCAAACGATGGTCAAATTAACATTAAAGTGTGTTCTATGACATCATGTAACAAGACTTTATTCTGCACCAACACTATAATCAAGCAAATCCCCTGAGAACCGGTGATGCAACAGGAAAATAAAACCTGTGGAGCAGATTGTGTTTATGTTGTTGTAGCAAGGCCATAAAATACAGATTGTTTTGAGGTTCTCAGCCTGTTACCTCAAGCACTATCAAAGGCTATACTTAACCATGGGTTTACATGATGATTTTGCCAATATCTGATATGCAATTTTATTATGACTACTGTGAACACTGCAAGAAACACTGACGCTAGGTTCACACTAGAGTTGCCTAACCATGGTTCTGGTGATGGACCAGAACAACGGATAAGCGGAACCCAAAAAAAGGCAGAGTCAGACTGATCCCATTGAATAGAATTATATCCATTGAGTATCCTTGGTTGTAAAGCTTAAATCGATGGAGGAAAAGGTCCTCTGCGAAGGCATTTTACTTTGTTGATTTTCAGGCAGACATTGCAACAGTCTCCAACTCTGTAAGCTAACTCACTAACACAGAATCAAACCAGAATCCATCAACAGTGTTTTATCATTTACACACAATGTCTGTAGTCAGATTGTATGTAAAGTGTTAGCAACAGAAACCAACCTAAAATATATGGCACTAAGCGTAGTTTTGCAACGACTGGAGAGCCACAATTCCATATATGCACTGCCAGCTGGAGATTGCCTGGACATGCTGAAAGTTTTAGTTCCACAACAGCTGGAGAACCATAAGTGGAGACTACTGCCATAAACTGTGAGCTGATGAATATAAGGGACATTAAGCTTTGTTACGTGGAAACATAGGAAGTTCCATGTTCCAAGTAACAGTATTCTCAGTAACGGCTTGTACATATTGTATGGGTCATTCTTCCTTAGGAATGCACGTTCGCTGTGGTATCAGGTAGTGTAATGCACCATCAGACTTCTGAACCAAGCATGCAGCAGAAACGAGAGCAATTACACGGAACGTACAGGATTTCGGGTTTCAGATAAGATTATACACTATGGGCAAGAAAGAAAAGCAGAAAATCATTTCCTTGTTATTTCGAGCCTGTTGTTAAACACTGACACCTCTGAGCTGTCATAATAAACTGTGTAGGCGTTTCAAGCACATAAAAGACGTTCAGAAGGTTTTAACATGGCTCTATAATAGAGCACTAAAGGCATTTCAAGTGGCAGAGATAGTACATATATCATCCTCTATGTGTCCTTCATATACAAGGCTATAGATGGACGTGCACCATACAAAATTCAGTATGTACCACATTCAGTCCATTTATGATCCCCAATTATTGAATTTCCGAACATATTATAAACTCTATAGCCAGTCACCAAAGCCAACCGTGTCAATTTATGCCTCACCTTCTCCATATTTCAGAGAACACTGCCCAGGACCAGCTTTTTCAATTGGTTGAACATATGGGTAACAACAATTTAAACAAAAAAAAAAAAAAAACAACAACAACAAACACCAATTTACTATAGGTAATAAGGTACATAGATTTCACTGTGATCCATTATGAACATCCTCCATCCGGTACTGTTCCTCAAGACATCTTCAAGACTTCTGCTTCACTTCCTCTGCTCTCCTAGCTTCAGTACCTTGGTCATTTCCACAAGATTTACTCATTCACTCTAGTCATAGCTCAGACATTAACAATAAACATGCAGAAAAAGGAAGAAATCGGAGGGATATCACTGCTCAGCATTACCACAGCAATTTAGCAAGTCATTCGAGGCAAAAATATCAACAGCCAGGCATGAAGACATAATGACCAGGCCTCGTCCTTCGCCTGCAGAGGTTATACCCAGAAGCCGCATGCTGGGAACAATAGACATATCATGAAAGACCCCCACCCCCATATTGTAGGACCCCGACAAGAATAAAACTAGGCTTTTGTTACCATAAATACATGAGAATCATTAATTTTCTCTACCTTACAAAAAAAAAAAAAAAAAAAAAAAAAAAAAAAACAGACAAAAACAGCAAAGCTTGTACTTGAGAGCATGGTCACAAGAGATTACCTCCTGGTCCAACATCACATACAGTACTAATTTTTCCCAAAAAAAAAGGTATCAAACAAGGGCCCTCACAGTCAACACAAAACATATGAACCTGAAAGGGTCAATAGATAAATATATTTATGCAAATCCACATCACTTGCACAAATTACGATTACTCGGCATCAGAGACATGATCATGTAGCAACCATAATGTATACAGGAAGGTTATTGTATATTCCTTTATGAAACATTGGAAAGGCACCTGAAATATAGCCACAACACAAAATACAGCTAAACGTACAACACAGAACGTGCCAGCAAATAATACGCCCATGCATCTACAGTAAACAACCTAATAACACAAGCCAGCTCACATCACACAGCCCTATGACATTAGATGTGCACGATGTTCCAATTGGAAGAATGGATAATACCTGTATTCAAGGACCACTGAATGCTTCCCTTTACCGTCTTATCCATAACGCTTAAGAGGTATACATAGGAAGCATCTCCTGGGGTGTCAGCATATTGGATTTGGATATATTGCCGCCTTTACGTTACAATACCCAACAACAGACCAGTCTCGGGTCATCGTACTAAGGGATTTTTGGAACACCCAGATCAGAGAGGGCAAAGATTCGTCTACACACGTCACCATTGAAAGTCGCAAGCGTTGATTTTATCAATGGATATTATTAGTCACTTGTTAATCATCGTTGCTATGGAAACACTAACAAAAGCGTAAAATGTTAGGCGAGCAAAATACATGGCGGCGAACAAGAAGGATTTAATAACTAGGACCCCAATGTAGAGGTAGCCCCATATAAACAATCTTGGACCTCATAGACAATACACACAAGCCTGAGGGAGCTGATACATGAGGGATGTGCGCTACATGAATCTCAGCCATCAGCCGGCTCCTCGTCACAGTGCAGGCCGGCAGGAAGGGATTAAGAGTCGGGGGGTGGCGGGTAACAAGGGCGGATTAGGCCGCAGCCTCAGCACAAACAATAACTCCCAGGAAGACAATGCGGCTGCCGGTACAACGAGGGCGGGAGGAGGGCTAAAACTGCGAGGGGGAGGGGTGAGTAACGAGAGGTGGGGGTCTTCTATTACCACAGCCTGACCTGAATGTCGTCTCCTCACAGGATCTATAACCCGTATAGAGGCGACCCTGCTCTGCCCGGAACTCACCTCTGCTCTGCCCCAGCCGTGGTGCTGTGAGGTGAACGTCCGGTCTCTCCTCCTCCTCCCCCGGTACTACCTCTTCGTCGAACAGCCGTTACCGTACCCAAAGCGCGCCTCCGCCCTCAGAGAAAGACACTGCGGAGGGGAGCGGGCGCGTTCACGGCGCTTACGTCACTGTTGTCACTCATCGGGGGCGCGCACGTAAGCTGCTTATACAGACGGGCGTTCACGAGCTACAGCCTCTCCCCCCTCACTCTAGACACGCCCACCCAGCGGCTTCTTTCTATACGCGCCGCTTTTCCCGCTTTGAAAGCACATGGGTCGTCCCCTGAATCGGTCCTGTCACTGTGAGGCTGGGAGAGAGTGATTTGGGTCGTCAGAATGGAGTAGTCGGGTTTTCTGAAGGATGTATGCTGTGTTGGCTGAGTAGCAGACGTCTGGGCCCCAATGCAAAATATGTAAGGACTTCCCCATACAGGCTCCATGTACAAGACCCTGCGTATCTAACCGGACCGTAATTGAAAGTCAGGGACAGTCCCTGTGCCACCTGTTCCTCCATAGCCCCATTTGCTGATCAAGGAGTGCAAAATGGACACAAATCAGAACTGTCCTGAGTTTTGCCCCAGGTTGGCCGGCCTGTGAAAATGCATAGCCATTAGAGATGAGCGAGTAGTATTCGATTGAATACCTCGCCGCCATAGGTATGTGCGTAAGAGCTCGTTCACATCTGCGCCCGGGGTCTCCGTTATGCAGGTTTCCGTTTCCTGCATGAAACTGGGCAAGAGACGGAAACCTGTTGTCATGTTTCAAACCCATTTGTGTCCGGTTTAAAAAAAACCTGCGGAGAGCATAAAACGCTCACGGCCGGACACTGTCTGACAGGTTTTCGTCTTCTGCCAGCAGAAGTCAGAGACCTGAGCTCTGGTGTGAATCCAGCGTAAGTGACCGAACACCAAGGGGTTAAACGCATCAAATATTCGATGCGCTTAATCCCTTGCTGTTCAGCCGCTTGCATGCATACCTATGGCGGCGAGGTATTCAATCGAATACTACTTGCTCCTCTCTAATAGCCATGTGTATGGTGTCATAGAAATTACACAGTTGTGTGCATGAGACCTTATCATGTGCTATCAATAATATTGGTGCCTCATACCTCCTGACAGTCCCGGTTTGTGGGTCGTGTACCGGTCGGTAGGAGGTATGTCCCAGATTCAACTCATCTGTGGAGGACACAGATGAGTTGACTTCAATAGTGAATGAAGCAGAAGCTATTGGCGGACAGCTCCTGCTTCTCCGCTGTGCTCCCATGCACTCCAGTCCTGGGTTGCTGTAGGAGCTATGTGATTACATCACTCACATCGCGCCTACAACTAGAACACTCTAGGAGAAGAGACTGCTGACAGAGCAGCAGGGGAGTGAGGACAGGTGAGTGAGGGGGAACATGATGAAGGGGCACATTAAACTGGAGGCTGATGGGGGGCATTAAACTGGTGGCAGATGAAAGGGAGGGAATTAAACTGGTGGCAGATGAAAAGGAGGGCATTAAATTGGTGTCAAGTGGAGGGGTGGGGAGATTAAGAGAGACATTGAACTAGGGACAGCTGAAGGGGGACATTAAAAAATGGAGGTCACTGGATGGAGACATTAAGCTGGGGGCAACTGGAAAGGGACATTAAACTGGGGACAACCTGTCCCCATCTAGTTGCCCCAGTTTAATTTCGCCCTCCAGCTACCTCTACGGTTTAATGAGAATGGGCGGAGTCCATGTAGAAGTGAGTGGAGCTAAATTTGCTGTGGCACACATAGTGCGCTGTACATTTGTCCTTCTTTCTGTTCTTTGAAAGTTGGGAGGTATGGTGTCTTCTTATGTTGTAGAGGAGCCCCTTGCTACCTAAGCCACCCCTATAGGTACACCCTTGCTGACCACTCTGATCAATATTAAAAAGAGAACCATAGAAAATTGTGGTGGCTCTACCTTACTTGCCTATATACACATGATACCAAACATGAATTTTTTGCACAGTTTTTAGATTTAAGGGGTTAAAATGTAAATAAAACCATATAACTTCGGTATCTCTGGAATCATACTGAAACATAGAATGCAGGTGACATGTAATAATAATAATACATTTTATTTATATAGCGCCAACATATTCCGCAGCACTGTACAATTTATAGGGTTTCAGTACAGACAAAAAGATATATTACAGAGTAATAGTCACTTCACACAATGTGATTTAGGACCGTGCTAGCAAGAGCTTACAATCTCAATGTCATTACAATGTCATTTTGGCTGCAAAGTGAACATTGTAATAATGAAGCACAAATGCAATTTTTCTTAAAATCCACCCCATTTTGAATTTTTTTCCAGCTTCCCAGTACAGTACATTGTACATAATAATAAATGGTAAAATCATGGAGAACAATTTGTCCCACAAACATTAAGCCCTCATATGGCTCTGAGAACAGAAAAAGAAAAAAAAGTTATGGGGTTTGGAAGGTTGGGAGTCAAAATCAAAAAATGTCACCAGTGGCAAGGAGGTTAAATGGATTTGGGACCTGGCTACTAATTTTCCTCTCTTTCTTATATCTCTGTTTTCTTAGTTATCTGTAGGTGCTCATCAGCCCTCAGTCTAAACATGTCATCCATGCCGGGTAGCCTGTTGTTTTTTTACAAGTAATGTAAAATTCATGGACAGCCAAAATATGATGCAAACACCTGGGAAAGCCATAAAGATTATACGTGATGTGTGTACACTACTGTTCAAAAGTTTAGGGTCACTTAGAAATTTCCTTATTTTTGAAAGAAAAGCACAGTTTTTTTCAATAAACATAACTATAATGAATCAGAAATACATTCTATACATTGTTAATGTGGTAAATGACTATTCTAGCTGCAAATGTCTGTTTGTTAGTGCAATAGCTACATAGGTGTATAGAGGCCCATTTCCAGCAACCATCACTCCAGTGTTCTAATGGTACATTGTGTTTGCTAAGGGTGCATTCACACTGAGTAAACGCTAGCTTATTCTGAACGTAAAACACGTTCAGAATAAGCGGCGTCTAAAGCAGCTCCATTCATTTCTATGGGAGCGGGGATACGAGCGCTCCCCATAGAAATGAATGGGCTGCTTCTTTCACTCCGTGCAGTCCCATTGAAGTGAATGGGGAGTGCCGGCGTATACGGCAAGCTCTGCTCATGCCGGAGCGTACACGCCGGCACTCCCCATTCACTTCAATGGGACTGCACGGAGTGAAAGAAGCAGCTCATTCATTTCTATGGGGAGCGCTCGTATCCCCGCTCCCATAGAAATGAATGGAGCTGCTTTAGACGCCGCTTATTCTGAACGTGTTTTACGTTCAGAATAAGCTAGCGTTTACTCAGTGTGAATTCACCCTAACTGTGTAAGAAGTCTAATGGATGCTTAGAAAACCCTTGAAAACCCTTATGCAAGTATGTAAGCACAGCTGAAAACAGTTTTGCTGGTAAGAGAAACCATAAAACTGACCTTCCTTTGAGCTAGTTGACAATCTGAAGCATTATATTTGTTGGTTCCATTAAATTCTCAAAATGGTCAAAAAAAGAGAAATTTCATGTGAAACTCGACAGTCTATTTTTGTTCTTAGAAATGAAGGCTATTCCATTTGAGAAATTGAAGATTTCCTACAATGGTGTGTACTACTCCCTTCAGAGGACAGCACAAACAGGCTCTAACCAGAGTAAAAAGCGAAGTGGGAGGCTCCGCTTCACAACTAAGCAACAAGACAAGTATATTAGAGTCTCTAGTTTGAGAAATCCATGCCTCACAGTTCCTCAACTGGCAGCTTCATTAAATAGTACCCGTAAAACACCAGTGTCAACGTCTACAGTGTAGAGGCAATTCCGGGATGCTGGCCTTCAGGGCAGAGTGGTAAACAGAAGGCCATATCTGAGACTGGCTAATAATAGGAAAAGATTAATATGGGCAAAAGAACACAGTCATTGGAGAGAGGAAAATTGGAAAAAAGTGTTGCGGACAGACAAATCGAAGTTTGAGGTGTTTGGATCACACAGAAGAACATTTGTGAGACGCAGAACTGAAAAGATGCTGGAAGAATGCCTGACACCATCTGTCAAGCATGGTGAAGGTAAGGTGATGGTTTGGGGTTGCTTTGGTGCTGGTAAAGTAGAAGATTTGTACTAGGTAAAAGGGATTTTGAATAAGGAAAGCTATCACTCCATTTTGCAATGCCATGCCATACCCTGTGGACAGCGCTTGATTGGAGTCAATTTCATCTTACAACAGGACAATGACTCAAAGCACACCTCCAAATTATGCAAGAACTATTTAGGGAAGAAGCAGGCAGCCGGTATTCTATCTGGTAATGGAGTGGCCAGCGCAGTCAGCAGATCTCAACCCCATTGAGCTTTTGTGGGAGCAGCTGGCCCGTATGGTACCTAAAAAGTGCAATCCAACTTGTGGGAGGGGCTTCTGGAAACACAGGTTGGAATTTCTCCAGATTACCTCAGCAAATTAAGAGCCAGAATGCCAAAGGTCTGCAAGGCTGGACATTACAGCGCACAGTAAAATTATGATTATTACAATCCAGATAATATATAAACTCCTCCAGCTTTAAAATAATCACAGGCTTATCAAATTTTGTTTTACATATATTGATAAATTTTCAGACTGTCCAAGAATGTAAGAACAGTTTCAGTCATGATCAGAGAACTAATCATATGTAATGTCTGTTTTAGCTGAAGGATTGTGAAAGAGGTTTCACACTTGACTGCCCTTATGTAGTGCAGTTGTCTGCTGAGTCTACAGGAATGTACAGGTCCCAGGGTCATCAGCGCCTCACATATAATATAAATTTTAATAAGTCAAAGTGAAATTTTCATTACTCATTCATCTGTCAGGTTTATCCATTTCCCTTCGGTAGTCTGAATGTGAACAGCAAGACGTGAGACTAAACAAACCTCTTTAACATATGTCAACTGTCCCTTTTACTAGAATTATTAACTGGAACTAAACTGACACAGGTCCTTATGGACCAGTGTCCCTTATAGTTCAGTGGTAATGCCCTCCGTGCCCGCATAAAAAAAACAAGCTGAACTGCTACTGCTGTTTCCACCATCTAATAGATCTGTCCCTGATATATCCATTGCAGTCTCCGGCCTTACTATAACTCCTAGGCAGTATGCCCACTGCCTCGGGGTTGGGTTTGACTCAGACTTTTTCTTCATCCCCCACATCCAATCACTCGCACGCTTGTGTCTCCACCTCAAAAATACCTTCAGAATCCTCCCTTTCCTTACCAGAGATACATTAAAGACACTTATTGTCGCTCTGATTCATTCTCGCCTTGACTACTGCAACTCCCTTCTAAGGTCTTCTCCTTACTAAACTCTCCCCTCTACAATCTATTCTGAAAGCAGTGGCCAGACTCATTTATCAGTCTAGACGCTACAGCGATGCCTCTGGTTTGCGTGAGTTACTACATTGGCTGCCTATTCATTATAGAATACAATATAAACTTATCACTCTCATTCACAAGGCTCTCCATAATGCTGCACCTTCCTACATTTCCTCCCTCTTCTCTGTCTATCACCCAACCCGTGCTCTTGTCACTCAATGACCTAAGACTAACATCCTCTGTTATCAGAACCTCCCATGCTTATATACAAGACTTCTGAGTTGCACCACTACTTTGGAATGCTCTATCCCAGACAATCAGGTTAACTCTCAATTTCTACAGCTTTAAGTGCAAACTAAAGACACATTTTTTCAGACAGGACTATCACAAACCTGGCTCCTATATAAATGGACACTTACCGTCCATTTTTTTAAACGGACCGAAAAAGTCCTGCATGTCGGATTTTTTTGTCCACATGAAAAAACGGACATGGTTGTAAACGGACACTAAAGGACACAAGCGGACACTAAAGGACACAAGATAAAATCCCATTGAAATGAATGGAAATTGCAAACAGACCAGCTAGTGTACTTTGCTAAAATCTTGTACGGACAATAGCCACGGACACTGCTGAGTGGACACTAACGGTAGTGTAAACGACCCCTAAGCCTGAGTTCACAAGGGGTATTTTGGTCAGGATGTTCAGGCGGAATCCTGACCAAAAAATGGGTCCCATTGAAATCAATGGGAGCCAGACAGTTCTTTTTTTTCTGGGAGCGGTTTGTTACGGCTCCCGGAAAAAAAGAAGCAACATACTCATTCTTTCAGGTGGATTCACCTCACGACATCCACCTGAAGACACCTCCCTCCCCACTAGGCCCATTCATTTGGGCCTAACCCGGAGCAGAGTGTCACGACTGAATCTGAGGTGGTCTCCGCGTCAAATTCCAGTCCAAAATACCCCGTGTGAACCTGGCCTAAGACAGATTCTACTCTTATGGGAAGGCTTTCTATAGGATTTTGGAGTGTGTTCCTGTAACTTTGGCCCATTCATCCAGAAGAGCATTTCTGAGGTTAGACACAGATATTTGAGGGCCTGGCTCACCATCTCCATTCTAGTTCATGACAAAGGTATTCTATGGGGTGAAGGTTAGCTCTCTTTGTGGGCCGGTCAAGTTCTTTAGAACCACACTCCCTCAAACATGTCTTTTTGGACCTTTCTTTGGGTAATGGGGACCATAGGCCCATACCTATCTTGTGCCATTTAGACTAGTGGTATATTTTATGTGACAGAGGGAGCTTTGGGGCTCCCTCAGGGTTCAATTTCAAATGGCTTTAAGGCACATAGGCCAATCACTGAAAACACCTGTGACAATGGGACTGAATGAAGCACCTGAATTCAATGATTACAAGGTGCGCCCATTTACTTTTCTCCATATAGTGGATATCAGAGATCAAATTTTTTAGACAAAGCTTGTGCATCATAATAGGGTTAATAAAATTCTGGCTACCTGCAGTTAAATTTAAAGTCACGCTAGGTTCACACCTGTGTTCAGGTTTCCATTTGTGTGGTCCGCTTGGGGATCCCACAAACAGAATCCTAATCCTTTTAAAAAAGCAGTTACTTGCGAAAACCTGCGGAGCCTATAGACTATAATATCCACCAGGTTTCTGCTCCAAAAATGCAGAGAGAAAAGTCCTGTTTGCATTTATAAAGTGGAATGGGGAACTGAATCCCTGGTCGGGCATCAGGTGCAGGTGTAAACAGTGGATCCCAATATAATCGATGGGATTTTTTCAGCTCCATTGGAGACCATCATGTTAATCATCTGGCGCTTCCATTATCTCTATTGTACTGCTCCTATAGCAGATCAGTGGAAGCTGGAGCACTTGGAAATATACTATAGCCTGAAATAATGAAAACTGAAACTGTAACCTTAACCCCCTAGCGCTATTTCACGCACATGCACGTCAGGGAATGTGGTTAGTTCAATGTGGTTAGTATCTGACAGCCAGGCTCCCGCTGTAACAGCAGAGACGGTGATAACACCGATCCCCGCTGTTTAACCTTTAAGGTGCAGGCGGTCACTGGTTCAGGTCCCCTAGTGGGACATCAATAAAAAGTTTAAAAAAAAAAAAGAATTAAAGTCTATGAAAAATAAATTAATTAATCAAGCAAAGAAATAATTTTTTTTGCCATATCGCCTTATTAAAATGCTATAAAAAGTGATCAAAAAGTCACACATACCCCAAAGCAGTACCGAAAAAAAAAAAAGCACAGATCGTCCTGCAAAAAATAAGCCCTCAACCAACTCTGTCAACTGAAAAAAAAAAATGCTACACATCTCAGAAGATGGCGGTGCAAAAATAATTGATTTCTTTCCCCAAATTGTTTTTTGTTCTGCAAAACTAGTAGCACATAAAAAAACAATATAAATGAGGTATTGCCGTAAACATACCGACCTGCAGAATAAAGGTCACATGTTACTTATACACTACGCTGGGTGGAAAAAAAATTAAGAGTTAAAAAGCAATACCAGAATTGCTGGGGAGGTTTTTAATCCACAAAGAAAGAGTTAAGAAAATCTATTCTATAGTTTATAGGCACCCAGAAATGTTGTCATTACAAAATACATTTCATCCTGCAAAAAACAAGCCCTTATATGGCCACATCACCAGAAAAATAAAAAAAAATATGGCTTGTACAATGCGAAGACAAAAATCCCCCCAAAAATCACCAAATCATTAGAACACAACTGGCTGTGGCAGGAAGGGAATGTATAAGCTGTGTATAATCGTATACCAAGGGACACCCCAGATTTAGAGTTTACGAGGGAAAATATACTAGAACTGACCCCCAATACTGGGGATATAGTGGGGAATTTGGTGTTCCCAATGCACTCTGCACAGCTTATATATTCACGCTCCAACATCCGCTGACCAGTCATGTCTGGGATACTAATGCTCATTAGACCCCTGATAAATTTTTTGGGGGGTGCAGTTTACAAAATGGGGTCACTTTTGGGCATTTTCAGTGTTTTGGTACGCTAGGGGCCCTACAAATGCGACATGGCACCTATAAACTATTCCAGCAAAATTTGCTCTCCAAAAACCAAATAGCGCTCTTTCCATTCCATGTTCCCATACAGCAGATTATGTCCACATATGGGGTATTACCATGTTCAGGGGAAGTTGTGTAACAATGTTTGGGGGGGCTTTTTCTCTTTTAACCCCTTGTGAAAATGAAAACTTTGGGGATAAAGGGACATTTTAGTAATTTTTCATTTACACATCCCAATGTTAATAAAAGTCCTTTGGGGGGGGGGTTCCATTGTTTTGCTACTCTAGAGGCTCTGCAAGTGAGACATGGTGCTTGAAAATTATTCCAGCAAAATCTGCTTTTCAAACGCCGAGTGTCGCTCCTTCCCTTCCATGTGCTGCCGTGTGCCCAAACATCAGTATACACCCTCATATGGGATATTTCTGTGCTTGGGAGAAATTGCATAACAAAATGTGAGATGCATTTTTATAAATTATTATAGAAAAAAAATGAAATGTCTAAATTTCATCTCCATATTGTTTCAATTTCCGTGAAATACTTGAAGGGTTAACAAACTTCCCAAATGCTGTTTTAGGGGTGAAGTTTTGAAAATGGGGTGATTTATGGGGGGTTTTCTATTATACAGGCCTTTATCATTCCTTTCAGAACTGAAGCAGTCCCTAAAAAATTGGTTTGGGGAATTTTCTTGTAAGGGGCCGTTCACACAGAGTAATGTGTCGCGCATTCAGGCACATATACACGTGTCAGAGCGCGGCGCTTCAAAACATATCCCATTCATTTCAATGTGTGCAGGCATACGCGTGATACACATTGAAATCAATGGGTTACAAAGCCTCCCATTGATTTCAATGTGTATCGCGCGTATGCCGGCACACATTGAAATGAATGAGATCTGGGTTTTGAAGCGCCGCACACTGTAAATCACATGACCATGGTCAGAATTTTATCTACTAGAAATAACAGAATGAATGACAGCAAGCAGAGATCTAGAAAACCGTGAGGAATTGATACAGAAAGTGTATTGGAAAATTGTATATGCTTTTATTGTACAAACAATAACATTTGTTTCTCAATATTGGTCTGAAAGTGGGCAACCCCTTTAAAAAGGACCTTTCACCATTTTGCCCACAGGCAGTTCTATATACTGCCGGAAAGCTGACAGTGCGCTGAGTTCAGTGTTTCTGACAGTTAGTCAGAGACGTCCTTCTTCACAGCACAGCCAATCGCGCTGTGCTGTGAGAGCCGGGAGGAACGCCCCCTCCCTCTGCTCGCAGTACTCGTCCATAGACGAGCATTATCAGGAGGGGAGGGGGCGTTCCTCCCAGCTCTCACAGCACAGCGCGATTGGCTGTGCTGTGAAGAAGGACGTCTCTGACTAACTGTCAGAAACGCCCTTCTGACCATAGAAGAGCTACGGTACCGGACCGTAAGCTCTTCACACCGGGCACAGATCGGGAAAGCCGACAGTGCGCTGAACTCAGCGCACTGTCAGCTTTCCGGCAGTATATAAAACTGCCTGTGGGCAAAATGGTGAAAGGTCCTCTTTAATGTTGAGCAGATGATACCACCTGGAAAGAAGCCGTAAGTGTTTAAAAGCTTTATCTCAGCGTTGGATGAAAAAGTTTTCATAAAAGCAAAAAACTTTATCCACAAACAAAAGTTCTTTAACCCTTTCTCTTTGCAGCCAGGTTTTGACTTCCTGACATAGTTAAATTTTTCAAATCTGACATGTATCACTTTATGCAGTAATAACTTTGCAACACTTTAAGTCACCAAAGTCCTTTTGATATTGTTTTATCGTGACACAATGAAATTCGTCATAGTGGTAAATTTTGGTTGGTATGTTTTGTGTTTAGTTATGAAAAAATAGGAAATTTGGTGGAAAATTTGAAAAATATGCATTTTTAAAACTTTGAAATGATCTGCTTTTCATACAGATAGTCATACCACCCATATTAGTTTATAAATCTAACGTACAATATCTCAGCTTTATGTTGGCATCAAACTTTAACCACCTTTTAATTTTCTATGGATATTATATGGCTTTCAAGTCAATCTGAAATTACCAAAACCCATTTTTCAAGGGACTAAATCTAGGTTCACACTACGGTTTGAGTCTCAGTATGAGACTCTGTCCCCAATTCCACTTTAAAACAGCGCAGAGATAAGTCCTACAAGGAGGACTTTTCTTTTCGACGAAAACCTAGCATATCCCATTATAGTCTATGGGGTCTGCAGGTTTTCGCGTGTAACCACTTTTTAAGTGGATAGGGTTTCCATTTTTGAGGGTTCCTGAGGGACCCGAAAGATGGAAACCCAAACACTAGTGTGAACCTAATTTAGTTATGAAGGGGTTTTAAAAGGTCCCTGTATTAAAAACCCTCATAAACCACCCCATTTACAAAACTGCACCCCTAAAATAAGCCAAAACCGCATATACAAAGTATCTTAACCCTATAAGCGTTTAAATGCAAGTAAGACAAAACCGATGTAAAATTTACATTTTTATTTTACTAATATGTTAATTTAGCTGTAAAATGTACACATTCAGAGGGATTAAAGGAGAAAATGCATCACACAATTTGATATACAAGTTCTCCCAACTACCATAGTACTCCACATGAGAATGTGACTGATAACTGATACATGGGCACAGAGCAAGACACAGAAGCGAAGGTGTGCCAATGAGCATTTGGAGGGCAGTTTCAGGAACAGTGGAAACCCACAGATATTGACCCCATTTTGGAAACTAGACTCCTCAAGGAATTTATCAAGGGGTATAGTGAGCATTTTGACCGCACAGCTTTTTCACTGAATTGTTTGATAAAATGTTGCTTTAGCCCCAAATTTATTTATTTTATTTTTTTTCATTAAAAGTTTATTGAAATTTTCGCAAATTTTACAAAACAAGGGAGAGGGGAAAAAGGGTAGGGGTGAGACCATAAAGGCATATAGAAATATCAATTGAAGCACAGCGTGGGGAGAGAAAGGAGGGGTAGAGGGAGGGCGGGATATGGGGAGCGGGCAAAAAAAGAACAGGTAAATGCTCTGACGCAGCAGAACTGGCAAACAAAACATCTCAAAAACCTGGGACACCCGGGTGTCAATTGTCAAGTAGAATTAAAGACAAATTTTGCAAACAAAACACATAGGGAGACATCACACAGGGGACACAGAAGGAAAGAGGGTACGGAAGTCAGAGGAATAGTAGAAGTGATTCCAAAGGAGCTAGCCCCAAATTTTTAATCTTCACAAAGGGTTAAAGGAGAACAACCAACTATCATTTTTCTTCTGAACACCACCATATTCTATATGTGCTGTTACACTGATGTACGGACAGGGCTTGAAACGGAAAGAGCGTTAAATGGCTTTTGAAGGACAGATTTCGTTAGGGTAGTTTTCAGGTATCATATCCCATTTGTAGAGTTATACTCAGCAACTGTTTCATAGATTTCATTAACATTGGGCAGTGAAAATTAAAAATTATATTTTTTACAATGAAATGTTGCTATAGCCACAAATTTATATTTTGACAATGAAATAAAGGAGAAATTGTATCCCACAATTTTTACACAATTTCTCCTGACTACTGAAATAACCTGCATGTGGAAGGAAACTGCTGTTTTGGCACACGGCAGGGCACAGAAGGCAGGGAGCGCCATTAGGCTTTTGAAGGGCAGAATCATTTTCAGGTACCATGACACATTTGCCCATAGGGTGCTAATGCAGTGGAGAGTACCAAGAAGTGACTTCATTTTAGAACCTGCACCCATTCCCTGGACACGTCGCAGAGGGTGGCCAATCGGTGCCCCGATATATAGTAAAACTTCTAAGATGCTACTATCATGTTTGACTGTGGCATCTCAGGGCTTATCACCCACGGGTGATAGAGAGAAGTGCCAGCCGTACATAACAGCTGACACCCACAAAGCATGGTGCACATACAGGAATGGGGTTTGTTCATAGAAAGTTTGTAATGGGCAATATGGACTAAAATGTTTATGGCTGCATTGACAAAATTATCACTCACCAGAGGTTTGTTCAATAGTTGTTAGCCCATCAGCTGACATCTATTTCATTACTTTTACTGTGTAATGTTTTATCATTGAGTTCTTTTAGTAAATCCTATGCAACAACCTTCTATACTCCCTCACAATGGTTGTCTCAAGTAGCAAAAATGTTATGCTCATTGACAAAGCAAAACACACCAAGAAAGAGTTGTTGGAATCAAATTTATCTTTATGAGGCATATACTGTATATCAATACTGTTGAACTTTGCACCTGTTTGCAGTTTTAGACATAATTATTTCTGTTGTACAGACCTTCATAAATATAGAGTGTTTCTAGAAGCTCAAAGATTTTGACTGAAATACCATCCGAGTGAGGCCCAGTTCACATCTGCGTTCAGCAAATCCGTTTGAAATCAGTATTTAAAATCTTCAAAAACTGATTTCGAAAAGTCCCGATTAAAACTCATTGATTTCAATGGGTTTTAAAAGTAATCCGAATGTATCAGTTTGTGCGATTTCCGTCTGATTTCAGCTTTTTTGTGCGAAGAGAAGAGTATAAACTTGCAGGAAAAAATAAGCAGCAACCAATACAGGGTTTTTTGTTTTTTTTAAAAAACATTGAGGTCTAAGGAAAGCAGATTACAAACTGACAGCAAGCAGTTTGTGTCCATTTTGCAATCAGTTTTTCCCTCTGTGCATGCTCAGAATGAAGAAGGGGGACGCAAAAAAAAACTGATTGGTCAAAAACAGACACAAATGGATTACAAACTGATGGTGGGTTCACATCTGCGCCCAGTCCCCGGTTTAGCAAATCCGACCGGTTTCTGTCTTCTGCCCCGTGAAACTGGACAGGAGATGGAAACCCAGTGGTCAGCTTTCAAACCCATTCACTTGAATGGGTTTGCAGAGGTGACCGCTCATGTGCGTCTTCTGCCTGTCCGGTGGGAAACTGTATTTTTTAGCCAGACACAAAGTCGGACATGCAGGATATTGTGTCTGGTTAAAAAAAAACGGTTTCCCCGCAGACAGGGAGAAGACACACATGGGCGGTCACCTCGCCACCCGCGAAACTGGACAGGAGATGGAAACCCAGTGATCAGCTTTCAAACCCATTCAGTGGTCAGCTTTCAAACCCAGTTTCGTGGGGCAGAAGTTGGAAACCGGCCGGATTGGCTAAACCGGAAACCAGGCACAGATGTGAACCCGCCCTGACCCAAACGTTCACTTTTTTAAACTGAAAAAATACTTATCCTGTCCAGCGTTAGGGGGTGTTCACACTTGCGCCCGTGTCCGCACTGTGTCATTCTGCCAGGTCTATGTCCTCAGCCACAGCGAAACTGGATTGGACTGGTTTTGTTGACACAAATACCTGCATGTCTGACTTTGTGTCTGGTCAAAAAAAATGGTTCCCCATGGAGAGGCTGCAGGCGGACACCGGCGGTTACCTTTAAAATGAATGGGTTTTAAAGGGGCTCTATCAGCAAAATCATGCTGATAGAGCCCCACATATGCGTGAATAGCCTTTAAAAAGGCTATTCAGGCACCGTATTTCAGTGTCCGCTCGCGAGCGCTGGAGGAGGACGGGACCGGAGGACATCGGAGGAAGAAGAGGCGTGGATGAAGAAGAAGACGCACCCTGAAGGCCCGCCCACAGTGCACGATGCGTAAGTAGATAACATTCTTTTTTAGGGTATTATTTTAAAACGGGGGGGTATTATTTTAAAACAGGGGAGTAATATAACATTTACGGTGCCTGAATAGCCTTTTTAAAGACTATTCATGCATATGTGGGGCTCTATCAGCATGATTTTGCTGATAGAGCCCCTTTAAAGCTGACCGCCGGGAAGCCATCCCCTGTCCAGTTTTGCTGGGGCTGAAGACGAAAGCCCGGCGGAATAGCACAGGGCGGACAATGGCACAAGTGTGAACGCCCCTAAGGAACAAATATTTCTGCTCGTGAATCAAATACAATTTTTGGCACGAAATAAACAGACAAAAATCATTTCTCACTTATTGAGGAGACAAACATGTGGTGCACAACAGGAATTTATTGCGCATAAAGAAAATTGGCTTAAATTCATAAATTTATACCATTTTAAACTTGGTTTACTTTGCAAAAGAAAATCTATGCCATAGTTGTTCTTTTCTATTTCCTAAATATGTTGTAACGTTAGACACTTCTAAACCGCGCCCATTCTAGTGCAGATTTTTCAATGTGTCGAGCCAGTTGTAATTTCTGTTCTTTCTCGTGCACACTCTTCATAAATATGTCATAAATGCTGGGTGCCATAGATTTTGGCGCAAATGTAGACTGAAAAATGTTGGATTTCTACTGATAAATGTGCCTCTGTATGTTTAAATGTCATGATGATATGTGGAAGTGGTTACACGTTGCGGAAATGCAGCTTTTTCTGTTTCAGCTTTTAGTGCATTTTTTTGAGCCAAAGCCAAGAATGGATACAAAAGCAATGGGAAATATATAGGATACTTATACGTCTCCCTTATGCTCAGTCCAGTCCTGGCTTTCGTTACGCCACTGACTGCTAGTCTCTAATGCCATTTTGCATGATGGTCACAAAGATTATTATTTAGTAACCCAAAAGCATGATACACTCTACAAATGCCGTGCTGAAAGTATATTAGCATTCAGTGTAATGCTACGCAGATAAACTCAGACGATTACTTGTGCAGCAATTCAATAATTTCATCTCTTAATAGCAATAAATTGAACTAAAATCTGTTTTTCCCTTACATAAGACGCCAACAAAATAGTGAATACAAGCTCTCTGATGTAAAACTGAAATTCCCTCTATAATGGTTATAATAATCTCAGCAAAAGTTTCCACTTGTCCTGCTTACTAAACTGTCAGTTCTCAAGCGAAACCTGGCAGGTCCCAGAACAGGCTCTGACTTGTGAGTATGGGAAGTTCCCCTAAACTGCAGGGACTGCTAAGCAGACATAACAACTGAGTGTAATGAATGAATCCTGCCGAAAGACAACTGGGCTATATATAATTTTTGTGGCTTATTATAGTATTTCATGGGAGGCATTTTATAGTAGAGCTCCTTTATGTGTTTATATTACAAATACAATTTGTAGACATGGAGACATTACTATCACTTGTATGCCAGTTTTATGGTGTTAAAAATACATGGAATTATGGTGGAAGCCTCGAAGCTCAAAATGTTTTTGGCTTCTGACCTATTCAGGTGGTTGCATCCAAAATTTTCTGAGCATCACTTGTATGGTCCTATTAATAGGTATAGAACACGTTTTTGTATACTATTTTAGTTTAGTATTCTCAGTAAATTTATGTTTTATTGTCATCATGCTTTGGACTATAGTGCGCACAGAGTATTTTTGCCATTTTGCTCTTCGATTACCACTTTACAAAAGCTTTCTGAGAACTATCTCCTTAACCCTCTGAATACATGACCATGCATACATTACAAGGATAGTTGCCCATATAAACTTGTCTATAATGTCCACATGCCGCTATAGCGAATGTCTTCATGAAACTATTTCTTTAAGGGGTTGTGTTGCACCTCTTCCCCCTTCACCTTCTCTTTAAGGGGTTGTGTTGCACCCCTTCCCCCCTCACCTTTTAACACTATGCCCTTAAAGACAGCCATGCGAGATGAGGTTCATTACAGTGACCAGATGTGCTATAGTACTGAATGGGATCTTACAAAATCCAAACAGAAAGGAAAAATTTGTCTGTTTGTATCTGAGAAAAAATAAATGCAGAAGCCCACCTTTATATAATGAGATTGGCAGCTATGCAACCTATCACCTATCTAATATATGTGTTATGTATCTGATCAGTGGGGACCCAAGCACTAGAACCAACGCTGCTCTTGAGTATGGGGGACCCCTGAGTGGAGTAGTGGTTGCTGCTGTTCCATTCGTCTCTATGGGACTACCAAATAGAAGGTGAGTACCATATGTGCCAGTCTCCGGAGAGAAATACAATGAATATTTTAATTTAGACAGGGTTACAAGGAACCTTTGTTTTCAATATCTGTGTCAGTCCCAGTTGTTACACCCGAATGCTCAGACACATTATAACCTTTTTAATGAGTATTTTCTTATGAATGGTGTACATGTAAGGTTCTGACAAGCCACGTTTTTTTCATTTATGTATTTTGTTAAGATTCCATTCACTAGTGCAGCACATCTGGTCACAGTGGTAAGGAACTGCATGTGGCCTGGCTGTCTTTAGAGACAGAGTCAAGGAGGGGGGAGTGATGAAGACCAATTGAGTGCGGAGAAAAGTTCAGTATTATACTGCTATATGTGGTGGTTCTTCTTGCATTGTTCCTTGGTTTTTATTTTCCCCAAGTAAACATAATGATTACATACTTTATAAAAATAATCATCAGAATATATAAAATATAAGTATGTCTTGTATTTTTATACATATACCCTTATATGTTAGGAATATTTAACTTTACATTTATAGAAGGCCTAGACAACCTGTGGTCTAAAGCTGAACATACAGAAAATATTAGGGTTACATTAACAGGTTTTGAAACCGTAGACCGCTATTCTAATCTGAGCAGACATCGGACACGGTGGCTTTTTATACTTAATCCCTGCCAGGGATCCCACCAATGTGCCATTGTCAGCAAAGAAGAAGAGGACCAGGTTAGTCCAAGCTCTAAAGTGTCACAATCTGTAAATGCAGCCCTAGTCATATTGTCATAAATATTGATTATTATTATTTTAAAGTTCTTGTTTCCTTAAAAAAAAAAATGTATATTTATAATTGGAAATTGTTTCCATATAAAACTAGTACAGAATTACACCGATAGTTCAATACCGAACTTCCTGAAAGAATCAACCTTGTAAGAATAACGCCGTAGAAGTCATCTGGTACATGTAGTAAGATTACATCAGCTTTTACCTTGGGATTCCTTCTCCAGGCTTCATGACTCACAGTCACCTGATGAGACAATACTGTTGTGCGCCACGTCTGTAGTGTATCGGTATGGCAACGTCAGCAAATACAACTCACAATGTACAGCCTCAACACAAACCATTCTCATGTTACACAGCATCCTTGTCAACCCTTTGTTTGCCATAGAGGACAATAATTAGTCTTCAAGAAAGTGTTAGACTGCTGCAATAAATTTCTTCGCCACCCCCTTAAAAAAAAAACAACTTGCACTGTGAAAATTCAGTGTGTAGCACAAGCAACAGAATAACAGCAGTTTCTGTTTTTTTGTTTACTTATAATTGAAAAAATATAAAACATATTAAATTCTAATATTAAATGTATACTAAAATAAGATATTGTGCTAATTTCTGACTTTTTCTGTTTTTTTTTAGGTAAATATCTGAACTTTTAATGACTGATTTTTTTGTCATGGGTGAGGAGACAGCCTTTGCAGGTCACCTATTATAGGTGTTCAGAGTCTTAGAGACCATACTTGCTCTTCTATAAACTCTGGGGAATGAATATGCAAATAAGTTGTGCATGATGGAAAAAGCAAAGCTTGCTCCAATGCCACCTTTTGGAAGGTAGCACCCTATAGCTCAGTGATTGATTTTGAGATTAAAGCCAAACCAGAATATCTCCTCCAAATGAAGAGAGACCAACTGTGGACCAGCCGTGGACAGTCCTGGGTGGACATCCTCTTCTGTTTCATTACCAAGCATTTTGTGGCCATAAAACATACCTAACACATAAGGCTGCCGAGATCCTGGATAGCACCAACTGCTGTGAATCCTAGGGGAAAATCCATGGCGCACTGAAGTATAGTCCAAGCTGCTACTGGGAACAGAGTCTTAATTTCCAGGATGTCCAGCAAGAACAATCACTCCAACAAGAAGTACAAGCAGGGGTGTAACTACCGGGGTAGCAGTGGTAGCGGCTGCCACAGGGCCCAGGACATTAGGGAGCCTGGTGGGCCCAGATGTGTTCTTTCTTTTTTTCTTTTTTTCTTTTCTTTTTTCTTTTTTTAATAAGCCATTACCTGCTGGAGTAACCCCAGCAGTTTAACGGGCCCTATTTATTTACCGATCCCCACTCCTGCTTACAGCCTTGTGCAGAAGCGTATGTCATCAGGACTGGGGATCGGTAAGTAAGGCCACGGGCCCACGAACCCCAGCATACACTGCTATCATTATACAGTACTCTGGAGTATAATGGCCCCATGTCAAATATTTGCCTTGGTGCCCTGCCATTCCAAGATACACCACTGCGCACAAGGGTGTTTCCTCAGTGACTCGGCACCTTGGGTTGTACCTGGTGTTACAAAGTCCACAGAAATGCATGTAACTCTCAGGACCGATCATGCCTGAATGGCCACATATGCCAGATCATTGTGCTAATGGTAATTCTGCCCAAAACCTCATGTCCAAACAATCTCAGTGGTGCAAACAGGGAGTCCAGGAATGGAGTCCACTAAGTTCTTGGATGAGTTTGTGAATAGTCTATGGAAAGCAGACAGCTTTCAGGACGATTTTTTTTATTTATTTTTTTATGTAGATTGTGAGCCCCATATAGGGATCACAATGTACTTTTTTTTTTTTTCTTCCCTGTCAGTATGTATTTGTAGAATGGGAGGAAATCCACGCAAACACGGGGAGAACATACAAACTCCTTGCAGATATTGTTCCTGGAGGGATTGGAACCCAGGACTCCAGCGCTGCCTGGCTGCAGTGCTAACCACTGAGCCACCATGTTGCCCCAATGTTTCAGGGCGATTGTCCTGTATCAGTGCGAAGTAGAGTACTGGTTGGCTAAGTGAGAGGTGATAGACATGGGTTAGAATGGGTACTAAGCCTCCTGAATGAGACTGCCTTTGCAGGCCATCTTATTCAGGTTTGCAAAGTCTTACAGACCAGACATGCTCTGCTAGGAATTCTGGATAAGGAATATACAAATAAATTCTCCCTGATGAAAAAGAAAACTTGCTATAACACCACTTTTAGATGTTATCTGTGCATAGATCTGTGTCTGGTTTTCAAGAAAACTAGTGACGTGACGTGACCATACCAGAATATCTTCTTCAAAGGAAGAGAGACCCATCCACTGACAGTTGTTCTGGAGTTATTTCCCCTTATCAGTGTAAAGCAAAGTACTGTTTGGCTCGTTGACAGGCCATAAATGTAGTCAGTGAAGTCTATGGAGATGAGAGGGAGAAAAATGAAGAGGCAGATAGAGAATACAGCTATAAATCAAGGTCTAATCTCTCTACAAAGTTGGATAGTATTTCACTTCATAACCCAGCTCACTGAGGAGACCCTAACTATTGCAGTGCATGTAATCTCTCTACTCTTCTACTCCCCCTCTCCATATACTTCAGTGGCTTGGAACTTTTCTCTGTGTATAGACTACTACAGTATGGAGGTCAACAGTGTTTCTTAGGAACAAAGATAGAGGTAAGTATTATGCGGGTTAGACTGTTGTGGAGGAGCGTTCTCCACAGTGTTTTGACCCGTGCCTGAATTTTGTTTACTAATATGGATGGAGTCAAATCCTTTCAGTGTACCAAAGCCCTGATATTTTCTAAAAAAAAACCCAGTGTTTTAGAAATAGTGACTACTGCAGGGGACAAAGGAGGTAAAAATAGAAAAAATAGGGACTTTTCTTTGGATAAATATATTACACAAATACCTACACTATTGACTTATAAAATAATAAAGAAAATATTTTAACACTTTAAAGTAAACTTTAAGCACAGTGTAAAGCTGAATATACACATTAGGTGCGCCAAATAAACATCTGGCGCCACTTATTCCACTAGGATAAGTAAAAGGGGCTGTGATGCAATTTTAGATTTGTGCTATTTCTGGCGAAAACAATATGCACACTTCTTTCTAATTTTTGCAATCCTTTAAAAATCCCAGTCTTTGTTTTTCCTGAAAGAAGAATTCAGACATCAGGGATGACCCCATCGCATATCCTGACAAAATTGTTAAGGTTCCACTAACAGATAACATATTGTGTATGGGGAGCTTATTCTGCAGGCTCTATAAAGGTAATCCGTTAATGGTTGGCACCAAGGATCTCTTACTCTGGCAGTCTTATGAGAAAGTATTTAGTATAACTCTGTGCGTAGTTGTAGGCGGAGCTACTCATAGATTGACAGCCTTCCTTGTATGAGTGGAACCGCCCACTGGACACTTAAACCTAAGCTCATAATAGAACTTGTCTAAGAAAAGTCATCATTCTGCACCTCAATCTCTGCAAGATGATGCCTGCAGATAGTGCCGCATTTATAAGTTGACAGGTTTGGCTTAAGTTTCCCTTATATTTAGAAGAAAATTCAATTTAAACATTATTTTTTAATTAAGTTACAGAATTATATGTCATGGTAAAACCTGGCATTGGTTTTCAATGGTAATTGCATATTTGTCTGCTGTGTTTTATAGCTTTGAAGTTGTAGAACTTGACACTGCACATTTCAGTCTTCAGCTTATATTGTTACAACAAGGCAGACACATGGTGCAGAGCAGTTTATGTTGTTTCTCAGGGGGTAGAGCTACTGCAAATCATATTGTGCATATATTATTCATTTACCTTCATATTAGCAGAAAACTGAACAAAGATTACATTATTTTCACTCTCCAGATATCATTTACATCCAGATAAAAACATACTGTCTATGTGGTTATTTATTTTTGCTTATGTCCACTCGCTCATCTAATGTCTCACACTAGCTGGCTCTTTCAGGACATTTCAGCCAAATGGGCCATGAATAATTGAGGGAGGTTTCTATCACCAGGACGCTAACAGTCATGGTAGACAAGTGCTGTTCAGAGGTGTTTGGTTTCTTGATTCAGTAAATGTTCTCAGAGGAGCCTTTAAAATTACAGCAGCTGTTCAGCTTCATTTAGCCAAAAAGAATAGGAAGAATAGCCTGTGCTATGCAGAAGAGCAATGGCAATCTGCACAGTTATGTCATTGACACAAATGTAGCCATGCATTAGTATGATAGATTGACTAGTGCACTGATTGGTAACCTTTTTGTGCCTTTCTTCTGGATCAACACTGTAGAGGTTATAGGTTGGACTTGATGGACCTGTGTCTTCATCCAACCTCATCTACTATGTAACTATGGAATCTCACAAAAACAAGATCTGATAATTGTTAAATTAGTTCCTCCCTCCATGGTTTCCAAAATTTGAAGAGCCCATTTTAGATTTAGACAATTGTGGAATAAAAATGTTTGGGTCAAGAGCCTCCTTAAGGCCCCCTGCCACCTTACTGATTCTTAAAGTTCAGTAAATAATTATTGTTTATACAATAGCAAGTTATACAATTTTCCAATATACTTTAAGCATCAATTCCCTGAAATCTTTTTTAGGTCTCTGCTTGCTATCATTCATTCTGCTTACTTCCAGTAGATCAGTCTCAGTCCATGGTCATGTGATAGACACACAGATTACAGTCACAGCACAGTAATCAGACATCTGCCTTGTAATGAGCTGTGTGCTGGAGTGACCATGGACTGTATATCACATGACCATGGACTGAAATCTATGTACTAAAAGTAAGCAGAATGAATGACAGCAAGAGATGTAGAAAATTGCGAAGAGTTGATTCAGAAAGTATATTGGACAATTCTGTAACTTTTGATCCTACAAACAATAATATTTAATTGCTGAAACTGGACAAGCTCTTTATAGACCTTTCATGTCCTCACAAATATGCGGTTTTATATACCTCTAGAAGCCGATATGTCAGGTTTTCCAATATGTGCCCCGTTCATTTTGGCACCAATATCTCCCCACTGTCAGAAGGGTGTTCTTCACAGTCTAGCGTTATCGCTGTACTTTGAGGAGCACTCCCTCCAGTACAAGTCTATAGAGGAGTCCTGCCGGGGGTAGGGGGGGGATGTTCCTCACAGCTCAGCAATGACGCTAGGCTGTGAGGAGCACCCTTATGACAGTGCAGAGATATCGGTGCCAAAACTAACTGCACCGATATTTCCAGCCCCGGGCACTGAATTCAGCACACTGTCGGCTTCCTGGCGGTACATAAAACTGCAAATGCATGAAGACATGAACAGTCCTCTTTAACCTATGTCTGTTACCACTGTGGCTATCATTGTTATACTGTAGATGTATTGTGGATAACAATGAATCACAAATCCATTGTCTTTATCAGCCTATGAAAGTGAAGCAGGCTTTGAAGTCTCATGCCTTGATTTGGATACCACTCAATGTATTGTGACATAGTGGGCAAAACCAAGCCATCATTACCATATAGGTGCACGTTCATCTAATAGAAGTCTTGTTATTGTATTCACAAGCAGGGATGATGTGTGGATATGATCATATTCATTACAGATAAGTGAAACTGTATATTCATTCCCTAGTTGCTTTAGTGGGGAGTTATTTTTATCATTTATGTAGGGTTTTGTCATTTATGTAGGGTTTTGTTTTCATCAGTACAAAGTATTCTCATTTGTTTTCTCCGTTTATATCATCATTTTTGGTAGTGGATAGAGTATGATGATGGTTTGCAGTGTATCCAATCTGAATAACAAGCCTGATCTCTTGCATGATTTTATTATTAGAAGCTCTACAGTATGCTCAGCACTATAAGAAAAGTGAATGAATATTTTAAGACTGATACATTAGAGGCAGCGATAAGCGGAGATCCCCTAAGGTTGAATTTCAAGCACAACCTACTCAAGAACCCAAAGGAAAACTACTATGGTTATATATAGAATCAACTGAACAGACTTTTTTAGAAATTAATTTTCCTTCTAGAGCAGACACAGTGCTGTATGTGCCTCACATATCTCTTTTTAGAAGATAGTGTCTCATATGGTATCTCAATTACATAGTTATTATTTTCTATTTGGGTCACTCATCAACAATGTTGTATCATAAAAGCTTGCTTCAAAGGGAATACTCACAAATAACTTATCGGGAGATAGGCCTTTATTTCCCCCTCCATTTATTGTAAAGTGAGTCAGAATTTCTAGTTTTGCATTAGATTAATACAATCTATGTCTAAGGCTACATGGCGGGCAAAAAAAGCACTGCAGGAAAAACTGCGGGTGCAATACATTACTATGCACCCTTCCCATAGATCGTGATGATGTTTCCTCTTTAGTATTAGCACCAGAGGTATAGCTAGCATCTCCTAGGCACTAAAAATAACCCTATAACAAGGTTCCATGGACCATCATATGACATTTATAAAACCAATGTACTCTTATAGGGCAGAGGATCTATTGGTTGTGGTTGTGGCAGCACTTTCTCCGAAGTCTCTGAATGTAATAGAGGTCATGGTCCTACGAACGAATCTACAAATACCAAAGATTGAGGCAGCCCCCAGTGGCAATGGCAGTCCTCACTCCTTCACTCCCTGAATGATAAGAGGCCAATGGCAAAAGAATATTGGTTTCTAATGAATGATGGAAGTGGAGCCTGAATGCATTATGTGGTAATACTGTATGAATATAAGTGTGTACTGCCTCAGTCTTTGGTATTTGTGGGTAGATATTGGACTCAGGCATGTGAACCCTGTAAAGCTACATCACTGATCACACCCGAAGTTCTGAAGAACCTGAGTGCTGATCTTACATGTTTCATGACTTCACTATAGGACATTCTCATTGTTTTTTTCTATATTTCATGGATTAAATATAAGGCTAAGGCCCTACGTTGTGGAAATGCAGTGTTTTGTTTGCTTTGCCAATGTTGTGCTTTCTAGTTTCAGCAAAATAAAGGAGATTCTGGCTAATTTCATCCATACTGAGGCAAAAAAGAGCAGCGGAAGAGAAAACTGAATGAGGCTACGGCTCCACATAGCGGGTTGCAGAGAAAAAGTGCTGCAGGAAAAACCGTGGTGGTTTGCTCTGCGGACTTTCTGCTTCCATTATACCGATAGGGAAACCAACGGCATTCCATAGGTATATTTGACATGCTGTGATTTTGGAAATTGCGGCATTTCCACTGCATGTATTTTTTGCAATGTGTGGATGGGATTTCAGAGACTGTTTACAACGAGGGGCCCCCAGCCTGAGAAACAGTGTGGAAAAAAAACGCAATGCATTTTTACTGCGATATTTCCACAGCATTTATTTAACTGTGCTTTGCTATGTGGGGCCTCAGACTAATGGATCTTTTCTGATATTATATAACTGCATGTGAACAATAAATAGACTATAAGTGGTTTATTACTGTAAGGCTTCAGATGAACAGAGTGTTATATTCCTTCTGTGCTCCAGTCTAAGGAAGTGTGAATAATCCCAGTAATAAAACTATTCAACAAAAAGATAAACCCTGTTTATTTTATGATAGTGCACTGGGCTTCACATTGAAAGCATGTCTGCCAAAGCCGGAAAGTAGACTGTTGTGATGTTCCTATACAGTGGGCCACTGTGTTAATATGGAACAGCAGAGAAGTATCAGGCTGTTCTTTTAGAAGAATGAGATCAGCATTATCTTGGTGACCAAGCACCCAGGGAGCGACACATCAGCTGCTGTGTGTACAAACTTCACATCCACCTGATTAATGGCGTCTTTCTTTGCAATGAGAGGGCAAGCGATTAGTTAAAAGCATCAGCAAAGAGAATGGTTGTGCAGAGGCCTGGAAACACTTGGAGAAGAGGGAAAGTTTCACTTGGTACTTGACATTAATTGGATCCTTTGTGCCTTTTCTCCTCTTGCAGAGAAGGGAGCATACTGCAAGGAAATGGACCACACAAGGAATATTAGACTGCCAGCTCCCGGGCTCCAAGGACTGCTTTGTTCATGAAAAAAGGCAGATTTAACCCATTTATTGATACAAACTCAGGAAGTTCTGGAATTCTGAAGGATTTTATTTAGCATACAACGTCACAACAACTTCATTCATACGTGACAAAGTTGTTGTAGAAAGAAATCCGAGCGACTAAAACCAAGTTATTTCCAGCTAATATTCTTGTATTCAGTCTTTAATCAAAATCATTTTAGTACATATACATACATTTAGTTTCATATTAGGACTTTTCCCATATGATGGCATATTACTAGAGTATACCTGCATTCATGATAGCTGTGGATCTAACTGGGGTATAGACATTCATTAATGTTTTTTTTGGTGGTGGTGATGGGTTTTATTAGTTGGGGGTTTTTTGCACAGCACAAGTATCAACCTACTGTGAAGGGAATACATAAATAAGTAAATAAAATTGAAATAAATACTGCTGGATTTTAGCATATTTTTAAAACACAGCAATTGACGTGGAAAATGTAACAAAATCACTAACAATTCTTAAAAATATGTATAAAGAGGTTGTCCAAGATTATGAAAATTAAAGCATGAAGCAGGGAAGGGTTAGATAAAAAGCACTGATGTTTACCTGTATCCTCCCCTCTGTGCCTGCTCTTGGTTGGCCATCACTATCACTGTTCTGTTCATATACAGTGACAACCCATCAACAGGACTGCTGCAGTCAATAACCATTCTCAGATGTTCATTGAGAGCAGTGATTGGTAGCAGTGGTCCTATTGCCATGATGTCACCACTGCAGTTGTTCTACATGACTGTTCTACATGACCACCACAATAATGCTAGGGCCTGTAATGAACTGCAATGCTCTCCTGACAAAATCAGAACAGTCATATGCTGACATCAGGAGGGACTGGCAATAGAAGGGAACACGCAGCTGCTGCTGGGCATAAAGGATCTGGAAAAGGTGAGTTGTTGTTTGTTTGTTTGTTTTATTTATTCCCCACTGCTATTTATACCAAAATGGAAACTTTTTTAATGAGTAAGTAAAAATTTTAAGCCATGCCTCCTCTTTACCAGCACCACCCCCCATTTGAAGATCAAAAAAAAATCACAAAGTATAACATGGGACCCCATAGTATATTACCCCTTCACTGGCCCCTATACAGTATATTGTCCCTACACAATAACATTACCTGCTTCTTTTGGCACTCATGCATTTAATTACCTCTACACATCATACACACCCCTTTTTTGACCCCCACACATAATATGGTCTCTTTTTTGACTCCACAAAGTAGATTGCCCCTTTTTTGGCCTCCACACAGTAAATTGACTTCTTTTTTTTTTACTCCGATGCAGTACATTAACTCTTTTTTTTTTTTTTTTTTGGTCCCCACACAGTGACATGTTAGGCCCCTACCTATTGAATTATTCCAACAGATAGCAGACAATATTTTACTCACCCATTGCTACTCATCTCCAGACGAGCCTCCAGAGGGTGCTATATGTTATGTCCCAAGAGCTGAAGAACATCAATTTTCTCTTTGACTAGCTGCAATGCAGGTACGCAACAATGCACTTAGTGCCTGTAGAATGTGTGGGTCATGGCCAAAGTTACAGTGTACATAGGGCTGAGCAATTAACTGAAAACTGACTGAAACCAACCATCAGTCTGAATAACTAACAGGATTTTATGCTCGTCTTTTGTTTCAATTTGGTTATTACAGTATTCGTGAGCTTTTGCGTGCAGTTTTGTTTGGACCGCAAATTCCCAAAAGGAAACTGCTATTATACTCTGTGGAAGCCCACAGGAGTTGAGTTAAAAAAAAAAAAAAAAAAACCAGTATTACTCACTTTACTAGGCCGCTGGTCTTTGTCCTCTTCCAATCTCCTGATTTACATCAGGGACTGTTGAGGCCCATAATTAGGACTCAGTGCTGGCGGGGCGTAGTATCACAATAATTCAAGTATCACATTGTCGCTGAGGCCCAATCACAGTCCTCGGCGGTCCCTGACGTCATTTAGGAGGCCGGAAGTGGCCTAAAAAGCCCGGAGAGTATAATAATATCAGTTACAGTTCGCCAAATCACCCCCTGTAGACTCTCTGGCCCCAAGCAAGTAACCAAGTAAGCAACTGTATTGGCAGATGCTGATTCAATTGACTACAAACTTGGTTTATAATGGGGACAAATAGACATTACTTGCCATTGGGCCCAGGCTACAATCCACTTTGCTCTTACTATAATCTGCCTCTGGGTATGTGGCTTTTTTAAAAAGTTTTTGTTTTAAAGGAGGCGTGGCCTAAATAACTATCCTAAGAGAACACAAAAGAAAATAAATAACAAAGTAAGAAAAAAACAACTGGACATTTTGGAAAATCACGACTGGTCTTTTCTGTGTAGGTATAATCGGGGAAGAAACTCTGCAGAAGAAAACTCTGCGAACTTTCTGTGAAAAATGCTGCAGAAAAATTATAATGCATTCTACCGTGTTCTCTTCCGCAGTGTTTTTTTGTTGCGGCTCGCTACATGGGGCCTTAGCTTTACAAATATATTTACAATGGGTTTTGTATACACCGTCTGAATATTCCCTTATATTCCTCCATGCCAGTATACCATATAAGGCTTGAAGGATCTTTATGTGGTTAACTTTATAACGTGTATTTTTATGGTCCAGAAATCTGTATGTTATGCTAAGCCATCGCAAACCTCTCTAAAAGAAAAAAAAACATGTAAAGAATGTAAAATGCTCTGCAGCTGCTAGTATGTAAAAAATGCTGGAAATCTCCAAATGTGCAGAGACAATTCCCAGCAGACTCATCCGAACTGATTCACAATAATATTTATTTTTTGCTTTTTTCTTTTTTTACTCTGAAACCGCACTTAGCAACAGAAAGTGTAAGCTGATCCCATCACAAACATCTGGCCTGAGCCATTTGTTTAAAGTCCAAAAGACAAAGCAGAAGGAAGAAAGTAATTGTGTCTTTTTCAACAGTCCGTGCAGTAACGCTACAAAGTATAAGAAGAAAAAAGAGATGTACGATGGAATTTTGAATGAAAGCTATACAATGAGAGATTATTGTCAGTGAGCATAGCGTACTTTTTATGCTTGGTTCACACATCAGTATGCCATCCGTCCATTTGAATTCAGTTTGAGACTAAAAACGGACTGCTGCACATACTGATTGTATACTGACACCTTTTTATGCTGATAGCTGTCGGCCCCTAGAGGACAGATAATGGGATTAAAAGTAGCAATTGTAAACAGAGTAGAGATAAGGACATATAATAAATGTCACAATATCTGGGTATTGAGTTGAATATGCATTTTGTATTGAAATATTGTATAAGGCGGAAAAACCCAGCACTTCATCTGAGATTATGGTGATGGCCAACCAGGTGTAAACGTTATCTGTCTAGTAAGTTGACCTGTTTGCTTTGCTGTGTACAGGCGTGGCCCAAATGACCTTTTGGTTAGAATGTTGTGATCTGCATGTGACTATTTCTTATATTTCTGTTATTAAATTGTGGCCTATGCCATTAGAATCTCTTGCCAACAGATTGCAGTTGGTGTTTTTTTATTGTTGGGTAATGATTGGAAATGGGAGCAGCAGGTCACCTCTCATCACCTATATGTTAAGGGTTTGGATTATTTCTAATGCAAAATGGAGTTCATGGATCTTAGGTGATATATAATGGGGTCAGCTGTCTTTGGAGTGGATTACTTAACGCTTTACCCAAAGCATATGGCTATTGTTTAACATTAACAAACATAACTGAGAAGTGGCATCTCTTATACTCACCAAAGAGTCTAAAATAATAAGGATGGAGCTATACATAGATTATTTTTGCACACGTGCATATTTAGTCATGTGACTTATGCTGAGGCCTACAAAAAGTCTGTATGTGGCAGAAGACTGAAGCTTGTTCTGCTCATCCCTTGAGTTCTATAAAGCCATAATACAGTTATATTTATAATCTTGCATGGGCCGTACTGTACGTTTGCACTCCTCCGAATTCATATGAATCCAACATTAAAAAATGCGCCCTGTTCTAAGGTAATTTTTACTAGTATCACTGAGTGTAGAGGAGAATAGCACTGTAACAGAGTTCTGCATGAACGCACCTAATGGCAGTAGTATGATGCAGCTGCCTCTGTGTGCACTCAGTTCTGCTGTGTAAGTAAAGTCTTATTTGCGTGGACTACAGGTATATTTAGTCTGGTGAAACAATAAGTATAAGCAATTCTAAGAAATTAATTATAGTTAGTTAATACACTGGATCCGCCTATTTAGCAAAGATGTTTACAGAATTGTAACTTCATAGCGGCTGACAATGAGAACAGCCGCCGCCACTTCTGATGTAGACCCAGGTTCTGCTTAATTTGACAAGTCTGCCTGCAGAATACACAAAATCTTCAACTGTTGTGTCCAGCAAATGATTATGGTGGCTGAGAACCAAGCAGAGATGCCAAGAACATCTCAACAATACTAGAGCCAGTTTCATTTATTTGCACTGCTTTGAAGGCTTTCCACATACCCACTCATATAACCTACTGGGGTTTAAATACCAGCGTTGCATGGACACATGCCCACTACATGGCAGGCCGGATTCCAAAATCAACCTCTCTATTTGTTGATTTGCTTTTATTGACAGTCTAAAAATTGCTAGGGGACATAGAATAAACAGTTTTCTAGTATCCAAAACAGAGGCAGATTATTTGTGGAAGTGAATGCGCAGGCACAAGCTGACAGATGACCAGGACTGAACGTGGTCCATAAAATTATGGAGAGAAGCAGATCCAGAATCTTATTCCCTAGGACGGAGCTCTCTGTTTTGGCTGCTATGTGTTTTAATTAGGGGTGGTAATGCTGTCGGAGAATTCATGTTTATTCTCAGAGCGTGTTTTTGGTTTCAGACTTGTTTAGCTTGTAAACTGATCTCAGCTCTCTTCTCTTAATGCGCTTCTCCCAAATGATTATATTTCCAATAGTTAAAATTATGGCTTGTAATGTTGGAAAATAACATTTGTAGAGGTCTCTGTAGATCAAGGCAATGGATCCAGTGGACCAGATGGAAGGAAAAGGTGAAACATTGGGGGTAAATGTGGTGCATTAATGCATAAAATGTAATATCCAAAAATGTAAAAAGATAAAGATAAAAGTCCACTCATAATGTCAACTCAGTATTAGAAAGTAATAGAAATGTATTTAACCAACAGAATACTGAAAAGTAATAAACAACTTCTACGCCCTAGAGGTATAAAGGACATTTCCATATTTTCCATTTAGTTTAATTATGTCCATTTCTCTGGCTTATATTAATGAGTACAATTAAATCTCCCAATTATACACCTCCTGTCCATATGTCTTTATAGGGCAAAAGCAGGGGCGGAGGGGGGCAAACTGGACAATTGCCCAGGGCCCCAGCACTTGCAGGGGCCCCTGTCAGTGGAATACTTTCTTAATATAGGGAAAGTATATGTCAGAAGAATGTGTAGCAGCGAGTGCAGAAGCTGCAGATCTTAAACAGGTAGTTCCACTCAGCGCAATTAGGACACTCTTCTCCTTCTCTGGTTGTCCTTTGTCCACCAATGAGAGGTGTGAGGAGAGCCCAGGAGGCCGGGCTTATCGCTATACAGAAGATGAACCCTGCCGAGCTCCTGCCATTACATCCTGCATGTAAGAGAAGGAGCAGAGGAAGCTCCAGCAAAGTGAAAGAAAAAAAAGAAAACACACAGGTACATGCTGGACAGTGGCGTAACTACCGCCGTAGCAGCAGAGGAAGCTGCCACAGGGCCCGGGACATTAGGGGCCCGGTGACAGTTGCTACCGCTGCTATCATTATACTTGGGGGTCTTTTCAGAGTTAATAAATTGTAATGCACATGATCAGACTTTTTATCGATAATTGTCCTAGTATAGCAGTCAGTGGGTGACATGACAATATTTAGTCCTGGTATAGCGGGTGATGTGACAGTATTTATTCCTGATATTGTGGTCAGTGGCTGATATGACAGTATTTAGTCCTGGAATAGCAGTTAACAGATGACTTGACAGTATTTAGTCCTGGTATAGCTGTCAGCAGTTTATGTGACAGTATTTAATTTAGTCCTGATATAGCAGTCAGTGGCTGATGTGACAGTTTTTAGTCCTGGTATAGCGGTCAGTAGGTGACTTGACAGTATTTAGTCCTGGTATAGCGGTCAGTAGGTGACTTGACAGTATTTAGTCCTGGTATAGCGGTCAGTGGGTGACTTGACAGTATTTAGTCCTGGTATAGCGGGTGATGTGACAGTATTTAGTCCTGGTTCCTCCCCGTTCACACTGTACAGCGCGATAGGCGCTGCTGTGGAGAAGGACATACCTGACTAACTATTAGGAACGCCCTTCTGACTGTAAAGCACTACGGTATCGGGACCGATAGCTCTTTACCTGGGGCACAGATCGGGAAAGCCAACAGTGCGCTGAATTCAGCGCACTATCAGCTTTCCAGCAGTATATAGAACTGCCTGTGCCCAAATCGGTGAAAGGTCCTCTTTAAAAACGACAACTCCATTTTAGGAAAAGTGCCATGGAGCCAGTCATGTGACCTCTTTCTGATAGTCAGCAAGGAAGCATGAGCTGTACATATTCTCTCATCATCGGAAGATCCATTTGGTTACAGATTCTCTTTAAGATATTTAATTGTAGAAAGGGACTAATAATGTGATATATAGTAAGCGCCGTTCTGGGGAAACACTTTCTGCCAAGTTTGTCTCGGGTGCCAAATAGCATGTCAAACCACTGATAGTGCCTTCTCTGCCTGTCTAGACCCCTACCACATCTGAAGCTATTAACCATTTTATTTTATTTAGCATCTATAAATAATAAACATTGTTTAACATCTTCTATTGTATCCAGTTTTATGTCTTCAGTTTTATGAATTCTTTCCACTTACAGATTTCTTTTCCTCTTGGCTCTTGGGGACCATTTGTTAATATTTTATTCCATGTTAACATCTGGGTTTGATCTGTCTGCAGCATATTTAAGGACAGCGGGCTTCTTTCCAAGTCAGTTTCCAAATGTGCAGGCTGTTATAACTGTAGAGCATGTCGCTTACAATCCAGCCAGCTGCAGTTCTATACAATATGAAAAAAAAACAAAGCCAAGATCGCTTATATAATAAGAAAAATAAACTGAAGTGTCTCCAGCGGGATTGTGTCATGGTACCTTCATATCAATACAGATGGGCTTCCTGCTACACATCTCTTTCTAGAAACAGAGCACACGGAGGTTTTTTATTTGTTTAGTCAGTTATTTCTGATCCTAATGTTTCGGAATAATATTTATAAAGTTTGTTACTTTTCATCAGAAAAAAATGAGTCTTTTTTTTGCTCACAATATAATCAGACAGCTGCCAAAAATAATAGTTCACCTTCCATAGCACAGCCTGAAAGAGAATGTAGCATCAGAAAATTCTCTTTAAAAAAAAAAACCAAAAAAAAAAAAACTGTATTTTTTTAAAAGGATTCTATCATTAAAATTGTATTTTTTCTGCCCAACACGTCGGAATAGCCTTAAGAAAGGCTATTCTTCTCCTACCTTTAGATGTCTTCTCCGGGCTGCCGTTTGGTAGAAATCCCGGTTTTCGTGAGTATGCAAATGAGTTCTCTTGCAGCACAGGGGGCGGGCCTCAACGCTCAAACAACACTGGGGGCGTCCCCAATGCTACGAGAAAACTCTCCAGCGCCGTCTCCATCTTTGTCTGGAACGGCCTCTTCTTCTTCCGGCACTGAGTTCAAACTGCACATGCCCGTTGGCCACAAGAAAATGGCCGCTTGGGGAAACACAGTGGTCCAGTGGTTAGCACTGCATCCATGCAGCACTGTAGTTCTGAGTTTGAATCCCGCCAGGAACAACATCTGCAAGGAGTTAGTATATTCTCCCCGTGTTTGTGTGGATTTCCTCCCATTCTACAAAGACATACTGATAGGGGGAAAAAATGTACATTGTGATACCTATATGGGGCTCACAATCTACATTAAAAAATAAAAATGGCCACTTACACTTACTATGTAAGCGGCCATTTTCTTGTGGCCGGTGGCCATGTGCAGTCGGCTTTGCCCGAGGCCCTAGGGCTACAAGTTTGAACCAAGCTCTGGAAGAAGACGCAAGGAAATGCCATTCGATATGAAAATGAAGACGGCGCTGGAGATTTCTCTCGCAGCATTGGGGACGCCCCCAGTGCTGTTTGAGCGCTGGAGAACGCCCCCAGTTCTGCGAGAGAACTCATTTGCATACTGATGAAAACCGGAATTTCTACCGAACGGTGGCGCAGAGAAGACATCTAAAGGTAGGAGAAGAATAGCCTTTCCTAAGTCTATTCTGACATGGTAGGCAGAAAAAATTACAATTTTAATGATAGAATCCCTTTATGTTTTTTTTCTGATTTCTGTACAAATCACTTTTCAGCAGCCATCTTTTTATCATATGAAGGCTGGGTTAAAACAACACAATCCACCTTTCACAATGGTGGTAACAGCTCCTCTTCTCTGGCCCAACCCTCAGGGTCCCCAAGATCAGCAGAATGAAAGGAGTGCAATGCCAGAAAACCTCTTATAGCTTCTATACATTATTATATTTTTTCCCTCTGCATATGACATGATAACTTCATATCAGATTATATTCAGATCATAGTTCCTGTTATATTTACGTAAATGGTATCTGTCTCATACGTAGGTCTCCATCAATGGGAGATAAATTGTGCTGCTCTGGTGACTTCTCATAGTTGCTTAGTAAATGAGAAAAGTTTAATGCAGAAAGTAACACAGCAAAGATTATAGATCTCTAAGTACATTATAGCCACTTACCGATCGATACTCATTCACTTACTGAATTAGTTTTTCTTTGCATAAGCCATCTATTCAGTTTTCAGAATAGAATTGCAAAGTTCATACGATATTTCCACTGAACATGCATTACTTTTCTTTCATTTCTTTTTAATGAAGACAGTAACATTAGGCATATGTTAGTTATATTTAGGGCAGTGATCTCAAGGTTTTGGGGCATGCTGGGAGTCGTAGTTTTGCATCAACTGGAGATCAACAGGATGGAGACTAGTGGATAGGGCATTACTAGTACAGTAGATAGTTCAAACAGTTCCACATTATAGGGGCAGTATTTTCACACATTACAGGCACATAGCATTATATCTCTTTCTCAATTACTAAAAGTCCATAAGGGTAAGGATACATATTTTCCACTGTGTTTTTTGTTTTTGCATGCAGCTCACCTGCACATCTTTATACTTTCCCCTATGACTTTCTATTGCTACTATCTGTTTGCAATGGCTTTCAGAGGTCACTGTTAAGCTGGCCATACAAATATGATTTGTCATTTGGCATATTACATAAATGTTTATTGAGTAAAAGACAATCTGATGCAGACTCTTCTCACAGCAGCTTATCTCCTAGTACAAGACAATACTGTGCTTGATGAAAACAACTCCTTGTTTTCTCAGAAGTCTGACATCAGGCGATAAAGTCAGTATGCCATCATATACATAAGGTCATACTTGTCAGCTCTCCCTTAATGTCTGGAGGGGCTGTGCGATATGACATAAAGAGGAATGCTCAGAAGTGAGGGTATGCTAGAAAAAAATTCTGCTTTCCAGATAGTTCTCCACAAATGTTGGCAGGTAAGCATTAATTTGTTCATAACTCCAATGACATATTTTCAGAATTATTTAGGCGCAGAAATGCCTCCGGGTTACTATGGAAATGCTTCTGGCAGAGAGGTACTCTGGAGATTTTCAGTACCAAATGTTGTCTAGTATTACTGGGCAACACAATTGAGGCGCCTCCCAGCATGGCTAACCTTGCTGGCCTATTTATAAATGGGGATAAACTGAAAGACTAGGGTTGGCCCCAGATCATACTAGGACCTCGTTCACATCTATGTTGGTAATCTGTTCGGGGGAGTCCACATGGGGTGCAAGCGGTGTGCAGTGAAAGCACACGGATCCCCATAGTCTATAATGGGGTCTGTGTGCTAGCCGCCAGATCTCCACATAGATCATGCGGACAGGAAAGTGCTTCACAATCTACTTTCCTATCCGCATGATTCATGCTGGCAGCGTGCAGCAAGCACACAGACCCCATTATAGTCTGGGGGATCAGTGTGCTTTCACTGCACACCACTTGCAAATGTGTTTGGTAGTCCGTTCAGGGGGGCCCCATGCAGACTCCCTGAACAGATTACCAAAGCAGATACGAACCAAGGGCAATTCTCTGCTCTGGAACAGTCCATATAACCTAGAGAAATATGATAAGTAGTGTGATTGGGTCATTAACTTTCCCAGTGGTGTAACTAGGAATGGCAGGGCCCCGTGGCGAACTTTCGATATGCTCCCCCCCCCCCCGACCGACGCTGAAGACCTCGACCAACTGACCACTACCGCCAGCCCCCCCCTCCCACGCATTTCTGCACACACTATCCCCCTCCATCTCTCCCCATTCTGCTTAAAAAAAACAGTGAGACAAAAGGGTTTCCGTTTTTTAAGTGGATTGGGTTTCTGTTTTTCAAGTCCGCAAGTGGACCCAAAGAACGGAAACCCGATCACAGGTGTGAAGCTAGTGTCCCTTGTACACCACATCCATATAATAATAATAATATAATAAATTTTATTTATATAACGCCAACATATTCCGCAGCGCTGTACAATTTGTAGGGTTCAAATCCAGACAGAAAGATACATTACAAAAAAAATCATTTCACACAATGGGACTGAGGGCCCTGCTCGCAAGAGCTTACAATCTATAAGGTAGAGGGGGTGACACAAGAGGTAGCAGGGGCGGCATTGCTTATGCAGAGGTCAGACACTTTTGTAATAGAGGTGACTGTCATTGCATAAACATAAGACTTTATGAGCAGTCAACAGTCGTGTCCTGTAACATGTGGATGGAGCTTGGACAGATAAAGTTATCCTTAGATGACATCATATCATGTGGGGAAGTGTGGGAGCGGAGACAGAGGAGGGTTAAAGGTTTACGTTAGACATTGTGATAGGCCTGTCTGAAAAGATGCATCTTTAGTTTGCGTTTGAAACTGTAGAAATTGGGAGTTAATCTGATTGTCCGGGGTAGAGCATTCCAGAGAAGTGGTGCAGCTCGGGAGAAGTCTTGTATACGAGCGTGGGAGGTTCTGATAATAGAGGATGTAAGTGTTGGGTCATTGAGTGAGCGGAGAGCACGGGTTGGGCGGTAGACAGAGATGAGGGAGGAAATGTATGGAGGTGCGGCATTATGGAGAGCTTTGTGGATGAGAGTGATGACTTTATATTTTATTCTATAATGAATAGGCAGCCAGTGTAGTGACTGGCACAGACCAGAGGCATCGCTGTAGCGTCTAGCCTGATAGATGAGCCTGGCCGCTGCATTCAGAATAGATTGTAGAGGGGAGAGTTTAGTAAGGGGAAGACCGATTAGTAAGGAGTTACAGTAGTCAAGGCGAGAATGAATCAGAGAGACAATAAGTGTCTTTAGTGTATCTCTGGTAAGGAAAGGGCGTATTCTGTAGATGTTTTTGAGGTGGAGGTGACATGAACGTGCGAGTGATTCAATATGAGGGGTGAAGGAAAGGTCTGCATCAAACATGACCCGAGGCAGCGGGCCTGCTGCCTAGGAGTTATAGTAAGGCCTGAGACTGCAATGGATATATCAGGGACAGATCTATTAGATGGTGGAAACAGTAGTAGCTCAGTCTTGGAGAGATTTAGTTTCAGATAGAGTGAGGACATGATATTTGAGACAGCAGAGAGACAGTTGCTGGTGTTCTGTATGAGTGCAGGGGTGATGTCCCGGGAAGATGTGTATAATTCCCCTACCTTTCACCTGCCTGTACACATACTCCAATACAAGGGGGCATTCACACGGAGTAAAGTGGCGCTGATTCTGCCATGATAACTCGCTGCAGATTTATGTTCACTATGAAACTTGAATTTTAAAGAATTTTTCCATTAAAAGTTATTTTTTATTGAAGAAGGTGATGCTGGACTTTTTATGCTTCAATTTCTTCGGATCAATGTTTTCAAGCCGTGGAAACTTCTCCGTGCACAACCCTCTTCAGGAACGTGAGTCCAACGTATAAAAAGTTTCTTTTTGCAAGTTGAATCCTAAACCTTCCCTCCCCCCCCAAATTTTCCTATTTTATGTAATGGCTTATATGGCAAGTGCCTCGTCGTCCTCACAGCAGTGCATCACAGAGTGATTTACCGCAGCCTGCCACTCTTCTGCTTCGTTCCAGTTTTACCGTAAACTCAGCTCTGCTACATCTGAGATGTAGCAGAGCCGAGTATACGGCACAGCAGGGAGGAAACAGAAGAGTAGTACGCTTCCATAGGAATGAATGGATGCAGCCGGCACACAGGGGGTTAAGTGGCCGGACGCCGGCAAAGTCTGTGTGCCGGTCGCTTCCATTCATTCCTATGGGTGCGTGCTATTCGAATAGTTTCGAATAGTACTCGCTAATCTGATACTACAGCTTTTGCCACAATGACTGGCCAGTAGCCAAGCATTTTGGGAAATAACCTCCGACCTTGATGCCACCAGAAAAGATCGGAATCCCAATCACTCAACCCTAGTCACATTATATCCGTCAGTGCTGCCCACATTGTAGGGTACTGGTATGTATGCAAATACCAAATACTGAATTTCTAACTCTTCAGTCTTGTTGGGACATCTATAGAGTATGCCAAAAAGTATTTTTGCAATTCCACCCACAAGGATTCAATGTCCTTACAATCTTCACCCATATTTGCCTTTGTTCATACTCATTTCCATGTCACTTCTGACATGATAAATTGTAAAAAGAAAAATGTTTGTTTTGGTACCGTGTTAGCCAGTTTTTTTGTTTTTTTTATGATAAATTGTGAGATGATCCCTTTAATCTTATCATGCTATGCTATCTGACTTCTTTGGGCCAGAGACTGCCATATAAGGGGACAGCTATAAAGGGCACAAGACTAAACTGAGACAGTTTAAAAATTATCACAATTCTTGTAGAACATACTCACATTCATACTGTAACATGATTCATTGAAAGGTGGAATGGAAAATGTGAAATATGTTGTATTATATTTAAACAATGTCTGTAGATATTTACAACACGTTCAGGTCATGCCAACAATGTTTCTCCGTCCGCCTCTTATTCTGTGACTCTTCCTACATGTTCCCCATCATTGATCTGAACCTCCTCTGTCCTCTGCGCTGTGACTTTCACACATTCTTTCTTGGCTTCAGTCACTAGTCACAGTTCACATGAACACACCTAACAGTGGCCTCTTTTATCTCGAGTTTTTACTTCTCTGTCATCAGCGTTGGGAATAGTTTTTTGTGTTGTCTGCAGACCCCATGTAATGTATGAAGGCCTCTCTATCTCAGCACTTATCTCCAAGAGTGCACTGAGCTGTTAGCAGCTATTCTTAGACCAAGTACATCATCCATGGACAGCGCTTATTTATTCTACCTTTGTTAATAAGAACTTTCCATGTTCACCTTCTAACAAGTTATTGACTGCAACAAAAGGTACACCGTCTTTGTTGAGCACATTTAGATCATTTCACCTCCAGTAGAATACACCTGTATATTGCAGATAGACCTGCAGTAAAGCTTTGTATTACTAAAATAATCTCAGATGATTTATGGTAATTTATTCATCTACATAAATATTACCATAATAGACAGTGAAATCATTGACTATAAACCAGAAATATCAGAAACGGGTTCTGTCTTGGCTGAACATCACAGAGAATTTTGATTCTGTCTTAGACCATCCCATTATTATACTGTCTTGCATATAATGCAGAATTACATATCAGCTAGGAATTATGTTATGTTATATTGAAATATTTTATTGAAGGACAAAAATACCCGAATGACTCTGCCTGAATACCATTTATATTACGTATTCTTTTAATATTATGGGGAAGGTAGCTCAGTAGCAGCAATGGTGCGAACCCAACCAGTCAGAGACAAGGACACAAAATCTGTAGCAAATAGGTTTATTTAGAAAAAAAAAAACAGCAAAATAAATAAGCCTTCACATCAGGCACAAAATGAGCAAAATAAAATACAGTCTTAACTTCAGGCAAAAGAATGTCAACCAAAACCCCTGCTTGTCTGAGCACTATCTAAACAATAAAGTAATAAGTGTACATGTGGCTAACTATCAACCACATGAGTAAACATAAACTGCGGGCAATACAGTCTCACCAGACTATCAGTGTGAACACCAGAAAAATTGTATGTCACAGCCCTTGTGTTTCCTGTGGTCCCAATGTGTGAATATACTAGCACTGCTGCACGAAAAACTATAAACCCTGCCGGTACAGGTGCTAGTAGACAGTCCCAAGAAAAGTAGTGATTCAGCATCCAGTCTAGTACCAGTTTAAAAAATTACTTTTATTTGACCATTAACATTTAAAAATAGCAAGAAACCAGTGACAAAAAAAGTAATAGAAAAAAGACACAGCACTTACATGAAGACGTTTCTTGGATTACATAGGACAACGGTAACACGAAAAAAAGACTTTAGCCGCCTACGCGTTTCAGGGTCAGAGCCCCTTCCTCATGGCGAAGACTATCAGTGTGTCAAGACAGATCACCACATACACCTCCTCTTGCTCCCAGGATCTGCCCTGAAGTGTAGGCTCTGCAGCCTTTTATGGCCTAGTAATGAGCCTTAGGACACACACCTGGGCTGAGGCCTACTCAAGACTCACCCTGGACCACACATATGTCAGAAACCTGGGGCTGATATAGCGGGACTCCAGCCTGTCACCTTCTCACAAGATGTATGAACAGTCCCATAGATGACTGATAATACACATTGTGCCTTACCAGTTTGTGTCTTGCCAACTTTAGGTGCAATGGCTAGGAAGTGTAATGGGTGTGTGTGATGTTGAGATCAAGGCTCTGTGGGGGGCCATATCATCACTTCCAGGTAATTGGAAAACCTAGGGCAATAGGATATTTGGCCCATGCTATATGAATTAAATGCTGTAGGATTCCCATGGAAATGTAGGACAATTCAATTAATTATGATATTGCATATTTATTATGGGATTAGCCCCTTCTGCTAATAAGTACATTGTAGGGGACTGCTATGTATACAAATACCTAATAAACCCAGAGATCTAGGTTATGTAGCATTCGCTGCTGATTAGACAGATGTAATGTTGCTTGCTGTTCTGTAAATCCTTTGTACGGTTCGGTTACAAACCAATGATCTTATTTATTCTCAGTCACTAGTATAATCTGCACAACAGTCTAAAAAATCCGTATACAATGTTATTTGCTACATCAGAGCCTTGATGGCCGTGGATTAACAGATTCTCAGTTTCCTCCTCATCAGTCATTTAAAATATCCCATATCTTACATAGCTCCGACATGGGTGATCTCCAAGCACTCATTCCACGTAGGTTGGAAAACATCCCCATGTATTAGAACACTCCATTACACCAATCTATAATCCACTGAAGACCTAGCTGTAAATCGCCAAATGTCATTACTTGCAAAACAACATAATGACACAATGCATTTGCCTGCGTCTCCAAATAGTGATATGGGCTAGTCTTTGTCTGTAACTGGATGCGGCTGACACTGTTCCCAAATTAGAAACCTCATATCTAATCTGTATTTTTGCATGGTGGTGCCTTGACATAGACTCTTACTTGATGAGTGAAGTTTGTGTTACAGATATTGTACAAATGAGTATGATAAGGAAAAAAAAAAATAGGTCAATATTGGATAGACCGAGAGAGATAGATTAACAGATAGCGTAAGCTACTTTATACGCCACTGCCATCTTTCAATACTCCAGCCAGTCTTTTACCTAAACATCCCACACAGGAGCTTAAAGGGGTATCCCCATGACGCTTGTTCACTAACCTGCAGGCTGTTGTGCTCTCTTCACTTCCTGCTTTCCTCGGCACATAGGTGGGCGGGGTTTCACTTGCACGGGATTGGTTGTAAATGAATTACCGCAGTATGAAGCTGATGTAGCAGAGCTGGATTTGAGTCAGTTTGCATTACATACAGAAGTAACAGACTCCTTATCTCAGCCCTTATCAGCCAAATTCAATTAAACCGACTGATAAGAGCTCAGAAATCCCGGAGCTCTCTGTGAAGCTCCGCTACTTAAAAGACACAAACAGCTCAGAGCTGCTCTCAGCCCCTCCCTCCCCCCCTGAGAGCAGGCAGCTACATCACTTGACAAATGAGCAGATAATCCCAAGGGCCATAGAAACTAGTGTAAACAATGAAGTGAATAAATTAAGATAGCGGCCAAACAAAGCAGTTTCGATAAAGCAATGCATTTAGGAAAAGTCTTAAATCCACATAAACTAGCAGTATAGATAGGATCCTTGTGATGGGACAACCCCTTTAACTATCAGGGTAGCATACATGGTTGCTGCTATGGGCTGAGCAACTAAGGGGGGCCATTTTCTCTGAGACCTACAATGCATTTATTGATAACTATGGATAACAACCTGTGAGCTGTATCTCAAGAAAATGTAGATCCTGCGGCAAGGAAACAGCCCGCCTCACACAAGTCATTCTACCAAGCAATGGTTAAAGAAGAACAAAGTTAGAGGATGTTCAGATCACTTTTTATATCAGTTCTGATCAGTTTTGTAGATACAAAATTATTTTATTTTAGAAATGTTATTTAACATTGGCTCTATGTAAATAAATGCTCATCGGTTTCCCTCCGCTTGCATTCTTTTTTTTTGCATCAGTTTATTTGTATCCACAAAACAGATAAGTTAAGGCACTGTTCACATCACATTTCTGTTGTCAGTTCAGCAGATCCATGTAGCGGATCTGTTTTTTTTTTAAAGTAAAAAACAGATACAAACACGCATCCTTTTTTACATTAGCATAACAGATCCCTTTTGTTTGAACAGGATCATGAATAGATAAACATCATGACATTCGTTTCGATGAATATTCATGATGTTGGTTCTCCCAGTTCATTACTGAAAATGAAAATAACATACAGCTATACTCACCTCAGTGATGATCAAAAGCTTAAAGGGTTTCTATCATTCCTGGATAGCCTTTAAAAAGGCTATTCTACTACTACCTTCTTTTTTTTCAATTCTCCCTGCTGTTCTGTTGTAATCTTGGTTAATTACTTTATGTAAATGAGCCCACCGAGCACCAATGGCGTTCTCCAGGGTCTGCAAGCACCCCCCACGTCATACCTTTATTCACGCCCATCCATTGCATGTGCACCATCTGACCCTCCTCAGCATACTACTCATTATGCTGTTCTATAGTGAGCTACACCAAAATGGCGCTTGGGCATGCTCAGTACCTCTCTGAACGGAGCAGAACTGCGCATGCCCGAGAATTCAAATGTAGCAGGGTGATCTGGCAGGAAGAACATCCAAGGAGAAGGAGGGTCAGACGGGGCACAAGCAATGGAGGGGCATGAATAAAGGTATGACGTGGGAGGTACTCGGAAGCCCTGGGTAATACCCAGGGTACTCGGTGGGCTCATTTACATAAAGTAATTAACCAGGATTACAAAGCAACGGTGGGGTGAATCGAGAACAAGTAGGTAGAGTAGAAAAGCCTTTTTAAAAGCTATCCAGGAATGTCTTTATCTCAAAACCACTGGCACCAATGATAGAATCCCTTTAAAGGGGTTGTACATTTTCAGACCAATATTGAGAGACGTGTTATTGTTTGCATAACAACAAATGCTGTGACTGTAACAAGATGTGCACCTGTGTATTAATCACATGACCACGGACTGATTTTTACCCACTGGGAGTAAGCAAGCAGAGATCTAGAAAACTATGAGGAATTGATACAGAAAGTATATTGGAAAATTGTACAACTTTTCATTATACAAATATTAACATTGGTCTCTCAATATTAGTCAGACAGTGGCCAACCCCTTTAATCAAGCTTAATAGAAATGGAGCAAACAGTTCATGGTTGGCTGATTTGGTTCTCTTTACTGTTAAGACTTGTGTGAAAATCTCATGTATTTTTAGGAAATGAAAGAAATTTTCTGAGAGAAGTCCTCAGTAGTTGATACCTTTTTTAATGGCTAACTCAAAAAGTTTTTTGATGACATATTTCGAGCTTTCGGGACTACTATAAAGGTCCCTTCATCAGGATGGTATAACACAATGTCTGAAGGTAGGCATATATATACAGAGAAATGGAGTGTTAGATGCAACATAGATGGAAAACAGAACATAAACAGTTTTAAAAAAAACACATATATATCAGTTCGCAGGAAAGTTCTCTGGGTTTATGGCTTCTTTGATCAGTGACGTGGTGTCTAGTGGTTATAAAAGGCCATAAAACCCTGGGCCCTGTTTAAACCTTGTTGGAGAGTGCGAAAGGTCTTCATAAGTTTAAATTCCCATATGAGGCGATCTTTTCTGTCTCTGAAATTCCCCCTTAGTACCAGGATCTTCATATCCTGGGTCATATTATGATTTTGATTACAGAAGTGTTCTGGCACCGGGAGGTCCATTCTTTGCTCTCTAATCGTATGTCTGTGTGAGTTCATCCTCATCCTAAGTGACTGTCCTGTCTCACCTACATACAGGCCCTCAGGACACTTAGTACACAATATCAAATACACTACATTAGGTGTGCTGCAGGTGAAGTTACCTGGGATCTTGTAGTGTCGATCAGAGTTCGGGATCTTTATTTTTTCCGTAGTCAGTATGTGCGGGCAGGTTTTGCACCTCTTCTGTCCACATGGAAATGTTCCTTTGTTAGTTGGAGGTGACAGTGAGCTGCTAATAATCATATTCCTGAGGTTTGGTGGCTGTCTGTAACACAGGAGAGGGGGTTCTGGAAATATGGATTTTAGATGGTTGTCTTTTTGCAGTAGTGGATGTAATTTGCGTGTAATTCCTCTCAGCGTCTCCAGGTGGGGGTTATATGTGACAACCAGGGGCACCCGAGTGTTCTCCTGTTTGGTATTGTATTTTAATAACTCCGATCTTGGTATTCTGGTGGCCCTGGTGATTTGGTTATCAATTGTTCTTGGATGGTAACCCTGCCTCAAGAATGTGTTTTTGAGGCCCCCAATGTGCTTGTCTCTGTCCACCGGGTCTGAACATATGTGATGGTATCTGATGGCTTGTCTGTAGACAATGGATTTCTTTATGTGTTTCGGATGAAAGCTATCCCATCTTAGTTAGGTAGGGCGGTCAATCGGCTTCCGATACAGTGATGTCTCAATTTTGTTGTCCTGTATCTTGATGACTGTGTCTAGGAAGTTTATTTCTGAGAAGGAGTGATTGAGCGTCAGGTTGATGGTGGGATGGAACTGGTTGAATTGTTCATGGAAGGTTTTCAGCTGTTCCTCAGACCCAGTCCAAATGATTAGGATATCGTCACTTTTGGTGACTGCATCTACCTACAGCAGACTGGAACCGCAATGGGGAGCAGAATGGCGCCACAGTACGCTAATCTCTTCATGGCCAAGCTTGAGAGTGACTTCCTCTCTACCTGCACCATCAGACCTCTGGCCTACTACCGATTCATTGACGATATCCTAATCATCGACACTACAAGATCCCAGGTAACTTCACCTGCAGCACACCTAATGTAGTGTATTTGATATTGTGTACTAAGTGTCCTGAGGGCCTGTATGTAGGTGAGACAGGACAGTCACTTAGGATGAGGATGAACTCACACAGACATACGATTAGAGAGCAAAGAATGGACCTCCCGGTGACAGAACACTTCTGTAATCAAAATCATAATATGACCCAGGATATGAAGATCCTGGTACTAAGGGGGAATTTCAGAGACAGAAAAGATCGCTTCATATGGGAATTTAAACTTATGAAGACCTTTCGCACTCTCCAACAAGGTTTAAACAGGGCCCAGGGTTTTATGGCCTTTTATAACCACTAGACACCACGTCACTGATCAAAGAAGCCATAAACCCAGAGAATTTTCCTGCGAACTGATACAGTCCTATGAAAAAGTTTGGGCACCCCTATTAATCTTAATCATTTTTAGTTCTAAATATTTTGGTGTTTGCAACAGCCATTTCAGTTTGATATATCTAATAACTGATGGACACAGTAATATTTCAGGATTGAAATGAGGTTTATTGTACTAACAGAAAATGCGCAATATGCATTAAACCAAAATTTGACCGGTGCAAAAATATGGGCACCTCAACAGAAAAGTGACATTAATATTTAGTACATCCTCCTTTTGCAAAGATAACAGCCTCTAGTCGCTTCCTGTAGCTTTTAATCAGTTCCTGGATCCTGGATGAAGGTATTTTGGACCATTTCTTTCTACAAAACAATTCAAGTTCAGTTAAGTTTGATGGTCGCCGAACATGGACAGCCCGCTCTCAAATGATCTGAAAACAAAGATTGTTCAACATAGTTGTTCAGGGGAAGGATACAAAACGTTGTCTCAGAGATTTAACCTGTCAGTTTCCACTGTGAGGAACATAGTAAGGAAATGGAAGACCACAGGGACAGTTCTTGTTAAGCCCAGAAGTGGCAGGCCAAGAAAAATATCAGAAAGGCAGAGAAGAAGAATGGTGAGAACAGTCAAGGACAATCCACAGACCACCTCCAAAGAGCTGCAGCATCATCTTGCTGCAGATGGTGTCACTGTGCATCGGTCAACTATACAGCGCACTTTGCACAAATAGAAGCTGTATGGGAGAATGATGAGAAAGAAGCCGTTTCTGCACGTATGCCACAAATAGAGTTGCCTGAGGTATGAAAAAGCACATTTGGACAAGGCAGCTTCATTTTGGAAACAAAAATTGAGTTGTTTGGTTATAAAAAAAAAAGGCGTTATGCATGGCGTCCAAAAAGAAACAGCATTCCAAGAAAAACACATGCTACCCACTGTAAAATTTGGTGGAGGTTCCATCATGCTTTGGGGCTGTGTGGCCAATGCCGGCATCGGGAATCTTGTTAAAGTTGAGAGTCGCATGGATTCCACTCAGTATCAGCAGATTCTTGAGAATAATGTTCAAGAATCAGTGACGAAGTTGAAGTTACGCCGGGGATGGATATTTCAGCAAGACAATGATCCAAAACACCGCTCCAAATCCTCAGGCATTCATGCAGAGGAACAATTACAATGTTCTGGAATGGCCATCCCAGTCCCCAGACCTGAATATCATTGAACATCTGTGGGATGATTTGAAGCGGGCTGTCCATGCTCGGCGACCATCTAACTTAACTGAACTTGAATTGTTTGTCCAAAATACCTTTATCCAGGATCCAGGAACTGATTAAAAGCTACAGGAAGCGACTAGAGGCTGTTATCTTTGCAAAAGGAGGCTCTACTAAATATTAATGTCACTTTTCTGTTGAGGTGCCCATACTTTTGCACCGGTCAAATTTTGGTTTAATGCATATTGCGCATTTTCTGTTAGTACAATAAACCTCATTTCAATCCTGATATATTACTGTGTCCATCAGTTATTAGATATATCAAACTGAAATGGCTGTTGCAAATACCAAAATATTTAGAACTAAAAATGATTAAGATTAATAGGGGTGCCCAAACTTTTTCATAGGACTGTATATATGTGGTTTTTTTTTTAAACTGTTTATGTTCTGTTTTCCATCTATTTTGCATCTAACACTCCATTTCTCTGTATATATATGCCTACCTTCAGACATTGTGTTATACCATCCTGATGAAGGGACCTTTATAGTAGTCCCGAAAGCTCGAAATATGTCATCAAAAAACTTTTTGAGTTAGCCATTAAAAAAGGTATCAACTACTGAGGACTTCTCTCAGAAAATTTCTTTCATTTCATATCCACTGGCTAACACGGTACAAGGATATGTATTTTTAGGACAAATTTATGCAGAAATATAAGAAGTTCTGAAGGTTTCACAAACTTCCAAGCACCATACTATATGATGTAGATCCTAAATTCACACTTGATAATAAATTTCTTTCATTTCCTGTCCTTCGATCTGCTCCATTCTATGAGGGATAGTGATAATGCAATTCATTGATGGCCTACTACATGTTATTAGTACATACAGCGCCTGTGACCTTTGTGCTTTTCATGTGGCCTTTATCCAGATGGGTATCTGTAAAGGTAGTCAGGGACGAGGTTCAATAGCCACAGCCATAAATCACAGGCCAAGTGTCAAACTATGGCACTTTATAGCCAGGCATCTACTTTCATCTGAGGTGAAATATACCCTGGAGAGAGCTATGTTACTTACGTTAAACTGCCCCCAGGGGACAAGGACCATATGTCAGTGTTTATTACTGCCATGGACTTTCCCTCAGATAACTAGCAGACAGGGACGCTTTCCCTCCAAACCAATTACTACCGAGTGATGCTTTACTGCAATTTCACTTACTGTATCCAGCACTCCATTATTACAAGTTATGATTTATTAGGGTCAGAAGTATCACTAATAAACACTGTACAAGACCTACTTACTGTACTGAACGTATATTAAGAAGGTGCAGATCTGTCAGACTGTGCTGCCCTATGCAAACGCAGCACAACATGGGCCCAGGTTCACCTTCCTAGTGATCAAAGCTGCACGGAATTATTGTGCCAATTGGTTAATTGGATCAATTGGTGAATACATTGAACATATTTATGACACCATTGCATATATCAGGGCAGTGCAACCCCGCCATAGGCTAAGGCCCCACATAGCAAGAAACAGCCAAACAGCTCTGTGAAAAAAAACGTAGCAGGAACGCTGTCACGGAGCAAAGGTATACGTCTTCCTCCGGATGGTCTTTTGAATCAACAGGGACGCAAGAGGTCGGGAGACAACAGCAATTTATTGTAATCCACAAAGTTAGTAGCCGGTGGCGGTCACATCAACCGTAATAACAATAAGTCCACAGAAGTCACAATCCAATGATAACTTTGGTTCCTTGGTCCTGTAACTAAGTCCTGGCTCTCTACAGAGCTGTGCACAGGCCGGCTAACACATACTAACTGCTAGCTACATCTATATACTAAACTGTTACTTCCTATATCTGGGGGTGGGAAGGGCTGAGTCACAGATCCTTCCCCCCTCACCTATGCCAAGGAGAGCAGACTCCCTGTCTCTTTTGAACAATGCACCGTCCAACATCTTCTTGGAGACACTGATCAGATTATCTCCACCCATTGTCCTCACTGGTCCTCACTAGTTAGAGGGATTTGCATACAATGTGCTAACACACTAGACCCTAATCAGCCAACTACACACTGATGTTTACAACAGGTTAGAGAATACATTCCACATGAAATATATATTACACATGGCCTATAGTATAGACTCTAACCATCCCGTGACAACCCCTCCCCCTCTCAAAACATGTGCATGACACAATTGGCCTACACAGGTAAATTGGGGAATGCACATCAGTCTCTATAGCTCATATGTCCTCCTGCCGGGATAACCCATCTGTGTTCTGGTGTTGGTTCCCTCGGCGGTGCTGAATGGTAAAGTTGTAGGGTTGAAGGGCTGGCATCTGGCAGAAAATCCGGTGGATCCATGTTGGCGTCTCTCTGAGCTTGGCTTCGGGTCACTGCTCCCACAAAGTGGCACTGTAGATTTCCAACATCGTTGCCTAACAGAACATCAGCCGGCAGCCCGCTCATCACACCAATTGTGCATCGTTTTGGTCCATAACCATAGTCGAGTTCCACAGTAGCTTTAGGAATACGTCTTTGAGTACCCCCTGCCAACTTGATAGAAATGCCAGGGCCCTCCTCTAGGGCCTCGGGTCGCACAACTCGGGGGTCCGCTACCGTTAGGAAAGCTCCCGAGTCCCGGAATCCAACAACTGTTCGGCCATCCAGTAGGACCTCCTGCAAGTGCTTCCTCTGAAGGTTTGCGGGATGTGTGGCGGAAGGCTGAATCCCATAGACCCCTGGAGGTGGAACAGATGGGTCATTCATGGAGTCATCTGGAAATGGGGCCAAACTTTCAGTCCTAGGGGTGGTTCCCAGGTAGTGAATAGGCCGGGATGCCACGGTGGCCCGTGCCCCCATGTTAGCAGGGCAACTAGCTTGCAAATGTCCAGGCCGCCCGCACCCAAAACATCTGCGCTCTAGCATTCTTCCAGTGGGTCGTTGTCTAGGGACAGGGTTGTTCATACCTGGAGGCCGATGGGCTGGGGCAGGGGTAGAGGGGGAATTGTAATCCTGAGGCCGGGCACGAAAGGTGGGTGGCTGGCTGAAGGGTGTCTGGCGGACTGTGGTAGTTTTCCGCTCCTCTGCAAACAACCTCTTCCACTGCGGCTTGATGGTCAGGCCCTCATCTGCAAGAGAAGCAGCTTGCTCAACTGTGGCTGGGTTCCGTTCCAGCACCCACTCACGGATCTCAGCGGGGCACTGGGAAAAGAACTGTTCCTTAAGTATGACTTGGAGGATCTTATCGACTGTGACAGCCTCCTCTCCTTCTAGCCAGCGCTTGCATGCTTGCTTCAACTTGTGGGCGAACATGTGGAAGGAGCTTCCCCCATTGTAAGACAAAGAGCGGAACTGAACTCGGTAGGACTCTGGAGTGACTGCATAATACTTCTGCACCGCTCTTTTAATGGCCTCATAGTCCCGCTGATCACTAGGGTCCATGGCTCTGAGAGCTTCCGCAGCCCCATCTCGTAGGTGCCCCACCAGATACCGGACCCAATCCTTCTCTGGGACTTCCATCAGGTGGCACTGGTGTTCGAAGTCCTGAAAATATCCATCAACATCCCCAGCCGCTTCATCAAAGGTCTTGAAGTGTTTATGGGAGACATATGGTGGTTCTCTCACTGTTGGGCTGGGGGTCGACGTTTGATTATAATTCCGCGCAGTTATCTCAGCCATTCGCATTTCATGCGCCATTCTTTCCTTTTCATGCGCCATTCTCTGTTCCTCCTTCTCCGTTTCCTGAGCCCTCTGTAATGCTCTACTCCTTTGCTCTGCAGTTGCTTCTAGCCCCAGCACTGCCAATTCCTCCTCATACAAAACAACCCATCTGCTCTTTTGGGTCTGTACCTGCCACTCCTGTATCTCTACTGTCTCCTGGGGGCAGCCCTCCTCATGGTCGCTTTGCAGGGTCATCTCCTCCAGTGCCTCGATCAGTTGCTCTTTCGTTCTTCCCTGGTAACTCAGGTTTAGTTCCCGGGCCCTTACTTGTAGACTTGCCATAGTCCAGTTCCTGTATTCTGAGGTTGTGGCTCCATTAATCGCTGAGCTGCTGTAGTCCATCTCGCTGTCCGCTGTTGATCCCACCGCTGCCAACCAGTTGTCACGGAGCAAAGGTATACGTCTTCCTCCGGATGGTCTTTTGAATCAACAGGGACGCAAGAGGTCGGGAGACAACAGCAATTTATTGTAATCCACAAAGTTAGTAGCCGGTGGCGGTCACATCAACCGTAATAACAATAAGTCCACAGAAGTCACAATCCAATGATAACTTTGGTTCCTTGGTCCTGTAACTAAGTCCTGGCTCTCTACAGAGCTGTGCACAGGCCGGCTAACACATACTAACTGCTAGCTACATCTATATACTAAACTGTTACTTCCTATATCTGGGGGTGGGAAGGGCTGAGTCACAGATCCTTCCCCCCTCACCTATGCCAAGGAGAGCAGACTCCCTGTCTCTTTTGAACAATGCACCGTCCAACATCTTCTTGGAGACACTGATCAGATTATCTCCACCCATTGTCCTCACTGGTCCTCACTAGTTAGAGGGATTTGCATACAATGTGCTAACACACTAGACCCTAATCAGCCAACTACACACTGATGTTTACAACAGGTTAGAGAATACATTCCACATGAAATATATATTACACATGGCCTATAGTATAGACTCTAACCATCCCGTGACAAACGCATTGCATTTTTTTTCCACGGAAATTTTCACAGAAAGTCTGCAGAGGGCCCTGTGGATTTTCTATAATAGTGTAAATATATGGAAAACGCCAGCCGTAGGTGTAATTAACATGCTGCAATTTGGAAAAAAAAAATTCAAAGTTTTTGAAATTACAACATTTTTGCTATGGATATTTTTCTGCAGTGTGTGGATGGGATTAGCCAGAATTTCATCCATTTTGTAGGTACTGTAAAATGCAGTGCCCAAATTGCAGCATTTACGTTACGTGGGGCCCTGATTGAAGGGGTGCTATGTTTGTACATAGCGTTAGCGTCTTAGACACTTTTTTGACCTGTATAAAGAGTTTGGCTAATCTGAGAGGGGCAGGGTTTATGATCTTCTGCTGTGCGCCAAAACTGCGCCAAAATTTTGGTGCAAGTTGTGTAATGTTAGACTAGATAGTTTCACAATACACCAGATTTATCATACAATGTCAGACACAAATTTGACACAGTTTAAAACGGTCTAGTCTAGCTTCGCAGTGTGTAAAACTAAGGCTATGTTCACACTTGCACTAGGCTCTCCATCATTTAGGGCTACCACAGGGCTTGAATGACAGAGAGCCTGTCTACTAAAACAGCAGTTACCTATTCACCAACCCAATAGACTATAATGGGGTCCTCCCGGTGTCTGTCGGGTTTCCAAAGGTTTTATACTGAATCCGAAGGAGAGAAAAGTCTTAGGAGTGCCCTCCTATGGAGACTCCAACTTAGATGTGAACTTAGCCTTAGGTATCATGCATACAACATGTGTAATTTTTGGTCCACAAAATATGACTCAGGGTACAGTTTTTATGGTCTGTGTGTCTTCAGCATCTGTATGTATGTCCATATTGCATCAGTGTGTCATCCTTATTTGTGGATCCGCAAAAAAAAAACATGGGTAGCTAGGTAACATCCACATGCCGTCCGTTTTTTTCTTTGTCTCATAGACTTCTATAGGATAGTCCATGCTGTAAACATTGAGCAGGACATGTTCTGAGTTTTGTAGCAGGGACTCCTGGTCCACACACAGACCTGTGGAAAACATGGTTGTGTTCATAGGACCATTAAAAATTTATGGGCCAGTGTGCTATTCTGGTTTTTCCTGGCTTGAAAAAGAACACGGTCATGGGCATAAGGCCTTAGGCCAATGTGCTATCTGGGTTTTTCCTGGATAGCACACTGACCCATACATTTCTGTCGGGCCATGCACACAACTGTGTATTAAACCGTCCTGTGTACGTGCCGAGTGTCCCACTCTGGGCTACAAAACTCAGGATAGGTCTTATTCCTGTCTGGTTTTATGGCCATGCTTCTGCAGCTCCTATTCGTTGAATGAATGAGGCTGCAGAAGCACAGGCGGCACACAGATGACATCCGTGTGCCACTTGTGTACGGGCTGTGCCATTCAATCGCGGGAACCATTGTCCACCATGTTTGTTTACCTTTGTAATGAAAGATAAAGTACTGCATGTCCAACTTAATCTTCCATTATAAAAGAAGCCAGTAACCAATTGGGAGGGGATAGGGAAGGAGATGTAAAATGGCTCTTGACTATTCTGACTTTTATACTTTGTCCTTTATTATAGGTGTTCTGAGGGGATTTACCTATAACTGGAGCAATATTGGGGTCCATGAGCAAGATTCCTCAGTGCTTAGAGATGACTTCTCTCACATACTTGGACTCATAATGTGGCATCATCTGGTTTTAATCCTCTATGTTTTTTGGAGTTAGCAAACTAGTTTGATCACTTTCTAGAATATGTTGGTAAATTGTTAATATGTGGTCCGGGTATCCTCATGTATGGAATCTTCACTTCAGGTCCACAGCCTGTTTTTTTTTTTTTTTTAATTCAGGGATAGGGAAGCAATTACAACATAAATAGCAGTACTGCCCCTTCTAGATGTCCTTCTTAAGGGGAAAGTAGTGGTGGCTTTCCCACTGAGGCAGAGAATTGGTTGGTGTGGACTTGTGATATATTGTAGTCTAATATGGTCAATTAAAAATTGTCATTGCATCGCTTCCTCATTGGATCCCATATTGAGGGTTTCCATGAACAGGCACCAAATGCAAATTCAACAGTCATGTCATATAAAGAAAACAGGGATCTTGTGGATAGCCTCTGTGTTTTCATGTGTCCCATGTTGACTGTCATTGCATCTTTCTGTATGAGGAGACCAACACTTCTACAAGTAGGGATTAAACATGGCACACATTAAACAAGGTTCCTCTAAGAAAATGCGCTGACACTCGGCAGGATAGATGTTTTACCTAATGTGACATCCCAATATTTGAGTGCTCACTGCTCAGGGATTAGACAGTAAACAGGTGTAGGTAAGAGTAATGACCATAACAAGGTCTTATAGATGGGCAGATCTCTTGCCTCTATTAAGTGCTGAACACTAATTTAGCAAGTTCATGGTGCTCTTCTAATGTCCATTAATGTACAGCAATTATCATGACTGTACAAACTGTATGGGAATAAACAATTCTTAATACATCAGGGGATGTGCTGTAGACAAACAAAGATCTTAAAAGAGACCCTTTCTCCAAATATCAAATAAAGATGAACATAAATAAACATAAATTATGAATCTCCATGTCCAAAAATGCCCAAGCTATCAATATAGGACGAATCTATAGAGGGGAAAAAAATTGCAAAAATAAAAAGTACATTTGGCCCCACAAAGCATTATGCATCCCACACATGGAAATTTAAAAAAAAAAGTTGTCCGAACAGGTGTCAAAATATGGCAACACAGAGAAATTCTTTTGCAAAGTTTTGGATTTTTAAGGGGTTAAAAAGTAAAAAGAAACAAACGTATAAATTTGGTATCACCGTAATCACTGTGATCCACAGAATACAAGTGACATGTCCATTTGGCTGCACAAACAAAAAAACGAAGTCAGTAAGAATGTTGTACAATTTTACTCTAATTCCATCCCATTCTGGGGGGTTTTCCAGGTTGTCAGGAATCGTATGGAATATAAAATGGTAGTATCAAAAAAATACTATTTATCCTGTAAAAAATAAGCCCTCATATAGCTCTGTGACCGCAAAAAATAAAAAAGTTATGGCTTTTGGAATGTGGGGAGTTAAAAATGAAAATCAATCTAAATAATAATAATAATAAAGTTTGTAATATTTTACCCCTAAGATACCTGCATAAAGCTATACATAACCTAGGTGTAGGTACCTTGCTGATACATGGCTGTCACTCATAAGCTGCTGTTATACTATACTGACATGGAAAGATGCAGGAATGATCCCCCATGCAGAAAAAGAAAAAAGAAAATCCTGTTATTTGGCAGCACTGTATTTATTTAGCATGTGGGCCAGCCAGTCTAGGTGACAGTGAATGGCCTGCTGTCTCTTACATGACAGGAAACCCTTCTGTGGAAGTGTCACTGAGCAGCGTGCAATAAAATAATCAGTCATGTCAGGCCCTGCCTTGTACTTTCATCTTCATGCACAAACTTTCAATGGATTCTGACATCTGGAACAAGGAACTCATATCATGCCTTTCCAAATTCTCTTGGCAGAGCTCGTCAGGCAATTGGAAAAAAATATATATAAATGTAAGCGTTTTATTCTGGATTGTTGTAGAATTCCATTAAAAAAAAAAAGAGTTTTTGTATTCATTGAAAACATTACACTAAAATAATACTAACTTTTGGGTAAAGTCACGATAAAGAAGTTGTCAAGCCATTTGTAATACGGGCTTTGCAAAGCTGTACAATGTAAAGTTCTGCAACCTACCAACAGGCTATGGCCTAGGTTTATTATTGTGGTTGCAACTAGACATGGCGTATCTAGTTTGAGTTAAAATTTTTCAGACTTATTAGGCATGAAGGTGTGGTATCTTAGAAATGGGTTTGGTTTTAAGTGCTCCAAAATGTGCTAAGCGCACCAAAATAGTGTAGTAAAGCCCTGCCTCAAAGCAAGCCAACGAAGGCTATGTTCACATCTGCACCCGAGTCTCCATAGCAGTGTCCATTTAAAAATCAGCAAAGGTCTTTTTCCTCTGCTGGTTTCTTTTTAAAATGTGTGGGAAATGTAGCTTGGTAGAAGCAGTGGTGGGGGCTCAAACAGTCAAGACAGGGACACAAAATATGCAGCAAACTGGTTTATTTAGAAAAAAAAAAAAAAAGAAAAGAAAGAAATCTTGAGTTCAGGCACAAAATTAGCAAAACAAAATACAGCCTTAACTTCAGGCAAAAATAAAATAAAACCTGCTCGTCTGAGCACTAACTAAACAAAGGTACTCTAAGGGTAGGTGTAGCTTACTACCAGTCACACAGTCAAAACAAAACAGAGTCTATGATCCACACTGGTCTCTCAACAGATAACAGGGTGTTGGGACAGAACCCAGCTTCTACACTCTCCCCCAGGAACTGCCCTGAAGAGCAGGATCTGCAGCCATTTATGGCCCAGTAAAGAGCCTCAGGACCCACACCTGGGCTGCAGCTTATTCAAGATCCATCCGGGCCCACACATATGTCAGGAATCTGGGGGAGATATACTGTGACACTAGCACTCTGCCTGTCACCTTCTCACAAATGATGGACACCCAATGGACCCCATTATAGTAAGATTCTGTGTGTTACTGCTATTTTAGCAATCCGCCAAAGGACCAGAAGAACAAAGAGGTGATGCTAATGTGAATTGTGATATACACTAGAATGTTGAAAGATCCATCAGATTTCTCAGCCAGCCTCAGCCACTGGAGCATTTTCAGATGGTCTATCTAAGTTTACACTGTCTAACTATTGGCAATTCTGAGCCTTTGTGCTTTGAGTGGTCACTTTTTCTAGAACTCTGCTTGCTGCTTCTTTCCATCCTGAGACTGACAACCTAAGCATTCCTAATACTATTCACAGCAGAGAATTTGTTACACTTGTACCCAGTGAAATAATTGAATTGTTCTTCTTTACATGTTCTCCTATTTTCCCAAATGTTTGCACATCATTTTGTACCTAAAAAGCCACAATTGACTAGTGAATGCCTACACTACCCCATTTTTGCAAACTCCGTTTTAATAAATGTGCGGCATATTTTTATGGTAGGGTGTTCTATAAATGAGGGTATTTCATATTGTCTAGTACTGGAGATAACAAGAAGGAAATCACTGTATGCCCCCTGATAACAGTATTGTGTATAACTTCACTTACTGCCCATTCTCTATGAAGTAGCGAGCTACAGAGTCCGGACAGAGCTTGGAAACCCTCCAGAATACCCAGTGTACTCTTCACGAAAACTGAAGTAAAAGCAAACAAGATGTAATAGATAGATAACCTCACGAAAGCCCCTGGGATTAGCCTGAGAAACAGAACATCCAACTGCATCAGCACAGGACATGTCCCTTAGGCACACAGATATGTGCAATCTTAGTGGAAAATTCCTACTTTTATTAACACCGGGGTACTTGCAAAGACGTAGAGGGAAAAACTGCATTATATATATATATATATATACACACACACACTCACTGGCCACTTTATTAGGTACACCTGTCCAACTGCTCGTTAACACTTAATTTCTAATCAGCCAATCACATGGCGGCAACTCAGTGCATTTAGGCATGTAGACATGGTCAAGACAATCTCCTGCAGTTCAAACCGAGCATCAGTATGGGGAAGAAAGGTGATTTGAGTGCCTTCGAACGTGGCATGGTTGTTGGTGCCAGAAGGGCTGGTCTGAGTATTTCAGAAACTGCTGATCTACTGGGATTTTCACACACAACCATCTCTAGGGTTTACAGAGAATGGTCCGAAAAAGAAAAAACATCCAGTGAGCGGCAGTTCTGTGGGCGGAAATGCGTTGTTGATGCCAGAGGTCAGAGGAGAATGGCCAGACTGGTTCGAGCTGATAGAATGGCAACAGTGACTCAAATAGCCACCCGTTACAACCAAGGTAGCCAGAAGAGCATCTCTGAATGCACAGTACGTCGAACTTTGAGGCAGATGGGCTACAGCAGCAGAAGACCACACCGGGTGCCACTCCTTTCAGCTAAGAACAGGAAACTGAGGCTACAATTTGCACAAGCTCATCGAAATGGGACAATTGAAGATTGGAAAAACGTTGCCTGGTCTGATGAGTCTCGATTTCTGCTGCGACATTCGGATGGTAGGGTCAGAATTTGGCGTCAACAACATGAAAGCATGGATCCATCCTGCTTTGTATCAACGGTTCAGGCTGGTGGTGGTGGTGTCATGGTGTGGGGAATATTTTCTTGGCACTCTTTGGGCCCCTTGGTACCAATTGAGCATCGTTGCAACGCCAAAGCCTACCTGAGTATTGTTGCTGACCATGTCCATCCCTTTATGACCACAATGTACCCAACATCTGATGGCTACTTTCAGCAGGATAATGCACCATGTCATAAAGCTGGAATAATCTCAGACTGGTTTCTTGAACATGACAATGAGTTCACTGTACTCCAATGGCCTCCACAGTCACCAGATCTCAATCCAATAGAGCATCTTTGGGATGTGGTGGAACGGGAGATTCGCATCATGGATGTGCAGCCGACAAATCTGCGGCAACTGTGTGATGCCATCATGTCAATATGGACCAAAATCTCTGAGGAATGCTTCCAGCACCTTGTTGAATCTATGCCACGAAGAATTGAGGCAGTTCTGAAGGCAAAAGGGGGTCCAACCCGTTACTAGCATGGTGTACCTAATAAAGTGGCCGGTGAGTATATATATATATATATATATATATATATATATATATATATATATATAAGCTTTCCTTATCTCCTTTTGGTCAGGTGCACATGATTATAGGAATGCGTGACAAATATATATCATTTTATTCAGCAGCCCTGAGAGGTGTGCAGACAATGGTTGAGGCCTTTTACATGGGACAACATTGACCGTGACCTTTATTCAGACTTAAAAATGGATGCCACATACAGGTGAACAATTGCACGCATAAACAACTCCCTACCTTGTAAATTGCTGCTTGTTATCCAGGTGGACGTAATGCAGCGAATTAAAAGCATCAACAATCTATCTGGTGCACCTATTTGGGGTCATCAGATCCACTGTCAGGGCAGTAGCTGTATAATACAACCTTATCACAAGTGACCCTATGCCCTTTTCCACTGGATTTTGTTGTTTAAAGTGTAACTAAACTTTTGGACAACTTTTGATTTTCTGGAAGCATTTGTGTTATTAATAAGTTTTGGAATATACTTTAAAAAATATGGTTTCCTTTCTATGAAATGCTGCCTTGTTTTCCTCTTTGTCTTGCTTCTCTATTGCGAGCTATATCCTGCTTCTCTCTATGTATGGAGTAGGGGCTTGTGTAAAATGAAGAGAAAATAAGGGTAGGGGAGAACAACCTCAGATACTTATAACTCAGGCATTATATAACATAGACAAATGAAACTCCAGTATAACATATGTAATTGAATGGATTAATACACATGGAGTAGTGTGATTAGTGTGCTATTAATATTAGTGCACACTGACACATTTCTTGTAAGTCACAGATAAGACTTGATGAGTATCATGCGGTTAAATCTGGTCATTAGTAAATGCTAACTGTTGGTAATTAAGAAGAAAAAGATCTCCTTTCACAGTGGAGTTATAGCGCCCCATGGTGGGCATCATAGTGTACTATTCCTATTCACAACATTATAACATTAATTGATGTTAGGGTCCATTCACACGGAGTAACGGCAGGCGTTTTTTGTGCTTATTTTTACAGCCGTAAAAAGCAGTCTCCATTGAGTTCTATAGTAAAATGCTGGCTTTTTTACGCCTGTATTTTTACTTCCGTTATTTTACGTCCGTAAAATAACGGACGTAAAAATACAGGCGTAAAATTACTATAGAACTCAATGGAAACTGCTTTTTACGGCTGTAAAAATAAGCACGAAATAAGGGTGTGGCTTCAAGGAAGGCCGATGTGTCCTAAATTTCAACACCATGCATTATAGCGCAATTTTTTTTTGTGTGTAAACTAAGCAAACTAACAGGAGGTGTAAAGTTCAGACTATACAGTCTAGGAATCAGTGTTGCACTGTTATGTCTAGTGCCCACCATTGGAATAGATTCTAGGGGCTCATCCTACTGCGACTGGCATACAAGCAATAAAAAAAAAAGTCACATCACTTTCTTGGACGTATCAGATTTATTATAATTTCTGACAGCTTTTTACCTGAATTCTACACCAGAAAGAAGCTGGGATGGAGTTCTGTTTAGGTGCACAGACCCCAGAAGATACTGTGAATACATGTGCACTGCATTTTAAAATAGGCACAGACTCTAGTAGGTGGAAACCATTGTTCTTGATAATTCAGCTCTTATATTTTCTGTATTTCTCAGTGATGTTGCAGTCTGTATTGACTGTGGCATCTGAGGGGTTAAAGGGATCCTATCACTCAGACGCAATTTTTTCTAGGTACCACGTTGGACTAGCCTTAAGAAAGGCTATTCGTCTCCTACCTTTCGTCGTCTTTTCCGCGCCACCGTTTGCCTACAATCCTGGTTTTTCTCGGTATGCAAATTAGCTCTCTCACAGCACTGGGGGCATCCCCAATGCTGCGAGAGAACTCTCTCCAGCGCTGCCTCCATCTTCTTCAGCAGCGTCCTCTTCATCCTCTTCTTTCGGCGGTGGCTTGTAACTTCTAGGCCTCAGGCAGAGCAGACTGCGCTGGCCCACAGGCCACGAGAAAATGGCCGCTTGCACCTCTTTGTTTCCCCCCTCCCTAGACCCCGGCTTACACCACCCCAACCCCCGCAACCCCGGCTACCAACACCACTCTTTCCCTGTGACCTTGGCTTCTAGCACCCCACAACCTCCAGGCAGCCCGCCCGTGCACCAAGTGTGTTGGCGTGAATAGGGTGTGTACCTGTCGGTTTGCTGACGTGCGCTCCAGTCACCCCTCCTCTTCCCAAACCCTGGGGCCCCGGCGAACTTACGGAATGGACGCCGTGTCTGCGGTGACATTGTCAGTGTGTCAGACGCTGGCTGCGCAAGCTGCTCTTGCTCCACACCCAGTCTCAGCTGCTGAAATCAGAGTACAGTGTGAAGGCGCTGCGGCCGACTTCAGTCTCTTCATGTCCACCCTCTCCAGCACTTGCATCAATCGGGCTTTCCGTGCCTACGGTGGTGAAAGCCGGCAACCTACGGGGATGATAATGCACCTTTCGGACCCCATTCTAGGTATGTGTGAAATCTCACAGCAATCCTTTAACCTGTGAGAATGATTGAGGAACAAACATCCAAACACACAAACTTTCACATTTATAATATTAGTAAGGATGCACCCATATATTATATGGGTTATCCACCTTTGTAATACTGATAGTCTGTACTTAGAATAGGCCATCAATATTACATCTGCGGTGGTATGACATCCAGGATTCCTGCCGAACAGCTGTACCAACACAGCACGGCTACAGGCAATAATAGGTCAGGAGCCATGTTGCTCCTCCATCATATCATGTGCACCACAGAGATACCTAAACCCACCACTACTCAGCTGAGACTAGTTACTGGCCTCAGCGACCGCTTGTGACCAGGTGATGACGTATGTGAATGATATCACTGGTCCCTCTCCAGCATCCCCTGAGGCAGTCTGATGTACCTTAAAATCAGTTGGGGACTTTGCATGTTTTGGTCCCTTTTATTTATTGACCCTATTTCCACTATCTCTTGCAGGAGTGCACATGGGTCTGATGTGGGTTCGGTTATACTTTTACCTGACCCATGGTTAGCTAGACTTAGTACTGTTGTAACACCCCACCTCCCCGTAAGGGGACAGGGCTATTATGAAATCACGCACTGATACCTAGTAACACCGAAGCCCCGCGTATAGTGGGTGGATCAAAAACAATCAATGAACCCTGTCGTTATAACATCAGAAATGTGTTTACTATGGGTAAAATACTTTTGGCCATGTTTTAGCTTGCCTGGACTTCAACCTCCTCTCTAGCATCCCTCTGCAATACCCTCTTCAACTCCATTCTCCAGGATATGATTGACAACCTCAGCATCAGCAACATTACTATACTGTCTGGTGCATGCCTGAAGAATCAAAGATGGGCAGAGTACTGTAGAGGAAATCTAGAGCTGAGACGGAAGTCCAGGCACACCAAAACATACCCACAAAGCACTGCACGCTCGTTTTCATGTTTGGAGTTGTTTTACTCCCAAGTTCGAGCTGAAAGCCTCCCTTTAAAACTGATAGATTCCAAGTGGGGTGTTATATAAGCTCCTGTAGGCAGAATGTGTAGGCGTCCCAATACTTTTGTCCATATAGTTTAGCTGTAGAGCCACAAGTTACTGTGGTAAAGTATTCTTATATCTGTTTTATGTTATGATTATTAATCTACTTTTTCTGTTAAGGCCAACAGAAGAATCAATAAACCTGAGACCTGCTGCTTTCCAACTGTAAAACTACAAATCCCAGCATGACCTGACAACCTGCAGTGTTCATGAGATGCTTTCACAATTGCAGGAAAGTATCAGGTTTCAGACCAGTCCCTTATTGTAAAGATCTGAGTCATCATAAAGACTAAATTGGTGAACGGTATGACTACTCCTTACAAGCAGGAGTGATTCTATAAGAAATCTGCAAACCTGGGTTGAAATTTTCCATCACAAGCACCTTGTAGACATCAGTAGAATTAAGACGCAATGAAGCATGCACTCAATACTTTCTACTGTTCTGTTACAAAATGCTTATTCAAAGACGCATTGTGGGATTCCTAATTTTGGCATTGCCATTAGTAGTAAGGGCACAGCCCCTGTGCTTTTGGAGGCCAATGATATGGGTAAATTGGCAAATTTAAAGTCAAACAAAGCAATGGGCCCAGATGGAATCTACACAAGTCCTTAAAGGAGATATCCACGTGTGAACATACTGCGCGGCTAGCCGTGCCTAATCCAGAACGCCGCGATGGGACGTCGGTGCACTGCATCGGCATTCTGTTCCGGATTAGGCCTGAATGAATAGGCCTAATTGGGAGGAAGTCTCGCGCCAGGGACGCCACGTCTGAGTCAGCCGCGGAATCCACAGGAAGATAGGGCATCTTGCTTCTTTTTTCCGCTACTAGCTAGTGGAAAAAAGAAGTGAGCGGTTCCCATTGAAGTCAATGGGAGCCGTTTTTGGCAGCAGATTTTGAGGCGGATTCCGTGTCAAAATCCAAAGCCAATAAAATCTGTGTGAACATACCCCTAACAGGGGAGGTTTCAAAAATGTCTCCTATTGGTTTGAAAATCTAGTGCACTTGTAGACTGTTTTGTCTAAATTTAAATCACCTATTAGTTGCCTTAGTTTTAGACAGAATTTTGGTGCAAAAATTTGATGCAATGACTGACATTTTGGAGCAATGTTCAAAATTTTGAACCACATCCCCCAAAAAGTAGTTCACTCAACTCCGTTATTGCAAGGATCAACAACAGCAGTTGAAATACTCAGCATGCTCAGCAGCAGTCCTGGTACACCCAGCAATTGCTCAGTTCTCACAGGATCTTGCATTCCGCTCCTACTGGTACCACTTCGCAGACACACACTAGACTTAACGCAGACACTTGCCTTTGGTTCTTTTCTGATGACTTAACAGTAAATACAGTTAAAGTGACAGGGTTACATCAAACAGTGCAATAGGTCATTGGCATATACATGGTAATGAAACAGTGGATTACACATCGTCCAGTGCACAATAATACAAACACAGGAAAATACATACAACAGCTATACAGGCCAATCTTGGCTATGGACATAAAGTCACTGATTTAGTGGAAGGGGGTGGCTTTCACCACCATATTTTTACATCCATATGAACGGTACCTTTCTATTGGGAAAATTTACATTAATTCTGGAAGCAGATTACTTCTGTTTTGGTTTAAGGGCAGAATCCACACAGAACCAGTTATTGTATATGAAAAGTCAATGGTAATGCGACACAAGATGATCTTGGTTTTTTTTGTTCTTTTTTTTACTGACAGTACCGTTCAACAGGATTCTTATATATTGTGAGTAGGGCTGTAATATCATTGTGTGACATGGGCAGCATTACTTACTGTTTTTCCCTCCAATAAATCTCCTTGCAGAGTCGGCTCAGGATCATAGGAAGAAGCCACCAGTCTGTAAACAGTCTGTCCTGAAGCTTTTCATAGATCTACAGAAACAAACATGAAACCTTTCCATAGAAATCTCTGTTGCATCCTGAGAATTAGATATTTTGTCAGAGGATTCTGAGAACAGAAAATATTTGTGTTCCTAATATCTGTCTATAGAATAAGTCTACATTTCAGGGGAATTTCAGGCTCTGAATTTAAAACCTCAGACGCACACAGGTCTCGGTCACTGTGAGGTCAGGACTGCAGTGTAAACAATGTTCCATTGGGGGGAACCCGTCTGGGATCTTTATTAGTCATGAGAAGCATTTTCACAAGACAAGTATTTGCAGAACAAAGATTACAGATGAGTACAGAGATTTCATCATACAATGAGATTCTGCACTATATGGCCACGAACTATCCCTCCTAATAACCCCATCCCCGACCACACACATGCATGCTTGGTCCAGCCAAATGCTGAGCCCGTAAACAGCTATGTATGGTCAGTTTAATAACGGTATTAAGAAATTATATAAATTTGTTGTTCCTTGTTCACCAAAAAGACTGCTCTTCCTACTACCATAGTCTTTATAACCACTACCCCATCATCATTAATTTAATTATATGAGCAATCTGGTTAATGCTTCCTTCAAGGTCACTTACTGTATATAACATACTCTGTGCTACTGTGACAATCATTCTACTGTTTCTAGCTTTAAAAAAGGGAACACAAAAATTAAGTAACAAAGATTAACAACATTAAAAGTTATTGAAAGCCTATACATGGTAATACATGATATATTTTTAGATCTCCAAAGTTCATATTTGTATTTAAACAATTATTATTTATATAGCACCATTAATTCCATGGTGCTTTACATAATATACTTTATATAATACTAACAATGACCAGACTGGCACAGTGGGGTAGTGGGCCCTGCCCGCGAGGGCTTACAATCTATGAGGGAAGGGGGGGGGGGGGTAGACACAGAAGGAGAGGGGGGAGACTGTTCATATGGCAGTGCAGTGATAGTGTTATTGGAGGTTGTAGGCCTTCCTGAATAGGTGAGTCTTCAGGGCCTTCTTGAAGCCTGTAATTATGGGGGTCAGTCTTATGTGTCTTGGTAAGGAGTTCCAGAGTATGGGGGATGCACGGGAGAAATCTTGGAGGCGGTTGTGTGAGGAGCAGATGAGAGCAGAGCGGAGCAGGAGGTCATTGGAGGATCTGAGGTTACGTGTGGGCCGGTAGCGGGAGATTAGTTCAGAGATATATGGAGGCGACAGGTTGTGGATGGGTTTGAATGTCAGCGTTAGTAGCTTGAAACCAATGACACTGAATTCGTAAGGCTGCCTCCCCAATTCCTCTAGTACATAGCTCATTTAAAGAGCTGGCCTCAGAGCAATGATATTCAAAAGTAACAAGAGGAACAAAGTCAAACATGGCAAAAATCACTTAGTAAATTCCCCATTTACACTCAGATGCAAATTCTTCCTATAGAAATCCTCACTGCAAATAGGATTTACTATATTATAATATATAATGAATGAGTCGGTGTGAGAAGTAAACTTTGGCGTGTGTAGCAGTAATCGTGAAACTCAGCAGACTGATTTCATAATCATTATTCCGTAACTTATTGTATGTCGCTGTCACTGGAATTTCCCATTCTTCAGCACGTGTCTTCCCAGTGAACCTTGCTTCTCCAGAGTTAGAATCACCCTTTGCTCATGCCAACAATGGGAATCAATGTCTGCAAGAATTCTAAGACATTGAGGGAAACCGTGCACCTGAAGTATAATGTACAACATCTGTAATGTATGATACACAACTGCTTGTTCTGCAAGACCATTAGGAGAAGGTTTTGCAGTAGAGGAGTAGCCATCAGTTTTCTAGAATCTGTTACTTACTTGCCAGGTGTTATTATAATATGTTTTACACAATAAGATGGGTAGAAAAATCTATTGGACATATGGACAGCATGGTGGCCTTGCAGCTGGGGAGGTCCAAATCCAGCAAAAATCATCATCTGTAAGGGGTTTGTATGTATTTGCATGGGTTTCCTCCCACACTCAGACATGCCGATAGGGAATTTAGATTGTGACAGTGATGGAAAATTTCTTTAACATGCTGCTGAATATGTTGGTGCTATACAAGTAAGCAAAAGAAAAAAATAAATATATGTTTAAGGAAAATAAATGGTCTTTATTTTGAAACACCCAGAACATTTACAAAACCTGAACACAGAAACAACTGGAGATCCTGCAAAAATAATGAACATGGAAAGAAAGTTTTTTCACAAACATTTTGTAAAAGAGTTGGGAAAAGGCAAATTATTTATGGTGAATTCACACAAGGCAGATCTGCTGCAGAAAAGAATAGTGCTTGCAGAAATTCATGTAGGTACTACGAAAACGTTAAATCGGTGCCATGTTGTCGGACATCGGACACGAACCCACTGCTTTCTGCTACATATGGGCCAAATCAGAAGGAAGTTCCTAGCTGTGGAAATCCTGGGCAATATCAAGCAGGATGCCGATTTTATTGACAACAACGGGAGGAAGATTTGGAGCAGAATCTGCCGTGGATTTAGGGGCAAAAACCCCTAAAGCCGCATCAGATTCCTACGTGTGAACATATCCAAAGAGGTGTCAAGTGTATGTATGCAATTCTCAGCCACAAATCTAAACCTTATTTTTGTCATATCTATTTTCCAATCCTGTGAATGCAGCTAGCCATATACACAATGGCTACATCCCAAGAGCATGTATAAAAGTCAGTATCATTTCTTCCCCATTCTGTGCTACATTTGTTAATATAGTTTGCAGTTGAGGTTTTGTAAGTGTAAAAACAGTTTATTTACAAAGATAAAAAAAACAAATAGATAAACAATGCTGTTTGTGTAGCCATGGCAACCAAAACGGAAGCCACCATTCTTTACACTGCTGGCTGCATCCAGAGAAAGGATTACAATAAAGTTAAGGTTTGTATTGTCCTTCATGACAACAGAAGTAGAGCAGTAGCTAATGCACCTTACTGATGGTAAAAAACTAACACAGAACAAGGTTTTATTATCTAAAATAAATAGAATATTTACCTGGGTGTAAAAACCCCTCTAATACATAGTATGCAGATACACTGCAGTATTATATACACTCCATAACAAACTCTACATGTGCTGACAAATGTATACAATAAAGAAACAACATGGTGATGTGTTCTTGTCATCAGGAAGGGAAACCAAACTAAGCAACTCCCCTACTACAATCCTCTACAACCCCCATCTGTCCACTTTTTTGGGGGAGGCTTGCAGACCTTTATCACCTTGCTCCCATTTTTGGCAAATAGGTGGAACAGTTGTGTGTCAAACGCAAACAACAGTTTTTAATTCTCAATTTAAAAAAAAACAAAAAAAAACCCCTCAAATAAAATAATTAAAATTGCACCTTCTAACTGGGGGCACTCAGGTTTAACATTCCCTTAATACAAAGTAAAATCTGTTTTACTAGCAGTCATTTCTTTTTCGTAACTACTACTATGGTCTATTTCAGACACAATTTTCCATATGACTTATTGGGGGAGCTCTCAAAGTACTTTTCTTCCATAGACGAGAACAGAGCTGCTTATTGCCCACTTCCTCAACCAATAGCAGCTGACCACTGGTAGACCGGGCTGCAAAACCATCCTCCATGCTGAATCTGTCTACTTGTTTCATTGATTGAGGATCCTGTATACCAACCTGCCCTTTCCAGCTTCACAGATTGCAAGTGTACAATTGGACAAGCAGCGATCCAAGTGTTTCGGTGGTAGAAGCAACGCAACGCAACCTCCCACCCCCAGTTCAGGGGACCTGTATTGTAGCTGCACCTATAGCCCACTGGATTAATGCTTTATAGGTATTGATCAATGATAGTTTCTAAAGGTTTTGTGGGACTAAACTAACAATCAAACCCATCATATAACACAACACTAAAGGCTAGATCACATACAGCAGATTTGTTGCTGAAGATTCTATGACTGCTTCATTTTATGTGAATTATCCCGCTTGCACACAACCGTATGAATGGTCAGTGCGCTTTCTGGGTTTTTCCGGATAGTACACTGACCTATTCTTTTCTATAGGCCCATACACATGACTGTAAATTATAGTCACGTGTGTGGGCCCACAGTCCAGGCCGCAAAATATTGAACATGTCTTATTCCTGTCCGATTTTGCGGCCCTGCTTCCGCGGCTCCTATTCATTGAATGAAAGGGGCCTCTGAAGCACGGACGGTGCATGAGTAGCATATGGGTGACATCCGTATGTGGCTGTTCATTCACTGCCAATGGATAACGCAACGTGTGCAACCAGCTTTAGGCTTGCAGAAATCAATACACTTACCAACACAACAACCCCATTCAGATGAAATGAATACATTTTCAGTCTTACAAATGTATACAACAATTCTGCTGCCTACTTTTTACGTAGTAATTTGCTTAAGTTTTACTTTCCAGGAAATTCCAATTAAAATATGCAGATTAACTTATCTACAGACCTGTCAAAGCAATATCACCAAATCATGTCGCAATGGATATTATTACAGAAAACAAGAACAGCCAATCTACCGGTGTCACATCTGATGTAGAACAGAGAAGGGGTTTAAAAAAACAGATTTGTCAAGAAAAGATGAAAACTATGAACACAAACTGGGATGTTTAGTCGAGAATCATGGCTGACAGGGCATTAAGATCCCGCATGTAAGGATGTGCAGACAAGACCTGGTTGATTTTCTCCCTCTGTTGGGATTCAGGAAATATTTTTAAGAGGGCGTCTTTTAGTGATAAAGTCTCAGAATAAGTCCTCTGTGGGGGGACGACAGCTTGTGGGTGCAGTAAATTCTGGATAGCTGGACTGAATGTGGGTTTTTTGTCTATGGGTAGAAAAGCTCTGGGATGTGAGTGATCAGTGCTGGTTGGGAACATCCCGGAAACTGAGGTGTCATGGCTGGGAAAAAACACTCCGCTGTCTGATGAACGAGGGGTGAAAGGAGAATTTCTGAGGAAAGGAGAAGAATAAACATGTAGTTTCAATAAGCATATACAAATGATAGGAAATTGTGCAACTTTCTCATATACAACCCATCCTGATTCTGCTCTCATGCACCAAATCATTCTGGTATAGGACACATACGACAAGCTGTACTGTAACAAAGAATAAGGAATCATGCGCCAGAAAGTATTCAGTTAAACTAGATTATGTTGTTGCAACATCTTTCAATAAAAATGGCAGAAGTGAATAGTCATGAAATGACTTTCTCTATGAATATAATTCCAGTCTGACAAAGAACCTTAGTACATAAACATATCTTCTTCACAGATGTCGTTTCTTCCTCTCTTTGGAGTCACTTTAAACCTAAATTCTATGCATTAAAATAGTATTAGGGTATGTTCACACAATGCAGATTTTGAGAGAGAAATTTCTACGATTTCAGTCCAGTTTAGATGAATGGAATTGTACTTCCAATTAGAAAACAACTTTTCTTAAACAGTAGCGATTAAATACATGAAAATCTACTCTATATCTTAATAAAAAATATGGTTTCCTTCTCCACATACCAGACTGCTTCCTCCTCCTTCCTTTCACTCAGACTCTTATTTTTAATGGCACCCATACGCAGCCTCACACAGAAGTCTATGGAGAGAGGAGGCGGAGGCTGCCAATGGCTAGTAATTATACTGCATCAGGCTAAACAGTAGTAGAGCATTATCTTATAAGATAAAGTAGGTTCTCTCTCAGTGTAGCAGAGCTTAGCAGCTACAGTATGGGTGCCTTTCAGCAGCTTCCTTATCACTTGCCCCACTCCATAGACTTCTATATTGGAAACAACTTGGAGGTACTTTTTAAAGAATCTACTCTAAATTTATAACTGTAACTCATTGTATGTGGCCCCAAAATGAGGACAGTGTACTCTGTAAAAAGCACTGAACTTTCAGGAATGTACAAATTTAAAAAAAAATAAAAAGCATCGCTGTGTATTAGTTATATTCAGCTTTATTAGTCTAAAACACATAGAGGATGGGGCATTCTGTTGGATAGGTTTGGCAGCCTGCTGGTCCAAGGTGTAACCGCACTGGAGATCATCAGTATTTATAGTCTTTCTGCCTCCTTCTGAAAAATCAAATTCATCTCTGTATAACATATGACAGGAAATGGAGAGTTTTTCATTGTTTACTCCCCACCCATTGTTTAGTGTATCCTATAAATAGAGCAAATAAAAAAATAAAAATAAAAAGTCCTCCTCACCTGTGATCAGGTCGCTTGCTGAGAAAATCCTCCAGCTTGGGGCCATGTCGTCCCAATGGATCATCTGGGATCATGAAAATGTCACCGGCAAAAGTGTATTGTAATAATCTGGAGAAAGAGAGTAAACCATGAAACACAGTTATGAACCCTAGACATATCAATATTTCCTAAAGAGGCTGTCTGCTTCAGACAATCCTTTTAAGTTAAAAGTGTACTCTGAAAACAAACTGTACAAAATGTCCCATTAATAATGATCCGTAATCTGTGGAGGAACCGGGCAACAAGAGTTCAATCTCATCGCAGTGCCTCCACAAGTCAAATCTGAACTACAGTACCTGCAAACAACCTGCAAGGCGCGCTTTGCAGTAGGCCGTCAACAGACAGAAGGAACTTTTTTTAAAGGCTGTATCAAAGGATGTAAGAAAATATTGTTTTCCAACAAAGTATGGTTTTCCACAGTCAGTATACATACATATCATCATCGTGACCTATAATTAGGATATGCCACATAATATCTGATCAGTGGGGGGCCAACAACTGCCGGCCGGCCGACCCCGCATGAATCAGCTGTTGGGGTTGCTTCTATTCCCTGTACTACACAGTGCAATTAGCCAGAGGCAGATAGCTCCGTGCCCTGTACATTGGCTGGGCGCTGTTATTGCAGCTCAGCTTCCATTAACTAATGTGATCTGTGTGGGGGCCAGTTGTTGGCCCTCTACTGATCCAATATCTATGGCCTATCTTAAAGATAGGCCATTCCTCTTTAGACTGAAAAACAAAAATGACCACAGACCTTTCTTTGATAATCTTGGTCCATGCAGGAGACTCAACAACAAACTCACGCAGATTGTCATTTGTAACTACAATTCCTCCAGTCTTCTCTGCCAAGTGCAAAATAAACCTGCAGAAAACAAAGTTGTTTAAGCATTACAAAACCTTGTGGTCCTCCAGACCTCCAAGATGGAACCAAACTGACCATGTTACACCATACATATCTGTCCACTGATAGGATAACTATAGCGTAGAATATACAGACATAGGCAAAGGTTCTGATTCCTAATTAAATTTTTTTTTTTTTTTCACATTTTTTATGCTAAGTCCAAAGAATAAATGAATAGTATCTTATTATTCTGATTCACCATAGTAGCTGCACACATTGGCAACTGTCATTGTAACATGCCTGAACCGCCAACTTTTTTTTACTGGAACAGAACTTGTTTGATCTGTGTATAAGACGTACAACTTGCTGAAGTACAACAACGCCGACAATATCTCTTGACTCAACAGTAGCAGTTTGTTTTACAACACTAACCCCAGCCAACACAAAAGCATAACAGGATATTCAGGCAAATGAGCAGAGTGCAGTGTGTGCAAAGAGTATATAGTGTTAGGTCAGAGAGAGAAGGAAAGCTGCAAATACAGTGGAAGTCACTGTCGTATGAGGTTTGCATATAATATGCAATAGAAACATAGTACCATAAAACATAACTTATTAAATATTGTAAAAACCCGCTGCAGACCACTACAAAAATATCTGTGTATCTACACAAAGTGAGATGAACAATAAAGGCAATCAAAATGAGTCCAGAACTAACATTGGAAACCACTGATGTGGCCTTTTTATAAGAAAACTACACACCTGTCATCATGTGCTGCAATTCGAGAGCCCAACACTGTTCTGGAAGGGGTGAAAGATAAGATTCCTAGTTCTTCAAGCTGCTGAAGGAAGTGCTGCTCTGTATGAAATGAAAAAAAAAAGATGATAATACGTTAGGATGGAATCCATTTACATAGTTTTACACAATAAAAATCATTAATATCCTACTTCAGGTGCTTGTGATAAGACAAAATTTCACACAGCCATTGCCTGATGACAAAGAACCTGTTTCCGCATACATCTAATGGACAGCAACTGTGAATCCCCAGTAAGTGCCATGTGAGCACAGGTAAATGTATAAAATGGAGGGTCAGGATAGGACTGAAAAACAGACATTTTCTTATGACAGTACAATTTCCTGTTATTTTTAATATGTGCTTATTGAGTAAGGAAAAATATGAAAGTAAAAAATTACAAAAATATTTTGCAGCATAAAAGTTTCATTATGATGTCCAATAAACCACAGTGACATTATACTGTGCAGCAAAACAAGTGATGGGGGGGAAACAGCTACTCTATAAAACGTAACAGACAAATGACATTACGGAGTCGTCCATTTGATGGATTAGGTTTCGTTCTGAACTGGAGCGTCTCTATTAGGAGCTTCCGTCACTGGGTACATTTATTAAGCTACTTGAGCCTCTTTTTTTTTTTTTTTTTTTTTTTTGGAGTAAATTGCACCTTTTTGAGGTCTTTTTCTGCCCTACACTTCAACTAAGGACTCATTCACACGAGGGCCATGGGGGCGAATTTTGACACAGAGAGTGATGCAGGAGCCGCGTCACTCTCCGGTCAAAACCTGCCTGCCACAACCATCGCGGTCACGGCTTTCCCCTCCATAGCCGGCTCAAATGAATGAGCCAACAACGGAGGGTGCTGGCGCTAGGCGAAAGCCGCTGTCAAAACCCGCCCCTTTGTTCACGTGTGAACTAGCCCTGAGAAGCACCTGCGACTTTTGCTTTTTGGTGAGAAAAGAGGGTGTGAAGTAAATGAAGATCCTTTTCACGCTATATTCATGAATTTCACTTTAAAAAAAGAAAAAAAAAAAGGGCACAAATGCCCTCCAGTCCCTGGGCAACATAAAAGAGCCCACTAGGTTATAATGCATTACAAAGGGGCAATTGTGCGCTTTTTATACCTTTTTGTATAAATGTATAAGAAAAAAAAAAAAAGAGGCAAAGTGCACATGGCCAAAAAAGGCACGTGTAAACGAACTAACATTTAACAAGGTGCGCTTACATCAAACACCACAGTAAAACTAGTATAAGAAAAAAAAGGCACACCTGCGAAAAGTATGGCCAAAAAAGGGGCACATGATAAATAACCCCCACTGAGTCTGTCAAAAATCACAGCGAGAAAGTTCTGCATGCAGGACTTTTTCTGCCAGAAGATTGATGGAGGACCTAATTGATACCCAACAGACTCCATTATATTCAATGGAGTTCCTCTCAATTCATTGGTTTCTGTCATGAGATGGATCAGTCCTATATCGGAAGAGAATGGACTCGCACCCCACAGAAGTGAACGATCCTGAGTTATATTAGTCTCCATATTATCAGTATGCAAGGTGTATTCCATTTTAGTAACACATGGTCAAGATGCGACTACATGGCTATTATCTCCCAACTATCAGATCAAGAGTTACAGAAACAGCCAAATGTTACTGTTCTATGCAGTTTCCATAACTCTTATAGAAGTATTCAGCAGCTACACACATTACACAACACAGTGGGCATCACTGTTTCTATAACAAAAATTTTGTGCGTTTCTTTCAAGGGTTGTCCGGAAATCTAAATTGAAAGAAATAAGAAAGCTATCAAGGTAATGCTCAATATCCAACTGCTCGCTGCTCCTAACTCAGTAGTTTCTGGGTCATTCACCACTCTATGTTGCTTGCTCTTGCTCTATCATTTGTGGCATGACGTGACTGCAGCAGGTTCTAGTAGCGAGAAGTCCACACCACTGTTACGGCCAATGACTGGCTGCATTAGTCTTGAGTTTATGACATGTCACACATGGAGCAGAAGAACAGAGTAAAAGAGTTGGGGACTTCAGAAGTATAAGAATCGGAATAGGGAAAGTTAGAAACGTTGTTTTTAGATCTTTATGGCATTCTAATTTTTAGTTTTTCAGTAGTTGGCTGGAGCCCCCCCTTCCTTTTAATTCACTGCGTACACCAGGTATGACACACACTGGTAATGACCAAATGGATAACTCTACATTACCTGTGATGTTGGGATCTCGCTTCGTTCTCCACTGAGGAACGAACACTGTGATTTGCCGGTGTCCTTTCTTCCAGAAATAGTCTACTGCTATTGCAATTCCTCGACAGGAAAAGAACCTCTGTAAACCGTGGCTGCAAGAAGTAGAAACAAAGCGTTACAAAACATAACTCCTCAGATGTGGTTATCATAAGAAATAATTGGATTAGATTAGTGATCATAAGAAAAAAAACCAAACACACTACAATGCCATTTACAGACAAAGATATGTAAATCAGCATATCAGAGTGCATTTTTGTGCTAAAAATATTTACAATACAGGAAATATCTGGCAAAGATAACAAAAAAATAATTCCCATAGCCCGTCCCACCCCAGGATTAACAAATAAACACCCCTACACTTTCACTCCAGCAGTGAATCTCTGTAACCTCCTATTACAAGGCAGACAACATTGAAATAGTGACTATAAATACATGGCAACAGCCATGTGCAACATCAGACCACAGATATGCAGAGTAGTCACCCACATCCATGCAACTGAAAATAAATAGCACAAATACAACAGAAACTTTCAGAATTACTGAAGTTTCATTTTCAAATCTGTTTCACTATAACAAAGTGAAAATATCATAGTGACTATTAATAGGGAGATATGTTAAGGCTGGTATTTTATAGGCCACTCTTAATAAATTTGGTGCTACTTATTTTAGTGCTCCTTTTATTAAAAGGCAGGTATGTCTTAAGAAATCAGGCCATCTGAGCTAGAATTTCCTTCAGTTTACCAGTATATTATATACATCCACAGGGCTAAAATATAACTTTTATTAAATACTTGATAATAACTGTGTCAATGTGCATAAAAATATTATTCCTTAAACGCAGGGGAGTCAGGGACTGTAGCAATAAAGAGCCAACAAGTACACAGCCCAGAATGCAAAGACGCACTGTGTATAAATATAGAGCACAGATACTAAAACTCCCTCCAAATCAATATTTGAGAGTCACTTTAATCAATCGGATACCTACTGTAAATAGTCTTCTTGGGTCTGTTACTCTGTAGTTTAGGAGTGTCCTTATCCTTCAGACTACACTAGGACTGATATGAGGTTGGCACTGCATTAGGCAGTAACCTCAGCACTTGGGCCTCCTTCTACATCCTATGTCAGCCTAGAAGTATATTTGCAGTATGGCTCTTTATTGCTACATTGCCTGACTCCCGTGCATTTAAGGAATAATCATTTTTATGCACACGGACAAAGTTTTTATCAAGTATTTAATAAAGTGATATTTTCTTTTTTTGTCAATTATCAATAGACCTAATATACTATGTGTTTAGTCTGTGACCTTTGGTTTTTGGTAGTAGGCACATCTCTTAGCCATCCGGGAATCAAATCCACTGGGCTCCAGCAGCCACATCCCCTCCTACTGGTCACAATTGCCATTGTTAAATCAGCTTTGCAGTTTTGTAGGATATAAAATACAGGATCACTACTCAGTAGAAGTAATGAATTTACAAACTGACTCAAATTTTTAAGTAGATTTATCCTATATGTAAATGTAAACTATATAGCAGTGTTCAGACATGGACATAAGAACTTCATTATTACATGACCAGAATAAACATCTGCATCCTCAGCAGTCACTGTATGTAACACTGCTACCACCAGCTACTGCTGACACAATGACATTGAGCGTCATACGACTGTAAGAAATAGGATGTAGTAGAAATAATAGGGACTTTTCAGCTGCAGATGGACTATAAAGCTCATCATGCCTTAAGAACTGTGGTTTGTGTAACATAACAGGATATGCACAACAGCAGCTTTCCTACCGTCTGTATGTATGTACCCCATGTGACATAAGCGTACAGCCGTGACTCAGACCCACCTGCTGACTGACACGAGATCTCACAAAATGATCACTTTTTGTAAAATTAGAAAGATTTCTTATTTTAAGCCAAGACCTATTTGTACTGAAACATGGTGTCACCACAATATGGTCTTTAACAGAAAAATTATGAAAGTAATGTGTCTCACTCATCTACGCAAGCAAAACCATGAGCAAGTCATGAGTAATGTGGTAAAATACTGAGAACTTGCAAAAAAAAAATAAAAAAAAAATGCACGATTAAATATTTCTTTATATTTTTCAGACAAAATAAGGGCTAGTTCACACGGGGCTATGGAGGCTGATTTTGACTCGAGTATAAGCCGAGGGAGGCATTTTCAGTGCAAAAACTATGCTGAAAAATTCGGCTTATACTCGAGTATTAAAAAAAACAAAAACTAGCATTCGGTTAGGTAGTATAATATTTTTAACATTAAAAATAAGACACTTCTATCATATATAATAATGCCCTCTCTTTTGGTTTCAATGTTTCTCAGGTTTCTGTAAAGGCCCATAATCTATTTTTCAAAATATCTTAATATTTCTTCTATTATGACAAATGTATGACATCTTCCACTTGGCAATGTACTGTGACTAGGGCTTCAGTCAGTGCATGGGCTCAGTAAAGCTTTTAGATACTTTCTCTCTGACTGACAATCATGTGACTCAGGCTTATCACAAGATAATCCAGCACAGACCTCACTATAACGCTGGGTTTAAACGGGGATTTTTTTTTCCTCTAAAACCACATGCATTAATCTAAAAATGCATAAATTATTACATGCTTCATGTGGAAAAAGCAGAGTATCAAAACACCCTTTATCATGCGTTATGAATGTGACAACTATCTGACCTTCTGTCTGTCTAGTAAGAGGGCGTTCTGAGATTTCAGAGTGCCAGTTTAGCAAGAAGGGAGGAAGAAAGTAGCAAAACAAGTGGAGTTTTAATTCACTTCTACTACTGATTTATGCAAAGGTTGTCGAACAGTCAGTGACCAGTTAATCTGCTACGAAAGTCTTTGTGCCAGGTACCATAGGCCACTTTCAGAGGTCTTGTGGATCAGAAGCAATTTAGTAGCATTAAAGAGGACCAATTCAAGGTTGTCAGGTGGTTTTAATGTTATGGGTGATCAGTGTATACCAAATGTTTGTGGATACTTCTGTAATAAGAAAAAAAAACAAAAAACAGAAGTTTGCCCATGAGTTAAAGGGGTATTCCCACGTCGCATACTCACCAGTCTTCGTTGCTGTAAATTCTTCTTTCTTCCGACTTTGTTGCGTCATTGGTGGGCGGGGTTACAGACCCGGCATCTGCCTCTCTCTATTACAGTGCATGCCGGGTCTGTCGTCGCATTGTGAAGGCTAGACTGGTCTATGAGCATGCACGCAGGGCCAGCGGCTTTGCATATGTGAATACAGACCCGGCATCCGCTGTAATAAAGAGGCGGATGCCGGGGAGTGTAGACGCTGGCACAGATGCCTGCAACATCGCTATGCTATGCATGAAGCCAGCAGCGGCAGAAGCGATGCTGTTATTCCGCTCCTCCGCCCCCCCCCCCCCCCCCTCGGCGGCATCCGCCTCTCTATTACAACGGATGCCGGGTCTGTATTGGCGGCCCCTTCCCCCCAAAGGGTAAACTACCCCCCTCCCGGCTCGCTCCCGTGCACTTAGCCCCTCCTCCCTCCCCCCTCAGAGCAGCAGATGCATCACTTGACTTATGAACAGATAGGTCAAGGGATGTGTAAAAAAACAAAACAAAATAAAGTGATATAGTGGACAAACAAAGCAGTTTTGCTGAAGCAATGTATTTAGGAAAAGTCTTACATTCACATTAACAAGCAGTATAGATAGGATCCTTGTGATGGGACAACCCCTTTAATGGAATTCTTAAAGGGGTTGTCCAGGATAACCATAAAACCCTACACTAATCTAAACACCCTCCCCCTCCTATTTTCTAAATTACATTATTAATCAAAAGTGCGACCATCTCAGGGACATTTTTTGACTATTCGGTGACAATCTGTTTCCCCATTTTCGGAAACAGATAGTCACTACTATCCTCCCCACCCCCATCCACATCATCATACTTACTCATCTTCTGCCTTCCCTGGGGAACGGCTGCTCCTCCTTCAATGACATTGGCACGCACATGCGCAATATAGCCAGTATCCTAGCTTAGCACTGAAGCCAACAATACATCTCTATTGCACAAACTTGGAGCCTGCACAATACAGAAGTATTGAAGACTACGGCACAGTGAGAAATTCCACGTAGAAAGAAGATAGGTAAAGTATAGCAGTGGGAGGAATAGCTAGGAAGGGGGTGTTGGGGGGGAGAAGTAAGCTGGAGATAGTGTGAGAGCCTACAACTACCAGAATGCATTGCAGCAGGAAGCTACACACCAAGTAAACAAATGTAGAAGATGCTAGGCCTTGCCAGAGAAAACCAGAAATCACTCAAAACACTGCTAACGTTATATGGGTGCACTTATTAACTCATTAGTGACACTAATAAACTTTTTTTTTTTTTTTTTAATTATATTTGCCCGGAAAAAAACTAACTCTACAGTAATTTGCATATCCTTGAAGGAAGAAAAAGTGCTCACCTCATGGCAACATTGCTTCCATCGATAATGATGTGTCTGAGATTCTCTCTCCCAGGCTCATTCTTTAGCTCTAGTCTATATGGCGTTTTAATTGAATTCAAGAATATTTGAACGCCAGTTACAGATGGTTTGGTATTCTGCGATCTCTCAGATGCAGGGGGATTTACATCATTCTGCACAAGTCTTGGTGTACAAGTTAGATTACAGGATTTCACAGGGATCTGCTTTGTAACCTTGACTGACGGCAGGATAGAAGGCCCTGGTCCTTCTGGGATTAACACAGGTCTATTCCTTGGTGGACTAGAAGTACCCCTTGCAACAAAGCTAGTATTATTTGGTAAAGTCCTTTCCGCTTCTAGTCTTGCAGCCATAGATCCTTCAGTACCTATGGGGTACTGCTTTCTCACATTAGGCTTTAGAACATCTCCGTTACTGGATGTATGTGTACTGACAGGATCTACAATCACCTCTTGCTGTGGCCGAGATTCCTTTTTAAAAACTTTATTATCTTTAACATTTTCTTGACTGCAGGTCTTAATCTCTGCCCGTTTCTGCAGTATTGGAACCACATTACTTTCTTTTTCTATTTCTTCAAGAAGCTTTAAGGGTTCCTCGCCTTGCCCAAAGTCACGGATAACCTTTTCAACCACTTCCTTGGAGTATCCCATAGTCCTAAAAAAGTTTACAAGAATTTTGTATTCCGTTTCAGCGCTCACGGTGTTGTCCTCTTCTACAATGATCAGGGAGTCGTCACCTGAATCAGATACCAAGTCAATGACAGGCATATCAGATGAGCCAGCAGCTCTGGTGATGGGACCATCTACCTGAATGCATTCTAAAGAAAATGGCTTCTTCAAGCATCTTTCTTCATTCTCTGAACATCGTCTCTTCGTTGACATTCTGTCCTGGGGTGAATCGGATAAGAGTGCAGGGTTTGGTAGTATTTCTGGTACATTGGAAAAAACAGTGTCTAATTGGTTGGTCAGCTCCGTAACAGGGGTCCTTGTGTTTCTTCTTGACTGGTCAGTGCATTGACTACTGTGGGGCTGGTCTTTAGCATCAGTATTTACAGTGGCTATCTCAAAATCTGCATTATCTGGAACTGAACAAGTCTGGTCCTCTGAAGTGAGATTCAGGAGTTCCTCCTTTAACGCGCTGGGCAGTAATAATAGGTCCATTGTATATTTATCTGCATTGGCTTCCACAAAACACTTAAACCTCCGTTTTACCTCTGGTTCTCTGCTATGGGGTACACTTTCATTATTTTTAAAAAGTCTAACAAACTGCTGGATATGACTCTGAGCCAAGACAACGGGTTCGGTTCCCCCTTTAATACTAAGGATGCCGATTTCTGCCATGGCCACATGGGCACATGTTTCCGTAATGAGACGGTTGAGGAATAAACTTTGAGCGCCAGCAAATATGCAATGCATCTCCTTGGGGTAGCTTTCTTTCATTACCATCTCAGGTTCACAAAGTCCTTTCACAAACTCCTGAAAGAAAGTAAGAAAGATAGTAAGATCCTCATGTCTAGGGTCCAAAAAGAATCTTGATTTAATAGAAAAAATAAAAAATAAAAAAGAAGAAAAGATCAGAGGGTCAAAATACTCTAGCTATAGTTCATATTATGAACACATAAATAGTATTACTATTAGCATATCTGAGACTATGTTTATATATTGAAAATTTCAAACTTTCTAGATTAGCAGACCGGTGGTAAGGCTTCCCTCTTCAATCAGATGATCGGTGGGGTCCAGGGTGCCAGACCCCCACCAATCACACACTGGCCTCTAATCACATACAGCACAGGACTTCCGCCGGTAAAGGCAGGTGTGTGCTGGACTAGACAGCAGATGTGGACACCGGAGCATCAAGGACAAGCAAATATGATTTTTATTTTTTAGTGTTTCACCATCCGGCCTCCTCCTGAGTTCCGAAATTCCCAGATGACTCCCTTGAAGCCCAGAACAACTCAACACCAGTCAAACAATTTTCCTTACATAAACTACAAACCAGCTGGCTAAAACTGAACCAGGTAAATGAAGTTCTCTTGGCTGAAGCACCTAACAGCAAATTGGTAAACTATAGCTTCAACATCTCTATCCCTGGAAACCACAATCCTTCAGAGCTCAGACCATGGAAACGATTCGGGTTTAATTATTGATGGGGAAAATGTCTCTCAGGGTAAGGACATGCATTCAGCTTTTGCCGATTACATTTTTGAAGGTAAAACCAGGAATTGATATTAAAAAAAAAAAAAAAAAAAAAAAAAAAAAAAAAGAGAAGTACCATATGTTATACACAGTCTACCAATAAGTATTTGGACACCCATGCAAATGAAGATATCTGCGGTCGTGATGTACGTCACGCCTTCCGCTGTTAAATAGGAAACAGCACTAGCATTAGCCACATATAAGATGCCACGAAGTAAGTTGTCCGATTTTGAGAAAGGGGTAGTAAATGTGGGGTACCACAGAAATGGTCGATCCTTAAGGGACATAGCAAGCAAACTGAATTACCCAAAATCGACAGTGGCCTATGTGATTACGAAGTAGAAGGTGAACGGTGATTATCGGAATGTGCCCTGAGTGGGCAGACCCCCGAAACTGGGAGATTGGCCAGCACTTGTTGCTCTGAGAAACTGCACCCAACCAATGGCTGACATACACCAGCAGTTTCACCAGGCATCCGGGAGTATTGTGCCGATCAATACCATCCGTAAGGAAGCATCGCCTAGGTTCTACCAACTACTGAATATGAATAAATGTTTTACTATTCAACCACAAGTGTCCAAATACTTATTGGTAGACAGTGTATACATATTCTTGTTTTTCATTTATAGGCTCTGTCTCTTTCCCTCTTGTCCTTACTGTTGGGGTTCTTCAGGGCTCTATCCTAAGCCCCCTGCTCTTCTCTCTCTATACTACCCCTACTGGACAAACCATCTTTATGCTGATGACACCCAACAATATAATATCACCCCTGCACTAATAAAGAATACTACTTACTGTCTGTCTGCTGTCTCATATCATGTCTTCACTTTATCTAAAACTGAATCTCTAAAGGACTGAACTACCTAAGGGTATGTTTACACGGCAGAATTTGCTTTCCGAGTGTGAACACTTCCATATGGCTAGCCGCGACGGGATGCTGGTGCAGTGCATCGGCATCCAGTTGTGGCATTCCGCTCTGGATTAGGCCCAAAGAATGGGCCTAATCGGGAGGGAGCACCGTGCCGCAGACGAGTCAGCCGTGGCAAGATAGGGCAGCTCACTTTTTTCTGCTACTAGCTAGCGGAAAGAAGTAGTCAACGGGGGACATTTATGAGGCGGATTCCACGTCAAAATCCGCTCCAAAAAACTCTGTGTGAACATACCCTAACAGACCTAACCCTGATATTTCTATTTCAGTCTCCGTCCAACTATAACTCCCAGGAAGTATGCTCATTGTCTCAGGGTTGTTGCCCCAATTCAGTACATTTCCTCCCTCATCTCTGTTTATCGCCCAACCAGTGTTCTTAGTTCACTCAATGACCTAAGACTAACATCCTCCATTATCAGTACCTCCCATTCCTGTATCCAAGACTTCTCCCGAGTTGCATCACTTCTCTGGAATGCTCTATCCTAGACAATCAGATTAACTCCGAGTTTCTACAGCTTCAAGCGTTAACTAAAGACACATCTCTTCAGACAGGCCTATTGCAATTCCTATTCTAGACCCTTCCACAATTAGAATCCAGAAAAACAAACTTTCTTTTGTTCATGCTTCGACATTACCCTACAGGATATGATGGCATATTGGACTGTAACTTTATATATCCAGACACCATCTGCACATGAAAGGACACTGACTGGTGATGGCTCATACAGCTTTATTTACGTATAATGAAAGTAACCTCTATCACTTAAACTGCTTCTCCACTGTATAAGCAATGCTACCTCCGATGCCGCCCCTGCTACCTCTTGTGTCACCCCCTCTACCTCAGATTGTAGGCTCTTGCGAGCAGGGCCCTCAGTTCCATTGTGTGAATTGACTTATTCTGTAATGTGTCTCTGTCTGTACTTGGACCCTACAATTTGTAAAGTGCTGTGGACTATGTTAGCACTTTACACATAAAATTATTATTAATGATAGCTAGTTTTGGCTTCAAAAATCAAACCCTGAATGGGAGTCTTTATCCCAAGGAACCAGATGTCAGTCATTACTAAACAGTCATACTTGCATCTAAAAGCACTGCAAATATTAGGCACCATGCATACAGGAGAATGTGCTTCCTATGTGGGGCCGAGTTTGCAGCGGAATGCAATTGGATAACATGCAACCAACCAAGTGTCATCAGTGTGCATTCTGTGATGCATTAACATCTATGAGGGTTTCCAATCCACTCCGATGACACAGATCGGAATGAAACAGTCGGAAGCTGCATAGAAGTCAATGCATTGTGGAACGCACACTATTGACACTTGGATGTCGCTCAATTGTATTCCGCTGTAAACTGGCCACACATCAGATTTACCACTTGGTTATACTGATTTTCCAGGTTTATTAACTTGCTACTTATCCATTGGATATATGATAAATACTTTATTAGTGTGGATCAGATTACTGGAACCCCCATAGAATGGAGTGTTCCATTGTTTTGCAAGTTTGGTAGACTGCTCCATTTTAAACTCCTCCTAGTGGCAGCCATGCAGCTGGAAGTGTCCCTGTTCTATTGATTGATAGAGCCCCATAGAGTTGATTGAGAGGAGATAAAATGTTTCAGGCACACTTCATTCCACCAAATGGCCTATTCACACTGTTAAAGGGGTTGGCCACCATTAAGCTGAAAAAAAAAAATCAAAGGGCCCCAGACAAGTCAGAAAGATGTTTTATAGGACAAATGTGCTATAAAAATGATTTTTAGCTTACCTTTTCCCCATTAAAATGAGATTTTGCAGTGTAAGCTCAGCCAACTTGTGTGGGTGGGACTTCGACAAACTGAAAGTGAAACTCCTGGTCTGCATTCCAGTGCATATCCCATAGGTATCGGAGGGGAGTGATATATATGTGAGGGGATCTTGTGGAATATTTGTGGAGATATATATTTATATACAGTTCTCAATTAGTTTAGGTAAGGGACAGAACACTTTATTTTCACTCTTTCACTATGTTTAGTTTGAGGTAATGTCTGCGAGTTTAGCCAGCGCTTCCTTTATACACGCAGACCAGCTCAGTGCGTCTGCTCTAGTAATAGAAAAATCTGGAGAGCAGCACAGGCGCACACAAAGTCACATGACATGGTCAAGGCTGTGTCACATGTCCCTTCATGTCACGCACACGGTGGTCAAAGGAGGCATGTCAGGGAGCAGGCAGAGCCAGCACCAATGAATTTAGCAGCAGTGTCAATGTCTCTGCTGATCGCACTGGTCTGGGGGGGGGGGGGAGGCTGAAAAATGATGATCCAGAAGTGAAAATGAACGTGTATGATTAAGTTTATTAGTTATCTTTGTACTACTGTTTGCTATAAAGTGCCAACCCATTTAAACGCCTTCAAAACTTCACGGATGGACTAATGTCATGCCCTATAAATACACCTCCAAGATATAGAAATACATCTCCTCCAGTTCATTCAAAAAGACAAATCCAGCAAGTTCCTGTTACAATAAACCTTGACAGAGAAGTGTATTGCAAATGTTTGTTGTTCACTCCCACAAGTCAGATCACACAACACTTCATATAAGTTGGGAAAGCAATTCTAAGGAAAAAAAAAAAAAAAAAAAAAGAATCAAGAGAGTGGCTCCCAGACTGTGTCACAAACTGGTCCCTTCATATGTGCAAACAGTTCTCAGAATATCCTGGATGCATCCTCTGGAGTTTCCCTGTGTGGTGACCTGTTTCCACACACTTCACTTTGTCCTACCACAAAACTACAAAAAAAAAAAACTTCCTGTATAGTGGTGACTGCAGAATACTTCCTCATAACTCCTCATTAGGGCTTTCCACACATGACTAGGCATTTTGTCTTACTACATATGAAGTTTCCACCAAATCCAGTTAATCAATTATTAGTAATTGCATTCACAACAACAATCAATGTCAAGTAAAATGAAGGGCAAGAACAAACATCGGTCCCTGTTTTCTCCTGCAAGCTTAACAGCCACACAGTTTTGCTGGTCTATGCAAAAAGACGAGAGCAAAGCAGTAAAACATTAAATAAATTGTTGCATGCTGGCTGCAACGTGTCCACACACTAAATATACAGTACTGTCCTGTGGCTGTAAAGATCATTTGGAATTGCTGGCGGCTACAAAAGTAATCCTATGAAAATCAATTCACAGCAAATCAGAGGTTGGAAGCACAGTCTTCATCTAATAGCGCTGATGAAGTTATCAGCCAAGATTATGAGATTACAAGTGTCAGCCAATAGAGCGACCATTCAGATGACACAACCAAGACTCGGCCATGTGTTTAACAGATCAGTCTTTTTTATGGATATTCATCTCAATTAGAGATGAGCGAGTACTATTCGAAACTGCAGTTTCGAATAGCACGTTCCCATTAGAATGGACGGACGCAGCCGGCACGCAGAGGGTTAAGCGGACGGACGCTGGCACAGGCTGTGTGCCGGCTGCATCCATTCATTCCTATGGGAGCGTGCTATTCGAAACGGCAGTTTTCAATAGTACTCGCTCATCTCTAATCTCAATGACAATTTTTTTTTCCTGGTCAACACAGGGACGAAAAAGTTGGTCATGTAACTAGACAACTTAAGTTTTTTTTTATAGAGCATGTGAATCTGGACCAAAATGTAATGCACTTAATTTAAAAATATTGCCTTTTCTTTTCTTGCCCCTAGGTGACTCCCTTCCTGCTAATTTGCTGTTCACTTCCTGTTGCTAGGAAAGCTCAAGACAGGAACGCAGTAAGCATTGGTTGGAGCGTCAGATTTCTGTTGACACACTGAAAGGGTTAAGGGGGGCAGGTCTCTATTCATAGCCTCTGCTTGTTTTTAAGTTATTGAAGATGGTATTTTAGTCATAGACAGCAAGCAGCATTTCTGATTGTGGTCAGATTTCTTTTTTTTTTTTTTTTTTTTTTTTTTTTTTGAGTCATGGATCTAGCTGCATCACAACCTGAATCTGCAGTCATGTATCTGTGACAATCAGGTCACTTGGGCTTTTCATGTAAAGAATCTAGGAGTAATAATTGATATAGTGGGGTCAGATTGCTCTGTATTCTACATGACCAGACAGAAATGCAAATTGTGTTGCAGCCAAAATGAAGCTACTAGCAGCAGGACACCATACATGAAGGCTTACACAGTAACAGAACAGACTGCCCAGCAAGATCCTGCAGATATTTAAACTTCTCAAGAAAACTCGGGTACTAATTACCAGACAATTGTAAGAGGTTTACACAGAAACATGGGATATTTTTGCTGCATTCTTTCTGAATAAATCTCCAGTACTGTATATCGCAGGAGGCAAGTGTATAAGAAGATGTTTTGTAAAATATAACTATACTCTCTTCATGTGAGATTTGTGTCACAATTAACTGGAGGTTACAAAAGACTGTAATCCTACTGACCTGGTTGTACAGGTTTAGTAGAACTCTAATTTCCTCAATAGTCGAATAGCTTTTAAAAGGTTAGGTTCACATCTGCATTAAAGTCTCCTTAGGAGACTCCTCGGCAGATTCCGCCTAAAATCATTGGAGATAAAAGCCCTGCAAAGAGAACAATTTTTATTTCCACCCGTTTAATAGTGAAAATTATAATCTATGGGGTCCGTGGGTAACCGCTATTTAAGCAGACAGGCCCTCCATCTTTCAGGTCCGCATGCAGATCCAAACGTTAGAATCCCATCAACTTTGCAGGAACTTTAGAACACCGCAGCCAAACCGCTGCATTTACGCCACATGGAGCCCCGGCCTTAGCCTTAAAAAGGCAAAAAAAAAAATCTTCATGTTTATTTTCTCGCATAATTGCAGCCTTAATATTGCTATAATTAAAGTTATATAGCTTTTGGCTTAACTATAAGGCTGCATTTAATTTCATGTGGTTTTAAGTATATGTTTTACTTGTTTAATTGAATAAACTTGATTTATTGGAAAAATAGTGTTTTTTGCGTTTATGTTGCAGTGCAATTGAAAAATTTGAGAACTAAATACGGTAATTAAAACAAAGTTATTTGTTTCTATTTAGTCTCCTTATTGGATTTTTTTTTTTTTACAACATAATAGAGTATAATTATGAATCTGTAGCTGCAGAGCTGTAGCATTTGCCAATAAGGAGGATGGCCCCTTTAGCAAATGCTATATCACTACATTGAGTACACGTGTATGGGACATACCCTCCCTAGCATTCCTTATTTTACCCTTGTGTGAACCCAGCGTCAGGTGTCATTTTGCGGAACAACAACAGTTTTTATTGATACCATGTTGGGGAATGTACGATGTTTTGGAACACTTTAATTTTTTTAGGTCAGCAAATCAGAAAAAAAAAAGTCATACCAGCGATTTAGATTTTTTTTTTCCTGCTACAAATGTTTTTATGTTTTAATATTTTTGGCATTTTATGATTTAGGGATATCTAATGTGTTTTTTGTTTATTTTTCTTGGTTTACATTTTTATGCAATCTAGGGAAAGGGGGTGATTTTAGCTTTAAAAAAAAAATAAATCTGTTTTTAAAATCTGTTGCAGACAGGCTTACTAGTTAAAGACGACCTTTCACCACTCCAAGCCTGTGCAGCTTTCTGCCCCATGTTATAGATGCAGCTGCACAGACTCTGGTGCACTTTGAATTGTCTGTAGCTCCCCTCGTTTTGGAGCTCTGAGCCCCATTAATTCTGGCGCCCTGTATGTTAATTAAGGGCTTCACTGTCAGAAGGGCATTTCTGACAATGAAGAAAGCAGCTACGTCAGTCTAACACTCTCCAATTAGCAGTGGACAGTGTCCAAGCTGCTTTTGCTGCGTGATCTCGGGAGTTCTCGTGAGAGCAGGCAGTCCTCTCTTCACAGAAGACCCAGAGAAGCTATCCAGGCCAAGTAATGAAGTGGATGAAGGAGAACTTCACTGACATTGCTACAGGTAAGTAAAGAAACCCCTAAGCAATTAGCATAAGTGCCCAGTACACCCTATGGACCTAGATCTAGTCCCTATACAATGAGCATTAACCCCTATAGCCCCTAGGCAACTCGCATTAACCCCTATAGCCCCTATGCAACGAGTAGTATCCCCGTATAGAGGGGTTAATGCTCGTGGCATAGGGGCTATAGGGGTTAATGCTCGTTGTATAGGGGGATACTGCTCGTAAAAAATATTAACCAAACAACCCACAACCCTACTGTGCTATGCGTGTACCCCTATAGAAGCAGCGCAAATATTTATAAACCATGATTTCAGTCAAATTGCTTTTTGTTTTGCATGCACTGTACCTTGGCCTTCAGCACAGCTTGTCTTTTGCCTTTCAGTTGCAGCCAGATGCGTCCTAGGTTCGTTCCACTTTCTCCTTCTGCAAAGCTGAAGTTCTCTAAACACCCCAGAACTGTAAATATCACTGGGAACAGTGCTTGCACCCGGGCCCGGCTTTGCTCTAATAATTTCCTTTGATCTCCTGGGGCAGTGAATTCATCCACCACATCAGTGATGAGGGTCTCATCTTCAACCCTGCTCTGTACGGACACGTGAGCCATCCCTTATATATGATCAGTCCGGAATGGCGGTCATGCTGGATGCTTTGGGTCTGAGGGAGAAGCAAGAATATGGGAATATTAAAGGGATTCTATCATTGGAAAAACTCATTTTTAACTAAGCATATATTTGCATAGCCTTTAGAAAGGCTATTCCAGGCATATCTGTAATCAGTTAACCCACTCAGCTGTTTTTGAATTAGCGAGCTTTTATTGATATGCTAATTAACCACCTCTCAGCACTCAGGAAGTTCACTGACCACTGTGTGTACACAGGGGGAGGGGAGAGCAACAAATTAAAGGTATGCCTGGAATAGCCTTCTAAAGGCTATGCAAATATATTACCGTAGTTAAAAAATGAGCTTTCCCAATTATAGAATCCCTTGAAGTAGCAAGATAACGAAGATCCATTTACTTCAGCAATTAGTTATACAATGAAATTTCTTTACTCTCTTGAGGATGCAACCTGAACAATGTAGAAGCAATGCTAGAGTGAACTTACAGTAAGCGATTATGATCTTACTAGTCACTATAGATTGGAACATTAGCTCATGGGGTAAATTTCAACTATGTCACAGACCATAACTCCAAAAAGTGAGAGAGAACATAACTTGGGAAACTAATACATGGAGAGTATACAATACGAGTGTAAATAACACAGAGGGGCCAGGCATATGCTGGTAACCACAATAAGGGGGCGTTTTAACAGTGTAATGAAAGTGACAGTATATTGGTTTAAAGAAGGTGAGGGGGGCAGCACACGAGGGTATTGGCTGTGAGGTGGGCAGCACACGAGGGTATTGGCTGTGAGGGGGGCATCACACGAGGGTAATCACAGTGAGGAGGGCAGTACACGAGAGTAATGACTGTGAGGGGGCAGCACACGAGGGTAATCACAGTGAGGAGCGCAGTACACACGAGTGCAATGACTGTGAGGGGTTACAGAATATGAGTTTATTAACCCGGAGGGGGCAGTAAACCAGTAAAGTTACAGTTAGAAGGGCAGTATATGGGTGTAGGCTCATAGGTCGGTCGGGGGTGAGGATACTCACATAGCCATGCAGAGGCCAGTTCTCCGGGACTCCACAGTCCAATGTTTCTCTCAGTTGCACAAACAGAAAGTGTCACAGCCCAACAGTCCAAGCACCAAACGTTTCCGGGTTTGAAGGTCAACGTTCAAAACACTAGAGGCAGAAGTGTCTTCTCAGCACAGCGAGCCGTCTATATGATCTCCGGAAACATGGCAGCCGTTACGCAGTGTTTACATCGTGCCTAGTCAGTTTAACCGCATGTCCGCGTGCGTCAGTGCAGAGAAAATGGGCAGGACTTATTTCAAAGGTTCTAGTTGGCACTTACCTCAGAGGAAGTTTGTAGTTTATTATGTGCATTATGTACAACGCTGGTCTGCAAACTGTTGTTGCAAAAGTCCAGCGCCTCCCGTGGATGCTAAGGGAATTCACAGACGACGGAGAAACATAGTCAGTAAAGTAGAAGACCATTGTTGCAAAAGTGCTGAGAAAAATATCATATCGAGATACTTCATGAAGACAATGCAGGAAAGGGAAAATGGGGACTGTCTTTACAACAGAGCATGGTTACTATTGTTGAAGTTGGTAAAATATCAGTGGGGTTGTCTAAGAATTGAAACAACTTTTGTGGAAGTTGGGAGAAGGTGTGAACTTAAAAAAATAAATAAAGCATAATTTGCCGCTAGGTTCACAACTGCGTTCGGGTTTCTGTTCATCAGGTCCAAAGAGCGGAAGCCTAATCCACTTAAAAAAAAGCAGTTATCTGAGGAAACCTGCAGATCCCATAGACTTTTCTCTCCGCATTTTTTAAGCAGAATCAGGGATGGAAACCCCGAATGGAGACAGGATGCAGGTGTGAACCTAGCCTTAGCTGTCCCTGCCCCCTGTTGTCTGCTGCCGGTGTCCCTCGCTGATGTGACTGTTCAGATCAGTGGCCTCAGCAGTCTCTGGAATTGGTGACCTATGTGAGTGACATCACTGGTCCTTCTCCTGGCTGGGTTCACACGGGGGTTTTTGGACTGGATTTTGACTCGGAATCCACCACAGAACCCAGTCCAAAAAACGCCTCCTATTGACTTCAATAGCAGCCGTTCACTTCCTTTTTCCACGAGCGGTTTCTTCCCGCTCGCAGAAAAAAGAAGCGACCTTCCCTTTTTTGCCGGGCTTCTGCAACGTGACAGTCTCTCCGGACTAGGCCCATTCATTTGGGCCTAATCCAGAGCGGAATGCCGTGACAGTCGTAGCTAGCCGCGGGATGCGTATTTCGGACCAGATTCTGGTGCTTCTGATGTCTTTTCAAGCCATTCTTGACATTGGCTCAAAAAAAACAAGCAAAATCTGCAGCAAAAAAAGTAGCTTTTGCCATTGTTCTGGAAAAGCTGCATTTTTTTTTTGTTGCAGATTTTTCATTTTTTTTTTTTTTTTTTTATTTAACCAAAGCCAAGAGTGGCTACATGAGTGGAAAATATATAGGAAGCACCTATACTCCCTTCTGCTCAATCCACTCCTACAGCAAAATCTGCAAAAAAACAAACAAACTGCTTTTCCACTCATGGGGCCTCAGACTTAGTGGCTTCCCATCCCTGGGATTCGAAGCATAAGTAAGTAAAGCTTATGATGCAGTGATCAATATCTACGGTAATGCTGGTGGTTTCCCTATAGGTATAATTGAAGCAGAAAGTCCACAGAGGAAACCTCTGCAGACTTTCTTTGAAAAGCGCTATGGGAAAAACTGCATTGCATTGTCGCCGAGGTTTTTCCCGTAGAGCTTTTTTTGCTGCTGGAAGCTACATAGGGCCTTAGCCTAAAAGGCAAAGCAGGTGTGTGGATGGGAATTACCCAGTCAATGTTTTTCTTGACTAACCTGCACTGACTATGTATTTTTAACCAGTGACTCACATTATTCATCCTGACAAGAAAATCGGGTTCTTTTTGGACATTCAGATTGTTTTCATGCACAATACACCATAAATACAACCCACAAATATCTCCACATTCCAATGTTGCTTTCTTAAAGGGTTTTCCTGGGATTATAATATTAGTTACATAAGTTCAGGCACCCCAACCATCAGCTATTTAAAGAGATTGCAGGAGTCCGACAAGTTCTGCAGCCTTATCACCAGTTACGAAGCACAGCACCCTACAATGTATAGCAGGTCTGTTTCGTACTGCAGCTCATTCCCATTCATTAGAATGGAATCGAGCTGCAACCAGGCCATGTGATGTATGAAGCGGATGATGATTTGTGGGGGTCCAACCTCCGTCTATGTAATATTGATGACTTGTCTCACTTACCTTTTATGTCACCCTTCTGCCTCATAGATTATATGTTCTCACAAGCAGGGCCCTCACTAGTGTGCAAATTGATTTATTGCTCTGTAATGCCTTGACACTATATAAATACAATTTATTTATTTCTTTATTTTATTTCTTATATATTTCTAAATATATAAGAAATAAAATACTGAAATTACTTTACTTTACTGGAAAACCTCTTAGGGCACATCTGCATTAGGTTCACATCTGCATTCGGGACTCCGTTTGGGGAATCTGCTTGGGGATCCCCCGAACGGAAACCTATACGCATAAAAAAGCGGTTACCTGGGAAAACACATGGACCCCTTAGACTATAATGGGGTCCGTGTGGTTTGAATTTGGTTTCCATACAAAACATGCGGAGAGAAAAATGCTACTTAGATCTATGTGAGGGAAAGGGGTCTGCATACCTCCCAACCATTCCGATTTCTGCGGGACATTCACAAATTCGGTGTCCTGTCCCGCGGTCCCGGTCGGCGGGAGGTATGTCCCGATTTCAACTCATCGGCGTCCGGAGGAAGCTGATGATTTGAACACTTATGCGAGTAAAGCAGGAGCTTTCACAGCTCAGCTCCTGCTTTACTGCTGCGCTCCAGCTTCGGCGTGTGTAGGCGCGATGTGATGACCATCGACCGGGACCGCTGGACAGGACACCGAAATCGTGAGTGTCCCACAGAAATCGGGACGGTTGGGAGATATGTAACAGTGATAAATAATATAACTGTGTTATATATGTCACTTTTGTAGATTTGGAGAAAAACGTCTTTGCAGTATTTTATGCAAATGAGGCAGTTGGTGCACTGGGGCGGGCCTTTGGTCCTGGGTGCACTGCTCTTGCTGCTGGTGGATGAGTGTTGTCATTAACAGTAGGAGGATCAGTTCCCGTTGCAAGGGGTGGCAGAGATAGGAAGTGGTAAGGGTCTGAGTGGCAAGAGCAATGTATATGAATTCAAAGGTGCTTTTCTCCAAATCTACAAAAATGACCATTTCTATAGCAGGCTACATAGAGTAGCCTACAATAGAAAGTATTGAATGACAGACCAGGGAGCCTTCACAAGGCTCCTGGCTGTCATAGGAATGGGACACAGGCCCCGGAGCTTGCTCTGGGTATCTGCGGTCACTGGTAAAATGACGCCTCTATCAGCTTTGATCCAGGCGCCAGAGGAGTTAATGCCTGCAATCAGTGCGGGCACCGACCATGGGCATTAGTGCACGGTGTCTGCTGTATATAACAGCAGACACCGGGCAGCCGTAGTTAAACACCTGGTATACGCCGTACTAATACGGCGGATGTCAGGAAGGGGTTAAAATTTAGAAAGTTGCTGTTTGACTTGTTATTCCTATAATCTGTAAAAATTTAAAGGGTGATTAAACTTTTATGCCAACATAAAGCAGAGATATGGTAGATAATTAGATTTATTAATTGATTTGGATGGTATGACTATCTGTATGTAAAACAGATCATATCAAACTTATTTAAATTTGTATATTTTTCAAAATCTCGACCAAATTTCCAATTTTTTCGAAATTAAACATAAAATAGATTGACTAAAATTTATCACTAAAATGATGTACAATATGTCACGAGAAAAAAGTCTCAAAATCACTTTGGTGAGTTACAGTGTTCCAAAGTCATTACCACATAAATTGACACGTCAGATTTCAGAAATTGAGCTCTGTCAGGAAGTCAAAAACTGGTTGTGGCAAGAAGGGGTTAAAGAAGGTTCTTTGTTTTGGACAATTCATCACTGTGCTCCAGTTCCTCCCATCATTAGCTATAATCTTCTGAGGAAGCTGCAGTTAGGCCACATTTAGATAGTTGTAATGCAGTCCCTATTATGACTACAACACCCTTTTCAACTGTGGGTGTAATGATCCAAACGTATAGCAGCATAGCCTTGACCACAAGTCTAATGACCCAAACTAGCCATATCATTGGGATTTATGTTCAGATCATTACACCCACAGGGTGGCACGGCCATCTGCATCTGACCTAAATGTACTTTTACCAGTCAAGGTTTTATCCATTTTTAATGCAATTATAAAGCCAAAATCACACGTGGTTCATAAGAGGAGAAAAAGTATAAACGCCAGACAGTATTTTATTTTTTAAGTCATCTTGGTCATCCATTACACTGTCTGCTATTTACAGAAAGCAGAGAAATGACAGCATAATAACGGACATTAATCAATGTGAATAAAGGATTTCTTTGTCCATTTCATATATTTTTTGTATGAGTTTAATGGTTCCCTTAAATAAGATGATAGGCGTTCCTGTTGTTTTTTTCTTTATTAATAGAACCTATCATAACGGACCTTCAATGGTAGTGTGAACCTACCATTATGGTACATAGTAGTAAAGGTTGTCAATAGAAAAAAACACTTTTACGGTAAGTTAATTATACACAGTAATATACATTTTGGTTTAGTGATTATTTATTTAGCTAATTATAGGAAAACCTTGATACGTGTAAGATGACATCCAGTTTATTCCCATATGAGTTAATATTTTGCATTAAGGCAAATTAATCCTTATGTGCAAATAAGAGGGTAATTTGGAATATTTTGCAATTTGCAATATGTGCTACTCATTAGAGCTATTCTCGGTAGTATAAGATTGTGAGTTGCACTTCCTCTACATGTGACTCATGGTTATACAGTGATACCTACAATATCTATTTGATCAGAACACTTCCTTTTTGGCTTAGAATCACATTGGGGAAGGTTTAATAAAAGATTTTCCCATCTCTCTGATACTTCTCTGGGCACTGCATCTATTTGGAGAATGGGCATGCACCAACTCCTCTATTTATTTCTCACAATAAAGGAAATGGAAGCATCAACAAATTATATAAATTAAAAAAACACTACCTCTTCAGTTACTTGCGCAGACACTCCTGCCGCTCAGTGATGGGAGCCATAATACTAGCAGCACATAAATGAGGAGACTAGAGATGAGCGAGTAGTATTCCATCGAATGCCTCCCCGCCATAGGTTTCTGTGTAAGCGGCCGAACACCAAGGGGTTAAGCGCATCGAAAATGCGGCATATTTGGTAAAGGAGCAGAAAAGTGATTTTATTTAATCTCATCCTCACATTGTAGAGAAAAACTCTGCACAAAATGCAATGTTGTAAAAAATGCAGTGTAGCATTCTCATTTTATATGAGACAAAAATGTGAAATGCAGTGAAAAAAGCTAAAGTTTTTACAGTTGTGTTTTCTGCTGCTGCAATTTTGCAGTTTTTTTCCCCCCCACTTTTTAGCTGTGATATTCTATGTGTGACCTTAAAGGACTAAAAGTGGACATGAAAGGCAGAATATATACTAAATCAATCACACTCTGATAGATTTTGGACTCTTGGTTTCATCTATCCACAAGACATGTTGCCAGAAGGATTTTGGTTTACTCATGATCATTATTACAAACTGCAGTCTAGCTTTTTTATGTCTCTGTGTCAGCAGTGGGGTCCTCCTGCCACAGCATTTCATTTTATTCAAATGTTGATGGATAGTTTGTGCTGACACAGATTGTTCTCAGCTGAGAGAATGCCTTGGTAAAATCCCACATCATTGCAGCAAAGGCCTCTGGGAAGGTCAGGCATGATGTTAAAGGGAGCACCCCCTAGTGGGCTGCATGACTGAGGCACTGTCTCCCTATATTCACATCATGGGAGACAGATTTGCATATTCTTCCCATGATCCCGCACAGTGGAGCGCAAATGGCTTGATAAGTCTCCATACACCTATATGGTGGTCTCTCCCTAAGGAGTGACAATATCCCCTTAAACTAGAGAGAGAGAGAGAGAGAGAGAGAGAGAGAGAGAGAGAGAGAGAGAGAGAGTGAGTTATATTTAATATTAAAACTTGCTTTTTGTGTCATATGAAAAAGAAGATTCTCTTTTTTTTTCTTTTTATGTAACTGTAGTTTTTGTTGGACAATTTTTGAAAAATACAAAGTTAACAAAGATAAGGCATTGCCATATTCCTAAGAATAAGACAAAACAACAAAAATACAACCCTATCTGTGGGAAACATCAATTGTAAGATTTCACAAGCGATAAGGGGTGAGACAAGGAGGCAGAAAAGGAGAGGGAGGATTAAGGACATTATGATCAAAGGTCTTGCAATGTACAATATGTATGTATTAGGATATTTATATCATTATATATTATCCAGTTGCATATAAATATCCTAATCCTGACTGTTTTTTTTAACCAGTGATATCTCTGGAAATTACATAGATAACAATGTAACCTTAGTGTCATATGAAAGAAAAATCTCTTTTATATCATACCAAAAGCAAGTTTTTGCATTTTAAAATTTGAAGTGTCCTTCTCCCCCATTTTCTCTTCATCTACGGTACTCAGCCCAATACTCCAAGACCATACTCCATACACAGTAACATTCGATGGAAGGCAGATACAGTTCTCAATACAGAATCAAGTAAGACAATAAAGATATGCAGGATTTCACAGAAAGGAGCCAAAATTTGTTAATAAAGTACATTACAAGGTGTATTAATGACACAAATACTAGCAGAAAATCAAAAATTGCCTGAAAGTTATGCTTTAGCGCTTTCTTAAAATTTAGGAATTTTTTAAATAACTTGAACAACTTCTTTAAATGTAATTTACATAAGGCTGGAAAATCCCTTTAACATATGGTAAATGTAGTGGGTAAATATTGCAAAAGCTTTGCTACTGGGAACAATTTTTGCAGAATGTACAACTATTAGTATTTAGGTTTATTTCCTCTATGTCCGGTCTCCATGGCTCGAGGACATTTATTCCTGTTAACCTATGCACCGCTTATTTGTAACCTGCCAGTGTTTTTTTCTTGTGGCTTCCGGAAATACCAGATTTTCTTAATTCTTTGGAACTTCTGGAACTTCCAGAGGCGGAGGCTGGTCTGTAAAGAAGGCGGGTTTATTGTGACAGTGGAATAAAAGATGAGGACGGCATCTTTACTCTTTAATTCTAGAGGAAGAAGACTTTGTAAAACATCTTTGGATCCCAAGTTTATGTGAAACTAAAACACCCAGCATTCCCTGGCAGCCATACTGACTGTATCTGTCACTAGGCATACTAGTTTATATATGGATACCCAATAATACTAATATTTACAACCACCTGAATTTCAACTGTAGGGAATGTAACAGCAGCCATGTAATGTAATATAATACAGAGCATCGCTGCTGGGTCAAGAAGAATAACCTGTCTGGCTTACTGTCAAGAGTTTTACAAAGCTCCTAAAAATCATGGCGTTTTACAGTACGCCGGCGGCTTTCCTGTAGATATAATTGTAAGGGAGCGTTCACACTACCGTCAGTGTCCGACAGGTAGTGTCCGCTCCTAGTGTCCGTTCAAAATCTCGCACGGACATTAGGAGCGGAAACTAGCTGTGTCCGTGACACCTGTCATTTATTTAAATGGCGATCGGGTACGTTCTTTTGCACTCCGTGCCTGTCCTTCACTGTCCGCTTGTAAAGATGTCCGACTTTTCAAGCGGACAGAAAAACCTGACATGTAGTTTTTTTCTGTCCGTTTGAAAAGTCGGACAGCTTTACAAGCGGACAGTGAAGGAAGGGCACGGAGTGCAAAAGAACGCACCCGATCGCCATTTAAATGAATGAAAAGTGTCACGGACACAGCTAGTGTCCGCTCCTAATGTCCGTGCGAGATTTTGAACGGACACTAGGAGCGGACACTACCTGTCGGACACTGAAGGTAGTGTGAACGCCCCCTAACAGAAAGTCCGTGGAGGAAAACTCCCTGTACTTTCTGTTTAACCGGTTAAGGACCGCCGTACGTAAATTTACGGCCTGCGGTCCAGGTACCTAAAGACCGGACTATTGTCAAAATACGTCCTGTCTTTAGGTACCTTCTTGGCGGGGGGGAGGGGTGCGGGGAGGACAGGGGTTAGGTGTTACTAACACCTAACCCCTTCCTCAATAACGTCCAGTCGGAACTGAGTCCGACTGGACGTTTTAACCCTTTCGATCGCGCCGTGAAACATCACGGCGCGATCGAAAGGCATCCGCCAACAATTGAATCAGATCGGCACCCCCCGGCGAGATCGGGGGGTGCCGATAGCAGTAAAAGGTAGTCTGGGGTCTGGCCAGTGACCCCAGACTGCCCGAAGCCCCCACATACCTGGTGATCCTGCCAGGACCTTCTGATGTCAGGCTGTGCGTCTACACAGCCTGACATCCTGCTACGGAATGCCACGTGGGACACCTGCAGGCTGTGTCTCACATGGCATTCTATATCAGCACAGTATTGCTGATTGAAGTGTCCTAAATGGACACATGAAAAAGTAAAAAAAAAAATAAAATGAAGTGTATGAAAAAAATTAATAAAGTAATAAAGCCCAAAAATCCCTTTTTCTCTATAGAAAATGAATTATATAAAAAAAGAACTAAAAAGTAATAAAAACAATGCATATTTGGTATTGTCACGTCCGTAACAATCTATACAATAAAACTGAAATAATATTTAATGTACACGGCGAACGCCGGAAAAAAAAACCGGAAAAAACTCGCCGGAAGTAATGATTTTTCGCCGTCTCACCATACAAAATATACTATAAAAAGTGATCAAAAAGTCATATGCATCCGATAACAGTACCAATAAAAAGCGCAGGTTGTCCCGCAAAAAATAAGCCCTCAACCAACACTGTCAACCGAAAAATAAAAATGTTACGCCTCTCAGAAGATGCTATGCAAAAAACATTGATTTATTTCCCCAAATGTGTTTTTCCTCTGCAGAACTAGTAACACATAAAAAAATAACATAAATGAGGTATCGCCGTAACCGTACCGACCCGCAGAATAAAGGACACATGTTACTTATACTGTACGCTGCATGGCGCAAAATTAAAAAAGTAAAACTCAATGCCAGGATTGATTTTTATTTTTAAATCCAGCAAAAAAGGGTTAATAAAATGTATTCAATAAGATGTAGACACCCAAAAACGGTGTCATTACGAAATGCATCTCATCCCGCAAAAAACAAGTCCTTATATGGCCACGTCACCAGAAAAATAAAGAAAATATAGCATCTAATAATGTGAAGACAAAAGTCCGCAAAAATCGCCAAATTATTAGAACACAACTGGCTGAGGCAGGAAGGGAATATATAAGCTGTGCGAGCGGATATCAGGGGACACCCCATATTTACAGCTTATGAGGGAACAGACACCAGAAGTGACCCCAAAGTGACCCCCAGAGTGACTCCCCCAATCATAGGAGATACTGGGACATAGTAGGGAATGTGGTGTTTGCAATGTTCTCCGCACAGCTTATATATTCCCTCTTCGCCATCCGCTGTGCAGTCCCGTCTGGGATACTAATCCTCACTACACCCCCTGATACATTCTTTGAGGGGTGCAGTTTTTAAAATGGGGTCACTCCTTTGGGGAATCCAGTTTTCTGGTACCTTACAGGCTCTACAAACATGACATGGCGTCCAGATACCAAACATCTGAATCTGTACTCCAAAAGCCGCATAGCGCTCCTTCCCTTCTGCGCCCTGCTGTGCGCCCAAACTGCAGTTTATGCCACATGTATGCCACTGGTGTACCCGGGATAACGGACGTAATGTCATATGTGGGTATAAACTGATATTAGGGCACAGCCGGACACAGAAGGGAAGAAGGGTTATTGGGTTTTTGGAGCGCAGACGGTTTGGTTTTTGGATGCCATGACACTTTTGCAGAGCTGAAACGCCAGTAACGTGGAATCCCCTGATATGAGATGTTATTTTGGAAACTACACCCCTGAAGGATTTCTCCAGGGGTACAGAGAGCATTTTTAACCCCCAAGTGTTGCTATAACTTATTATCCATAAATGAATATGAAGCTGATTGTGAAAGGTGAAAATGACCATTTTTCCAGGAATACGTCCTTTCAGTGCGTAATAAGTTATGCCCGACTTGTATCAGAGATGAACGCTCTAAAAGCTGTTGTGCCCAGGATACCCGCTTAACAGTTTTTGGAGTGTCTCTGCTGACATAAGTCGGGCACAACATGTTGCACACTGAAATGGCAAATCTGTAAAATTTTCATTTTTAACTTCTCTATCAGTTGCGATTTCATTTCTGGAAACTAAATAAATGCAACACTCAAGGGTTAAAAAAATCTCGCTACACCACTTGATAAATCCCATCAGTGGGGTAGTGTCCAAGATGGGGTGACATGTCTGCAGATTCCACTTTATTGGCAATTCAGGGGCTTTGCAAAAGTGGCATGGTGTGCTCCAAAAACCAATATAGCGCTCCTTTCCTTCTGTGCCCGGCTGTGCCCAAACAGCCATTTATACCCACATATGGCATTAAGTCCGTTATCCGGGGTACACCAGTGTCATACATGTGGGCATACACTGCCATTTGGGTACCCAGCAGGGCGCAGATGTGAAGGAGCAATATGTGCTTTTGGAGTGCAGATTTAGATTCTTCGTTTTTGGACACCATGTCACATTTGCAGAGACCCTAAAATTGCCCCTACAAAATGGGGTCACTTCTTGGTGAATTCCAGTTTACTGGCACCTCCAGGGCTCTGCAAAAACAACATGGTGCCCAGAGGGTCCCTCTAAATCTCTACCCCAAAAGCTAAAAAGCGCAGTGCTCCTTCCCTTCTGAGCCCTGCTGTGTGCCCAAGCAGCAGTTTACACCAACATATATAATTTTTTGACCCCCGGGATGGCCCCTTAATAGTTTTAGGAGTGTAGGTCTCTGACAACACAAAGTGGGTGCAACGTATTGGGCACCGAAATGGCATATTTTTAAAAATTTCAATTTTCATTTTGTACATTAATTTTTGGGAAGCATTTTAGGCTCAAAATGATAATACCCCTTGATACATTCCTTGACAGGTGTAGTTTCTAAAATGGGGTCACTTTTGAGGGGTTTCCACTGTATTGGTACTTCAGGGGCTCAGCAAATGCGACATGGCACCTGAAAACTATTCCAGCAACATCTGCCCTCCAAAATCCAAATAGCGCTCTTTCCATTCTGAGCCCCAACATGTACCCATACAGCAGATTATGGCCACATATGGGGTATTGCCGTGTTCAGAAGAAATTGTGTAACAAACTGTGGGGGGCTTTTAATTCTTAAACTATTTGCAAAATTAAAAATATGGCGCTAAATGGACGATTCATTGGGAAAAAAAGTAATATTTCATTTTCACGTCCCAATGTTAATAAAATCTGTGAAACACCTGTGAGGCCAAAATACTCACTCTACCCTAGATAAATTCTATGAGGGGTGTAGTTTCCAAAATGGGGTCACTTTTAGGGGGTTTCCACTGTATTGATACTTTAGGGGCTCTGCAAATGCGACATGGGATCTGAAAAATATTCCAGCAAAATCTGCCCTTCAAAAGCCAAATAGCCCTCTTTCCATTCTGAGCCCCGCCATGTTCCCATACAGCAGATTATGGCCACATATGGGGCATTTCTGTGTTCAGGAGAAATTGTGTAACGAATAGAGATGAGCGAACAGTGTTCTATCGAACTCATGTTCGATCGGATATTAGGCTGTTCGGCATGTTCGAATCGAATCGAACACCGCGTGGTAAAGTGCGCCATTACTCGATTCCCCTCCCACCTTCCCTGGCGCCTTTTTTGCTCCAATAACAGCGCAGGGTAGGTGGGACAGGAACTACGACACCGGTGACGTTGAAAAAAGTAGGCAAAACCCATTGGCTGCCGAAAACATGTGACCTCTAATTTAAAAGAACAGCGACGCCCAGCTTCGCGTCATTCTGAGCTTGCAATTCACCGAGGACGGAGGTTTCCGTCCAGCTAGCTAGGGCTTAGATTCTGGGTAGGCAGGGACAGGCTAGGATAGGAAGGAGAAGACAACCAACAGCTCTTGTAAGAGCTAAATTCCAGGGAGAAGCTTGTCAGTGTAACGTGGCACTGACGGGCTCAATCGCCGCAACCCAGCTTTCCCAGGATCCTGAATGGAATACACTGTCAGTGTATTCCCGTATACCCGATATATACCCCGATACCCGTTCCAACGGTGTGCCCCCCCACCTTCACCCCAGAAATACCCTGCAAGTCCCCTAGCAATAGAATTGGGGCTATATACACCCACAATTTTTACTACTGGTATACAGTGCCATTGTCTGACTGGGAATTCAAAGAATATATTGGGAATACAAATACCCTCATTTCTTGCTACTGCCATATAGTGCCAGTTTCTGACTGGTAATTCAAAGAATATATTGGGGTTACGTGCACCCACAATTTTTACTACTGGTATACAGTGCCATTGTCTGACTGGGAATTCAAAGAATATATTGGGAATACAAATACCCTCATTTCTTGCTACTGCCATATAGTGCCAGTGTCTGACTGGGAATTCAAAGAATATATTGGGGTTACGTGCACCCACAATTTTTACTACTGGTATACAGTGCCATTGTCTGACTGGGAATTCAAAGAGTATATTGGGAATACAAATACCCTCATTTCTTGCTACTGCCATATAGTGCCAGTTTCTGACTGGGAATTCAAAGAATATATTGGGGTTACGTGCACCCACAATTTTTACTACTGGTATACAGTGCCATTGTCTGACTGGGAATTCAAAGAATATATTGGGGTTATAAATACCCTCATTTCTTGCTACTGCCATATAGTGCCAGTTTCTGACTGGTAATTCAAAGAATATATTGGGGTTACGTGCACCCACAATTTTTACTACTGGTATACAGTGCCATTGTCTGACTGGGAATTCAAAGAGTATATTGGGAATACAAATACCCTCATTTCTTGCTACTGCCATATAGTGCCAGTTTCTGACTGGGAATTCAAAGAATATATTGGGGTTACGTGCACCCACAATTTTTACTACTGGTATACAGTGCCATTGTCTGACTGGGAATTCAAAGAATATATTGGGGTTATAAATACCCTCATTTCTTGCTACTGCCATATAGTGCCAGTTTCTGACTGGTAATTCAAAGAATATATTGGGGTTACGTGCACCCACAATTTTTACTACTGGTATACAGTGCCATTGTCTGACTGGGAATTCAAAGAGTATATTGGGAATACAAATACCCTCATTTCTTGCTACTGCCATATAGTGCCAGTTTCTGACTGGGAATTCAAAGAATATATTGGGGTTACGTGCACCCACAATTTTTACTACTGGTATACAGTGCCATTGTCTGACTGGGAATTCAAAGAGTATATTGGGAATACAAATACCCTCATTTCTTGCTACTGCCATATAGTGCCAGTTTCTGACTGGTAATTCAAAGAATATATTGGGGTTACGTGCACCCACAATTTTTACTACTGGTATACAGTGCCATTGTCTGACTGGGAATTCAAAGAGTATATTGGGAATACAAATACCCTCATTTCTTGCTACTGCCATATAGTGCCAGTTTCTGACTGGGAATTCAAAGAATATATTGGGGTTACGTGCACCCACAATTTTTACTACTGGTATACAGTGCCATTGTCTGACTGGGAATTCAAAGAGTATATTGGGAATACAAATACCCTCATTTCTTGCTACTGCCATATAGTGCCAGTTTCTGACTGGGAATTCAAAGAATATATTGGGGTTACGTGCACCCACAATTTTTACTACTGGTATACAGTGCCATTGTCTGACTGGGAATTCAAAGAGTATATTGGGAATACAAATACCCTCATTTCTTGCTACTGCCATATAGTGCCAGTTTCTGACTGGGAATTCAAAGAATATATTGGGGTTACGTGCACCCACAATTTTTACTACTGGTATACAGTGCCATTGTCTGACTGGGAATTCAAAGAGTATATTGGGAATACAAATACCCTCATTTCTTGCTACTGCCATATAGTGCCAGTTTCTGACTGGGAATTCAAAGAATATATTGGGGTTACGTGCACCCACAATTTTTACTACTGGTATACAGTGCCATTGTCTGACTGGGAATTCAAAGAGTATATTGGGAATACAAATACCCTCATTTCTTGCTACTGCCATATAGTGCCAGTTTCTGACTGGGAATTCAAAGAATATATTGGGGTTACGTGCACCCACAATTTTTACTACTGGTATACAGTGCCATTGTCTGACTGGGAATTCAAAGAATATATTGGGGTTATAAATACCCTCATTTCTTGCTACTGCCATATAGTGCCAGTTTCTGACTGGTAATTCAAAGAATATATTGGGGTTACGTGCACCCACAATTTTTACTACTGGTATACAGTGCCATTGTCTGACTGGGAATTCAAAGAGTATATTGGGAATACAAATACCCTCATTTCTTGCTACTGCCATATAGTGCCAGTTTCTGACTGGGAATTCAAAGAATATATTGGGGTTACGTGCACCCACAATTTTTACTACTGGTATACAGTGCCATTGTCTGACTGGGAATTCAAAGAGTATATTGGGAATACAAATACCCTCATTTCTTGCTACTGCCATATAGTGCCAGTTTCTGACTGGTAATTCAAAGAATATATTGGGGTTACGTGCACCCACAATTTTTACTACTGGTATACAGTGCCATTGTCTGACTGGGAATTCAAAGAGTATATTGGGAATACAAATACCCTCATTTCTTGCTACTGCCATATAGTGCCAGTTTCTGACTGGGAATTCAAAGAATATATTGGGGTTACGTGCACCCACAATTTTTACTACTGGTATACAGTGCCATTGTCTGACTGGGAATTCAAAGAGTATATTGGGAATACAAATACCCTCATTTCTTGCTACTGCCATATAGTGCCAGTTTCTGACTGGGAATTCAAAGAATATATTGGGGTTACGTGCACCCACAATTTTTACTACTGGTATACAGTGCCATTGTCTGACTGGGAATTCAAAGAGTATATTGGGAATACAAATACCCTCATTTCTTGCTACTGCCATATAGTGCCAGTTTCTGACTGGGAATTCAAAGAATATATTGGGGTTACGTGCACCCACAATTTTTACTACTGGTATACAGTGCCATTGTCTGACTGGGAATTCAAAGAGTATATTGGGAATACAAATACCCTCATTTCTTGCTACTGCCATATAGTGCCAGTTTCTGACTGGGAATTCAAAGAATATATTGGGGTTACGTGCACCCACAATTTTTACTACTGGTATACAGTGCCATTGTCTGACTGGGAATTCAAAGAGTATATTGGGAATACAAATACCCTCATTTCTTGCTACTGCCATATAGTGCCAGTTTCTGACTGGGAATTCAAAGAATATATTGGGGTTACGTGCACCCACAATTTTTACTACTGGTATACAGTGCCATTGTCTGACTGGGAATTCAAAGAATATATTGGGGTTATAAATACCCTCATTTCTTGCTACTGCCATATAGTGCCAGTTTCTGACTGGTAATTCAAAGAATATATTGGGGTTACGTGCACCCACAATTTTTACTACTGGTATACAGTGCCATTGTCTGACTGGGAATTCAAAGAGTATATTGGGAATACAAATACCCTCATTTCTTGCTACTGCCATATAGTGCCAGTTTCTGACTGGGAATTCAAAGAATATATTGGGGTTACGTGCACCCACAATTTTTACTACTGGTATACAGTGCCATTGTCTGACTGGGAATTCAAAGAGTATATTGGGAATACAAATACCCTCATTTCTTGCTACTGCCATATAGTGCCAGTTTCTGACTGGGAATTCAAAGAATATATTGGGGTTACGTGCACCCACAATTTTTACTACTGGTATACAGTGCCATTGTCTGACTGGGAATTCAAAGAGTATATTGGGAATACAAATACCCTCATTTCTTGCTACTGCCATATAGTGCCAGTTTCTGACTGGGAATTCAAAGAATATATTGGGGTTACGTGCACCCACAATTTTTACTACTGGTATACAGTGCCATTGTCTGACTGGGAATTCAAAGAGTATATTGGGAATACAAATACCCTCATTTCTTGCTACTGCCATATAGTGCCAGTTTCTGACTGGGAATTCAAAGAATATATTGGGGTTACGTGCACCCACAATTTTTACTACTGGTATACAGTGCCATTGTCTGACTGGGAATTCAAAGAATATATTGGGGTTATAAATACCCTCATTTCTTGCTACTGCCATATAGTGCCAGTTTCTGACTGGTAATTCAAAGAATATATTGGGGTTACGTGCACCCACAATTTTTACTACTGGTATACAGTGCCATTGTCTGACTGGGAATTCAAAGAGTATATTGGGAATACAAATACCCTCATTTCTTGCTACTGCCATATAGTGCCAGTTTCTGACTGGGAATTCAAAGAATATATTGGGGTTACGTGCACCCACAATTTTTACTACTGGTATACAGTGCCATTGTCTGACTGGGAATTCAAAGAGTATATTGGGAATACAAATACCCTCATTTCTTGCTACTGCCATATAGTGCCAGTTTCTGACTGGTAATTCAAAGAATATATTGGGGTTACGTGCACCCACAATTTTTACTACTGGTATACAGTGCCATTGTCTGACTGGGAATTCAAAGAGTATATTGGGAATACAAATACCCTCATTTCTTGCTACTGCCATATAGTGCCAGTTTCTGACTGGGAATTCAAAGAATATATTGGGGTTACGTGCACCCACAATTTTTACTACTGGTATACAGTGCCATTGTCTGACTGGGAATTCAAAGAGTATATTGGGAATACAAATACCCTCATTTCTTGCTACTGCCATATAGTGCCAGTTTCTGACTGGGAATTCAAAGAATATATTGGGGTTACGTGCACCCACAATTTTTACTACTGGTATACAGTGCCATTGTCTGACTGGGAATTCAAAGAGTATATTGGGAATACAAATACCCTCATTTCTTGCTACTGCCATATAGTGCCAGTTTCTGACTGGGAATTCAAAGAATATATTGGGGTTACGTGCACCCACAATTTTTACTACTGGTATACAGTGCCATTGTCTGACTGGGAATTCAAAGAGTATATTGGGAATACAAATACCCTCATTTCTTGCTACTGCCATATAGTGCCAGTTTCTGACTGGGAATTCAAAGAATATATTGGGGTTACGTGCACCCACAATTTTTACTACTGGTATACAGTGCCATTGTCTGACTGGGAATTCAAAGAGTATATTGGGAATACAAATACCCTCATTTCTTGCTACTGCCATATAGTGCCAGTTTCTGACTGGGAATTCAAAGAATATATTGGGGTTACGTGCACCCACAATTTTTACTACTGGTATACAGTGCCATTGTCTGACTGGGAATTCAAAGAATATATTGGGGTTATAAATACCCTCATTTCTTGCTACTGCCATATAGTGCCAGTTTCTGACTGGTAATTCAAAGAATATATTGGGGTTACGTGCACCCACAATTTTTACTACTGGTATACAGTGCCATTGTCTGACTGGGAATTCAAAGAGTATATTGGGAATACAAATACCCTCATTTCTTGCTACTGCCATATAGTGCCAGTTTCTGACTGGGAATTCAAAGAATATATTGGGGTTACGTGCACCCACAATTTTTACTACTGGTATACAGTGCCATTGTCTGACTGGGAATTCAAAGAGTATATTGGGAATACAAATACCCTCATTTCTTGCTACTGCCATATAGTGCCAGTTTCTGACTGGTAATTCAAAGAATATATTGGGGTTACGTGCACCCACAATTTTTACTACTGGTATACAGTGCCATTGTCTGACTGGGAATTCAAAGAGTATATTGGGAATACAAATACCCTCATTTCTTGCTACTGCCATATAGTGCCAGTTTCTGACTGGGAATTCAAAGAATATATTGGGGTTACGTGCACCCACAATTTTTACTACTGGTATACAGTGCCATTGTCTGACTGGGAATTCAAAGAGTATATTGGGAATACAAATACCCTCATTTCTTGCTACTGCCATATAGTGCCAGTTTCTGACTGGGAATTCAAAGAATATATTGGGGTTACGTGCACCCACAATTTTTACTACTGGTATACAGTGCCATTGTCTGACTGGGAATTCAAAGAGTATATTGGGAATACAAATACCCTCATTTCTTGCTACTGCCATATAGTGCCAGTTTCTGACTGGGAATTCAAAGAATATATTGGGGTTACGTGCACCCACAATTTTTACTACTGGTATACAGTGCCATTGTCTGACTGGGAATTCAAAGAGTATATTGGGAATACAAATACCCTCATTTCTTGCTACTGCCATATAGTGCCAGTTTCTGACTGGGAATTCAAAGAATATATTGGGGTTACGTGCACCCACAATTTTTACTACTGGTATACAGTGCCATTGTCTGACTGGGAATTCAAAGAGTATATTGGGAATACAAATACCCTCATTTCTTGCTACTGCCATATAGTGCCAGTTTCTGACTGGGAATTCAAAGAATATATTGGGGTTACGTGCACCCACAATTTTTACTACTGGTATACAGTGCCATTGTCTGACTGGGAATTCAAAGAATATATTGGGGTTATAAATACCCTCATTTCTTGCTACTGCCATATAGTGCCAGTTTCTGACTGGTAATTCAAAGAATATATTGGGGTTACGTGCACCCACAATTTTTACTACTGGTATACAGTGCCATTGTCTGACTGGGAATTCAAAGAGTATATTGGGAATACAAATACCCTCATTTCTTGCTACTGCCATATAGTGCCAGTTTCTGACTGGGAATTCAAAGAATATATTGGGGTTACGTGCACCCACAATTTTTACTACTGGTATACAGTGCCATTGTCTGACTGGGAATTCAAAGAGTATATTGGGAATACAAATACCCTCATTTCTTGCTACTGCCATATAGTGCCAGTTTCTGACTGGGAATTCAAAGAATATATTGGGGTTACGTGCACCCACAATTTTTACTACTGGTATACAGTGCCATTGTCTGACTGGGAATTCAAAGAGTATATTGGGAATACAAATACCCTCATTTCTTGCTACTGCCATATAGTGCCAGTTTCTGACTGGGAATTCAAAGAATATATTGGGGTTACGTGCACCCACAATTTTTACTACTGGTATACAGTGCCATTGTCTGACTGGGAATTCAAAGAGTATATTGGGAATACAAATACCCTCATTTCTTGCTACTGCCATATAGTGCCAGTTTCTGACTGGGAATTCAAAGAATATATTGGGGTTACGTGCACCCACAATTTTTACTACTGGTATACAGTGCCATTGTCTGACTGGGAATTCAAAGAATATATTGGGGTTATAAATACCCTCATTTCTTGCTACTGCCATATAGTGCCAGTTTCTGACTGGTAATTCAAAGAATATATTGGGGTTACGTGCACCCACAATTTTTACTACTGGTATACAGTGCCATTGTCTGACTGGGAATTCAAAGAGTATATTGGGAATACAAATACCCTCATTTCTTGCTACTGCCATATAGTGCCAGTTTCTGACTGGGAATTCAAAGAATATATTGGGGTTACGTGCACCCACAATTTTTACTACTGGTATACAGTGCCATTGTCTGACTGGGAATTCAAAGAGTATATTGGGAATACAAATACCCTCATTTCTTGCTACTGCCATATAGTGCCAGTTTCTGACTGGGAATTCAAAGAATATATTGGGGTTACGTGCACCCACAATTTTTACTACTGGTATACAGTGCCATTGTCTGACTGGGAATTCAAAGAATATATTGGGGTTATAAATACCCTCATTTCTTGCTACTGCCATATAGTGCCAGTTTCTGACTGGTAATTCAAAGAATATATTGGGGTTACGTGCACCCACAATTTTTACTACTGGTATACAGTGCCATTGTCTGACTGGGAATTCAAAGAGTATATTGGGAATACAAATACCCTCATTTCTTGCTACTGCCATATAGTGCCAGTTTCTGACTGGGAATTCAAAGAATATATTGGGGTTACGTGCACCCACAATTTTTACTACTGGTATACAGTGCCAATTTCTAACTAGGAATTCAAAATGCGCAAGGCTCCCGGAAAGGGACGTGGACGAGGCCGTGGGCGAGGTCGGGGGAATGGTTCTGGGGAGCAAGGTAGCAGTGAAGCCACAGGGCGTCCCGTGCCTACTCCTGTGGGGCAGCAAGCATTGCGCCACTCCACAGTGCCAGGGTTGCTTGCCACATTAACTAAACTGCAGGGTACAAACCTTAGTAGGCCCGAGAACCAGGAACAGGTCTTGCAATGGCTGTCAGAGAACGCTTACAGCACATTGTCCAGCAGCCAGTCAGACTCTGCCTCCTCTCCTCCTATTACCCAACAGTCTTGTCTTCCTTCCTCCCAAAATTCCGAAGCTTTACAGAACAATAACCCAAACTGTCCCTGCTCCCCAGAGCTGTTCTCCGCTCCTTTCATTGTCCCTCAACCTGCCTCTCCACGTCACGATTCCACGAACCTAACAGAGGAGCATCTGTGTCCAGATGCTCAAACACTAGAGTCTCCTCCATCTCCGTTCGATTTGGTGGTGGATGACCAGCAACCCACCCTCATCGACGATGATGTGACGCAGTTGCCGTCAGGGCATCCAGTTGACCGGCGCATTGTGCGGGAGGAGGAGATGAGACAGGAGTTGGAAGAGGAAGTGGTGGATGATGAGGACACTGACCCGACCTGGACAGGGGGGATGTCAAGCGGGGAAAGTAGTGTGGATGTTGAGGCAGGTGCAGCACCAAAAAGGGTAGCTAGAGGCAGAGGCAGAGGTCAGCAGCTTAGGCGAAGCCAGGCCACACCCGGAATCTCCCAAGATGTTCCAGTTCGTACCCAGCCCCGAAAAACTCCCACCTCGAGGGCACGTTTCTCGAAGGTGTGGAGTTTTTTCAAGGAATGCGCCGAGGACAGATATAGTGTTGTCTGCACAATTTGCCTCTCGAAATTGATTAGGGGCTCTGAGAAGAGCAACCTGTCCACCACTTCAATGCGCCGTCATTTGGAATCCAAGCACTGGAATCAGTGGCAGGCAGCAACGGCAGGACAAAGGCCGCCTGCCGTTCACGCCACTGCCACTGCCTCTGCCTCTGCCTCTGCCACTGCCACTGCTGACTGTGCTGGCGATGCACTCCAGAGGACGAGCCAGGACACCACTTCATCTGCCTCCGCCACTTTGTTGACTTCTACCTCATCCTCCCCTGGTCCTGTCTTATCTCCTTCTCCTGCACCATCAAAGGCACCATCAGGCGTTTCTTTACAACAACCCACCATCTCTCAGACATTGGAGCGGCGGCAGAAATACACTGCTAACCACCCACACGCGCAAGCCTTGAACGCCAACATCGCTAAACTGCTGGCCCAGGAGATGTTGGCGTTCCGGCTTGTTGAAACTCCCGCCTTCCTGGACCTGATGGCAACTGCGGCACCTCGCTATGCCGTCCCTAGCCGTCACTACTTCTCCCGGTGTGCCGTCCCCGCCTTGCACCAGCACGTGTCACTCAACATCAGGCGGGCCCTTAGTTCCGCGCTTTGCACAAAGGTCCACTTGACCACCGACGCGTGGACAAGTGCATGCGGACAGGGACGCTACATTTCACTGACGGCACACTGGGTGAATGTAGTTGAGGCTGGGACTGCTTCCCAAACTGGCCCGGTGTACCTCGTCTCCCCGCCTAACATTCCTGGCAGGGACACGAGAAGAACACCCCCCTCCTCCTCCTCCTCTACCGCCTCCTCCTCCGCCACCGCCTCCTCCTCCGCCACCGCCTCCTCCTCCGCTGTTAGATTGACCCCAGCTACGAGTTGGAAACGTTGCAGCACTGGCGTTGGTAGACGTCAGCAGGCTGTGCTGAAGCTGATCAGCTTGGGGGACAGACAGCACACTGCCTCCGAGGTGAGGGATGCCCTCCTCGATGAGACGGCAATATGGTTTGAGCCGCTGCACCTGGGCCCAGGCATGGTCGTTTGTGATAACGGCCGGAACCTGGTAGCAGCTCTGGAGCTTGCCGGACTCCAACATGTTCCATGCCTGGCCCACGTCTTCAACCTAGTGGTGCAACGTTTCCTAAAGAGCTACCCCAATGTTCCAGAGCTACTGGTGAAAGTGCGGCGCATGTGCGCCCACTTTCGCAAGTCGACAGTAGCCGCTGCTAGCTTAAAATCTCTCCAGCAACGCCTGCATGTGCCACAACACCGGCTTTTGTGCGACGTCCCCACACGCTGGAACTCAACGTTTCAGATGTTGAATAGAGTGGTTGAGCAGCAGAGACCTTTGATGGAATACCAGCTACAAAACCCTAGGGTGCCACAAAGTCAGCTGCCTCAGTTTCACATCCATGAGTGGCCATGGATGAGAGACCTTTGTGACATCCTACGGGTCTTTGAGGAGTCCACAAGGAGGGTGAGCTCTGAGGATGCGATGGTGAGCCTTACAATCCCGCTCTTGTGTGTTCTGAGAGAATCCCTGATTGACATCAGGGATAACTCAGATCACACAGAGGAGTTAGGGATAGCATCCGATCCGTCACAGCTGGAGAGTAGGTCCACACATCTGTCCGCTTCACTGCGTTTAATGGAGGAGGAGGAGGAGGAGGAGGAGGAAGAAGAGTTGTCCGATGATGTGATGGTGATACAGGAGGCTTCCGGGCAACTTCGAATCGTCCCATTGTTGCAGCGCGGATGGGTAGACATGGAGGATGAGGAGGAAATGGAGATTGAACTTTCCGGTGGGGCCAGAGGAGTCATGCCAACTAACACTGTGGCAGACATGGCTGAGTTCATGTTGGGGTGCTTTACAACCGACAAGCGTATTGTCAAAATCATGGAGGACAACCAGTACTGGATCTTTGCTATCCTTGACCCCCGGTATAAAAACAACATCTCGTCTTTTATTCCGGTAGAGGGGAGGGCCAATCGCATCAATGCTTGCCACAGGCAATTGGTGCAGAATATGATGGAGATGTTTCCAGCATGTGACGTTGGCGGCAGGGAGGGCAGTTCCTCCAGTAGGCAACCAAGTTCTCACCGGTCCACACAAACGAGGGGCACACTGTCTAAGGTCTGGGACACCTTGATGGCACCCCCTCGCCAAAGTGCCGCCACGGAGGGTCCTAGTGTCACCAGGCGTGAGAAGTATAGGCGCATGTTGCGGGAATACCTTTCCGACCACAGCCCTGTCCTCTCCGACCCCTCTGCGCCCTACACGTATTGGGTGTCGAAGTTGGACCTGTGGCTTGAACTTGCCCTATATGCCTTGGAGGTGCTGTCCTGTCCTGCCGCCAGCGTCCTATCTGAGAGGGTGTTCAGTGCAGCCGGTGGCATCATCACTGACAAGCGCACCCGTCTGTCAGCTGAGAGTGCCGACCGGCTCACTTTGATAAAAATGAACCACCACTGGATAGAGCCTTCATTTTTGTGCCCACCTGTGTAAAGCACCCCAACATGAAACTCCATGTCTGTACTCAACCTCTCCAATTCCTCCGCATCCTCATACTCATCCACCATAAGCGTTGCACAATTCTGCTAATACTAGGCTCCCTCCAACATGATTTCCCCCAACTCTGCTGGTTAGAGGCTCCCTCCACCCTGATTTCCACCAACTCTGCTGGTTAGAGGCTCCCTCCACCCTGCTTTCCCACAACTCTGCTGGTTAGAGGCTCCTTCCACCATGAATTTGCCCAAACTGGGCTGTTTAGAGGCTCCCTCCACCATGAATTGGTCCAAACTGGGTTTTTTAGAGGCTCCCTCCACCATGAATTGGTCCAAACTGGGCTGGTTAGAGGCTCCCTCCACCATGAATTGGTCCAAACTGGGCTGGTTAGAGGCTCCCTCCACCATGAATTGGTCCAAACTGGGCTGGTTAGAGGCTCCCTCCACAATTAATTGGTCCAAACTGGGCTAATTAGAGGCTCCCTCCACCATGAATTGGTCCAAACTGGGTTTTTTAGAGGCTCCCTCCACCATGAATTTGCCCAAACTGGGCTGTTTAGAGGCTCCCTCCACCATGAATTGGTCCAAACTGGGCTGGTTAGAGGCTCCCTCCACCATGAATTTCCCAAAACTTGGCTGTTTAGAGGCTCCCTCCACCATTAATTGGTCCAAACTGGGCTGGTTAGAGGCTCCCTCCACCATTAATTTGCCCAAACTGGGGTGGTTAGAGGCTCCCTCCACCATTAATTGGTCCAAACTGGGCTGGTTAGAGGCTCCCTCCACAATTAATTGGTCCAAACTGGGCTAATTAGAGGCTCCCTCCACCATGAATTGGTCCAAACTGGGTTTTTTAGAGGCTCCCTCCACCATGAATTTGCCCAAACTGGGCTGTTTAGAGGCTCCCTCCACCATGAATTGGTCCAAACTGGGCTGGTTAGAGGCTCCCTCCACCATGAATTGGTCCAAACTGGGCTGGTTAGAGGCTCCCTCCACCATGAATTTCCCAAAACTTGGCTGTTTAGAGGCTCCCTCCACCATTAATTGGTCCAAACTGGGCTGGTTAGAGGCTCCCTCCACCATGAATTTGCCCAAACTGGGCTGTTTAGAGGCTCCCTCCACCATGAATTTGCCCAAACTGGGCTGGTTAGAGGCTCCCTCCACCATGAATTGGTCCAAACTGGGCTGGTTAGAGGCTCCCTCCACCATGAATTTGCCCAAACTGGGCTGTTTAGAGGCTCCCTCCACCATGAATTTGCCCAAACTGGGCTGGTTAGAGGCTCCCTCCACCATGAATTGGTCCAAACGGGTTTTTAGAGGCTCCCTTCACCATGAATTGGTCCAAACTTGGCTGTTTAGAGGCTCCCTCCACCATGAATTTGCCCAAACTGGGCTGTTTAGAGGCTCCCTCCACCATGAATTGGTCCAAACTGGGCTGGTTAGAGGCTCCCTCCACCATGAATTTCCCAAAACTTGGCTGTTTAGAGGCTCCCTCCACCATTAATTGGTCCAAACTGGGCTGGTTAGAGGCTCCCTCCACCATGAATTTCCCAAAACTTGGCTGTTTAGAGGCTCCCTCCACCATTAATTGGTCCAAACTGGGCTGGTTAGAGGCTCCCTCCACCATGAATTTGCCCAAACTGGGCTGTTTAGAGGCTCCCTCCACCATGAATTTGCCCAAACTGGGCTGGTTAGAGGCTCCCTCCACCATGAATTGGTCCAAACTGGGCTGGTTAGAGGCTCCCTCCACCATGAATTTGCCCAAACTGGGCTGTTTAGAGGCTCCCTCCACCATGAATTTGCCCAAACTGGGCTGGTTAGAGGCTCCCTCCACCATGAATTGGTCCAAACGGGTTTTTAGAGGCTCCCTTCACCATGAATTGGTCCAAACTTGGCTGTTTAGAGGCTCCCTCCACCATGAATTTGCCCAAACTGGGCTGTTTAGAGGCTCCCTCCACCATGAATTGGTCCAAACTGGGCTGGTTAGAGGCTCCCTCCACCATGAATTTCCCAAAACTTGGCTGTTTAGAGGCTCCCTCCACCATTAATTGGTCCAAACTGGGCTGGTTAGAGGCTCCCTCCACCATGAATTTGCCCAAACTGGGCTGTTTAGAGGCTCCCTCCACCATGAATTTGCCCAAACTGGGCTGGTTAGAGGCTCCCTCCACCATGAATTGGTCCAAACTGGGCTGGTTAGAGGCTCCCTCCACCATGAATTTGCCCAAACTGGGCTGTTTAGAGGCTCCCTCCACCATGAATTTGCCCAAACTGGGCTGGTTAGAGGCTCCCTCCACCATGAATTGGTCCAAACTGGGCTGGTTAGAGGCTCCCTCCACCATGAATTTGCCCAAACTGGGCTGTTTAGAGGCTCCCTCCACCATGAATTTGCCCAAACTGGGCTGGTTAGAGGCTCCCTCCACCATGAATTTGCCCAAACTGGGCTGTTTAGAGGCTCCCTCCACCATGAATTTGCCCAAACTGGGCTGGTTAGAGGCTCCCTCCACCATGAATTGGTCCAAACTGGGCTGGTTAGAGGCTCCCTCCACCATGAATTTGCCCAAACTGGGCTGTTTAGAGGCTCCCTCCACCATGAATTTGCCCAAACTGGGCTGGTTAGAGGCTCCCTCCACCATGAATTGGTCCAAACGGGTTTTTAGAGGCTCCCTTCACCATGAATTGGTCCAAACTTGGCTGGTTAGAGGCTCCCTCCACCATGAATTTGCCCAAACTGGGCTGTTTAGAGGCTCCCTCCACCATGAATTGGTCCAAACTGGGCTGGTTAGAGGCTCCCTCCACCATGAATTTCCCAAAACTTGGCTGTTTAGAGGCTCCCTCCACCATTAATTGGTCCAAACTGGGCTGGTTAGAGGCTCCCTCCACCATGAATTTGCCCAAACTGGGGTGGTTAGAGGCTCCCTCCACCATTAATTGGTCCAAACTGGGCTGGTTAGAGGCTCCCTCCACAATTAATTGGTCCAAACTGGGCTAATTAGAGGCTCCCTCCACCATGAATTGGTCCAAACTGGGTTTTTTAGAGGCTCCCTCCACCATGAATTTGCCCAAACTGGGCTGTTTAGAGGCTCCCTCCACCATGAATTGGTCCAAACTGGGCTGGTTAGAGGCTCCCTCCACCATGAATTGGTCCAAACTGGGCTGGTTAGAGGCTCCCTCCACCATGAATTTCCCAAAACTTGGCTGTTTAGAGGCTCCCTCCACCATTAATTGGTCCAAACTGGGCTGGTTAGAGGCTCCCTCCACCATGAATTTGCCCAAACTGGGCTGTTTAGAGGCTCCCTCCACCATGAATTTGCCCAAACTGGGCTGGTTAGAGGCTCCCTCCACCATGAATTGGTCCAAACTGGGCTGGTTAGAGGCTCCCTCCACCATGAATTTGCCCAAACTGGGCTGTTTAGAGGCTCCCTCCACCATGAATTTGCCCAAACTGGGCTGGTTAGAGGCTCCCTCCACCATGAATTGGTCCAAACGGGTTTTTAGAGGCTCCCTTCACCATGAATTGGTCCAAACTTGGCTGTTTAGAGGCTCCCTCCACCATGAATTTGCCCAAACTGGGCTGTTTAGAGGCTCCCTCCACCATGAATTTGCCCAAACTGGGCTGGTTAGAGGCTCCCTCCACCATGAATTGGTCCAAACTGGGCTGGTTAGAGGCTCCCTCCACCATGAATTTGCCCAAACTGGGCTGTTTAGAGGCTCCCTCCACCATGAATTTGCCCAAACTGGGCTGGTTAGAGGCTCCCTCCACCATGAATTGGTCCAAACGGGTTTTTAGAGGCTCCCTTCACCATGAATTGGTCCAAACTTGGCTGTTTAGAGGCTCCCTCCACCATGAATTGGTCCAAACTGGGGTGGTTAGAGGCTCCCTCCACCATGAATTTGCCCAAACTGGGCTGTTTAGAGGCTCCCTCCACCATGAATTGGTCCAAACTGGGTTTTTTAGAGGCTCCCTCCACCATGAATTGGTCCAAACTGGGCTGGTTAGAGGCTCCCTCCACCATGAATTGGTCCAAACTGGGGTGGTTAGAGGCTCCCTCCACCATTAATTGGTCCAAACTGGGCTGGTTAGAGGCTCCCTCCACCATTAATTGGTCCAAACTGGGCTGGTTAGAGGCTCCCTCCACCATGAATTTGCCCAAACTGGGCTGGTTAGAGGCTCCCTCCACCATGAATTGGTCCAAACTGGGGTTTTTAGAGGCTCCCTCCACCATGAATTGGTCCAAACTGGGGTTTTTAGAGTCTCCCTCCACCATGAATTGGTCCAAACTGGGGTTTTTAGAGGCTCCCTCCACCATGAATTTGCCCAAACTCTGCTGGTTAGAGGCTCAATCCACCCTGATTTTCAAAACAAATGTTGGTGCCAACCTCAACTTACTACAAGGGCCAAATTCACTGCTGGTGACAAGCTCTCCTCACTGCAAGTGCCAAATACACATGTTTCAAGGTGTTTTCCTACTGTCAGAGAGGTGGTATTGAGTGTGTAAAGTGTGTAGTTGTTAGGCTGTGATGTTGGGGTAATAGAGGGTCTTTGGTGTGTTAGATGCCCCCAGACATGCTTCCCCTGCTGTCCCAGTGTCATTCCAGAGGTGTTGGCATCATTTCCTGGGGTGTCATAGTGGACTTGGTGACCCTCCAGACACGGATTTGGGTTTCCCCCTTAACGAGTATCTGTTCCCCATAGACTATAATGGGGTTCGAAACCCGTTCGAACACACGAACATTGAGCGGCTGTTCGAATCGAATTTCGAACCTCGAACATTTTAGTGTTCGCTCATCTCTAGTAACGAACTTTAGGGAGCTTTTTCTCCTTTATCCTCTTGTGAAAATTAAAAATTTGGGGCTAAATTGACAGTTTGTTGGAAAAAAAGTAATTTTTCATTTTCAAGGCCCAATGTTAATAAAATCTGTGAAACAGCTGTAGGGTCAAAATGCTCACTCTACCCTTTGATATGTTCTGTGGGGGGTGTAGTTTCCAAAATGGGGTCACTTTTAGGGGGTTTCCACTGTATTGGTACTCTAGGGGCTCTGCAAATGAGACATGGCACCTAAAATTATTCCAGTAAAATCTGCCATCCAAAAGCCAAATAGCGCTCCTTCCATTCCAAGCCCCGCCATGTTCCCATACAGCATACTATGGCCACATATGGGGTATTGCCGTGTTCAGGAGAAATTGTTTAACAAACTGTTGGGGGCTTTTACTCCTTTAACCCCTTGTGAAAATGAAAACTTTGGAGATAAAGTGACATTTTAGTAATTTTTCATTTACACATCCCAATGTTAGTAAAATCTGTGAAACAACTGTAGGGTCTAAATGCTGACTATACCCCTTGATGAATTCTGTGAGGGGTGTGGATTCTAAAATGGGGTCACTTTTGGGGGGTTTCCATTGTTTTGGTACTCTAGGGTCTCTGCAAATAAGGCATGGCGCCTGAAAATTATTCCAGCAAGATCTGCTGTTCAAACACCCAGTGTCGCTCCTTCCCTTCCATGCACTGTCGTGTGCCCAAAAGTCAGTTTATACCCACATGTGGGGTATTTCTGTGCACGGGAGAAATTGCACAATAAACTATCAGATGCATTTTCTCCTTTAACCCTTTGTGAATGTGTTAATTTTAGGTCTAAATGAATGTATTAGTGAAAAAAATGAAATGTCTAAATTTCACTGCCATATTATTTTTATTCTTATGAAATGCTTAAAGGGTTAACAAACATCCCAAATGCTGTTTTGAATAATTTGAGGGGTGCAGTTTTGAAAATGGGGTAATTTATGGGGGTTTCTATTATACAGGCCTTTATAATTACTTTCAGAACTGAAGTGGTCCCTAAAAAATTGGTTTGGAGAATTTTCTTGTAAATCTGGAAAATCGCTGTTACACTTTTAAGCCTTGTGACGTCCAAAATAAATTAAAAGACAATCAAAAGATGATGCCAATATAAAGCAGAGATATGGGAGATAATATTTATTCATGTATTTGGATGGTATGACTATCTGCTTGAAAAGTAGAGAATTTCACATTTTGAAAATTGCAATTTTTTTCAAATTTCCATCAAATTTCCTAGTTTTTTTTATAAATAAATGCAAAAATATTGATTAGTGTTTACCACTAACATGAAGTATAATGTGTTACGAAAAAAACAATCTCAAAATCATTTTTGTAAGTTAAAGCGTCTCAAAGTTATTGCCATTTAAAGTGACACATGTCAGTTTTGAAAAAAGAGGCCTGGTCTTTAACATACTTTTGGGCCTGGTCCTTAACCGGTTAAAGCTCTGCAGGATAAACCATGAAGCATTTCCGCCGCGGTTTTTCCCACAGCGCTTTATAGCTGCTGGTTGTCTCGTGGGTCCTTAGCCTAAGGGTACGTTCAGGCTGAGTTTTTTTGCAGGTGGATTTTGTAGGTGTAATCCGCCTCAAAAACCGCCTCCCACATCTCTCCTGTTCATTTCAGTGGGAGCCAGGATCAGATTTTTTTCCTCTAGCTGATTTTTCAACTAGAGGGAAAAAGAAGATTCATGACATATTTTCAGATTCTGCCTTTCAAATCCCATTGAAATGAATGAAAGGCATAAAAAAATGCGTTGTTTTCAGCTCTTTTTGTAGAGTTTTCTTGCAAAAAACTGCTTTTTTCTTCCTCTCATTCATTTCAATGGTCTTTGCAAGGGTGAATGAAAATCAGACCATGGTCATGTGATACACAAAGGTGCACAGCTCATTACCAGGCATATACAGTATCTGATTACTGTGCTGTGACTATGAGGTGTGCGCCTGTGTGTCCATCACATGACCATGGACTGATTTTTAATCCATTGGTGATCAATACAGAAAGAATGACAACAACCAGAAATTTAGTAAACCATGAGGAATTGATATAGAAAGTATATCGGAAAATTGTACAACTTTTCATTATATAAACAATAACATTTATTTGCTTGTGATGGACAATCCCTTTAAGTTTACTAATGCACATGTATACCGACATAAATACGGGGACAATTAAGGATCTGAGACAGAGACAGACTTGGGTCAGACCTAGGGACTGACCCTCCACATATGTGGGAATGCTGAGCGCAGTGCAGTTATAGAATAACCTGCCCCGACCCTGCGCCTGCCAATCATCCGCTTGCCCTTCCCATTATGGCACAGCGTTACTACTCATGCCCTTCCCTTTCTATATTTGTGCACTTGTAAGTCCCACCCACTTAAGGGTGATTGACCAGGAAATGAGCCAATGGGAGCTCTATGTGTACTGCGCCCAGGTGGCCCCGCCTCTTCACAGCTTTCCCCGCCACTAACAGCAAACTGACAGCTCTGTTAGCCAACGAGCAGCTGCGGCGGTCGCCATGGTTGCGGGCGGGGAGGATATCCGTTGCTAGGGGCGGAAGCGGCTGGCGGTGTTGATACTGGAGTGAAGCAGCAGCAGTGCAGCTATGACGCGCTGCGGCAGGGGATAAAGCGGCCGAGCAAGCACCGGAGAGCAGCGTCACGTAGACTGCCCTGCGACTGGCGGACATGAGATAGCGGAGGTACGTGTACGTGTGGCAATCAACTCCTTCACAGGCCTCAGAGCCACCGAGCCCGGTGCCGCTGCCCAGTCTGGCACGGCTGTCATTTGCTGACCAATCAGGAAATTCGTCCCGCCCCCTGTGGTTGCGTCTCTTCCAATCACAGGTGGAGCTGACTGTGATTGACAAGGCTAGACCCCTCCATGTCCTAGACAGCAGGTTCATAGCTCAGCATGTTATTTATGTAATTGTGAGGAAGCCTAATGGTGAGCCTGACCGCTGTGTGTGTTATAGCGCAAACTTATGGCTGGTGCGTTATATGTCGTCACATGTATAAGAATGCCACAGCTCATTGTGATCTGTCAGGGGATAAGCAGTGCAGAGGTGTATGTCAGCCGCTTATCTCCCGAGAGACAGGATTGGACGAGTAGGCCTTCTCTGTACTTGCAATGGGATCTGTCAGGTGCCGCCACGGTGACTTTAATGGGAAAGTTAGTCTAGCATTGCAGGTTATGGGCACATTGTCTGGTGAGGTTTCAGATACCCCAGATCAAGTTCCCAGTTGTGCCGGTTCAGAAGCAGCAAGTGAATTGGTGACCAATACAGGAAACTTCTTTTGGGTTAGATAATGCTCTTTCCAGATACTTCAGAAGATTCCAAGTGAGTGTCCTCCTGGCGGGACATCTGGAGAGAGGCTTGGCAGCGCTACCCCCTTTAAAATGACCGTCTGAATATTACACTGAAGTTTTTGCTGGTGAATTTTGACGTGGAATCTGCTCTTAAAAATGCCTCCCATTCATTTCATTGGGAGTTACTCAGTTTTGTTCAGTTAGTGGGGAAAAAAAAAGCAACATGCCCATCTTCACGTGGATTCCACGGCCGAGTCAGCCGCAGTGTAGAAGAGACTCCGTGCAGTTGTTCGGCCTTGATGTTGGCCACGTATCAACTCTGGCTTGATTCATATCTGCTCATGGGTTTCTGTTCGGTGGGCTTGCGTGGGTACCCCCTGCATGGAAATCTAATCTGTATAAAAAAAAAAAAACAAAGAAAAACCCTGGTTGCTGTAGAAAACTTGCGGATCCCCCCCCCCCTTTTTTTTTTTTTTTTTTTTCCTCCAAATAATAATCGTGAATAAAATTACTCTCAATGTCCAAATGTTCTGAGGTGAAGGAAGGATTGTCCTACTGCGTTCTCACATGTTGCTACTGAGGTGTTGGACTGTTTATGTCCACCTTTGGACCTATTTATAAGTTCAGATTTGTGTACCAATGTTGTAGCAACTGCAATGCAGTAGGTTATCCACTTTCTACAATTGATGGTTAACGCTCAGCACCGTAATAGTATGGCACTGTTTTGCTGTTGGCACAGGTGCTGTGCCTGTGGCATTTTTCCTGGCACTCCGCAGTGTTGCATAGCCGAGGCCTCAGACAAGCCGCCAGAGTCGGAGTATCTTAACCCCCTGGATGTCTCATTATTGCCATTCCATGTTGCTTTGTGTCCCCTTTTGTCACAGTAAAAAGTGTTTATTAAAAAAAGATTACATCTATCTATCAATACCCAAAATAATGTATTTTGGTTATCTCACTTTCCCTTTAGCAATATAAAGTGACCAAAAAGTAATTTTTCAAAAAGTGGAGTTTTATTTTTAAAAACGGTAAAAACAATATACCGTAAATATTGTAGCATCACAATCTGAATTACGCACTGGACTAAGTTGCCATGTCAATTTGTAATGTGGACTGAACACAGTAAAAACTAAATGCAAAAAAGATTTTCTCTGAACATTTTGTGGTTACAAGTTATTGTCTTTATTGATTTCCATTAGTTACGACCATGAATGCAGGACCTTTCTAAGATCAGAAAATCAGCTATGATTTCTTTATTGTGGCCGGGATATCTTCTGATACATGTAGTGTCCCTACCTGATAACCCAGCTACAATAAGAAAATCATGGCTGGATTCCTGGCAATTCCCAGACCATAGAAAGTTTCCGCATTCGTGGTTGTATCCATTGGCAACTGATTAAGACAAACTGACACTACTAAGATAGTTGAAGCAAATCTTTAAGGCCAGGCCCCACGGGCCAGAAATGCTGCTGAAAAAATTGCGTCGTTTTACAGTATGGGCAAAGTGGATGGGATTCTAGCGAATCCCATGCCCACTTTTGCATTAAAAACTGCCGTGCAGATACACTGCAATTTCTAAAACCAGCACGTTTTTGGAAATCGCAGCATGTCAATTATTTCTACAGAAACACTACCGGTTTCCCCATAAGTAATATTACTGATTGAATATTTATTTTTACTATTAGGGCTAGTTCACACAGGGGGCGGTGGAGCGGATTTTGGCACCGAGAGTGACGCGGGGAGCCGCATCACTCTCGGGTCAAAACCCGCCTGCCACGACAGTCACGGCTTCCCCCTCCGGAGTTGGCTCAAATGAATGGGCCGACACCGGAGGTTACAGCCGCCAGGCGGACACCGCGGCTCATCGAATCTGCCTGAAGAAAGGGCAGCTCGCTGCTTTTTTCCGCTAGCAGTCTCCATAGACTACCGTTGTGAGGGGGTGGATTATGACGTAGATTACACGCCATAATCCGCCCCCTCTGTGAACGGCCCTTAGGGTCCATTCACACGAAGGGAAAATGGTGAGGAATTTGGTGTGGAATTTCAGCGCTGAAAAAAGCCTCCCATTGACTTCAATGGGTTCCTTTTTCTGCTAGCAATGGTAGTTTTTTTTTTTTTTTTTTTTTCTCAGCGCTGAAATTCCACACCAAATCCTCACCATTTTCCTCTGTGTGAATGGACCCTTAAGCTACAGGTGTGGTCCAAATGAATTCACAGTTGTACACAATCTGGAGACTGCAGCTGTCACTCAAGAGCAAAATAATACAATCAACTAGTGGCCCTAAATAGTCGCAGTGTAGTCCTGGTCTGCAGTAATTGTCATCTGGGCATGATGGGGTGGCAAATAATTCTGCATTATACTATAAGCGCGTCATGTTCTTGTGCGTGACTCCCGTGATGATCTCTTGTCATCACACCCAAGAGTCACCACTGTTCAATGAAAGCGGCTTGTTGCAGTCATTGTCCCCTGGTGATGACCTGAGGGCGCATTGTACTGTAAATCCCCCTATGGTGAACAGTGCTGAGTGATCACAACGGCTGCACGATAAATAGGAGTCACAATATGGAGGATGGATATAATGAGTCCAACGTTGAGGTTTTGATGGCAAGAATACTACTGCTACTAATTCTTCCTGTAAAAGGTAAAATTGTAGTAGACAATAGCGTCTGATTCCATGGTGTCCTGTATTCTGCTATAGATGCCAGTGCAGGGTCTGTGGCAGAGGCTTGAAGATACAATAGCACTGAGTCTTCTAGCACGTTCAGTGCCAGTGTGGACGCTGTAGAATTAATGACTGCTGCAAAGTGACTTCACTTTACTGCAGCATCTGACACAACCTGTTCTGTAATATGAGAGGCGTGAGTTCAGCTGCCAGTCCTCCTATAAAGGTATGTGAATGGGTTCTGGAGTTTAACCGTGTATCAACCAGGAGTAGAGGATTGACTGTATGGTAGGACTATGAACGCCGCTGTAAATGGATGGGGATATGAATGCACAGCTGGGGAGCAGCTTGTCGGTAACCTATGCTGGAGTTGTGGAGCTTCACTCTGTACTTGTGCCTGGGGGGAGGTTTGCTGGCATTAGGATGACGGGATCCTCTTTAGACTTTGCTCTGGGTAACTCATCAGGCTTGGCTGGATATTGCAGCGTTTTGTCATTTTGGGGTTTGCAGACGTTTCCGGTCTTCAGAGGGAAATCTAAAGTTGCTGCATTCCTGACACACAGCTGACACACCCCTATGAGGCATCACTACAGTATGGCCTAGTTAAATGCTTTCCCAAATGTCGCTCCAACTTTTTGCAATATCTCTGATCTCATTTGCTCTCTAAATAGATCATTGGCGTGACCTCATAGTCTATTTGTTGCAGCCTTAGAATGGCCGCAGAGAAGCTCCTCAGTAAACAGAAGTTCTCTAATCTTACTTATCTGTCAGTTTATTAAAAATATGTTTGGATAAATCAGGTTAGTCAGACAATGATAAATCCTTGCACTTAAATACAGCTGACGTTCAGGAGACTTGGGAAGCTGGATGACAATGCCTGTGGGAGTAGTAACGACATATCAATGACTAGTGTTCGACACATTCAATCTGTCGTGTCACAGGACAACTCAAACATAATTTCCAGGTAGTTTTTACCTTCTGGGGAAATGTTTTGTAACCTTTGATCTCAGTTTACTGCTTTATTGTGTGCACCAGGTTTCTGAGCAGATAAGACTGTTTGCCAAAGAATTGCTATTGGGTGTCACTTTGGGTTTGTAACTACCAGTTCCAGCATGCCGTGTATGCTGTTGCTTGTCTACTGTACATGTAGTATTTACAGATGACAAACAAGGGGATACAATAAGTGACTTGGCACAAGCTGGCATCATTGTAGGGGCAGGCATTTGTGAGGACCGCTGACTGTATGAACATGAAGCTTCCTCTGTGTGCAGCATGAAAGTTCCTCTTGACCATGTCTTTGGTTTTCATAGGGTTAATTTTCCTATAATTCCCTGAATCCTTTGAGAATGGATAGTTCAGCTGCGGGCTGAAGTCTTCCCCTTTGACTTGGCATGCAGTGAGCTCAGTCAAGTATTCTGGATAATGCTGCCTTTGTGCGACGACTGCCCCATTGCCTGCATTGTGCTACAGGGAAACCATCTCCGTTTATTTGAAAGCGTGTAGATATGGTTGTAGGCTTTCATTTGTATAGACTTGTCCTACCCCAATGAAGGCCATAAAGCATTTAGTCTGCTGTGGCCATCAGAAAACTTTAGTTCAGTGTTTATTTTTTGCTTTTGTCTTGCAGTGGCAGAGGTTGAGCCTCAGAACAGAGACGTGCTTATCCCAGAGGTGAGATGATGAACCCATTCTGGAACATGTCATCAGCGTCAGTACGAAAGGTAAGGACCAACGAGGTGACATGAAAAAACTGGTTTCAGATCACGCTCAGGAGATCTGCTCTATCTCTCCAAACTTTACTTGACGCAAGTGCAAAGTGGATGTCCCATATAGAAAACCCATTGTCAGATTGGACTTAAATTCATAAAGGTACTGTAAATTTACGGCACATTAATACTCTTCACGTAGTAGCTCATGTCTGCCTTTCCAGCTACGTAACGCTTAGTTGAGTGCATGTAGTGGACCTTGTAATCCTGTGCCAGATGCCTTCTGCTGATCCTTAAAAGACCCAGATCAGCTCTGCCAGTGATTTTTGTCACTATAGAGACCTAAATCTTAACAGGGCTGCTATGGATGCAATAAGAAAGAGTTTTTGTATGTATTTTTATTTTATTTTTTTCCCAATCTGTCTAATCTCTGGTCTGTAAATTACTTTGTTGATAAATTGCTTCTCACTTATTTTCAGAAACCAGATGAGGAGAAGACTGTAACGGGCGACCAGAAAATCAGCCCCCCTCGCTCCTCTTCAACCAAGAAACAGCTTCCTACTATACCGAAGAATGTAGACCCTACCACTAAACCTATCTCTCCTGCCCCCACTGCACAGTCCACAAATGGAACCCATGCATCCTATGGTCCTTTCTACCTAGAGTATTCTCTTCTGGCAGAGTTGTATGTATCTTTATTTACAGTGTTTCATGACTTTTTTGCTTTGAAGCATCTTGCTTCCATGGTGTGCAATGTATACTGCAAGTAGTGGGTAAAATGCAGAATGCAGGCAAGAAATTCTATTCTTGTGTGGCTTTTAGGTGTTAACTGTAAACCTGACCTCCTCAAAAACCTACTTACATGTTTGTCTTAGCTGAGTGGCCTTGCTTATTTCAATAGGAATTAGAGAGCCAGCAGGTGCTGGACATCTGCTGATGGCTTAAATCTTGTAGGGTAAACAAAACGTCAAAATCCAACATACCTAGTCTTTTTGTTGGCTGTTATTAAGACCGCCTCCCCAATTCACATGCGTGTGTTTTGAATAGGGACAGTGAGGTTAAGTTGGTTATAGCAATTGCATAACTGTTGGGCAAATGCTTGGCCAACAGCTATCTTATCCAACTCCCCACATTTACAAGGCTGATTGTATATATATTCTGAATGGGAAGACTGTGAAAACATTACTAACTTACCGTATGTCTACAAATCTCCATCACCCCCATTCTTAGCTTGCAGAATATTGCGGGGTGCCGGAAGGGTTTGTGCTCAGCCTCTTCTACTGTTCTCTGCTACATCACTGACTCAGCTCAGCTCCTTCAGCTGATATTTATATAGAGCAGAGTCTGTCATGTGCCAGAGTTGCAGCATCAGATGAAGCAGAGAAATGAGACTTCTGTCCCGCTGCTGCTTTCTGCAAACCTATAAAGGGGGTAGCGGAGAACTGCATATATGTTAGTAATGCAGGCGTAACATGTAGCTCCTGCTCCACCTATACTAGGCCCCAGTTAGTAGCTTAGCTGTACGTTTATCCACTGCACACTGTAATTTGCTAGTTTTGGAGTAAGCAGCTGTTGCAGTATCTCCTATAGAACTCAAGCTACTGCAGATTGCAATGATTTCCTGAGACTTGTGTGCACAGATTACATAAGAGTGCTTTATAAGACTTCTCTTATGTTTTCAGTGGTATCATTTACCTTTTTGTTCTATTGGAAATGGGCAATAATGCTTTAGCTGATCTGTTGTGGTACCCATAGGTATTGCCTACAATTCTCATGCCTCAATGGGATTGTTCTATTGCATTTTTTATTTATCCAGTCATTCCACTCTAAGACACTGCAGAGATACTTACTACCGAAGTATCTTAGTTGCTCACAGTATCTTATTATAGTGCAGCTGCTGTTTGTTTCCCCACCTCCAGGGGAAGATCGCAAAATGAAAGCTTTATTTGTAGACTTTCTTAATATTTTTTTTTTTTTTCCTCTAACAGTACTCTGGTGGTGAAGCAGAAACTGCCGGGTGTCTATGTGCAGCCATCGTATCGCTCTGCTCTAAGTAAGCACTATCTATTATTATATATGACCTGATGATGCCACCAATACACCTCATAAACAAAAAAGGGTTGAGCCAACTTTTAAAGTTATCCCCTGGCCATGCTTGTACACTCCTACTATTTCTGGCTGAACCATAGAGAACAAATGGAGTGGTAGTGTTCCTGCACAACCTGACATTCAATTTAGATGGCGAAGTTGAACCCCAGTTCGGTGAGGGAGTCGCTGGTCGGGTCCACTACAATAAGATGGTTATATGCTATTCTTTGGTTAGGGGCTAACTTTTAGCATGGAAAATCTTAAATGAATAGTACAGACGAATGTAAGAAACTTTCAATATATCTTATTGAAGAAACCGCTGTTTGTGGTTTACAATGTCTTCTCCTTATCCAGCTCAGGCACAGAACATTTTGTGAGACTGTTTAATAAGTTTATTTTCCCCTTCTGTGCTGTGATTGGACGCTTATCTTGAAATATAGCTGTATTAATTATTATTAAAAGAACTCCATGACTCGGTGTAGAAGCTGCAATTATTTGTATATCTTTTCCTGCAGCCTCTTCGTCCACCTCTCCATAGTTTAATACATATAAAAAGCAGCTCTGCTTGACAAATGAAGAAGGAAACAGATTTCTTAAATAAGAACTATACTGAAAAGTTTCTTATATTCACTTGTCCTATTCATTTAAAAGTTTATATAATTGTCTATGCAATGTAATTGTCCTTTTTGTCTATTAGTTATAGAACAGATCACTTTAATGAATAAGCCAAGTTTATGTGAATATATCCACTTGCCATGATGTAGATAATATAAAGTAGGCCGAAATCTGATCTGCTGTTATCCTGACCATTTCCTCTCCCTGATAGTTTTACTCCAGAGGTATTGAATTCTGCTGTGCTCTCTTATTGCAGTGACTGTACTCATTTATTTTTATTTTTCCCCCCCAGCGTGGTTTGGAGTAATCTTTATACGACATGGCCTATATCAGGATGGTGTATTTAAATTCACAGTGTACATCCCTGACAACTATCCTGACGGAGAATGTCCGGTGAGCATTTAATAGAAACTGTGATAGAAATGTCATTTGGTTATATTTCAACTTATGTCACCTGATATGTGACTTCTATCTTTCTGTACCTTAGCACCTTGTCTTTGACATCCCCGTTTTTCACCCACTTGTGGATCCTGTCTCTGGCGAACTGGATGTAAAAAGGGCATTTGCGAAATGGAGGTGAATGTAACTGATTTCTTTGCAGCCCATAGAAAACCCTGGGATCATAACGGGGACTGGCAAGCACCACTGTTCTTATATGAACTCCAAATATAGAATGGTACAGTCAATGATCATAGATGGGATGGTGACCATGACTTTCAGTCAGTCAACAGACAATACCTAACATTTCTTGAAATTCTGCTATTAGTAACTGTTACTTTCTTTATTTTAGGAGAAACCACAACCACATATGGCAGGTGCTTATGTATGCAAGACGGATCTTCTACAAGATAGACACAACCAGCCCACTGAACCCAGAAGCTGCGGTGCTGTGAGTTGCTTTTTAAATTCCCCTATGTGTTGGAATAGTCTTTAGAAAGTCTATTCTAGCCCAACTTTTCTTCATCTATTCTTCAACCCCTGCTTGTGAAGGCATCCTCCTCTTCTTCACTGCATCAGCAGAAATCCTCAGTACAATGCATGCAAATCTGGCGGATACGCTGTACCAGAGGCCAGAGTAACCGAAGCGAAAAATAAGAGGAGAATGCCTTCATATGAAGGGGCGTGTAACAGCAGGAGGAGGCAAAATACTGGGAATGACAGTACTGTGCTTGGAGCACAGGGGGAACACAGAAATTGCATATACGTATAAAGTGTTTTATTCACAAATGGTGTTGAACAGATGAATAAAGGTAGGGCTAGAATAGTGTGGGGTGTGTTTTTTAGTTTTTATTTTATTTATTTTTTTATTTAGGCTTTTCCAACATGTTAGGTAAATTTGGCTAAATCAAATGATAGGCTGCCTCTAACAACATTGTTTAATAATGTACAGTAAATGCATGCGCACCAATGTAAGAATGCCTTTCACCACCATCTCTAGCTTTTAACAAGTGCCATTCTAATTCTGGCACAATTGGATTTTTTCCCCTCTAGTTTACACCGTTCCTGAGCAATCACTTGTTAGTTTCATCACCCAATATGCTAATTAGATTGTCAGAATGTCTGTTCCAGCCCAGGACTGCCCATCTGACATTAAAGTGCTTAATTATTATATTGGGTGCTGAAATGAACATCACTAATTACTCATGAATTTTTATTAAAAACTTATTTTATTTTTTGGTGATTTTTTTTTTTTTTTTCACTCCATTGCAGACTTTGATCAGCCAGTTTAAAAACTACGTGTGTATGACATGGTCAGCTGATCATTTGCTACTTCTCTCATGTCACTGGTGAGATTGTTTTCATGCAGCCTCTCATTATCTTACATGTAGAGTGGATTTTAATCCAGTTCTTTGTGTGTAGTAGTCCTTGATCTGGGGAAAAAAGATTATGGATAGATTTATGGTTGGTTAAAATATATATATATTTTTTTCTTAGATATGAAAAAGATGTTCAGCTGTTTAAAAGCAAAGTGGTAGACAGTGTTAAACTATGCAACAGCCACTTATTTGACCAGCCGAAAATAGAAGATCCCTATGCAATTATGTAAGTGACTTAAATATTATGCATTTGTGTGTCACTACTAAGAATCTGTACCCACATGATAACTGTCTGCATGACTCATCCATAAACCTGCTAGTTCAGCTTCATATGTGTTTTTGAACAGGAGAGTTGTCTATAATTAGTAGAGCTATGCTCTAAAGTTGGGGTAGGCAACCTTATTTGTACGGCATGGCAACTTAAATTAAAATCAAAGACTAAGTACTTGGTGTGCCATGCAGTTGTAAGGCTGACAACCCCTATACTAAAGTAATATACCAGAAACCATAAATCGGAAGAGCTGCCACAAGATGCTACTGGACACGTGTTTACTATTTCACAGGACACGCATGTACTTTGCCATCAGAAGCAATGAAAGTACACGTGGTAAATGTATGTGTCCAGAAGTACTGTGTGGCAGAACCCTTTGGGTGGCGACACACTATGTATCTGTAAGTAATGTGTTCCCTCCGCACAGTATAATGACCCACAGGGGCTCCTCCACTCGATCAGTGGGCTCTGACATTTGGTAGAAGTACTAAAGAGAAGTGAGCCAGCCATGCCTGAGTCCATGTTGTGCACATTTATCCCATCCCATCCCCTATCCACAGGATCACAGATATGGGTCAGATTGCTGGAGGTCCGAATGTCCTCCCCTTAAAGCCCACTTGTAAATGGTGTGCCAGTGCGCTTGCATAACCAGTGCTCCATTCACTGCTAATCTTCATCAGTGTCTGCAACCCTATAGCAGTAAAGGGAGCACTAGTCACACAAGCGCATTGGCACTCCATTCACAAGGGAGCTTTTGGGGGGACTTTTGGTCTCTCGTTTTGCTATATATTGGGGGAACTGCGTGGTTTAACACCCCTGCCCCAGCGATCTGACACTTATCCCCCATACACATACAGTGTGGAACAAATTGTTTGAAAAAATGTAATAAATGTGGTGCAAGACATGCACACCAAACTTTTGCTGCAAACTTTGCCAGCACTCTTGCTTGATTTGGTAAATCTCCCACAAAATGCTAACTTAACAATGTTATTGCAGTGTATCTAGAGTCATCTAATCTCACTTTCATCCATACATTTTTTGAATACTTTTATTATAGAAAGTTATCTTATCCCCAGTCTATCAACTAGTCCAGAGCTTGCTTTCCTATATAGAGCAGAGCTCTAAAATGTCCCTGATTCACACTGTCTATACTTTGTGCTGTGTGCAGAAAGTACTGTGGATTTCTGTGAGAGAATGAGCACAGGATAAACCTCTAAGAAGTCATAAAAACGCATTGCAGTCAGTTCTTGGTGAAACTTGTGCCTTGCTTTATTTACAATCTGGCCACATGTCTTCTCCATAGTGGTCTCTCCCACAATAAACCTGCCACCATTAACTCTCATATCCAGCAACATAGCATGGCTGTAAAGGCCAGAGGTGGGAGGTACCAATAGTATGCTGGCTGTGGCAAGAGCATCAGCAGGAAAAAAGGAGGGTGACATTGATGTGGCTACTGCATGTGAAAAGCTAACTCTGCCTTCCTTGATGATGTAACACTGGCTTCTCATCCTCCATACCTGAATGATGCTGGCCTCCTTTTTTTAATGCTGCTATTACTGTATTATAAATAGTTAATCCTGATGCGGCACCGCTGTAAATGCTGTCACCACTTCAGGACAAACTTGATTTTATAATGTAGCATCAGCAGTGAAAAAGCCATTTAGGTATGCAGAATGAGAAGCCAGCATCATATCATCAAGCAGGGTGGTGTCGATCATGTGTACTACATATCCTGCATACCTGAATAGTGACTCTCCATTACAGCCGTGACTGATGCTACCGTATATACTCGCGTATAAGCCAAATTTTTAAGCACGGTTTTGGTGCTGAAAAAGCCCCCCTCAGCTTATACTCGAGTCAAGCAAAAAAAAAAAAAAAAGCTTTAAAAAAATAAATAAAATTAAAGTTCTAAATCCCTCCTTTCCCTAGAATACATATAAAAAGAGAAAATTACTGTGAAACACATACACATTAGGTATCCCTGTGTCTGAAAGTGCCTGATCTACTGAATATAGGGGATCTGCAGTGCTCCTGTTCCGTCGGCGCGCGGCCCAAAACTCCGGTGGCATGTTCGGCACTCGGCTGCCCGCACATGTGACGCCATGTTCTTCATCTTGCTGTGCGCCTGGCTGCAGCGTCTATAGCTCCGCCAATCGTGTAACGGCTAAAGGGCCTGAGATGATGTCATCTCAGGTCCTTCAGCCAACACCGATCGTAATTTTGGTGCTCGTGGTTGCCAAGCCCTATAATATGCTGTGATAGTAAGGTGCCCATGTTTGATTCCGGGTAACATTCTAGCTATGTGTCAAATTTCATTGAAATCCGTTTGGCCGTGATTAAGGAACAAACATCCAAACCCACAAACATCCAAACACACAAACTTTCACATAATATTTGTAGGATTTTTATAATCTTTAGATATGTTTTTGTGTGTATTGTTAGACAGCAGCAAGGCTGGAGCTGCACAGGGACTGACACTTTATCAGATGGTATACTGGGTGGGAAACTGATGATGCAAGTAGGCTGTACTGGGCCTGGATGAAAACTGCTAGGTGTAGTGGGCAGATGAGCACTGACACTCCCACAACCAAGAAATATAACCCTAGGAAGAGAACCCCTATAAAGGGGCTCAGTTATGTGATGTCATTCATGTGCAAAAACATAAGATTAATGTAATTGTTTATAGCCTCAGTATTAATGGTAGGACAAGATCAATTGTATATAAGGGCTAAGAAACTAGATTGTGTGATAATGGTTCACTTTATTTATTACTGTTGTCATTTTAAAATCCTTTCTTTTCCTTTTACACAGGTTTTCTCCATGGAATCCTGCACTACATGATGAAGCCAGAGAAAAAATGTTGGCACAAAAAGTATGACTATAAAATAACCATTCAGGCAGTGTATGTACATTGGTTGATGGGATTCCATTATAATAGGGTGTGCATCTGGTGCATTGTCAAACATATCCATAGGTTCCTATTTGCTCCAGAGACCAAAAGTGTTAACTTTTTAATTCTGCTGGGCTTTTATGTTGCCCATAGAGATGAGCGAGTACTATTCGAAACTCCAGTTTCAAATCGCACAAACCCATAGGAATGAATGGACGTAGCCAGCACGCAGGGGGTTAAGCCGCTGGCAAAGTCTGTGTGTCGGCCGCTTCCATTCATTCCTATGGGTGTGTGCTATTTGAAACAGCCGATTTGAATAGTACTCTCTCATCTCTAGTTGCCCCATCTTCCTATTTCGTATAGAGGCAGGCATTTAAATGGAATCCGTCAACCAGAAAATCAGTATTAAACAAATGACGATACATTGTAGGGCGGCTTCTACACTTACCAAAGATGTGTGGGTTTTTTTTTTTTTTTTCTCCTTGCATTGCATCTTTTATAAAAATCAGCAAAAGAAAAGGCTTTAGGGGGCATGTTTTCTCCTGTTGGGATTTCACTCTGCTCTATATAATTGTTCGGTACTGCTGCTCAGGTTGCACCCCTTCACTTCCTCACTGCTTGAGTGACTCCTTCCAGTTTGTCACACTTTGTCTGCAGTTAGTAGCATTATAGAAATAGAAATTCTTAAGCAAAAAAGAAATCTTGTAGAACTCTTCATTACATAATGATTAAACTTTTATAAGAAGTCAATTTTATTTTAGGATTTAGATTGTTGTTGTAGGAATGGTCATAAGTATCTTGCATAGATACTACTGCTTTAGGTGATGCCACTTGATCAAAATATTTCAATTTATTTTCTGCAGTGAATTGTTGTTCAGCTGCATTTCTTTGTTTTCTACCTAGAGAAAATCTGAAGAGCAGAATAAAAGCCTCCATGCTACTGGTTTGTCCTGGGTGAAACCCGGATCTGTCCTGCCGTTCAGTAAAGAGGAGAGCGTTTTACAGACCTAGCGCTGGCTGCACACAGCACAGGAAGGGGAAAGCAATGGACTCTAATTCTTAATGATGGCATTGACTGTATTAAAGAAGGTGGGGAGGGTTAATCCTTGCTCTTTCTCCTCCATAAAGATCAGGCTTTCAATTTTATGTTGTGGTTTTCCAACATGGATTTGGATTTTAACTCAATCTGGAACCTAAGTGTTTCATTCCAGGTTTTTTTTTTTTTTATTTAATCCCATGCTTCTGGACAGTGGAGCATTATTTCTCCACCTAAAGTTGTAGGAAAGGCTGAATATTTGCAGAAGGGTGGGTCTGCCGTTGTGCCCCCTCCAGGAGTTGCATGCACGCTTCGGCTTCTTTCTGCAGAGCTTTTGGCAGTTAGCAAGATGTTCACTCCTTTATTGGATGCACCTATTGGAAGGTTACTGGAATGGATGAGGGTTTTGGTATATGGAAGATTAAAAGGGGGTTAGGAACTACATGTGATACAACTATACATTACATATAACTGAAGTCTGTAGTATAATGATTTTAATAATGCCTTTCTTTGTGTAAATACAGTTAGAATATTAAAATTGTAAATACCGTATTTGATAACTCCACATCTAGCACTTTTTTTTTTTTTTTGGAGTGGGAGATTTTTTGCAGATTGGAAAAGAATGCCCTACAGTGTAACGGGGGCCAGACCGGTTTGTGAATGGAACCAACCTATGCACCTTGGTTTGCAAGGTCATAGAGAATGACAGGTTGCATTTTTATGAACATTGGCTCCTCCTACAAAATGGCTGCTTCCAGTGTGCATCTGTTATAAGTATGCTTTATTGGGTAAAGGGGTACACTGCAGCGCTGACTTTCTACAGCACCTGCAGTGTTGTCACACGAGCACACATCAGTCCTGGTGAGAATAATCTGCAGAATTGTTTGTTTTTCTTTAATGACCACCAATGTTCAGTTTGTTTTATGTTCATTCAATAAACGGATACATTTGTTGCTATTGCTGCTTGATACAGAGACTAATGTGTGTTTTGCTTGTGACTGACGTAGGGAAGGGTTACCATAAAATTTTCTTTTGTATCCCATTCTATTGGATTATTTATACTAGCAGACACAAGGTCTTGTAAACTCAGATTCTTTTATCTTCAAACTTGTGCAGCAGCTTTCTGACCATACATTAATCATTAAAATGGAAACCATGTATAGTAAGTGGTTAATGTATTGATGTGTGCAGTTATAAATGGGTTTAGTGGCTAAATAGCCGTTAAATATTTTTGATAGAGTCCACCCTTTGTGTGTGTTGTGTTGGGGGGGGGAGCAGCTAAATTTTGCAACAAAACTTGTAGCCTCAGTATGAATCCCCTTGCAGACGACCATGTGCAAGATCTGTGTGCTATTCGGGCTTTTCCCCAGATGACATACACTATTAATTTCTGTGGATTACCCAGTCCTGTGTGCAGGCTGATAGTCTCTGCCACAAAATTTGAACAGGGTCCTATTATTTGATTTTTGCAGTCATGCTTCCGTGGCTCCTATTCATTGAATGAATGGGGCTGTGGAAGCACGGCCAGTGTATGGGTGGCACAGATGACCGTTCGTTCACAGCCGGCAACTCTCTATCTATCTAGTGCTGTTTTCATAATTTGACCTGTGAATCCCATTTTTGGAAATCGCAACATGTCAATTATATCTACAGAAATGCCGGCGGCTTTACCGTACATATAATGGTAACAGTCCGTGGAGGAAAACTCTGAACTTTCTGTTCAAAGCTATGTGGGAAGAACCACGATGCATTCCCACAGCACTTTAGCGCGGTGTTTCCGGCCCATGGGGCCTTAGCGTAAGGTGGATAAGATTCTGGTAAAACTGATATGGGATGCATACTTCACATCTGTAGCATAGTAATTTCTCAGTTGTGCAGTTTCATCATGGATTTCATTCTGCTATGCAGAGAAGGAAATCTAAACATTTTCTGAATAAATTTTGGGGAAAAAAAACACTGCAATGTTAAAATTTTTATATATAATTTTTTTTCAACTTGTAGATTTACAGAAAAAATGCTCCAGAATAATCTGAAGCATTTCAGTTCTGTATTTCCTTACTCCCTACAGACATACTAATATATAATGTGTATTTTATTTTCCCAAAAAAACACTGGTCAGATATTGTATTAAAATTAATGTCAGAGTTATTATCTAGAATCGGCCCCTGTGATAAATCTGGCAAACTTTGACTAAGACCTCATATAGCGGGCTGCAGGAAAAAGTGTTTCCTTGCAGACTGCTTCCATTATACCTGTAGGGAATCAGCCAGTGTTTCTGTAGGTATAATTGACATGTTGTGATTTCCAAGACCACAATGGTTTTGGAAATTGCAGAAAACTACATGCAGCAGACGCGCCGCAATGTGTGGATGCAGGGACTGTAAAATGCTGCAGTTTTATACTACAGCATGGGGGTTGGCAAAAATACAAAACACAGTAGAAAAACAAGCATTTTTGGGATTATTTTCCCGTGATTATTATTTATTTATTTTTTTATTACCTGCCTCAGGTTTATTACGTGCAGGAAAATAAAAGTGGCAGCTTCTGTGAATTTATTACAGAGCTGATTTTCATTTCCAGAAATTTCTGCAAATGTGAATCTTTCCAACAATTGCCATATTTTTCGGACTATAAGACGCACTTTTTTTCCTCCCAATATGGGAGGAAAATGTGTGTGCGTCTTATAGTCCGAATGCAGCGTGTGCAGCGTCTGTGTCCTGTCTATGAGGAGCAGCACGGTGCCTGCCTGCTCTGCTCCTCCTTCCCTGTCTGTGTCGCGTGTTTGCAGGAGCGAGATATGAGAGGCAGGGAAGTAGGGGCGAGCCAGACAGGTGAAGGAAGCGTGGTTTCAAGCTTGCCGAGAAAACCACACCTCTTTCACCCGTCTGGCTCGTCCCTCCTTCACTGCCTCTCAGATCTGGCTCCGGCAATGAAACCACACAGACAGGGAAGGAGGGGCGGGCCAAATGGGAGGAGGCGTGGTTTTCTCGGCAAGCTTGAAACCACGCCTCCTTCACCCGTCTGGCCCGCCCCTACTTCCCTGCCTGTGTGGCTTCATTGCAGAAGCAAGATCTGAGAGGCAGTGAAGGAGGGACGAGTCAGACGGGTGAAAGAGGTGTGTTTTCAAGTTTGCTTAGAAAACCACACCTCCTTCACCCGTCTGGCCCGCCCCTTTTTCTCTTCTTACATAGCTTCACTGCAGGGTGTCTCTTTCCATCCATGGATGAGATTAGATAGGATAGATAGACAGACAGACAGGATAGATTAGATAGATAGATAGATAGATTAGATTAGATAGATAGATATGTTCAAATCACCCCCATATCCCTATAATACATATAACACAAAAACATTACTGTGAAACACATACACATTTGGTATCCCTGTGTCCGAAAGCCCCCGGTTCTATTTACATTGGTGAAATATTATATTATTAGGTTATTAAATATTTCACCAATTTTTTTTTTCCTTAATTTTTTTTTTCCCTATTTTCCTCCTCTAAAACCTTAGTGCGTCTTATGGTCCGAAAAATACGGTATATAATATTACACACACTTATATAAATTATACCTGCCAATTAATTGAGGATAGTTTTTAGGAAAAGTAAAGAAACTGGATAATTCTGTTATTTTTGATTAGGATTTGGAGGTCTTGTGTGTGTGTGTGTGTGTGTGGTGTGTTTTTTTTTTTTTTTTTTTATCAAATGTTTTCCTGTCCCACTATACTACTAGAGGGGGGGGCAACTTTATGTTCATTCCTTGCTGGATAAGCCAATAGCAGTTGGAGTGCCGGTGTGATCTAACTCAAATTTATTACTTCATTTTGTGCAGGATGAGGCCGCGTTAACATTTTTTTGGTGCAGCTTTTTGATGTATTGTAGGTAACCAAGGTTAGGAGTGAATCATGAAAAAACCTAATTGTATAGGAATTTTTTTCTTAAATCTACGCTGCTTAGTTTTGCATCAAACTATCTTGTGTAGGCACTGTGTTTGGGAAAAGTTGAATATATTGGACTAACACTACAAGGGTGCATGCATATGAACAGGATTTACATGCAGTTTTTGAAGTGTATGGTGTCGGGTTTTTTTTTTTTTTTACTTTAATGTTAACCCGTTATGATATGCATTTCTACTTTTACCTACACAAACAAAATCTGCACATAATTACAGAATTGTTTTCACTAGCTGCAGAAACTTCTCAATAAGACTCTCTGGAATCTGCTGTATTTCTGCCTCTGCGGTTTGGGATCACTTTTCTAGCTAATGGAAAAAGTGAGCTCCTAAGTTAAAGCTGATCTGTTGCAAAGTACAAAATGACTTCATAGCTGTTGTGCCCCTGAACAATGCGTTTTATCTACTCGCTCAGATTCTGGCCAGGAAGGTTTTCTCTGAGAAAGTTATGACCCACATCATAAATAAGACCTAACTCCAACTTGCATTTAACCTACTAGGGGCTTTATCTTTAGAATGGGTGGACAGATTTCAGAGCGCTGCTGTGCCCAAGAGCGATTTGGCAAGGAAACGTGTCACTTACCATTTTGTAGTTTGACAGGGTGGCTTTTACACTTTCTAAAGATGCCTTTCTTATTCTTCATTGCAACTTAATTTTCATGAAAATTTGTGTTTTCTTAATCAAATTAGCAGAGAAGGGCTTTAGCAGTGTTTTCTCTTGCTGGGGCTTCACTCTGTCACACCTTGCTCTAGATAACCGTCCCTAATACAAAGTAGAAGATGTTAATCAATGGTGGACAGTAGTTATGGACAGTTATCTAGAGAAGCCCCAGCAGGAGAACAAACACCCCCCCCCCAAGCCCTCTTCAGCTAATTTGCATAAGAATAAAACAGATTTTTATTAAAATGTAGAAGCAGCCCCACAAGGTACTGTCATCAGCTGACAAACTCCCTTTAGGCTAAGGCCCAATGCAGTGAATTACTGCAGAAATGCATGTTTTTATCTGCAGGTTTTTTTTTTTTTTTTAAAGTTACTTTGCCACCATTATATGGGAAAATTCCAGCCTTTCTTTAGGTATAATTGACATGCTGTTGAGATTGCAGAATTAAATCTGCAATGGAAATGTTGCAATATGTGGATGGGATTTACCAGTTCCATACACTTTGCAGGTAATGTAAAATACTACTTTACGTGGCTTTGTTTTAGTACACTAATCTCTGCTTTTGTAACTGCAAATATCAAAGCACATGCAGGTGACTGGGATTATTTAATGGACATTGCAATGTTTTGTTTTTTTATGGGGGGTGGGTGGTAATGTTTAAGACCTAATTCAGTCACTTATTGCATCCATGTTCAGCCATTTGTATTGTTTATGTAAATTTGATTCACTACAAGTATCGGTGTCTGTTTTCTACATTCTGTGAAAGTGTAGTCAAATAGAGGTACAGCTTGTATATCTGAATAAGCCCTAACCATACAGTTGGAGATGTGTGTAATTGATGCCAGGGTGGTGTATAGCAAGTGGTGCTAAAATGGACAGAATAATGGGGAATGTACCACTTAACATAATCTGCTGCTTACAGTTGGTGTGAGCTAAAAAAAACCACAAACTCATTTAGTGCATTAAGAACAGGAAAACATTGCCTCTGTTAATAAATGTAAAAACTGTTTTCACCAGCACTTCATGTATTGTGTCATTTAAGGTAACATTTTCCCTATATCCTTTTGCAGTTGCAGTAAATTCACGTGAGAAGTAGTTACTGCTGTGAGAATTTTCTAGTTGTTGAAGCCTCTTTAGGTTCCAATATCTGCAGTTTCCAATGAGTATCGGCAGCAGAGTATTTCACACACCTCATTTCAGCGTTACCTGTGCAGTTATAGCGTTATAGTGCAGTCAAGCTTAATATCATTTTCTAATAAATATAACCTTAAAACGGCCATGAATACCTACCCATTACACATACAGGAGCTTTATGGCATCCCACTCTTCTGTGAAGGCTTTCTGAAAGGTTGTAGAAGTTGTGTGAGAATTTTCATATTTGGACAACACTTCCAACTTTGTGCAGAGTATCTTCGTATGCTGCAACATTAAGATTTCCCTTCACATAAACTAAGGGGCTAGATCAACCCCATAGCATTATCCTACTTCAACCAAATGTTACAGGAGGTGCAATGCAGTCAGACTAGTAATGTACTTGTGGTAGTCAGCAAACCAAGATTCATCCATTGTGAGATAATGTGTTTCATTCCTCCATACAGTAGTGCAGTCATGTAGTGTATATTACACATCTGACACTTGTTAGTGTAAAGGTATGTTCACACGGTGCATGTCTGTCAGCCATTTTCCTGTGGCTAAATGGGAGAGGCGGTCCGGAGAAGAAGACAGAGGTGTTGCTGGAGCGTTTTCAGACAGTACAGGGGACGCTTGCAGCGCTGTCTGAAAACTCATTTACAGAACGAAGATATTTCTCGGAACAGGGGCATGGATCAGAATAATAAAGGTAAGAGAAGAATAGCCTTTAAAGGGGCGCTATCATTGGAAAAAGTCATTTTTAACCATCACATCCTTGCATAGCCTTTAGAAATGCAATTTCACATTTACCTTTAGTATGTAAATTGCCTCAGCTGTTTTTGAAGAAGTCTGTTTTTATTCATATGCTAATGAGCTTCCAGATAGCTCAGGAAGTTCCCAGCAGCCTCTTCTCTTCTATTGGCTCCTGTCTGTATGGACAAACAGGAAGTAATCAGCAGCCTGTGCTGAATACACCCATAGGAAACAATAGCAAAGAGGAGTGCACGATGGTGCACCAAGAGTCCAATTAACATATGAATAAAAACTTATTCAAAAACCACTGAGGCAATCTAAATACTAAAGGTAGGTGTGGAATAGCCTTTCTAAAGGCCATGCAAGGATGTGATTAGTTAAAAATGACTTTTCCTAATGATGGAGCCCCTTTAAGGCTATGCCTATGTGTATTTAGTAAGAAAGGTTATACTAATGATAGAATAAATTTAAAAAAACTCTAAAAAGGACAAGTTGTAAAGTTATGTAAATCAAGGAAGTAGCAGCAGTCCCCTAGTTCTGCAAATGGCCAAATTTACAACCTGAGGGGCAGAATCATTAAACTGAGAGAGCTTGGTTTATCACTTCAGGAAATAGTTATGCACTCAGGTTGTTGAAGGTTGGAAGAGGAATGACAGCAAGAGTTTTGTGGAAGTGGATGGCCTGTCTAATTGGAAGAATTGTATGTAGTGATCTATTCCATACTGCAAGTACAATTGGACACCATTGATTAAGCCTAAGGCAGCAAACAGTATTGACCCAAACCATCAGAATGTGTTTGCACAACACTGAGCTACTTCTCAGAATTCCGGTTACATGTGTTCTATTACATCACAAATATCAAAATCTATCATGGTGCAAAGCAATGGAAGATTGAGTCAAGCTTTTGTCTCAGATGCAGTGGGTAGATAAAGATTGGTCATATCACGTGAGTAACAGCCTAGTGAGGCCTTCATAAAGAAATTCACAGTCTTACTTCCAGGACTATAGTATAGGGTGTCATAATGTATGGTAGCTGAATACCTCTAGTCTTCATTTCAGGTGTATGAAGAGCATGGCCTTACATTGATTTGGTTGTGGAACCAGCAATATGCTCATTTCACCTAAGTGACCCCAGGAATTTTTTTTTCTCTTCCTATAGTGCAGTGGTAGGCTGTCCTTGTGGTACTGTGAGCAACTTAAGTGACGTAAACATGCTACTATAGCTTGACATGTCTCTTGACTTATCGCCTTGGTTGCTGCAAGTAGCCAATCTTGATGGCTTGTGTGGCATAGCATGCATAAGACAATCCTTAACCTCAAATGACATCAAGGCTTTAATTCCCTGTGTCTAGAACAAAAGTTCCATAAGAAACAGCTTGACTGCTAAATTATTGACTAGTTATTTAAATCCAACCTAAACGGTCAAACAACTTTGTATTTTCTGGTGGTATTTGTGTCAATAATTCTTGTAATATACTTTCAGGATAAGGCCCCATGTTGTGGAACACAGCTGTACTTATAGTAATTTAGGGGGGGGGGGGGGGAAAGCAGCAGAATGCAATATTTTTTTTCCACATACTAATTGTCTTCCCTTATTAAACCTACAGAGAAACTGCAAGCGTTTCTGCAGGTATAAATGAGATGCTGCATTAACACCCCCCCCCCAGCAATGTGTAGATGGGGATTGGCCAGAGTATTGTATACTTTGCTAGTACTGTAAAATACAGCATTTCTCCACAGCAGGAGAGTTTGCAGCAGAGTTTGTGAAATGTGATTCTTTAGCTTCAACCAGATTTTTGGTTTTCTGTGAAATCCACTTTGACTCACTTTTTTTTTTTTTTTTTCCCACAGTTATTGGCAGCAGAAATCCTCATTGCTACAGACTTTGTGTACACGTGTAATAGATAGCTGAGACTGGAGGGGAGAGGTCAAGTCAGGCAGTATAAGGCTCCATTCCCACGGAGTAACGCGCTGCGCATTAAGACATGTATACACGTGTCAGAGTGTGAGCGCTCAAAACAGATCCCATTCACTTCAATGTGTGCTGGCTCACGTGCGCTACACATTGAAATCATTGGGTTAAAAAGCCTCCCATTGATTTCAATGTGTAGCGCCCGTAAGCCGGCACACATTGAAGTGAATGGGATCTGTTTTGAGCACTCACACTCTGACACGTGTATACGTGTCTGAATGCGCGGCACGTTACTGCATGGGAACGGAGCCTAAAACTTAGAACTCGGGTTCTGGTGTCATTTTTAGGATGAGGTTGCAATTCTACCTTTTATATTTTTAGAAACATCCCTAGTTGAAAATGGTCAGAATTGAGAACAACTGCACCAAATATACCAATCCTGACACCGGTTTCATCTGGGGATTACTTTGAAAATAATAAAGTTAGAATTGTGACCTTGATGGTTATGTGAAAGATGAGAACCTAATACATTTATAACACTACACATAAGTGTGAGAAGCTGGGGGACAGGGTCATATTGATGTACTATACCCATACAGTCAGAAGCTGTAAGCATTTCTAATGCTAATAATGGATGAAATTTATATCAGTGTAGAATTTCACAGAAAGAAGCTAGAACTTATTAAAGAGGCTCTATCAGCAAAATTATGCTGTATGAGCCCCACATATGCGTAAATAGCCTTTAAAAAGGCTATTCAGGCACCGCTAATCTTATTTTAAACCCCCATCCAGTTTTAAAATAAAACTATAAAAACATATGTAAATCATACCTGAACATGCACAGTGGGTGGTCGTGCACGATATGACGTCATCTTCTGACACGCCTACCTCTTCTTTCTTCTTGCAGCGACGCCCTCTGGTCCTGGCTCTTCCGCGTCCTCTTCTTCCGGCGTGATGGCTTCAAATCCCGTGCTTGCGTAGTAATGCTACCCTCTGGCGCGCTACTGCGCAGACTTCGGTGCTCAGGATGCTCATTTCCCCTTACAACTTCATGAGCGTACTGGGCATGCACAGTATGCTTGCGAACTGCCATTGCTAAAAAAAAAAAAAAAAATGGTTCTAAAGCCTGCGCAGTAGCTCTCTGGAGGGAAGTGGTGCCTCAATAGCCTTTTTAATGGCTATTCACGCATATGTGGGGTTCATACAGCAAAATTTTGCTGATAGAGCCCCTTTAAAGGGATCCTATCATTAAAATGCAATTTTTTTTTCTGACTAACACGTAGGAATAACCTTAAGAAAGGCTATTCTTCTACCTTTAGATGCCTACTGCCGGTTGGTAGAAATCCCGGTTTTCTTTGGTACGCAAATGAGTTCTCTCGCAGCACTGGAGGCATCCCCAATGCTGCAAGAGAACTCTCCAGCGAGGCCTCTATCTTCTGGAACGGTCTCTTCACGCGTCTTGTTCCGGCACTGGGGGTCAAACTTCTATGCATGCGCAAGTACAGTCATGGCCAAAAGTTTTGAGAATAACACAAATATTATATTTTCACATGATCTGCCGCCCTCTGGTTTTTATGTGTGTTTGTCAGATGTTTTTATCACATACAGAAATATAATTGCAATCATATTATGAGTAACAAAAGCTTATATTGACAGTTAGAATGAGTTAATGCAGCAAGTTAATATTTGCAGTGTTGACCCTTCTTCATCAGGACCTCTGCAATTCTCCCTGGCATGTTCTCAATCAACTTCTGGACCAAATCCTGACTGATAGCAGTCCATTCTTGCACAATCAATGCTTGCATTTTGTAAGAATTTGTAGGTTTTTGTTTGTCCACCCGTCTCTTGATGATTGACCACAAGTTCTCAATGGGATTAAGATCTGGGGAGTTTCCAGGCCATGGACCCAAAATCTCTATGTTCCCTGAGCCATTTAGTTATCACCTTTGCTTTATGGCAAGGTGCTCTATCATGCTGGAAAAGGCATTGTTGATCGCTAAACTGCTCTTGGACGGTTGGGAAGTTGATCTTGGAGGACATTCTGGTACCATTCTTTATTCATGGCTGTGTTTTTAGGCAAGACTGTGAGAGAGCCGATTCCCTTGGCTGAGAAGCAACCCCACACATGAATGGTTTCAGGATGCTTTACAGTTGGCATGAGACAAGACTGGTGGTAGCGCCCACCTCGTCTTCTCCAAATAAGCTGTTTTCCAGATGTCCCAAACAATCGAAAAGGGGATTCATCAGAGAAAATGACTTTACCCCAGTCCTCAGCAGTCCACTCCCTGTACCTTTTGCAGAATATCATTCTGTCCCTGATGTTTTTTCTGGAGAGAATTGGCTTCTTTGCTGCTCTCCTTGAGACCAGGCCTTGCTCCAAGAGTCTCTGCCTCACAGTGCGTGCAGATGCACTCACACCTGCCTGCTGCCATTCCTGAGCAAGCTCTGCACTGCTGGTAGCCCGATCCCGCAGCTGAAACACTTTTAAGAGACGGTCCTGGCGCTTGCTGGTCTTTCTTGGGCACCCTAGAGCCTTTTTGCCAACAATGGAACCTCTCTCCTTGAAGTTCTTGATGATGCGATAGATTGTTGACTGAGGTGCAATCTTTCTAGCTGCGATACTCTTCCCTGTTAGGCCATTTTTGTGCAGTGCAATGATGACTGCATGTGTTTCTTTAGAGATAACCATGGTTAACAGAAGAGAAACAATGATGCCAAGCTCCAGCCTCTTTTTAAAGTGTCCAGTGGTGTCATTCTTACTTAATCATGACAGATTGATCTCCAGCCCTGTCCTCATCAACACCCACACCTGTATTAATGGAGCAATCACTGAAATGTTAGCTGGTCCTTTTAAGGCAGGGCAGCAATGATGTTGAAATGTGTTTTGGGGGATAAAGTTCATTTTCTAGGCAAATATTGACTTTGCAAGTAATTGCTGTTAAGCTGATCACTCTTTAACATTCTGGAGTATATGCAAATTGCCATTAGAAAAACTGAAGCAGTAGACTTTGTAAAAATTAATATTTGTATCATCCTCAAAACTTTTGGCCATGACTGTAGGCTCTGCCACTGGGTGATATACCTAAATAAAGGATAATCTGCACAATACTATAATTTATATTGCATATGTTCAGTGGTCATACCAGACTGCTGAGGATGGACTGTAAAGATTTCTCCTGTCCCCAATTCTACCCATAGCACTGTTTGAGTTCAACATCTTTCTATTCTGCAACTTTCTTTTACTTAACTGTGATGCTGCGAAGCCTCTAGGTATAGTAAGTAGTCTACACTCGTTAAAATGAAAGACCAGTTGTTTTTTTTGTTTTTTTTTTGTTTTTAAACCCTCCTTAGAATAAAAGAGCAGCAGCTCCAGTAGCTGCTCTTTCACAGTATGTTAGGATTCAGTTGCAGGCAGGGACACACATTTCTGAATTTTTTCACTGAACACAAATTGCATCATAATTTCATGTTTGCTTTTATATAAAAAAAAAATCAATCAAATGATTAGTTAACAAATTTATACATAATGGTTTATGAAAAAAATATACATATAGTTGCTGAAAATCTTTATAACACAAGGAATCTCCTAAATTCATTGTACACATATTGAAGAGGTTCCAAAAACATAACCATATCTGGAGACAATTCAATGTTAAAACATGTTTACAAATATAATGATTTTCTCTAATCACCTTCATGGTGTCTTGTCTTAATCAGGTGCCAATGGATAGGATCATGAAGGTAGGAACTTTCTATGGTCAGAAAACCAGCCAAGATTTCTTAACCCCTACCTGTTATCTGCCGTAATAGTAGGGCGTTCCTGAGAAGGACTTCCCATAAATCGCCATAGTACTATGGTAAAGCATAGTGCACACCCTGCTTTGTGGGTGTCAGCCGTATGTTATGACTGACACTGTGCTCTAATGCCCCCGGTCGGAGCTGAGTTTTCGGTACTAGGATCCCAATCTGCTCATCCCCCCCCCCATTATTTAACATTATTTAACCCACACGCTGAACTACATTTAAAAAAAAAAAAAAGTGGAAAACTGCACAAAATAATTCTTCACCACCTTTGCCTCACAAAATGTTCAATAAAAAGTAATCAAATGATTAGATGAAAACCAAAATGGTACCAATAAAAAGCAAAGGTCGTCTTGCAAAAAAAGAAAAAAAAAAGCCCTCAACCAGCTCTGTCAACAGAAAAATAAAAATGTTATGCCTTTCAGAAGATGGCGATGCAAAAATAGATTTTTTTCTGTAAATTGAATTTGATTCTGCACAATTAGCAATGCATTCATAGAAAACAATATAAATGAGGTATCGACGTAATCGTACAGACCCGCAGAATAACGGTAACATGTTACTTACTGTATGCTGCATGGGAAAAAAAAAAAATATAAAAAAAAAATGCCAGAATTGATGTTTTCTTTTACATTCCATCCAGAAAGAGTTAATAGAATGTAGTCAAAGATACAAGCACCCCAAAAATGGTGGCATTGAAAATTACATCTCATATCGCAAACAACAAGCCCTCATATGGCCACATTGCCCAAATAAATAAATAACTGTAGCATGTACAATGTGAAGACAACCCTCCCCCCAAAAAATAAAAAAAAAAATTGCCAAATCGTTAGGGCATAAATGGCAGCAGCAAGAAGGAAATGAATAAGCTGTGCGAACGTATATCAGGGGACACCCCAGATTTACAGCTTATGAGAGAGAATACACCAGTGCTGATCCCTCAGAATGCCGGCCCCGTCCGTGTCATAGGAGCTAGAGGGAAAATAGCATGGGATTTGGTATATCCAATATACTTTGCACAACTTACATATTCACTTCTGGTATACTAATGCTCACTACACCACTTAATAAATTCTTTGAGGGGTGCAGTTTTCAAAATGGAGTCACTTTCTGGTGGATTCCAATTTACTGGCATCTCAGGGACTCTGCAAACATGACATGGTGTCCAAAAAACAAACCATCTAAATCTGCGCTCTGAAAGCTAAACAGCACTTCTTTCCTTCTGAACCTTGCTGTGTCTCTCGAGCAGTTTAGGCCCACATATTTGACATTGTTGTAATCGGTACACCCCACTTAACTAACATATGTGGGTACAAACTGCTAGTGGGCACAATGGTAAAAGTAACCCTATTGGCGCTCCTTCCCTTATGGTAGTCGAGAGCACTTGCAAAGCAAATTATGGGATGCATTTTCTCCTTTAACCCCTTGTGAATATGTAAATACAAGGGTTAAATGAACATATTAGTAAAAGAAAATGAAACGTGTAAATTTCACCTCCATTTTGTCTTAATTCCTGTTAAGCACTTATAGGGTTGAAATACTTGGTATATGTTGTTTTGGCTTATTTAAGTGGTGCAGTTTTGAAAATGGGGTGATTTATGGGGGGGTTTTAATACAGGGGGCTTTCAAAACCCCTTCATAACTAGATTAGTCCCTTGAAAAATGGGCTATGGAAATGTTCTTGAAAAGTTTGAATATTGTTGTTTGACTTGTAAACCTTGTAATGTCCGTAAAAAATAAAAGTTTGATGCAAACATAAAGCAGAGATCTGGTACATTAGATTTATGATCTGATTTTGGTGGTATGACTATTTCATAATTTCCACCAAATTTCCTGTTTTTTTCATGATTAAACACAAAACATATCAACTAAAATGTACCACTAAGACGTGGCACAATGTGTCATAAAAAACAATATCAAAATTGCTTTGGCGAGTTAAAGTGTTCCAAAGTTATTACTGCATAAAGTGACATGTCAGATTTGAAAAATCGAACTGTCAGTAAGTCAAAAACTGGCATCGGCGGGAAGGGGTTAATTGTGTCCGGGGTATCAGGTAGGGACACTATATGCATCAAAAGATGAACCAGCCACAAGTAACAAAATCATGGCTTAGTTTGTGACAAGGGTCTAACCATAGAAGTTTATCCGGTTGCAACCTATCAAGACAACCTTCACCACTAAATAAGAATATAGAAAATCTTATAAACTCTGAAACATAACTTATATTTAGGAAAATGTTTAACACTTAATGTTCCTGAGTATTGGGCTAGGCACTTCAATCACTTGGGGTACCATAAGTGGCAAAAATACTTGATAAATATTTGTAATGTTCTGTGCTTACCTTCTGGGGCTGGTACTTCAAAAGTGGTCTACAATACTAGTTAATAGTCATTTTGTGGCACTTTAATTTGGCATAATAATTTTAATCGCCAATGTAGCTGCTCCTTGTGATTTAAGGGCATGTTTCATATATTACCATGATTGAAGAATCTATTAAATAAATTACCCTGGATAGGACTGAGGAGAGTTTATAATGGGCACAGGCTGAGGCTCTGAGGGGTCCTGTAATGCCCAGTACTGTGAGATGTGAGAGTACTGGGTTCACTAGGCTCAGCGTAGAGGTATCTGTCTTTGCTGGTTCTGTCAGGGGAAGTTCCTCGAGGAGGTCTGGAGGCTGCAGTTGGAGAGACTTTACTGAGTTGTTGTAGGAGGTATTCATTTGTGCAGACTAATGACCTGCAGAGCACAGAATATACAGCCTGAGACCAGAGAAATTAAGGTGACCGATGTAAAAGCCATTTTCCCTTCCTAAATTTTCCAATCATTAACAATTGTGAAATATCTCTACTACATCTCCTCTTACAACCCCCCCCCCAAAAAAAAAACCAAAAAAAAACAAACAACTGTTAAACATATAGTATGTGCTTACTGGCAGGCTGCATTTGTAATTTTCATCCAAAGAAACAAGTATGTGTGCAGCCTGACTAGTATTCACACGTGGCCACCGTTTGCCTGGCTGCAACCGTACTGTTGCTATTACCTCAAAAATACAAAGTACATACACACGTTAAATTTTAATATATATTGTAAGCCGATGGCTGGTCAGGTAATGCAGGGGGTGTACATCTCACCCAGACTACTAAGGTGGGTGAGATGAGAAAACTCCAGAAAGAACATTTCTCAGCAGATAACTATTGTCTTCTGAGGGTTATTTCAGAGTTCCAGTTACTGGGCTGGATTTTTAGGAATGGCAGGTAGGATTGGTAGTGGGAGCTGTCATTCCACACCCCCTCCAGTCCGCACTTTGTGGATGTTTCTGCAGCGTGTCAGCTGTTGTGGATTGTCCTCATCAGGGAGGTTTAAAAGGTCAGCTCCAGCAGCAAGACTTTGGACAGAGCTGGGCTGCAGGGCCAGCTGGAAAGTCATACTGTGGGAGCTGTGTCTTGTACCCTTCAATTTTGCTACTGAATCTGCTATCATAGGTGAGGTAACCTATTGATGTGTACAGTTAGTCTAGCCGGGCAGGTATTAATTTTTCGTATCGTTTTCCTTTTGTTGCTGCACTACTGTTTTGTTTTGAGTGAAAATAAACTCTACTTTGTTTTTGGACTAAAGAAACTGGACTTGTGTGTCTATGCCACCCCACCTAGCAACCCCAGACCCTGACAATATATTAATAATGATATTTCATATTATATAAAAAACATATATGGCCAACCTCTGGGAACAACAATGGTTATGGAGCCAAAGATGTTAATATTTCATTGTCTATATGTATTTACCTCTGGCTGTTGTGTAACAAGTTAATGGTCTCTTGCAGTTTAGTGTTTTTTCCTAGCTGCTGCTGTAATGATTCAACCTGAAGACTTAGCTGCTCATACTTCTGCTGCAGATCATCTAAAAACAAGAAGATTTTATTCAATTTCTGTGAATACTTCTGACATGAGCAGTTTGCAAGCAGTCATAAGACATGCTGTCTTAATGAAATGTACCTTGGTGTACTGGCGAACCCCCTGAGCCTTCCTTATTAGATGCCTGATTCTCCAATTTATAGACTTTGGTCCGTAGGAAGTGATTTTCCTCCATGACTTTTATCAACTTTAGTTTCATAGAGTCCTAATGGAAAGGAATAAAAATCATATATATAATATATACGCATGCAAGCAAGCAAGCAAGCATTGGTCAGCCAGAAGTTTACTATGTCAGGGTGCAGTGCAAACTGCATCAAAAACCACATCAGAAAAAAGTGTGAAATGAATGGGTTTTGTACTCACTGTAAAATACTTGTCTCCTTGTATTCATTTGGGGAGACACAGCACCACAGGTATAGCACTTGTTACTAGGAATAACAAAAGACGCTGGCTCCATCTCTAAGCCATTCCCTATCCACAGACCCTATATTAGTCAGTTTGTAATGCAGCAGTAAGAGACAGGTACAAATAAAGAAAAAAGAATGCAGAACACAGAACTAACAGGTCCTGAACCTGAAAATGAGCCAAAACATGATGCAAAATATGCATCCCCCAATGAATTCAATGAGAAAAGTATTTTACGGAGAGTACAAAAATCCAGCTTTCTCGCTCATTTTATTGGGGGACACAGCACAATGGGATGTCCTAAAGCAGTCCCAGAGGGTGGGAATTACATAGCCATGTGAGCAATCTAGCACGCAGTTACTTGTAGAGCCTTACGACACAAGCTGGCATTGGCAGAGGCCACAGAATGGTTCTGGTAGAACTTGGTGAAAGTGTGGACAGAGTCCAAGGTGGCAGCCTTGCAGGCCTGCTTGGTGGTGGAAGCAGACCAAATCCACTTGGAGATGAAAGTCTAGGAAGCATCCAGGCCCTTATGAGGGCCCTCAGGGAGAACAAACAAGGTGCCTGAACAAGAGAAGGGGTCCATGAGAGACAAATAAATCCAGATCGCCCGGTTCACATCCAGGCAGTGAAGAGAGTGCTCACTATGAGTCCAGGCAGAACAAAAAAAAAAAAAGGCTTCTGGGACAGTGCAGTCAGTTTGTTTGGAGAGTGTGTGGATGGAACTAATGGCAACCTTCCAGAACAGAAGGCATAGATAGATCTTGCACAAAGGCTTGAAGGTGGGAGCCTGAAGCGCCTCAAGGATGAGATTGAGGTCACATGGATCCACAGGAAAATGGCAGGCAGAAGCAAAGTGCACCACTCCCTGCAGGAAAACTAGCATAGTGTCTATGGAAAAGGTATAGTCTAGAGGAGGAGCCAATGACTTTTGTTATTCCTTGTTTTATCCTCCTAGTGGCCAGGTCTAGACCTATGGTGCTGTATACCCCAATGAAATAAGCAAGGAAACTGGGTTTTCCCAGTGGCTAGGGAGGTGTATACTTGCCTATGCCCAACACTCGGATTAGGTGGTGCCTTCCCTGGCCTGGGTAAAAGTGGTGAGGCTTTCGTGACTGATGTGGCCAATCACTGTGCAATACTGGTGACAGGCCATAGTGTTCGTGGAGTGTTTACCACATCTAGCCCAGCAGCAGAGGGAATGGGGGATGTGACAATAACCTTTCAATGTACCCTTAAAGACCTACATGGCTTTCCCCATTGAAATGGAGTAGCAACAGCTGCACACCTGCCCATGGGTTTTGTCTGGTATTGCAGCAACATATTAATGACACAAATGCTGCCAGAAGATGAAAAATTGCCCAAAAGTTCAGTTACGCTTTAAAGTGAGTAAGACAGTATTGCAATGCCACGTACGACCCATGGATAGGTGCTGTTTCTGCACAAAAGCAGCCATGTTTTTCTAATGCTGTACTATCCCTTCAAAGAGGCTATCTAGAATTATAAAAACATGATAGAATTCTTTAAATAAAAAACATTTAAAAAATGCACCTGTCCAAGGCCAGTGGACAAGTTGCAGAGCTGCACTGTGTCTTCAGGTTCAATAGACCTTCCTGAGTACAAAAGCTTTGAGTAGCCACACTCCCAGGTTACTCCATTGCCCACAAAAGTGTCCCACCGTGATACAAAGGTAAGATGTTTTAGCTCCAAGGATGAGCTGAAATGTTGTATCTTTGTACCTTCATGAGTGAATGACACAACAAGAAGTGAAGTCTTGGAATTATGGAAATCACAGGATTGATAGACATGTTAATAATATGCAAGAGATAAAAAAAAAATTACATCAAAATCTAAATAAAATCATCAAGATTGGCTGCTGGCAGCTCCCTTTGCAATTGCCAACCAATGACATCTCAGATGTGTTTAATGGGAAACAAGTCAGGAGATGCTGCAGGCCATAGTAACATTTTTTGGCCAGGCAGGCTGCTCACATTAGCAGTAGCTGCTTGTAGTCTGATGTCCTGATGTAAAACACTAGTTACACAACAAAATCAATGTAATGCTCGCTGTTAGTATATCGGAAATGAAGACTAGAGGGGTCTAGTTATTGTACATTATGCCACCCACACTGCGTCCACGACAAATTCAGGATTCATCGGTGAAGAGCACTGACCCCTATTCCTGCCATTATTGCATCATGATAGCCTTTTAGAGTGGTGGTGTGAGGTCAATAAAAAACCTGGAGCTGGACGTCTGGCTCGAAGCCCAATGTTGTACAAACCTCCATGTTGTTCCTCTCCATGTAACTCTTATTACTGGAGTGAAAAAAACAAGGTCTCTTGGTTCAAGGATTCTGTCCCTCTCAGTTTGTGAAAAGTGGGGATAACTGGCAAGAAGACATCACACAATCATCCCATCCCACTCGATCCAATTTTTAAGACTGCTTTCAATCTGGCTTCTGTGCCCCTTCCACATGCCACAGACTAGAGCAAGATGTTTGAAAAGGTGAGCCTTTGCAGATCTTAGTGACACTTGCTACTTTCTTAATTTGCATAACCTTATGGCTTGTCCTTCTTGATGTTGTATTGCAACATTGAGGATTTTACATTCAATTGTGTCTATAGATCAAATATTGCAGCTTATTCAATTGAAGTAAGCCAAAGCTGCTCATGCAATCCATGTACAGGTGATGCTGGGCTCACACCAGCGTCTGATTTCCGTTTCCAGGTTTCCATCTTGTGCCGACAGAAGACGGAAACCTGTCAGACCGTGTCTGGCCGTGAGCGCCGATGAGCGTTTTGTGCGAAACCATTTTTTTTTTAACTGACACAAAGTCCTGCATGTCCGACTTTGTATCCGGTTAAAAAAAACAAAAAACAAACGGTTTCCGGTTTCGCTGCGGAGACCATAAAACACTCACCGGCGCTCACGGCCGGACACTTTTCAAACCCATTCAAATGAATGGGTTTGAAAAATGACTGCAGGTTTCCGTCTCCTGTCCAGTTTCGGGCAGGAAACGGAAACTTGCATAATGGAGACCCAGGCGCAGATGTGAACGAGCCCTTAAGCACTTTCACGAAGAAAGGAGCCGTTGTTTTTTCAGTTCCTGACATTGCCTTCCCACCTGTGTGGGGAAAAAGGATCAGACTACTAAAAATCCAGCACGTCGAGAGCTGATGTAGACTTTTCCTGCAACTGTTGTAGACAATGCTTGCAGATCTGGGGTCTGCTGACAAAAAGCTAACATTTATGGATAGGTTTGTATATTGATAATAAATATACAGTCGTCTATGTAACAAACAACTTACTGTGGTCTCTGTATCTTCATTTTGTCTGTGGCTCCTTGTAGAATCCACCTGTGAGGTTTGTTTTGCAGACATGAGGCGTGAAAGCAGATCTTGAGCAGGTACTGAAATGAAATAAGAATTACCGTAAATGTATTTTAGATTTCAGAGATCGAAACTGACTTGTATACTAATGTGAAATATTGTGCTTCAGTGTACTTACCCAGGAACCTCTGGTTCTGTAGAAGGGATCCTGAACCATTCCAATATCGATCTACTAATTCCATCAGCTGGTGCAGGACATCACTAATACTAGGAACTTCTCTACTGGGGGAATGGTCTCTCTTCTTCAGCTCATTTCCAAGCAATAAATCATCACTCTACAAAATAGGTGAGATTTATATGGCAGATAATAGTTTTCTGGTAATGGTAAGTCATAGGAGCCCAATGGCTAAAGATGATATTTTCGTACATGTGAGAGGGGCATCAATATATTGTAGAAGCAGTACAGAGCAGGTAACACTAGTACACCATTGAAGAGTAGTATTATAACTAAATCTAGGTGGGGAAGAAGACAGGAGGTGAAACATTTAGTAACACAGCAGCTTTGGACTCACAGATGCAAAAGGAGCAGATCCTCAGTCTCCAGTGCTTTGGACATTGGAACAGGCTGCTCCCGAAAGGTGGTAGGAGCTAAGTGGACAGTATCCAAAAAAAATAAAAAGACATTGCCCGCACATCCCAGTCTTATACATTGATCTAGTGCTTCTCAGCAAATTCTACAATACTGAACACGAGGTTCTTAGTAAACATATTGATCAATGTGTATAAGCCCACTAGCCACTTCACGGCGACCTCTTTATAGTGGGTCCCTACTCTATTGGGTGAGGCACTGCACAGCGACCACCACAACTGCAACACAGCTTCCACAGGGGGAGTGACCGAGGGGTTCAGCAACACCTCTGCCACCAGGCTCTGGGACGCGCTGGCCCCATGGTCACAGCACCACAGGAGCAGCAGACACCATGCAGCATCACACCATGTGAACAGATCTCAAAAATTCACCTTACCATATTGCCCCAGTCAGAGGCTAAGTGGACAGTGTCCAGAGCACTGTAAGATGAGGGATACTCTGTTGCACTTTTAAGTGCGGCATGTGGAGTTATCAAAGTTAGAATTTAGGCTAGGGCTACATGGCAAAACTAGCCTGCAACACAATGCAATTTTCCTGTGACATGGATGACACAGCGGTTGCTTTTTTAAAAACATTTAAATATAAATTAAATATGTATTCCCCTACCACCTTTGCGACAGCTGTAGGGTCCAATCCTGAGACTGCTACAGCTATCACTCAAAGAGGCTGGGGAGCAGCCTGTTCTAGTGTCCAGAGCACTGGAGCTTGAGGATCTGCCTCTGTTGCACCTGTGAAACCATTGTCTAGGGGCATCAATGGTCTGTGACGCCAGAACAAAAAAAAAAAAAAAAAAAAAATCACCCTGCCTGGTAGATAAATAGCTTAGGGTCTTTTAAAGGGATTTTCCATCTCAGTGTTTCATCAGCTTTCCATACAGTCTGTTCTTCTCACTTCCTGTATTTCTCTCCCTCCTCATCCCTCTTGTTGAACAGGACACACAACACTTAAGTAGATCAGATAATATGCAGATGCTTGTACAGAATGGACTCAGTGTTATCTGTGTGTTTACATAGAGAGATAACAGACAGGGTTTTATCAGCAAACTGCAATTAGCTGAAAGTATTGTCCTGCAGGCAAGAACAGTGAGTAAGTGACGTCACTTGTCCTATAGGTCCGTGGTTATAGCAACTCTGTGTAAACAATGGGAGGAATAAGATCACATAGCAGGAGAACAAAGCAACATTTCTAAAGCAATATATTTAGGAAAAGCCTTTAATTTACATAAGCTACCAGTATGGATCCTTGAGATTGGACAACCCCTTTAAATCAAATGGTGTTTTAGCTTTGTGAATTGGAAATTACATTGCAGAGTTATTGCCTTTTTTTGTCAATATGCTAATGAGCTCTCTGAAGCAATGAAGATGTTACTGTTGCTCCATAGAGGCAAGTGGCAATGTCCCCAAAGAGCTAATTTGTATATTGAAAAACGTGATATATCAGAAATGGATGCACTAAATCACAAGGTGTAAACACTGGTACATTCACCCAAATCAATCAATCTGCAGGACAGGGTTGATATACTGCATTCTGGTGATGGACTCCCTTTAAATATACTTTGTACTTGAATTCCTCACCATTTCTAAGATTTTTGCTGTGAGTGAAATAAAACATTCTTATTTATATACCTTCACAAAAAGTCACAGTTGAGAGATAAAACAATCCAAGCAATTTTATGTGAGTACAAGGAGCCTAAACTCCGAGCTCACAGAACATTGCCTTGACTTGATAAGATAGTGACACACTCTCAACCCTGTTAGATCTGAACAGCTTTCAGACTCTGGCTGTAAACAAAAAAAAAAATTCATTCACTAAAAGCAAGCAGAGATCTTGTAGATGGTGAGCAATTGAAACAAATAGCACATTAGAAAGATGGAGAAAAGTTCTTTATGTAGAATGACCTTAAATTTATGGCACAATATAGTGTGAGCCATCGCCATGCCCACACACAGTACAAATGGATGGCAGCACTCACAGTAATGCCTTTGGGCGACAGCAGAGAGTTAAGGCTGCTGGCTCGTTTCATTCCATTTTGTGGCACCGACAGGCTGTCAAACTTTATGCTGGACATTTTTTCTGGGCTCCATGAGTACTTGTAGTTGCTGTTGCATTCAGGGCGATTCAAAGTTTTTCCTGTGGACAGGTGACTATTTGCCAGTGTGGGTTTAGAAGGCAGTGTGTATGTCTTGGAGACATCAGTAAAGCCTTTTCTTAAAGCAGAGAGAGAATTTGAAGTTGTGGGAGGATCAGACAGGTGTGTAGTCACATAAAGATCTATAAATGTAAAGTACAACAGAAGTATTATACAAAACCTAAATATCACAAAGAATTTCATGCATATCTCCACTTATATCCATTAAAAAAAAAAATTCTAGTCAGATACACGCACAAGAATAATTTCCCTAAATACATTACACTGTAAATTCAGCTTTTAAAACCACCATGAGTTTTCTACATCGGTAACTAATGGACTTTATTCCATTGTCAATGACATTTTATATCAATTGCAATGGAATAGTGTGGGGTCTGGCTGTGTATTTACAGCTGGGCATCTACTCCTAAAGACTGGGATTGGCAAACCACCAATCTCAAGCGTTTATCCCCTTAGATGCTGCTGTCTGTAGCCACCACAGCATTGAAAGGGTTTTGGAAGGGAGTGGGTTCCTTCTTCTAGGCATCAGAACCCCTACGAAAGCCTTCAGGGCTGCCTTCCAATTAGGCTATACCAAAGACGTGGCTTAATATAGAATGTATGCCAGAATTTGACAGGCAGTATAATGCATTGCACTATAAAGGTAGTGCAACATATTATATAAGGAATCAGAAAAACAAAAAACAAACCAGACATAGTAAAATCATAACACTATAGTAATATCCAATCTCAAAGCGGTAAACAAAATGAAAACATAAACAAATGTTGGAGCGTTAGGGTATGTTCACACGGCGGAAACCAAATTCCACGTGTGAACTTTCCACACGGCTAGCCGCGACAAGATGCTGATGCAGTGCATCGGCATTCTGTCGTGGCATCCCGCTCCTGACTAGGCCCAAATGAATGGGCCTAAACATGAGCGTGTCTCGAGCCATGGACTCCGTGGCTGACTCAGCCACGGAATCCGCAGCAAGATAAGTCGTGTCGCTTCTCTTTTCCACTACTAGGTAGCGGAAAAAAAAAGCGAGTGGCTCCCATTGAAGTCAATGGGAGCCATTTTTGAAGGTGCATTTTAAGGCGGAATCTGCCTGCAAAAAACTCAGTGTGAACATACCTTTGCTGTGTCTGTAATGACCCAAGCACTATTATCTGCACCCGATAAATGTTGTAAAAAAAAAAAAAAATCTTGAAAAAAAGTGCCAGAATTGCGTTGTTTGTTGGCCACTAAAAAAAGTTCTAAAAAGTGTTTTAAAAGTGTTACCCATGATGGCAACAATAACAACGTCAGGCCTTTCCACAAATAAAAGAAAGTCCTCACACATTCTGTTGACAAAAAAAATAACTAATGTTATAGGTCTTGGAAAGAGGTAGTCAAATTTAAAGGGGTTGTCCAGACCTTACATAAATTAATAGTCGCCCTTCCATTAGTTCAGGCAGAGTTAGAATTTTTTCTCCAGCCCCTATTGTCCCTTATACTATTTAGGCTCTGTACTGTCAGGATGGTGATGTCAGGGAGAAGCAGGCAAAGGGTGTCATTCTGAGTTACAATACTGGCTGCTTCTGATCGCCATTTTGCAAGATCTCTATGTATAACTTTATCATACGTGTGGTATGTATGAACACCTAACATCTTAGGCTAGGTTCACATCTGCGCCTGGCTCGGGACACGAAGGAAGGAGAGCCGGACTGCTAACACAGCAAACATCATAGACTGTAATGGGGTCCATTGTTTTATACTGATAACGGCAGAGGAAAATCTGGCGGTCCAACGGAGACTGTGGTGCAAATGTGAACTTATAGTTTTTGGAGACTACATTTTCTTTGAATAAAGAGTCTGCTTGATGGTGCATTTTGGTGGCATACAATTTTTGCTTCTCACCACTACTTGCTGCAGAGTTGCATGGATGTGGTTATGGTGTATTTTTAAGCCAGTTATACTGTACATTTAACGAATTTAGATTTTAGTAGCATTTTATAACTATACAGTATACAGTTTGGTGCAGGAAATATTGTGTGAACTTTAACACATGATTTTTATATTGTTTTTGTGTATAAACATCAGCTTGGATGTCAGTTTTAGGCACAAATGAAGGTTTTAATGCATTTTTCAAATCCTTTGCATTGTAGCAAAGTCCCATAAATGTGGACATAACTGTCAAAAATGTGTCAAGACAAATCCCTCTATCAGAATGCTATATCTGTATTACTTTATGGACACAAGGTAACCCTAACATTTGCAATTGGTTAAGCTGCTGCAGAGTGATAGCTCAACAGAGAAGACAATAAAATCCAATGAAAAATCATTGAAAAATGTTTTTCCAATGACTTTTCATTGTTTTTTTTTTGTCTTCTAACCAATTGCAAAAGTTAGGGTTAACTCTGCGACATTTGTATATATAGTTTAATCACTTCCCGCCAAAGGCATTTTTCAATTTTCATTTGACTCCCCACCTTCCAAACCCCATAATGTTAATTTTACATTCACAGAGCCATATGAACTCCTGAGTGGCTGCCATATTTAAGGGTTAATGATGCACTTTACTCTGAAGGTGTACCCTGTATTTTCTAAGTTGTGACTATTTTAAAATTACTAGATTTGGAAGAATGTCCTTTTATTAATGTATGTGTGTAGACATAGGGTAGAATGGTGAAGGAGGCTGTGTATATAGCAGCACTGAGTGCCATATGTCACTGTGTCAAATGTCCACTTTCAGAAAATATAGAAGTATGGTGAAATAGTATGATTTTCTTACACTGTAATTTAGGTTTTCTTTTATCCCTGTTACCACTGGTGCAAAATGTCCAATACTCTCGCAGCAAAAGGGTTAAAAAGGACCTATCATGCCCTCATAGATGTGCGGTATAATATACCACTAGAAAGCAGACATTAAGCGCAGTCCAATCTATAAGCAGCAGATTCATATACAGTTTTATGGTAAAGGTTCCAGTATATCTTATGGCTGTATAACTGGTACATTTTTAGACACAGTAGCATTGTATTATTTACCTGAGCTAAGTCTCAAGAGTCTCTCTCTGTTTGACTCCTCTGTAGGCTTCAAATGATCTCTGGATTCTGCGCGCCATCCTCTGTCATCAAGGGCTCTGGTATCAGCCCTCACGCGATCACTGCTGGTGGACTCTTTCTTTACCGGGGTAGATGTGAGGTACGTATTTTTGAAGCTGAATGCTGAAGCAGGTTTATCTGATGTGAGTTTTTCTGTGTCACTTTCTAAACGTCGGGCAAAATCCTCATTCTTTGGAAATAGTTCTGAAATGGTTGACTCAGCAAAAGTAACACGGTGCCCTTCTTTGACCCGTGACGAGGGACCAGGAGAACGTAAGGATGAACGTGTGGGTGAAGGTAAGGGACGATAATCTGCAAGTAACATAAAAACGCTGTCAAGTTCAAGGTTACTTTGGTAATTATTCTATTTTTTTTAAAGCAAAAAATAAATTCACTATGTTCAAGTTTTTTTGGAAACTACGTGATCAGCTTTTTACAGTCAATGACCAACAATGTTTGTTTTAAAATTACTATGTAACATTTTTCTTTCTTTTACAACCAGCTTGTCTCTGACATGTGAATAAAGGGGTGCAAAAACAACCAGTACTTGGCATAATTTTGATATTTGGAGGAGATTCAGATTAATGATCCGTGCAATTACTTTATGCAGGGTGAGTGCTTTGAAGTAAATTACATGCAAGGATCATTGAACTGCACATATTTTACAACTTTAACAATCAGCAACCACATTGTTGTTAGTAACACAAGATTAATTACAGTGAAGCTGGAAATATATCAATACCGTCTTCATAGTCGCTCGGCGGCTGCACGTATGACTGGTGCTCAACAGTCTGTGAATAAAGAGAAAGACATTGGACATAATATTGACATATAAAGTAGAATAAAAATATAGCAGTATAAAAAAGAAAAAAAATTACTATATTTTCTGGATTTACTTTTTAGGAGAAAAAAAAAAAATCTTATAGTCATATGAAAAATACAGATAGAAAAAGTGTTTCCTACAGTTTGATGCAGGTTTCTCAAAACTGGATTGTACTTTGGGCTGTTCACAACACATTTCTCTCAGAAGATTTGTATAATGGATCAGATTTGTTTTATTGTTTTTTTTTTTTTTAATAGTAAAAACAGATACAGATATGCATTAATTTTTCCCCATTTAAAACAAAACAAACAAACAAAACATTAGTTTGGTTGAAAAGTCCCTGAATACTGATGTGTAGATAAAGGCAAACCTCATGCGATTAGTTTCAAAAAATTTTCATGAGGTCTGCCCTGTTCATTTCCAAAAGTGCTATTATTATACTCTGGGGTCTCCTCAGAGTATAATACGCAGAGGCCCAGGGAAGGAAAGTAAAATCAACAAACAGAAATATTCACCTTGCCTCCCCTCTCCTGGGCGTCTGATAGTCTACTAGTAGCTTCTGCTGTCCTATTCCGCTCCCTGTATGATGTCACATGCCCTTGGGTCACCTCTAAGGTTTGTGATTGGCTCTCAAGTGGTCATGTGGTGTGTGCTGACTTCATAACACTGGGCCATAGCATTGTGACGTCAGTATTACAAAAGCGCTTGATGTCATTCCAGAGCCGGAAGAGGCTAGAAGAATTTGCCAAGGAACTGCTGGACATTTAGGAGAGGAGAGTATAGCCGTTCGATATTTTCACGCACACTGCACGTACACTTATTACACTCTGGGGTTTGAGGAGACCGTAGAGTATATATTTCCATCCGTTGTTCATTTGGACAGATGAAAAAGCATAGTATGTTATGTTTGTTTTTTTTGTCCATTAATTACAATTTTGACAGTGGAGGTTTCAAAGAGTCAAAAGTATAGACTTTTGATATCCTTTCACCAATGGAAATCTATGGGATTACAGAACTCTTGCAAATATGCTAATTTTAAAAGTTTATTCAAGTTTATTCTATGTTCATGAGAATAGACACTGCACCTACCTCATATTTAGATGGGGACAATCCCTTCATGTAATCTGTACGTTCACTCTCCCGAGTTATCTTGTTGAAATCTAAAATTAAATTCAGTAAGTGAGTTCACCTGAAAGGTAGGAAAATGATTCTACCATCCAAATAAAGTGTATGACAGGGGTCAGAAACCCTTGACACACAAGCCATTTTTTTTTCTAACACAACTACACACTGTAAATTTATCTCTCCAGCATCGTATTCTCTATAACTTAAGATCATCCAACCCCTTTTCTGTCAGTCTGGAGTGATGTCCAAATGAGATGGAGGCTGGCAGAATAGGGAAAGGTGATCACACATCAGAAAACAGCACAGATGGGATAGATAAATTAAGAAGTTAAATTAACAAAGTGAAAGATTATTTGGTGCATTATACTATGTAGAGGGCATAAGGAGGTACTATACCGTGTAGAGGGAGCTAAGGAACATTATATTAGTACGTGGAAGGCACAGTGGAAGTAGTATTCTACTGTACATAGGGAGTATGGGATTTTACCATGCAAAATAGGACAGCAGACTGCACTATTTTGTCAGGATTTTTTGTTGCCTGTAACAGAACAGAGCATCAAGAACGCATATCCACAATGTCAACCAGGGCAGTGTGGATCAGTGCAGGACAGAAGAGAGAAAGCTGCTCTCTCGTCAGGATGCTTAAGTGGCAGATTATGGTCCAAACCTGGACTGTGGCTGACAACTGTCCAGACTTCTGCCTACTTTCACTTCCATAATGACAGGAAACATGGCCACTCTCCTTAGTAGGAAGATCCATGCTATGCCACTATTGTAATGTATCAGAGCTAAGGGGGCAGCGGTTGAGTGGTGACTGTTTTTCCTGACCACTGTACATGATTTGCACAATAATGGGGAATTAAACTCTGTTAGAGAACATTAAATAAGGAATGTTATATAATGAGGTGGCACCAATTAGCCAGTATAACATGTGGAGACCACTAATGGGGAATTATACTGTGCTATCACCATTTAGTGACATTGACCAATCTACTCCAATTGTCCACCAGGGAAGGTAAATTAATATAAAATATTTTTTCCTATTTTTTCTTAATTAAATATAGGGCATGTCTTATAGCCAGACGCATGTTATTGTCCAAAAAAATATGTTTTTTTTCTTTATGAACACGCCCACTGAAAATCAATGAGTCCATAAAAAACAGGGATGCCACACTGGTGCCAATTCAGCTGTGGCAAAACACAGCAGAGAAACAGCACAATGTGAACATGGCCTTACATCAGGGGTTCCCAATACGTCGATCGCGATCTACTGGTAGATCGCAAAGGATGTATGGGTCGATCGCGGGATGCAGGGATCCCCGGTGTCTACTTGTTCACAGTGCAGGCTGAGAGTCATCTCCTGACACTGGCAGGCGGGGGGCTGCCGCAGCCCCTGCCTGCCAGTGTCCAGAGATGACTCTCAGCCTGCGCTGTGAGCAAACAGACACCGGGGATCCCTGGGCGGCCACAGAACACCGCTGTCTTCTGCTCTCACAATCTGTTTGGCCCAGCCCACATACCCGTCCCCGCCCACAGACACGCACGTCCCGCCCATAGGCTCACCCCAGCCCCGCCCTAGTAGATCTTTTGCTTTGGTCAGCTAACAAAGTAGCTCACACGCCGAAAAAGTGTGAGCACCCCTGCCTAACATATATCAGCCACAATGAAATTGAGCTCTTAGTGGTTGAACCCCCCCCCCCCCCACACCACCACAAACGGCACATTAATTCTGAAGTGTACCTACAATTATAAATTAAACAAAATATGCAACACTACTTACTATAAATTGTGTTTGCTACTATGGTGAATTAGTTTTTTACATTCAGTTTCATCAGCATTGACACCCATAGCTGACAAATATACTCCAACAGTAGACAGAGCTGTGTATCTGTATCAAGAAGTTTCTACTGCAAAACTCCTATTGATAACAATGATATGGCAAGACTATAAAGACTGTAAAGATTCCTTGAAGACAATACATCTTTATAAATTATAAATGGTTTCCCAGAGTTAACATCAATGTCCATGTTTATATTGTTATCCATTAGTTTAATATTTGCTTTATATATTTCGCTTTACATACCTGTGTTGCTCATGTTAAAATCCAGATGAGCTCTCGCTGAGGTCTTCTGGGTGTAACTGTTACTTTTTCCTATGCTGAAAAGCACAAATCATTCTGGTATAAATATCCTGTACTTAAATTATATTATGAACATGTATGACTCGAAAACGCCTGTCCATTAGACATCATACAATGTAATATATAGCCATTCATCATTGTTCATCAAATACAAAAGCAGATCCAATATTATAATTAGCTCAATGAACAACTAGGATTGGTTAGTCTACCAATATTATCCAGATAATCTGGCGATACTGGGAATTTCCAATATCATGGTAGACTGGCATGACATTATAGCATATTGTTTTCCTGCATCAAATCAGGAGGAGGCAAAGTAGGTCAAGGTAGGTAATGCCCTCATCAATCTCCTGCCCCATTCCTGCTCAAATGGGAGACGCTTAAATCTTGTATTCTTGGCGCACCAGAGACAACATATTTGAATTTACTCTTAAAGCCTCGGTCAGCTCTCGGTTCTAGGAAGCGAACTATAACGTGCTCTCACGCTGGAACTGGGTCGCCTCCACACTTCATACCATGTTCCCTGAGGTTGATCCATGGTGCTGGAGGTGTGGGGGAGGCAGAGGGGACATTGCTATTTGCTTTCTGTTAATGTCGAGCCTGGGACAATGTATGCAAAGTGATTAGACTTGACTGGCACCACTAGACCTGTTGGTCCTGCCCTATTACTCCTGCATCACAGTGAAACACCTCTAGGAGTCTACAAGCACTCCTTGTTGAGATCTCTGGTGATGGCAGCATGAACCTGTATACCACCGTTATGGAAGCAGACTAACCCTCCATCTATGTCCCTCTGGTTAATGACGTGATGCATATGAAAAATCTCACCTCTTCCATTACTGACTATTACGACAAAATTTTTATATGACCAGATACTATTGGATGGAATTCCAGACCTCTCCGGAGTACTGTAGGGTTTTGGGTCAAACCTTTGCCCTCATGCTTCGCACACTAACAACATACAACTGTCTCTCCCCTGAGCAGCATTTCTCTGAAAGTTGCATGCATCAAGTGAGCTTCATTAATATGGTGTGGGATAAAAGTGTACAAGCTGCTCTTCTTGTATTTTATATGCTTTATGATCAGGGCTGGTAACAAAACTTTCACAAATTACGTGTTATCTATATAATGGATAAAAGTTTTTTGTTTTTTTTTAAAATAAAATCAGATAAAATATTACGATATAGCTTTAATTACGTTAGCTCAATGACAACGATATTTCTGATGTCTAAACTCTATATCTACACACACTAGAGGAATACAGTAATAAAAAAACAAAAAAAACCAAAACAAACAATAATTCTCCTCATGAATAGCAGATGTGCAGATGTGGGACCCCTTCTATAGGGCGGTCTTATTTTTAAGCGGGCACTTACCTCCCAATCTCCACTTCTGGCCTCTCTTTTGGTTTATATTCTTTAAAATGGAAATTAAACTCTGCGTTTTTCCTTTCACTGTCTCTCACAGGACGTTCATCTGAAAACAAGGACATAGCTGTTTTGAAGCTTTTGACTGTCTGGCATACAACTTTTCACCTTACTCCCCCCTCCCTTTCCCGGTTTTGGAGATGCTGAGGGTGTAAGGTTGAAGATCTCAGTAATAATGGGCCGACTGACAGTTGGTTAAGGTTCGCAGAGACTCCTGGTGAAGCCATGGCAACTCCCTATGCAGGACACAACAGAAACCTGGGCAGGGAATGGCTTGGAGTTCCCTCACACCCACTCGTTTATTCATTATTAACCATTTGTTGCCCTGCTCTTGCAATCTCAGTGTTGAGTAGTAGTCTGCAACCTTATGGCTCTTTAACTCCCAGCATGCTCTGACAGCTTTCAGCTACCACAGCTACTACAACTGCTATAGAGCCAAGGGATGTAAACTACCAATCAATTCTTTCCTGACAAATTCATTTGAAACCTATCACAATGCAAATTTATTTTATTTAATAAATTAAACTAATTTTATTTATTTTACCCCTATATTTGCATTTGCCTGTTTGCTTGGTTTCAAAACTAAATTATATATTGATTTGTTATTAGCAGATAATGTAATTGTAATGTAAATAGCAGATGTTATTAGCAGATAATGTAATGTAATGTAAATTGACATCATTAGTGTAAACTTTGTGAGTGCAAAATAATTTTTTTGGTAAATAAAAAGAAATAAAAATACTCAATATAAACTTTTTGTACAGACAGCTAGACAGGCTAAGCACCCACTATTCAAAAGTGGAGTGAGTGATCTAAAAATGCAAATGTCATACTGTTTTTGAGCAAATAAGCTTAAAGAGGACCTTTCATGGTCCGGGGCACAGGCAGTTCTATATACAGCTGGAAAGCCGACAGTACGCTGAATTCAGCGCACTGTCGGCTTTCCCGATCTGTGCCCCGGGTAAAGAGCTATCGGTCCCGATACCGTAGCTCTTTACAGTCAGAAGGGCGTTCCTGACAGTCAGTCAGGACCGTCCTTCTGTACAAGCAGCGTCTATCGCGCTGTACAGTGTGAGCGGGGAGGAATGCCAAAGAAAGATTTTTTCTGAGATGTTTAGCCTAGACTAGCTACAATTGTAACAAACCGTCAAATAGCGTGTCACAGACATTGAGCCCTATATAGGACAGTGACTGACCATCTAAATTCCCCATCAGTAAGTCTTTGGAGAGTGGGAGGAAACTCACACAAAGTGATAAATATTTAGACATTAGACTGGCAAAGAAGATTCCACTCTTCCCAATATTTGCCCAACATAGCGTATCACTCACCTAGTGTTTCTATGGTGCCTAAAGCATGGATGACAATGAGGCGGTAATCAGTATCCTGTCTGGTGACTGGGTTGAGGCGCAGATCGAGGATCTTGAGATGTGACAATGTTCTAAGACGCTTTATCTCTTCCACAGATTCAATATTATTATAGTATAGGTTAAGGGAATGAAGAGCATGTAGATATTCAATGCCCTGCGGAAGTCAATGTAAAAACAATATAAATTCTCAGACAATTGTTATTTCATATTTGTCAGAACTGTAAAGTAGGTGGATAATGGTCAATCTATACAAGTATCACTCCAACTCCTCCATAAATATAAAGCTCATAAGCTGCATCAGACATCAATGATGCTGCTCATCTTCAAGAATATGAAGGATCAGTCAGGTCAGAGCCTGTCCAGTCCATGCTCCTCTTGTCATCAGTTGGTGTGGTCAATTTTGCTCTCTCTGAGGGAGAAACAAGGAGCAGGCATAAACCTCTGACTCTGTTTATCCCTTAATAAATAAGAATTGTAAAATAGAAACTCCAACCTGCTGGACGTTCAAAACCTGGAGAGTATATAAAAGTCCCCATAACTATTAGATTGCACCCACTACCAGCCCATGGAAGGATTCATGGTGTTTTTGGACAAAAAAAAATGAATTTAATTGTGTAATGTAAAAGATCTAAGCCAAGGAGAGTCTCTTACCTGTAAGCTGATTATTAAATTTCTAGACAGATCCAGTGATCGCAGACTTTTAAAATTTTTAAAAGCATCTCCCAAGGTGAGGATTTTTTCTCTGTACGTCCCCTGGAGGTTAAGTGACTCAACAGTGTCTTAGTGGAGGGAACAAAATTGGTGGAGTTATCTTCTCTACAATAGATACAAATGTATCATTAAAAGAACAACAACAAATCTGTTCATTGTAAGGCTATGGTCACACTAGCTTGTCTGACCATTCAGGGAGTCTGTCCCCCATTCTGCTTAAAATATGCGGGGAGAAAACTCTGCCAACTTTGGGCAGAAACCAGACAGACCACACTCTAGTCTATGGGGTACACAGGTTTCCGCAGGTAACTTTTTTAAACGGATAGCGTTTCTGTTTTTCGGGTCCCCATTTTTTTTGGAAGAAAGTCAGAAATTGCACTGCTGTGTCATTTGTTCTGCCTGGTACGGGCTATGTAAAGCAGAAAGAGCAACCTCTATCACAAAAACGGCTGGACCACTGTATAAGCAGTGCTACCTCCGATGCTGCCGCTGCTACCTCTTGTGTCACCCCCTCTACCTCATAGATTGTAAGCTCTAGCGAGCAGGGAACTATTACTTTATAATGTATCTTTTCGTCTGTACTTGAACCATACAATTTGTGAAGTGCTACGGAATATATTGGCATATATAAATAAAATATATTCTTCTTCTATTAATACTGAATAACAAAAACATACTTGGAAAGTATTTAAAAAGCTTAAAGGATTACTTTGATTACAATTTTCATGCTGACAGACTCCCTTTAATCCAGTCTTATGTGTATTGTATAATATAGGGGTCTCCCAACTTTAATTAATTACTTGCTATTTTCAAGATGTGTTTGCTGTCAGTAAGTAAAAGCAGTCCTGTTTAGGGCATGTTGAAACATCAGAGAATAAAATTGAGGCGTTTGTCCAGTACACTAAGTAAACTGACTGAAATCCCATGCTGAGGACAGGCCAATCAGTATTAGAAACCAGACAGCCCCTTTAATCTTTCCTTCTAAATAAATTGAATAAAAAAGTTGAATACACCCCAAGAGAAAAAAAATCCAACTTATTTCGGCAAAATCAAACCATCATATGGCTACGTCAAAGGAAAAATGTTATGGAGGTGGGGAAAAAGGGCAAAAATGTATTCCCTGTCCTCCTGGCCATAAGAGGCCATCTAAGGGGTTAACTTGCTCTCTAATGTCTGATTTGTGGGTACATGTACCTTATGGTTTATAAAGTGCTATGGACTATGTTGGCGCTGGATAGATGACGGTTATTATCTGAGGTCAGCAGCTTTCCTTACTGTAGTCCTTTCCTCCTCCTGAAGGTTTCTCTGGAATAATGAGATCCAGCCACAACCCCATTCTGGGAATATGTCATACAGTACGTGTATACCTGGTGGACACTCCTGAAATACACTCCAGGTATACAGGTATATATGAGGACATGATGCTGCTCTAAGTCTGCGGCCTCATTACCTGCCGTGCTCGCTGGCAGCTCAGCTCTCCCGTACACCCAGCTCTCCCTCAGGTGAACCCTCTTCACCGCCATCCCATTCAATGGGTGCAACCTCGTCAACACTCCCCTAGCAACGGCAGTAAACAAAGTTCGCGGGAAAGGTTCCGGGGAAGAGCGGGATGGACGCCTAGCAACGCACGGTGACACGACTGTCCAATAAGAAGCAGCAACTGGAGTATATGGGCGGGGTACGAAACGGGAACTAGCCATTGGTGGGTTCCATAGTGACTGTGATTGATGCTGTTCCCATGGAGGGGAGGGGCCGGGATAACGCTCTAGGACAGGTGGCGGGAAGGTAGGGTTGTTTCTGAGGTGATATTCATTTTAGTGAGCGCTAATGATGGCGGGGAGCGAGCTGCTGCCGAGACGGGTAATGAGAGGCTGTAACTGACGTCATTCATTCTCATATACGTCATATTTCTAGCTGACCACCAGTCACGAGTCTTTTGGTATCTGAGACTTATAAACTGGGCATTTCCATTGCTCTGTGTGTTGTGTAACCTGTACAGCCAGTAAATACAAAAACCACCAGGCATAGATTGTCAAAAATACAAAATCTTTAATTAGATAAAAAATCACATATAACAAAACAATACATATAACAACATATGGGGGAAACTGAGATACCCAGAGCAGGTCACAAGATGGTAGGAATGAGTGTTAATACAGGTATTGCAGCAACCACAAATAATAAAGAACTGTCCGTGAAGTGTACATATATATATATAGGGATAGGTATATGGGTAAACATCACACTGAAAATGTAGGAATTTGCGGTGCCGAATTATATCGGCCACATGTATATAACCCACTAACAGAAAAGCAACAATACGCTGTATACGCATGCAGACATGGGTATATAAATGAGATATTACTCAAAGAGAATGAAAAGAGATGCAACCCTGGGTTATATTAACCCCATACATAACCCTACGTGCACAGTGTCCGAAAACACAGACATAGAACTAATATAAATATATAAGCGCTACTCCTCCATACCATACCTTACCACCCGTGCCCTACACCTGACGCGCGTTTCGCCCAAAGGGCTTTGTCAAGGGAACAACAACATGACAGACTACAGATTAAATATTAAAAAAGCGCTATTTTTGGAACAACGGACCATGAATAAAGAGACATAATTCAATAAAGGTAACTATATAATGATGAACCTACATATTTATAAAAAAGGAGAGAAACTAATATTTTCGTTGAGGTCCATTGGCTGCACAGTTTTCAAATGATAAGTCCAACGACTCTCTTTTTGTGCCAATAGTTTCTTCCAATTACCCATGCGTGGTCCAGGGACCACCTGATCAATTTCCCTGAATCGCAGTAATGTTGCATCAGAATTGTGAAACAGCTTGAAATGTTTCGGAATAGTGGTAAGGGAGTCGGTATCTACCACATCTCTGGCATTGACAACACCCAAAACATGCTCCCTAATGCGGCGGTGAAACTCGCGGGATGTCATGCCCACATATATTAATCTGCATGGGCAAATGGCACAATAAACAACGCCTGTTGACAAACAGTTAAGAGGAACTCTTATATGATAAATGTGCCCACCCATGTATGCTAATGGTCCATTGTATTGGACCGCCCTCAAAATGACTCTTAACTAGCACATCCCTCAGATTTTGCGCTCGTCTATAAGTAATGGTGGGAGAATGACCCAAGTATTGCCGCAAAACCGGGTCCAGCTGGAGAATGCCCCAATATTTCTTTAAAATGGCCCGTTGTCTCCCCCAATGAGAGTTATACGTAGTAATAAACCTAACCTGAGAGGATGTAGAGGCTGACGTCCGAGAGTGAGCTCCATCATTCTTATTCCTAAGTAAGGCTGCTCTATTGGTAGATATTGCCCGATTGTATCCACGTCTAATAGATTGTGAATCATACCCTCTGGCCAAAAAACGACGTTCTAGATCATCCGCTGGCAACTTGAAAGACATCTGTTGAACAGACCCGGCGAGCACGTAAAAATTGACCAGTTGGAATATTTCGAACCAGGGGACGAGGATGAGTAGAACTGTAGTGGAGCAAGGAGTTCGTTGTACAGCCAGGTTACACTCGTGTCAAGGGGCAAACTGCCATTAAAGGGGAGGTCCAGGATAATGTTTTTTAAATTAGGCCGGATAGGTGAAAAAAAAAAGCCCTCCTTGTCCCCAGTGCTGCGGTGCCTCCCTGTGCGGTCTGATCCTGCTGTCCCAAGTTTTTCTTGTGGCAGAAGACCTCGCCAGGCTAGATGGAAAAACCACAAATGTATAATATTTTGCCTAAAAGTATATTCTGGCCTTATGATATAAAACATATAAGGCTATAAATCAGGGGTCCTCAAACTTTTTAAACAGTGGGCCGGAGGCAGAGCAGGTCGCACAGACATCGGGAGCGGTGCCTTCCAATAGGTAAAGTGAAGTGCGCTCCATGGCCTGGCCCGAGCTCCCCAGGAGCTTCATTATAAATGCACACCTGCTGGCGTTGTCGGCAGGGCCAGACAGAAGTGCTTGGCGGGCCGCATGTGGCCCTCGGCCGCAGTTTGAGGACCCCTGCTATAAATGATAGGAAATATCAGTATTTGGCATGATCAGCCAACTTGCACAAACTCATAGCGTTTTTTTTTTTTTTAAGCTAAATTATCTCCCCCCCCTCCCCGATTTGGTAGTTTAGTGGGAATAGTTATGGTGGAATTGTTTGTATGAACAATCCCATCTTTGATCACATGGCTACGTGAAGGCTGTCCATTATTTGATGTGTGTGGCTGATATAAGTCCATGCATTTAATGACATGTATAGCTGTATAATCTTTCCTCTTGTATTTACTCTTTATTGCATTTTTATGCATATGGGTCTTTTCTGCAAATGTTCAGCTTCTTTTTGTGATCTTTTCGTGCATCTGTCATTCTCATCAGTAGTAGCAACTCGGTTGTCATGAACAGATCTTAGAAAAGCAGGGAACCCATCTGTGCAGGCAAATGAAACCAGACATATTTGTCACTTAGACATCCAATAAGTACTGGAAAACTTGAAAATGTAGCAGCAGACTCTGTCAGTTGTCTGTAAAAAAATATTTACTTCTTAGGTGATACTTAACCTACCAAGATGTGTTTGTTGTCTGCTCCATGTTATCATATACTAGGTGACTGTACATATTGGGGGAGAATTATCAAGCAAAATATACCCAAGTTCTGGCATAATTTGTACCAAAAAATTGTCTAACATGCTGTGCACCACATTTATCAAGTGTTTTAGACACTTTACAACTTGTACAACAAGGCGGGCATGACGTAAAATTGCATCTTGGTGCATTTTTGTGGCGTAAACTAATCCAAATAATAGGAGGTATAAAGTTGGATTAGACAATCTAAGAATTGTCTAATTCACTAAGATTGCACCAGAAGCTGTGCAAACGTCAAGGAAGCCTCCCGTTATCTTCTTTGGGCGGAGCATCATGTTCCAGGTCTGTCAGTGGTCCACATTCCAGGTGTGGAGTATTGAGCGGCAGATCACATCAGACGAGAAAGGCTCGACTTCAGAGAAGGCTTTCTTCAGTCGTGCTCCTGTTGGAGCACTCCCGACATCAACCTGTTTGCCTTTCGCCTAAACCACAAGCTTCCCTGCTACATAGCCAAGTCCTGGGCCCTCGAGCCATTGCAACTGACACTGATGCTCTTGTGATTTCCTGATCAGACTCCTGCCTTCTGTAGCTAATCCCTCCACTATCTTTACCCTCAGGTTCTCTAGAAGCTCAGACCAAGGCGGTTCTAGCCATCTGGATTAGCCCCACCGGGCTTTGTATACAGATTTTATGGTCCTACTGGCGGACTCTTCTTGGCCTCTTCCTCTGCAGTTCATCCTTCTGTCTCGAGGACCACTGTTCCACCCAACCTTATCTCAGCTGCATTTAATGGCGTAGCTGTTGAAGCCAAGGTTCTGAGGTGTCACGGTTTTTCAGACCCTGTTCTCTAAACCATGCTCAGACCTGGAAAATGCCAGTCTGCACAGATCTGTTATCACACTTAGATGCCTACGTATGGTGGTGTCAGAGTAATGACTTCCACCTTCTCTCCTTGGCTCTTCCTCGGATTCTGGCTTTTCTCCAGTCCAGCCTGGAAAAACGACTTGTTTTTTCTTTGCTTATTTGCTCTTTGTATTCTTTTTCAGAAGTCCCTGGCCTTATGTTCTCTAATGAGGACCTTCTTGCAAGTAGTGACACGCTATACTCCTCTCTAGCGTCCTCCCTTGGAACTGTGGGATCTTAATCTCGTCCTTGAGGTACTTCAGGCTCCCCATTTTGAGCCTTTGCGTGGGATCTCTCCTGGAAGGTTACCTTCCTTGTGGCCATTACTTCCACTCATAGGGTCTCCAAACTGGCTGATCTTTCCACCACCTTCTTTTTTGCTTAGGCAGTCTTTTCTTTCCACATCTATGAGGACATTGTCTTACTGTCTATCTGCCCAGATACCAAGCACCTACGTGAACGTTCTCCTCACTGCCTCAATGTGTTCTGGGCGATCTGGTCAATTTGTCTCTCAGTGACTCTTTCCATCCTTCGGATGCCTTTGAGGTCTGGTTGCTTACAGTTCTTCCATCTCCTGGTGGATTTGGTTGGCTATAAGGGTGGCCTATTGGCTCAAGCACAGGCTACCGCCTTCAAGGCTGTCACCTGGTCGTCTTTCCACACTTTCACCAGGTTCTACCAGAACCCTTCTGTGGCCTCTGCCAATGCTTGCTTGGGTCGCAAGGTACTGCAAACAGCTGTGCACAAGGTTGCTGGCATAGCCATGTACTTCTCACCCTCTGGGACTGCTATAGGACATCCCATTGTGCTGTGTCCCCAATTAAATAAGCGAGAAAATTGGATTTTTGTACTTGCTGTGAAATCCTTTTTTCATTCTAATCACTAGGGGACACAGATCGCACCATTATTTTCTTGTTCCTCCCACCAGCTATTTTGGTTTGTTTTCACATTGGTGGTGTTGGTTCTGTGCTCCCTTTTTTTTTCCTTCTTTTTTTATGTAGATGGTGAGCCCCACATAGAGCGCACAATGTAAATTTTCCCCTATCAGTATGTCTTTTGAATATGGGATGGAAATCCATGCAAACACGGGGAGAGCATACAAACTCCTTGCAGATGGTTTTTTGCCCTTGGTGGGATTTGAACACCAGGACTCCAGCGCTGCAAGGCTGCAGTGCTAACCACTGAGTCACCATGTGGCCCCTACTCTTTTTTGTTTATTTGTGTGTCTCTCCTACTGCTGTAGTACAAATTGGCTAGCACTGTGTCTGTGGAGAGGGTATAGCCTGGAGGCAGAGTTCACATCTTTTACTATTCCTAGTGTCAGCCCATGATGCTGTGTCCTCCAGTGAATACAACAAGAAAAGGATTTCACGGCGAGTACAAAAATCCAATTATTATGTTGTTTGTCTCTGTTGAGTCTGTACAATGTAACGCCATATATTTGTTCAGTACTGTATCTCTGTATCTGATTATACACGACTCAGAAAAATACAGGGAACACACAAATAACACATCCTAGATCTGAATGAATGAATGATTGAAATATTCTCATTGAATACTTTGTTCTGTACAAAGTTGAATGTGATGACAACAAAATCATACAAAAATCATCAATGGAAATCAAATTTATTAACCAATGGAGGCCTAGATTTGGAGTCACCCCCAAAATTAAAGTGGAAAAACACACTACAGGCTGATCCAACTTTGATGTAATGCCCTTAAACGTCACAATGAGGCTGAGTAGTGTGTGTGGCCTCCACGTGCCTGTATGACCTCCCTACAACGCCTGGGCATGCTCCTGATGAGGCTGCGGATGGACTCCTGAGGGATCTCCTTCTAGCCGTGGACTAAAGCATCTGCCAATTCCTGGACAGACTGTGGTGCAACGTGACGTTGGTGTATGGAGTGAGACATGATGTCCCAGATGTGCTCAATCGGATTCAGGTCTGGGCAATGGGCGGGCCAGTCTATAGCGTCAATGACTTCATCTTGCAGGAACTGCTGACACACTCCAGACACATGAGGTCTGGCATTGTCCTGTATTAGGAGGAACCCAGGGCCAACCGCACCAGCATATGGTCTCACAAGGGGTCTGAGGATCTCATCTCGGTACCTAATGGCAGTCAGGCTACCTCTAGCGAGCACATGGAGGGCTTTGTGGCCCTCCAAAGAAATGCCACCCAACACCATTACTGACCCACTGCCAAACTGGCCATGCTAAAGGATGTTGCAGGCAGCAGATCGCTCTCCACGGCGTCTACAGAATCTGTCACATGTGCTCAGTGTGAACTTGCTTTCATCTGTAAAGAGCACAGGGCGCCAGTCAGGGCCGGCTCCAGGATTTTAAGGGCCCTTGGGCGACAGAGCCTCAGTGGGCCCCCTTGTAAAGGAGACGGGGGAGTCGAGACACTGTGCTTCGCAGATGAAGCGAGTGACATCACGCAGGAGTGTGGCGTCACCAACGCCATACCTCCCAATTTTTAAAGAGTAGAAAGAAGGGCAAAATGTGCGGCGCTCCCCCAGTTTCATATACACCCTTCCTCTGCCCCAGTTTCATGTCCCCCCCTCCATCTCTGTCCCCAGTTTCATCACGTTCTCCCCTTAATCTGCCCACAGTTTCATGTCCCCCGTTTCTGCCCCAATGTCATGCTGTTCCACCCCCCCATCTGCCCCAGTGTCATGCCGTTCCCCCCTCCCCTTCATTTGCCCCCCCCAGTTTCATTGGGCCCCCTCCATCTCTGTCCCCAGTTTCATGCCGTTCTCTCCCCACCCCCTTCATCTTCCCCAGTCTCATGCCGTTCCCCCCCTCCCCTTCATTTGCCCCCCAGTTTCAAGGGCCCCCTTCATTATGTCCCACCTTAATATTTAATACAAAACAAACACTTACACTCACCTTCCATTGCTCCTCCGACGCTCCTCTCTCCGCTCTCTCACTCCATTCACATAGGCGATTAAAGCAGGAGCTGTGAGCTCAGCTCCTGCTTTAAAGCTGCGGCCCGGCTGTGATGTGATGACGTCATCGCGCCTACACACGCAAGCCGGGCCGCAGTTTTAAAGCAGGAGCTGAGCTGAAATCGGGACAGGCAAGTGCTGGGGCGGGCAAGTGCCGGGGGGCCCCCAGAGGCTCTGAGGGCCCCGGCACTTGCCCGACTATGCCATGTACTGACGCCGGCCCTGGCGCCAGTGGTGGTTGCCAATCCTGCTGTTCTGTGGCAAATGCCAAGCGTCCTGCACGGTGTTGGGCTGTGAGCACAACCCCCATCTGTGGACGTCTGTCCCTCATACCATGCTCATGGAGTCGGTTTCTAACCGTTTGTGCAGGCAAATGCACATTTGTGGTCTGCTGGAAAACTTTTTGCAGGGTTCTGGCAGCGCTCCTCCTGTTCCTCCTTGCACAAAGGCGGAGATAGCGGTCCTGCTGCTGGGTTGTTGCCCTCCTACGGCCCCCTCCACTTCTCCTGGTAGCGCCTCCAGCCTCTGGACACTACGCTGACAGATCCATCAAACTTTCTTGCCACAGCTTGCATTGATGTGCCATTCTGGATGAGCTGCATTACCTAAGCCACTTCTGTGGGGTGCCCAGGTGTTGTAGGGAGGTCATACAGGCACGTGGAGGCCACACACACTACTGAGCCTCATTTTGACATGTTTTAAGGACATTACATCAAAGTTGGATCAGCATGTAGTGTTTTTCCACTTTTAATTTTGGAGGTGACTCCAAATCCAGGCCTCCATTGGTTAATAAATTTGATTTCCATTGATGATTTTTGTGTGATTTTGTGTCATCACATTCAACTTTGTATAGAACAAAGTATTCAATGAGAATATTTCATTCATTCAGATCTTGGATGTGTTATTTGAGTGTTCCCTTTATTTTTTTGGAGTAGTGTATTAAACCACAGTGTATCCCTGACTGAGTAAGCACGTTGTCACAGGATTGTTTTTACTGTGATGTTAGAAATGCGAATGACTTTTTAGGACGGTTGCAAAAACAGGACGCGAAGCTTCAAATATGTTATTATATGAAAGTGATCCTTGTGTTTACACTGTAATAAACGCACAAGCGCCTTGCTCAAATTGCTCCATGTAGCGTCACATTGTCTACAAGTAACCACATTACAAAACACAATTTGTTTTTATGTATAGTATTCATCTATATTTGTTCAGGTGATAGCTGGACAGCGGAAGTAAGACCGTTACAGAAACGTCAGATTGTCTAAGTCTATGTTAGGAGCCACTGGTATGCCAAGGTAAAGTCATAAATAGGCCATTCTTAGGCTGCTGAGGTTACTCATGTGTGGAAAGGACTTCTGCCTGAACAAAACCCGGAAGCAGCAGGACCAAGCCGCGGTGGGAGAAACCGGAGTACCAGGGACTAGAGTCGCCTGCAATAGAACAAATAGAATGACAGGCCTGAGAGCCTTCACAAGGCTCCTGGATGTCATAGCAACGTGACACTGGCCCCATTGTCATCAAGTATAAAATGTTAAATAAGACACATCATTTGATTGGGTCAGTGTCCCTGATATTTCTTTTCTTTTAAATCCATTCAAAACATAAGGTTATATGTAAATTGGAGCCTATTCTCTTATTCTCCATGTGGGCCATAACTTTTTATAAAAAAAAAAAAAAAAAAAGGTTACCACTAATGAGAAACAAATCATGTATGTCATTATCATTTTGTACTTGATGACATGTCCTCTTTAAATATTGATGACCTATTCTTTACCTCAATATCAGATCAATACCTCTACAATCAGTTGTTTGAAGAGGACGAAATATTGGTCACCTGGCCATGCTGCAGCTCAGTCCTGTTAAAATGAATAGGGCTGACCTGCAATACCAAGCATGGCCACTATACAATGTGAGACATTATGCTTGTAGGTAGTGAAAAGGCCATTGTAATCAATATCATTGTTCTGGATCCCTTTAAGCCCCATTAACTTCAATGCGGCTGAGCTGCAGACAGGCCAGGTGGCTGGGGAATATTAAACTACATGGCTTGTGAAGTGGAAGTCCTATTGAAGTCTTATTGGACAGCAATGCAGTACTTACACTCTCCACTGCAGTTTGTATGATGAGTGAGCAGCATAGTTCACGGTATGTAAACATTTCCGAGAGCTGCGCTGTCTTGGTTCAGGTGATCTGTGGCGGTCCCATATGTCAGACCTCTGAAGAGCTAATATTGATGGCCTCAATTGTAAAAACTGGCTAACCTCTTTAATGACCTTTTGCAGTATCCCAGTGGGCACTGCTGTTGTTTTGCATTGTTTTATTTTGTTTTATATTTGATCCACTGTAGCTATGTATCTAGTTATGCAGCTTCCTATATATTCCCCCTGTTTAGGAAGCGTTCCAGAGTGGAGTTGGTACACCCCTCCTATTCTTGAGCCATGGTCCATCCTATTCAGTGGTTGACTGTGGTAAGAGGCAGAGTCTTCTATTAGCAGCAGAGTAGACCATGGGGAGAGAGTCCATTTGGGTTTTTGGTACATTTTTGGATTTCCAATGTGTTCCTTTATTAATACAACACTATAGACTTGAGTTTTTTGGTCAGGAAACTGACTCAAATTCCTCCTCCTAAAAACACCTCACTATGGGACTGTGTAGTGAGAAGTTTTTTGGAGGAAGAATTTAAGTGAGTTTCCTGACCAAAAAACACCATGTGAACGCAGCCTTGCTCGGTGTCTGTTCCTTTTTGAGTTTTTAAAATTAAAGGGGTTGTCCAGGATAAGCAGTTTTTGGCAAGGAGGCAGCAGAAGGTAAAAATACAAACTTAAAACCCATACTCGCCTGTACCTTTTGCTCTAGTGTCTCCAACCTAAGGGTCAATGCACACAGAGTTTTTTGGCAAGGATTTTAACGCTGAGTCCGCGTCAGAATCTGCCTTCAAAAAACGAGTTCTATGTATTCTGCTAGCTTTTTTTTTTTCTGCTAGCGGATTTTTTCCAGTCGTGGGGAAAAAAAAAGCAACATGACCTTTCTTCAGGCGGATTCCGTCTGAAAATACCAACAGGAGTCAATGGGAGGCGGAGAAACTGCCAGCGGTTTTTGACACTGTTTTTGCAAAAACCACTAGCGGTTTTTTCAAGGTCCATACACTGTGCTGGAGGAAGAAAAAAAAACACTAAAAAAGCCTCAAAAAACACTCCAAAAAAAAATTTCCTAATTCCTGAAGTGGATTTTTTCCTAGCCAAAAAACTCTGTATGCATTGATCCTAAAGAAGCAACCAGGGCATTACTCCCATACATCACCTGTGATGTCTCGTGTTCCTAGCGGTCACGTGAGAAGACCCTGGGAGCAGCATGACCAGACTGCAGTAGGGGGCACAAGAGCACTGAAAGAAAGGTGTTTTTTTTTTTTTTTTTTGTTTCACCTACCTGGGCCTCCTTGCCAAAATCTGTTTATCCTGGACAACCCCTTAAAGTTCACCTCTATTTATCTGCCTGTCTAGTATCCTGCAAAGCTGAAGCACTTCTAGCAAAGCAGGATAAATCACATGCAGTTTTTCCTTGCTGCGAAGGGAGATGGAGAGCTATTTAGACACATCCTGAAACTTGGGAATGTCCATCCTCCATCTGAGAACAAAAAAATAAATAAATCGTTGCTTTTGCCTTGCTAGGTTTCCTACTTTTCTGTTTTAAATAAAGAGAAATCTAGGTATAATCATCTCAAACCACCACAGGATGGCCTTATGTTCTTGTTAGTTGTGAAACTTGATGCATCAATTTGTCACTAGATGGCAGTGTTTCTGCTTCTTCTGCCACATGCCTCTTATACATTAGGCACAACTCTGGCTTTCCATTCACCAGTCAGATCTACACCAACTAATAGGAAAAATAGGGTTTGTGCTTGTGTCTGAACTGTTGTGTTAGTACAACTAATTACTAGAGATGAGCGAACAGTGTTCTATCGAACTCATGTTCGATCGGATATTAGGCTGTTCGGCATGTTCGAATCGAATCGAACACCGCGTGGTAAAGTGCGCCATTACTCGATTCCCCTCCCACCTTCCCTGGCGCCTTTTTTGCTCCAATAACAGCGCAGGGTAGGTGGGACAGGAACTACGACACCGGTGACGTTGAGAAAAGTAGGCAAAACCCATTGGCTGCCGAAAACATGTGACCTCTAATTTAAAAGAACAGCGCCGCCCAGGTTCGCGTCATTCTGAGCTTGCAATTCACCGAGGACGGAGGTTTCCGTCCAGCTAGCTAGGGCTTAGATTCTGGGTAGGCGGGGACAGGCTAGGATAGGAAGGAGAAGACAACCACAACAGCTCTTGTAAGAGCTAAATTCCAGGGAGAAGCTTGTCAGTGTAACGTGGCACTGACGGGCTCAATCGCCGCAACCCAGCTTTCCCAGGATCCTGAATGGAATACACTGTCAGTGTATTCCCGTATACCCGATATATACCCCGATACCCGTTCCAACGGTGTGCCCCACTACCTTCACCCCAGAAATACCCTGCAAGTCCCCTAGCAATAGAATTGGGGCTATATACACCCACAATTTTTACTACTGGTATACAGTGCCATTGTCTGACTGGGAATTCAAAGAATATATTGGGAATACAAATACCCTCATTTCTTGCTACTGCCATATAGTGCCAGTGTCTGACTGGTAATTCAAAGAATATATTGGGGTTACGTGCACCCACAATTTTTACTACTGGTATACAGTGCCATTGTCTGACTGGGAATTCAAAGAATATATTGGGAATACAAATACCCTCATTTCTTGCTACTGCCATATAGTGCCAGTGTCTGACTGGGAATTCAAAGAATATATTGGGGTTACGTGCACCCACAATTTTTACTACTGGTATACAGTGCCATTGTCTGACTGGGAATTCAAAGAATATATTGGGAATACAAATACCCTCATTTCTTGCTACTGCCATATAGTGCCAGTGTCTGACTGGGAATTCAAAGAATATATTGGGGTTACGTGCACCCACAATTTTTACTACTGGTATACAGTGCCATTGTCTGACTGGGAATTCAAAGAATATATTGGGAATACAAATACCCTCATTTCTTGCTACTGCCATATAGTGCCAGTGTCTGACTGGTAATTCAAAGAATATATTGGGGTTACGTGCACCCACAATTTTTACTACTGGTATACAGTGCCATTGTCTGACTGGGAATTCAAAGAATATATTGGGAATACAAATACCCTCATTTCTTGCTACTGCCATATAGTGCCAGTATCTGACTGGGAATTCAAAGAATATATTGGGGTTACGTGCACCCACAATTTTTACTACTGGTATACAGTGCCATTGTCTGACTGGGAATTCAAAGAATATATTGGGAATACAAATACCCTCATTTCTTGCTACTGCCATATAGTGCCAGTGTCTGACTGGGAATTCAAAGAATATATTGGGGTTACGTGCACCCACAATTTTTACTACTGGTATACAGTGCCATTGTCTGACTGGGAATTCAAAGAATATATTGGGAATACAAATACCCTCATTTCTTGCTACTGCCATATAGTGCCAGTGTCTGACTGGTAATTCAAAGAATATATTGGGGTTACGTGCACCCACAATTTTTACTACTGGTATACAGTGCCATTGTCTGACTGGGAATTCAAAGAATATATTGGGAATACAAATACCCTCATTTCTTGCTACTGCCATATAGTGCCAGTGTCTGACTGGGAATTCAAAGAATATATTGGGGTTACGTGCACCCACAATTTTTACTACTGGTATACAGTGCCATTGTCTGACTGGGAATTCAAAGAATATATTGGGAATACAAATACCCTCATTTCTTGCTACTGCCATATAGTGCCAGTTTCTGACTGGTAATTCAAAGAATATATTGGGGTTACGTGCACCCACAATTTTTACTACTGGTATACAGTGCCATTGTCTGACTGGGAATTCAAAGAATATATTGGGGTTATAAATACCCTCATTTCTTGCTACTGCCATATAGTGCCAGTTTCTGACTGGTAATTCAAAGAATATATTGGGGTTACGTGCACCCACAATTTTTACTACTGGTATACAGTGCCATTGTCTGACTGGGAATTCAAAGAATATATTGGGAATACAAATACCCTCATTTCTTGCTACTGCCATATAGTGCCAGTGTCTGACTGGGAATTCAAAGAATATATTGGGGTTACGTGCACCCACAATTTTTACTACTGGTATACAGTGCCATTGTCTGACTGGGAATTCAAAGAATATATTGGGAATACAAATACCCTCATTTCTTGCTACTGCCATATAGTGCCAGTGTCTGACTGGTAATTCAAAGAATATATTGGGGTTACGTGCACCCACAATTTTTACTACTGGTATACAGTGCCATTGTCTGACTGGGAATTCAAAGAATATATTGGGAATACAAATACCCTCATTTCTTGCTACTGCCATATAGTGCCAGTGTCTGACTGGGAATTCAAAGAATATATTGGGGTTACGTGCACCCACAATTTTTACTACTGGTATACAGTGCCATTGTCTGACTGGGAATTCAAAGAATATATTGGGAATACAAATACCCTCATTTCTTGCTACTGCCATATAGTGCCAGTTTCTGACTGGTAATTCAAAGAATATATTGGGGTTACGTGCACCCACAATTTTTACTACTGGTATACAGTGCCATTGTCTGACTGGGAATTCAAAGAGTATATTGGGAATACAAATACCCTCATTTCTTGCTACTGCCATATAGTGCCAGTGTCTGACTGGGAATTCAAAGAATATATTGGGGTTACGTGCACCCACAATTTTTACTACTGGTATACAGTGCCATTGTCTGACTGGGAATTCAAAGAATATATTGGGGTTATAAATACCCTCATTTCTTGCTACTGCCATATAGTGCCAGTTTCTGACTGGTAATTCAAAGAATATATTGGGGTTACGTGCACCCACAATTTTTACTACTGGTATACAGTGCCATTGTCTGACTGGGAATTCAAAGAATATATTGGGAATACAAATACCCTCATTTCTTGCTACTGCCATATAGTGCCAGTGTCTGACTGGGAATTCAAAGAATATATTGGGGTTACGTGCACCCACAATTTTTACTACTGGTATACAGTGCCATTGTCTGACTGGGAATTCAAAGAATATATTGGGAATACAAATACCCTCATTTCTTGCTACTGCCATATAGTGCCAGTTTCTGACTGGTAATTCAAAGAATATATTGGGGTTACGTGCACCCACAATTTTTACTACTGGTATACAGTGCCATTGTCTGACTGGGAATTCAAAGAATATATTGGGGTTATAAATACCCTCATTTCTTGCTACTGCCATATAGTGCCAGTTTCTGACTGGTAATTCAAAGAATATATTGGGGTTACGTGCACCCACAATTTTTACTACTGGTATACAGTGCCATTGTCTGACTGGGAATTCAAAGAGTATATTGGGAATACAAATACCCTCATTTCTTGCTACTGCCATATAGTGCCAGTGTCTGACTGGGAATTCAAAGAATATATTGGGGTTACGTGCACCCACAATTTTTACTACTGGTATACAGTGCCATTGTCTGACTGGGAATTCAAAGAATATATTGGGGTTATAAATACCCTCATTTCTTGCTACTGCCATATAGTGCCAGTGTCTGACTGGGAATTCAAAGAATATATTGGGGTTACGTGCACCCACAATTTTTACTACTGGTATACAGTGCCATTGTCTGACTGGGAATTCAAAGAATATATTGGGGTTATAAATACCCTCATTTCTTGCTACTGCCATATAGTGCCAGTTTCTGACTGGTAATTCAAAGAATATATTGGGGTTACGTGCACCCACAATTTTTACTACTGGTATACAGTGCCAATTTCTAACTAGGAATTCAAAATGCGCAAGGCTCCCGGAAAGGGACGTGGACGAGGCCGTGGGCGAGGTCGGGGGAATGGTTCTGGGGAGCAAGGTCGCAGGGAAGCCACAGGGCGTCCTGTGCCTACTCCTGTGGGGCAGCAAGCATTGCGCCACTCCACAGTGCCAGGGTTGCTTGCCACATTAACTAAACTGCAGGGTACAAACCTTAGTAGGCCCGAGAACCAGGAACAGGTCTTGCAATGGCTGTCAGAGAACGCTTACAGCACATTGTCCAGCAGCCAGTCAGACTCTGCCTCCTCTCCTCCTATTACCCAACAGTCTTGTCTTCCTTCCTCCCAAAATTCCGAAGCTTTACAGAACAATAACCCAAACTGTCCCTGCTCCCCAGAGCTGTTCTCCGCTCCTTTCATTGTCCCTCAACCTGCCTCTCCACGTCACGATTCCACGAACCTAACAGAGGAGCATCTGTGTCCAGATGCTCAAACACTAGAGTCTCCTCCATCTCCGTTCGATTTGGTGGTGGATGACCAGCAACCCACCCTCATCGACGATGATGTGACGCAGTTGCCGTCAGGGCATCCAGTTGACCGGCGCATTGTGCGGGAGGAGGAGATGAGACAGGAGTTGGAAGAGGAAGTGGTGGATGATGAGGACACTGACCTGACCTGGACAGGGGGGATGTCAAGCGGGGAAAGTAGTGTGGATGTTGAGGCAGGTGCAGCACCAAAAAGGGTAGCTAGAGGCAGAGGCAGAAGTCAGCAGCTTAGGCGAAGCCAGGCCACACCCGGAATCTCCCAAGATGTTCCAGTTCGTACCCAGCCCCGAAAAACTCCCACCTCGAGGGCACGTTTCTCGAAGGTGTGGAGTTTTTTCAAGGAATGCGCCGAGGACAGATATAGTGTTGTCTGCACAATTTGCCTCTCGAAATTGATTAGGGGCTCTGAGAAGAGCAACCTGTCCACCACTTCAATGCGCCGTCATTTGGAATCCAAGCACTGGAATCAGTGGCAGGCAGCAACGGCAGGACAAAGGCCGCCTGCCGTTCACGCCACTGCCACTGCCTCTGCCACTGCCTCTGCCTCTGCCACTGCCACTGCTGACTGTGCTGGCGATGCACTCCAGAGGACGAGCCAGGACACCACTTCATCTGCCTCCGCCACTTTGTTGACTTCTACCTCATCCTCCCCTGGTCCTGTCTTATCTCCTTCTCCTGCACCATCAAAGGCACCATCAGGCGTTTCTTTACAACAACCCACCATCTCTCAGACATTGGAGCGGCGGCAGAAATACACTGCTAACCACCCACACGCGCAAGCCTTGAACGCCAACATCGCTAAACTGCTGGCCCAGGAGATGTTGGCGTTCCGGCTTGTTGAAACTCCCGCCTTCCTGGACCTGATGGCAACTGCGGCACCTCGCTATGCCGTCCCTAGCCGTCACTACTTCTCCCGGTGTGCCGTCCCCGCCTTGCACCAGCACGTGTCACTCAACATCAGGCGGGCCCTTAGTTCCGCGCTTTGCACAAAGGTCCACTTGACCACCGACGCGTGGACAAGTGCATGCGGACAGGGACGCTACATTTCACTGACGGCACACTGGGTGAATGTAGTTGAGGCTGGGACTGCTTCCCAAACTGGCCCGGTGTACCTCGTCTCCCCGCCTAACATTCCTGGCAGGGACACGAGAAGAACACCCCCCTCCTCCTCCTCCTCTACCGCCTCCTCCTCCGCCACCGCCTCCTCCTCCGCTGTTAGATTGACCCCAGCTACGAGTTGGAAACGTTGCAGCACTGGCGTTGGTAGACGTCAGCAGGCTGTGCTGAAGCTGATCAGCTTGGGGGACAGACAGCACACTGCCTCCGAGGTGAGGGATGCCCTCCTCGATGAGACGGCAATATGGTTTGAGCCGCTGCACCTGGGCCCAGGCATGGTCGTTTGTGATAACGGCCGGAACCTGGTAGCAGCTCTGGAGCTTGCCGGACTCCAACATGTTCCATGCCTGGCCCACGTCTTCAACCTAGTGGTGCAACGTTTCCTAAAGAGCTACCCCAATGTTCCAGAGCTACTGGTGAAAGTGCGGCGCATGTGCGCCCACTTTCGCAAGTCGACAGTAGCCGCTGCTAGCTTAAAATCTCTCCAGCAACGCCTGCATGTGCCACAACACCGGCTTTTGTGCGACGTCCCCACACGCTGGAACTCAACGTTTCAGATGTTGAATAGAGTGGTTGAGCAGCAGAGACCTTTGATGGAATACCAGCTACAAAACCCTAGGGTGCCACAAAGTCAGCTGCCTCAGTTTCACATCCATGAGTGGCCATGGATGAGAGACCTTTGTGACATCCTACGGGTCTTTGAGGAGTCCACAAGGAGGGTGAGCTCTGAGGATGCGATGGTGAGCCTTACAATCCCGCTCTTGTGTGTTCTGATAGAATCCCTGATTGACATCAGGGATAACTCAGATCACACAGAGGAGTTAGGGATAGCATCCGATCCGTCACAGCTGGAGAGTAGGTCCACACATCTGTCCGCTTCACTGCGTTTAATGGAGGAGGAGGAGGAGGAGGAAGAAGAGTTGTCCGATGATGTGATGGTGATACAGGAGGCTTCCGGGCAACTTCGAATCCACCCATTGTTGCAGCGCGGATGGGTAGACATGGAGGATGAGGAGGAAATGGAGATTGAACTTTCCGGTGGGGCCAGAGGAGTCATGCCAACTAACACTGTGGCAGACATGGCTGAGTTCATGTTGGGGTGCTTTACAACCGACAAGCGTATTGTCAAAATCATGGAGGACAACCAGTACTGGATCTTTGCTATCCTTGACCCCCGGTATAAAAACAACATCTCGTCTTTTATTCCGGTAGAGGGGAGGGCCAATCGCATCAATGCTTGCCACAGGCAATTGGTGCAGAATATGATGGAGATGTTTCCAGCATGTGACGTTGGCGGCAGGGAGGGCAGTTCCTCCAGTAGGCAACCAAGTTCTCACCGGTCCACACAAACGAGGGGCACACTGTCTAAGGTCTGGGACACCTTGATGGCACCCCCTCGCCAAAGTGCCGCCACGGAGGGTCCTAGTGTCACCAGGCGTGAGAAGTATAGGCGCATGTTGCGGGAATACCTTTCCGACCACAGCCCTGTCCTCTCCGACCCCTCTGCGCCCTACACGTATTGGGTGTCGAAGTTGGACCTGTGGCTTGAACTTGCCCTATATGCCTTGGAGGTGCTGTCCTGTCCTGCCGCCAGCGTCCTATCTGAGAGGGTGTTCAGTGCAGCCGGTGGCATCATCACTGACAAGCGCACCCGTCTGTCAGCTGAGAGTGCCGACCGGCTCACTTTGATAAAAATGAACCACCACTGGATAGAGCCTTCATTTTTGTGCCCACCTGTGTAAAGCACCCCAACATGAAACTCCATGTCTGTACTCAACCTCTCCAATTCCTCCGCATCCTCATACTCATCCACCATAAGCGTTGCACAATTCTGCTAATACTAGGCTCCCTCCAACATGATTTCCCCCAACTCTGCTGGTTAGAGGCTCCCTCCACCCTGATTTCCACCAACTCTGCTGGTTAGAGGCTCCCTCCACCCTGCTTTCCCACAACTCTGCTGGTTAGAGGCTCCCTCCACCATGAATTTGCCCAAACTGGGCTGGTTAGAGGCTCCCTCCACCATGAATTGGTCCAAACTGGGTTTTTTAGAGGCTCCCTCCACCATGAATTGGTCCAAACTGGGGTTTTTAGAGGCTCCCTCCACCATGAATTGGTCCAAACTGGGCTGTTTAGCGGCTCCCTCCACCATTAATTGGTCCAAACTGGGCTGGTTAGAGGCTCCCTCCACCATGAATTTGCCCAAACTGGGCTGGTTAGAGGCTCCCTCCACCATGAATTTGCCCAAACTGGGCTGGTTAGAGGCTCCCTCCACCATGAATTGGTCCAAACTGGGTTTTTTAGAGGCTCCCTCCACCATGAATTTGCCCAAACTGGGCTGTTTAGAGGCTCCCTCCACCATGAATTGGTCCAAACTGGGCTGTTTAGAGGCTCCCTCCACCATTAATTGGTCCAAACTGGGCTGGTTAGAGGCTCCCTCCACCATGAATTTCCCAAAACTTGGCTGTTTAGAGGCTCCCTCCACCATTAATTGGTCCAAACTGGGCTGGTTAGAGGCTCCCTCCACCATGAATTTGCCCAAACTGGGCTGTTTAGAGGCTCCCTCCACCATGAATTGGTCCAAACTGGGTTTTTTAGAGGCTCCCTCCACCATGAATTGGTCCAAACTGGGCTGTTTAGAGGCTCCCTCCACCATGAATTTGCCCAAACTGGGCTGTTTAGCGGCTCCCTCCACCATTAATTGGTCCAAACTGGGCTGGTTAGAGGCTCCCTCCACCATGAATTTGCCCAAACTGGGCTGTTTAGAGGCTCCCTCCACCATGAATTTGCCCAAACTGGGCTGGTTAGAGGCTCCCTCCACTATGAATTGGTCCAAACTGGGTTTTTTAGAGGCTCCCTCCACCATGAATTTGCCCAAACTGGGCTGGTTAGAGGCTCCCTCCACCTGAATTTGCCCAAACTGGGCTGGTTAGAGGCTCCCTCCACCATGAATTGGTCCAAACTGGGTTTTTTAGAGGCTCCCTCCACCATGAATTTGCCCAAACTGGGCTGGTTAGAGGCTCCCTCCACCATGAATTGGTCCAAACTGGGGTTTTTAGAGGCTCCCTCCACCATGAATTGGTCCAAACTTGGCTGTTTAGAGGCTCCCTCCACCATTAATTGGTCCAAACTGGGCTGGTTAGAGGCTCCCTCCACCATGAATTGGTCCAAACTGGGTTTTTTAGAGGCTCCCTCCACCATGAATTGGTCCAAACTGGGGTTTTTAGAGGCTCCCTCCACCATGAATTGGTCCAAACTGGGCTGTTTAGCGGCTCCCTCCACCATTAATTGGTCCAAACTGGGCTGGTTAGAGGCTCCCTCCACCATGAATTTGCCCAAACTGGGCTGTTTAGAGGCTCCCTCCACCATGAATTTGCCCAAACTGGGCTGGTTAGAGGCTCCCTCCACCATGAATTGTTCCAAACTGGGGTTTTTAGAGGCTCCCTCCACCATGAATTGGTCCAAACTTGGCTGTTTAGAGGCTCCCTCCACCATTTATTGGTCCAAACTGGGCTGGTTAGAGGCTCCCTCCACCATGAATTGGTCCAAACTGGGTTTTTTAGAGGCTCCCTCCACCATGAATTTGCCCAAACTGGGCTGTTTAGAGGCTCCCTCCACCATGAATTGGTCCAAACTGGGCTGGTTAGAGGCTCCCTCCACCATGAATTTCCCAAAACTTGGCTGTTTAGAGGCTCCCTCCACCATTAATTGGTCCAAACTGGGCTGGTTAGAGGCTCCCTCCACCATGAATTTGCCCAAACTGGGCTGTTTAGAGGCTCCCTCCACCATGAATTGGTCCAAACTGGGTTTTTTAGAGGCTCCCTCCACCATGAATTGGTCCAAACTGGGCTGTTTAGAGGCTCCCTCCACCATGAATTTGCCCAAACTGGGCTGTTTAGCGGCTCCCTCCACCATTAATTGGTCCAAACTGGGCTGGTTAGAGGCTCCCTCCACCATGAATTTGCCCAAACTGGGCTGTTTAGAGGCTCCCTCCACCATGAATTTGCCCAAACTGGGCTGGTTAGAGGCTCCCTCCACCATGAATTGGTCCAAACTGGGGTTTTTAGAGGCTCCCTCCACCATGAATTGGTCCAAACTTGGCTGTTTAGAGGCTCCCTCCACCATGAATTGGTCCAAACTGGGGTGGTTAGAGGCTCCCTCCACCATTAATTGGTCCAAACTGGGCTGGTTAGAGGCTCCCTCCACCATTAATTGGTCCAAACTGGGCTGGTTAGAGGCTCCCTCCACCATGAATTGGTCCAAACTGGGGTTTTTAGAGGCTCCCTCCACCATGAATTGGTCCAAACTTGGCTGTTTAGAGGCTCCCTCCACCATTAATTGGTCCAAACTGGGCTGGTTAGAGGCTCCCTCCACCATGAATTGGTCCAAACTGGGTTTTTTAGAGGCTCCCTCCACCATGAATTGGTCCAAACTGGGCTGGTTAGAGGCTCCCTCCACCATGAATTTGCCCAAACTGGGCTGTTTAGAGGCTCCCTCCACCATGAATTTGCCCAAACTGGGCTGGTTAGAGGCTCCCTCCACCATGAATTGGTCCAAACTGGGGTTTTTAGAGGCTCCCTCCACCATGAATTGGTCCAAACTTGGCTGTTTAGAGGCTCCCTCCACCATTAATTGGTCCAAACTGGGCTGGTTAGAGGCTCCCTCCACCATGAATTGGTCCAAACTGGGTTTTTTAGAGGCTCCCTCCACCATGAATTTGCCCAAACTGGGCTGTTTAGAGGCTCCCTCCACCATGAATTGGTCCAAACTGGGCTGGTTAGAGGCTCCCTCCACCATGAATTTCCCAAAACTTGGCTGTTTAGAGGCTCCCTCCACCATTAATTGGTCCAAACTGGGCTGGTTAGAGGCTCCCTCCACCATGAATTTGCCCAAACTGGGCTGTTTAGAGGCTCCCTCCACCATGAATTTGCCCAAACTGGGCTGTTTAGAGGCTCCCTCCACCATGAATTGGTCCAAACTGGGTTTTTTAGAGGCTCCCTCCACCATGAATTGGTCCAAACTGGGCTGTTTAGAGGCTCCCTCCACCATGAATTTGCCCAAACTGGGCTGTTTAGCGGCTCCCTCCACCATTAATTGGTCCAAACTGGGCTGGTTAGAGGCTCCCTCCACCATGAATTTGCCCAAACTGGGCTGTTTAGAGGCTCCCTCCACCATGAATTTGCCCAAACTGGGCTGGTTAGAGGCTCCCTCCACCATGAATTGGTCCAAACTGGGGTTTTTAGAGGCTCCCTCCACCATGAATTGGTCCAAACTTGGCTGTTTAGAGGCTCCCTCCACCATGAATTGGTCCAAACTGGGGTGGTTAGAGGCTCCCTCCACCATTAATTGGTCCAAACTGGGCTGGTTAGAGGCTCCCTCCACCATTAATTGGTCCAAACTGGGCTGGTTAGAGGCTCCCTCCACCATTAATTGGTCCAAACTGGGCTGGTTAGAGGCTCCCTCCACCATGAATTTGCCCAAACTGGGCTGGTTAGAGGCTCCCTCCACTATGAATTGGTCCAAACTGGGTTTTTTAGAGGCTCCCTCCACCATGAATTTGCCCAAACTGGGCTGGTTAGAGGCTCCCTCCACCATGAATTTGCCCAAACTGGGCTGGTTAGAGGCTCCCTCCACCATGAATTGGTCCAAACTGGGTTTTTTAGAGGCTCCCTCCACCATGAATTTGCCCAAACTGGGCTGGTTAGAGGCTCCCTCCACCATGAATTGGTCCAAACTGGGGTTTTTAGAGGCTCCCTCCACCATGAATTGGTCCAAACTGGGGTTTTTAGAGGCTCCCTCCACCATGAATTTGCCCAAACTCTGCTGGTTAGAGGCTCAATCCACCCTGATTTTCAAAACAAATGTTGGTGCCAACCTCAACTTACTACAAGGGCCAAATTCACTGCTGGTGACAAGCTCTCCTCACTGCAAGTGCCAAATACACATGTTTCAAGGTGTTTTCCTACTGTCAGAGAGGTGGTATTGAGTGTGTAAAGTGTGTAGTTGTTAGGCTGTGATGTTGGGGTAATAGAGGGTCTTTGGTGTGTTAGATGCCCCCAGACATGCTTCCCCTGCTGTCCCAGTGTCATTCCAGAGGTGTTGGCATCATTTCCTGGGGTGTCATAGTGGACTTGGTGACCCTCCAGACACGGATTTGGGTTTCCCCCTTAACGAGTATCTGTTCCCCATAGACTATAATGGGGTTCGAAACCCATTCGAACACACGAACATTGAGCGGCTGTTCGAATCGAATTTCGAACCTCGAACATTTTAGTGTTCGCTCATCTCTACTAATTACTTAATAATTAACTCATTATTGAGCGTATGTTTATTGGGGAAAATTGTATAATTGAAAGGCTCTAATGATTTTATTACAGATAAGATAAGACATGACTACCAGGTGAGGGTGTCAGCTTGACATAAGAGGAAGAGGGTGGTGGCATCTGCAATAGTAAGAATTCCGTTTGATGTGCAGCCCCAACATCCAAAAAGCCTGCCACAGGCCCGGTTCACATCTGCATTCAGTATTCTGTTTGGGGAGTCTGCTTGGGGACCCCTTGAACAGAAACCTATATGCCTTAAAAAGCGTTTAGCTAAGAAACCACACGGACCCCATAGACTGTAATGGTGTTTGTGTGGCTTCCGCACAAATCTTGTGCAGAGAAAAGTGCTGCTTTTAGATGGGGGGTGGGGGGGATTCATACAATTTTTTTTAATGTTGCAGGTTTTATTTGTCTATCCCAAAATGGTGAAAATTTCTACCCGAGGTGCAAAATATCCAGAGACCCTTGGCAGTGAAAGGGTTAAAAACCAGCCATATAGCATTATCCCTTCTGCTCCAAATTTTCAGTTGACATATTGCAGTCAGGCAGGTAGCATTCTCCAAACCTAGCCATGGAACTGCCAGATAAAGAAGTGGGATTCATCATGCTACAAAACACATTTCCTTTGCTCCAGAGTCTGGTGCTAAATGTATTCTTCATCCGATGCTTGGTATTGTACTTGGTGATGCACGGCTTGTATACAGTTGCTTGACTGTGGTAACCCATACATTACAGCTCCCAGCAATTTGTGCTAATGTTAATGGCAGGGAGGCTGCAGCTATTGAGGCAGCAGTGTTGGTGACTTTTATGCGTTATTCACTCCAGTACTTGGTGACCCCGCTCTGTAACATTACAGGGTGCTGCAGCTCCTAAACACTTCCACTTTTCAATAGCACTCACAGTTGATGGTGGAATATCTATGAGGGAAGAAGTGACATGAGTGACACTGACATCCTATTATAGTACTGGCTGGAATTTGGTGAGCTCTTTAGAAGGAGCCATTATTTCACTAATGTTTGTAAGGGCAGTCTACATGGCTAGGTCCTGGAATTTATACACCCGTGGCAATGGGAATAATTGGAACATATTAATACTTTTCTCCACATAGTGCATGTATACTAGAATTCCAGTTTGTGTCTCTATGGTAGGTTGTATGCTGTAAGCTCCAAAGTGCTAACCCACAACAAATTAAAAAGAGTTAACAAATCCTGATGTGAATCTCAGTAATGATTTTCCCCTTAGTAACAAAATTTGGTAAGACCTGATTTGGTCTCTTATGACGCATCGGACTGTACATCTGCCACATAAATGCTTACCATCAGATGAAGGGAATACAGTGAAGCAAGCTATCAGTTACCAGGGACGTCTAAGCTCAAGGCTAAGCGGGGAGATGCAGTAGGACAGGTCTGAACTTAAAGGGGGAACACAGGGTTTCACTTTTGTATATGAAACCAGTAACAACAAACTGCTGGCACATAAGGACTACAGTAAATTGTTACAATGACACACTGCAGCTCTCCAACACTAGATGACACCATGGCCTCTGAATCTTAAAAATGTCCAAACAAAGGAAAGCGAGGAGCGGCACTACTGCAATCCACTATTCAATTTGTTAGGGCCCCTTCACACGGCGTAAGCGCTTGGCTCATTCCAAGCCGTACACGCGAGCGCTTCTAAACACTTCCCATTCACTTCAGTGGGAGCGCGCGTAAAGCTGGCTTTACGCGTGCTCCCATTGAAGTGAATGGGAAGTGTTTAGAAGCGTTTGCGTGTACGGCTCGGAATGAGCCGAGCGCTTACGCCGTGTGAAGGGGCCCTTAGGTGATCTCCATGAGCTATCCATAACAAAAACAGTGGTGCTTACCCCTTTATAACACAGTAGCTAGTATGAGCATGTGGTATCCAAGAAGATAAGGAAATAGGGCACTCGCCAATAAATGTACATTAAAAAAAAAAAAAGTCCACTTTATTCCAAATAGAATATAAAAACCACAAGCCCAGGAGAGATAAACACATAAAGCATGAGTCGACGGCCATTTCTTGAACAAGAACTTCCCTTGTCCCGCTTATCAACAACAGGGCTAGAAGAAGTACTTGTACGAAATGGCCGTCATCTCATCCATTAAGCATACCTCTCTCATGGGCTTGTAGTTTTTATGTTCTACAAGTGGACTTTTTGTTTACCTACATATATCGGTGAGAGCCCTCTTTCCTTTTCTTCTTGGATACAACATCAATCTTTAAAATCCTTACTTCATTTGAAGAGTATAGCTGTAACAAAGATATTGCTCTTGTTACAACCTTAAACAAGCGTGAGGCTGATGGGACTGTTTCCTAGATATGTGTTGCATTGCAGATTATCAGATGTATCAGGACAATTTCTTAAATGCTATGCAAATGATCTAAATATATAAGAACATGTCTATTTGCTGCCATAACTGTCCACACCCTCTGATCATATGTTCCCTTTAGAAGTTCTTAGCCTGGTAGTGGGCACAGAAGGACCATTTTCAGGGTACCACCCCTGCTGGCTAACAGCTGGAGCTCACCATCCTTTCAAGAGAGCATCATACATACTACTGAAATGGAAATCCCAAGGTGTGATGGTACAGAAGGTACGGTGTCCCTCACATAAAGTTCACATTAATCATCTGGCTAAAATGTACAATTTATATGTCTTTATGGGAATATAGTCAAATATTCCACTGTCAGCAACAGATATGGGGGTGATGATGATATCTGAACACTTATTTTGTTGCTCTCATGCACTTACTGCCTTTTGTTCTGTCTTTTTATTGCCCTGTATTTGTAATGTCATGAGACTTAAGCGTGTATAAGGTAAGTATTTCTGAACATTTAAGTCATATATGATAGATGGGCACAGGTCCAACTGCAGAGCTCTGTAGTCATTGAGTGCTCAATATAGGGGATAGAAATATGTATGATTGTTGGTAAGTATATATCTCACCTTTGCCATGAGAATAGCCTGTTCTTGTCTCTTCTTTAGTAGAGATGAGCGAACACTAAAATGTTCGAGGTTCGAAATTCGATTCGAACAGCCGCTCACTGTTCGAGTGTTCGAATGGGTTTCGAACCCCATTATAGTCTATGGGGAACATAAACTCGTTAAGGGGGAAACCCAAATTCGTGTCTGGAGGGTCACCAAGTCCACTATGACACCCCAGGAAATGATACCAACACCCTGGAATGACACTGGGACAGCAGGGGAAGCATGTCTGGGGGCATAAAAGTCACTTTATTTCATGGAAATCCCTGTCAGTTTGCGATTTTCGCAAGCTAACGTTTCCCCATAGAAATGCATTGGCCAGTGCTGATTGGCCAGAGTACGGAACTCGACCAATCAGCGCTGGCTCTGCTGGAGGAGGCGGAGTCTAAGATAGCTCCACACCAGTCTCCATTCAGGTCCGACCTTAGACTCCGCCTCCTCCGGCAGAGCCAGCGCTGATTGGCCGAAGGCTGGCCAATGCATTCCTATGCGAATGCAGACTTAGCAGTGCTGAGTCAGTTTTGCTCAACTACACATCTGATGCACACTCGGCACTGCTACATCAGATGTAGCAATCTGATGTAGCAGAGCCGAGGGTGCACTAGAACCCCTGTGCAAACTCAGTTCACGCTAATAGAATGCATTGGCCAGCGCTGATTGGCCAATGCATTCTATTAGCCCGATGAAGTAGAGCTGAATGTGTGTGCTAAGCACACTCATTCAGCACTGCTTCATCACGCCAATACAATGCATTAGCCAGTGCTGATTGGCCAGAGTACGGAATTCAGCCAATCAGCGCTGGCCAATGCATTCTATTAGCCCGATGAAGTAGAGCTGAATGTGTGTGCTAAGCACACACATTCAGCACTGCTTCATCACGCCAATACAATGCATTAGCCAGTGCTGATTGGCCAGAGTACGGAATTCGGCCAATCAGCGCTGGCTCTGCTGGAGGAGGCGGAGTCTAAGGTCGGACCTGAATGGAGACTGGTGTGGAGCGATCTTAGACTCCGCCTCCTCCAGCAGAGCCAGCGCTGATTGGCCGAATTCCGTACTCTGGCCAATCAGCGCTGGCCAATGCATTCTATTAGCCCGATGAAGTAGAGCTGAATGTGTGTGCTAAGCACACACATTCAGCACTGCTTCATCACGCCAATACAATGCATTAGCCAGTGCTGATTGGCCAGAGTACGGAATTCGGCCAATCAGCGCTGGCCAATGCATTCTATTAGCCCGATGAAGTAGAGCTGAATGTGTGTGCTAAGCACACACATTCAGCACTGCTTCATCACGCCAATACAATGCATTAGCCAGTGCTGATTGGCCAGAGTACGGAATTCGGCCAATCAGCGCTGGCTCTGCTGGAGGAGGCGGAGTCTAAGATCGCTCCACACCAGTCTCCATTCAGGTCCGACCTTAGACTCCGCCTCCTCCAGCAGAGCCAGCGCTGATTGGCCGAATTCCGTACTCTGGCCAATCAGCACTGGCTAATGCATTGTATTGGCGTGATGAAGCAGTGCTGAATGTGTGTGCTTAGCACACACATTCAGCTCTACTTCATCGGGCTAATAGAATGCATTGGCCAGCGCTGATTGGCCGAATTCCGTACTCTGGCCAATCAGCACTGGCTAATGCATTGTATTGGCGTGATGAAGCAGTGCTGAATGAGTGTGCTTAGCACACACATTCAGCTCTACTTCATCGGGCTAATAGAATGCATTGGCCAGCGCTGATTGGCCGAATTCCGTACTCTGGCCAATCAGCACTGGCTAATGCATTGTATTGGCGTGATGAAGCAGTGCTGAATGAGTGTGCTTAGCACACACATTCAGCTCTACTTCATCGGGCTAATAGAATGCATTGGCCAATCAGCGCTGGCCAATGCATTCTATTAGCGTGAACTGAGTTTGCACAGGGGTTCTAGTGCACCCTCGGCTCTGCTACATCAGATTGCTACATCTGATGTAGCAGTGCCGAGTGTGCATCAGATGTGTAGTTGAGCAAAACTGACTCAGCACTGCTAAGTCTGCATTCGCATAGGAATGCATTGGCCAGCCTTCGGCCAATCAGCGCTGGCTCTGCCGGAGGAGGCGGAGTCTAAGGTCGGACCTGAATGGAGACTGGTGTGGAGCGATCTTAGACTCCGCCTCCTCCAGCAGAGCCAGCGCTGATTGGTCGAGTTCCGTACTCTGGCCAATCAGCGCTGGCCAATGCATTCTATTAGCCCGATGAAGTAGAGCTGAATGTGTGTGCTTAGCACACACATTCAGCTCTACTTCATCAGGCTAATAGAATACATTGGCCAATCAGCGCTGGCCAATGCATTCTATTAGCTTGATGAAGCAGAGTGTGCACAAGGGTTCAAGCGCACCCTCGGCTCTGATGTAGCAGAGCTGAGGGTGCACAAGGGTTCAAGTGCACCCTCGGCTCTCCTACATCAGAGCCGAGGGTGCACTTGAACCCTTGTGCAGCCTCGGCTCTGCTACATCAGAGCCGAGGGTGCGCTTGAACCCTTGTGCACACTCTGCTTCATCAAGCTAATAGAATGCATTGGCCAGCACTGATTGGCCAGAGTACGGAATTCGGCCAATCAGCGCTGGCCAATGCATCCCTATGGGAAAAAGTTTATCTCACAAAAATCACAATTACACACCCGATAGAGCCCCAAAAAGTTATTTTTAATAACATTCCCCCCTAAATAAAGGTTATCCCTAGCTATCCCTGCCTGTACAGCTATCCCTGTCTCATAGTCACAAAGTTCACATTCTCATATGACCCGGATTTGAAATCCACTATTCGTCTAAAATGGAGGTCACCTGATTTCGGCAGCCAATGACTTTTTCCAATTTTTTTCAATGCCCCCGGTGTCGTAGTTCCTGTCCCACCTCCCCTGCGCTGTTATTGGTGCAAAAAAGGCGCCAGGGAAGGTGGGAGGGGAATCGAATTTTGGCGCACTTTACCACGTGGTGTTCGATTCGATTCGAACATGGCGAACACCCTGATATCCAATCGAACATGTGTTCGATAGAACACTGTTCGCTCATCTCTATTCTTTAGCTGCATTAAACTGGTACTTGTGATATCACTCTAGGGACATGACACTTCTGAGATTGTATGATGTTTGCACCCAGATGTACCAACATCTATTTATTCTAATAAGACTTGTCTATGACTGCTGTACTGAAAACCAACAGTGAAATATCATTTACATTTGGTTTCAGGCTTTCCAGGTGGTTTGTGATTGATCTGAGACAAGAGACTAGAACTATAGCAAGCAGTCATGTATCAATATGAAGAGGATATGTGCATAATACTGCTTCTAAAGACAAAATGCATTGTATAAAGATTTAGGCGGTGAAATGTTCTTTACCTGCTGAACTTTACTACAGTCTATAAAAGTTATAATGTAATGATTTTGATTCATTTTTTATTCATGTGGAATCAGCTATTTGTGAAGACTAATAGTATATTTCTTTAATACGCACAATGATGAAGTAAATCTTATACAGTGGTCCCTTGACGTTTGCGGGTCCGACCTTCGCAGAAGGGCTATACCACGGGTTTTAATATTAATGGAAGGATACTCCGTTGTTTTTTTTTGAACACCACGGGTTTTCCTGCGGCCGCTCAGCAATATCATCAGAAAAGTTTTGTGTATCTTCTTCAATAGGGAGTACCCATATCATTTCATGTACTGTATGTAGACTATTTGGATATGAACAGTATTGCAGGACATCCCCTAACATGAGATTAAACACTGCATCTCCACTTCGCGGAAATTTGACTTTTGCGGGCGGCCTTGAAACGTATCCCCGCGAAAGTCAAGGGACCACTGTATAGTCAATGTGGCTGCCGAGATGTTCATCAGCAAATTTTCACCTGTTCATTTCAGATTCTCTTTAGTTCTCTGTGTCATACGCACAAAGCCAATGCTGCAGAAGAGACATTGCAAGCCTGCATCAAGCTTCACCTTAAGAACACAGTAGCGTCATCACCATCACTTAAGTGAGTACATTTTCCGGTGTCCAGTTGAAGTGATTGTCACATATTTATTAGGGGCACATAACTCCTAATGTGTCTGAGATCTCTATTTGTGTGGGTGACATCACACAGCCAACAGCTTTAAAAGCAACAAAATAGACGGACGTGGAATAAACTTGTTTTATTCAGATTTGAGCTTTAACTCCAGTAAATAAATTATTTCTAGTTTGGGAACAACTATAACAAAATACAACACACATCAGATTCCAGTTCTTGAAAACAATTACATAAAGAGTTTTGTTATTAAATACAGGATCTATTTTGCAAAAGATTTTTTTTTTTTCTTATAAATTGTACAAACTGTGCAACTTAAGTAAATCTGTCACTGAGAGAAGGCAGAAACTGACAGCTGGATGTAAACTATATACAGGGAGCATGAAATATTACACTGGAGAGGGTCACTAGGTCTTCTGTTAGAAGGGCTGATAAGTGGGAGGCTTTGTCTCTGGTACGTCCGGGGTCCAATCGCTGAAAACCTGTTTACACCTAAAAGATCAATCAGTTACTCAGTAACTTTTAATGAATGTGGAATTACTAAAACCTAGTTGTAATTTTTTTGTTTACTCTAGATTACACAAAAATATTTCATTGACATCTAATATTATTACGTGACTGTGTCCTTAATGCAGAATTTGTTAATATACTCTAAATTGTAAGAATGTCTCCAGTCACCAGGCAGCTCAGTAACCAAAAGTAAAAGTGTGAGGTGTGAGACTGAATATATACGGCATCTAATACTGCGGTGGTGTATACACAGATATGGAGCTTCCTGTACAGTATAGGAGGTAACCACAGTTGTACTGTTATGTTCTGTAGCAGCTATGGCACAGTGCTGTATAATATACAGCATCCTCTTCTTCATGTCATTCGATAACTAGCCACTTCCATCTATTATTTCATTTTTCTATTCATTGGTAAATATACAATGACAACTTTAAAAACTGCACAGCAAAAATACTTTCCTATATGGATGGGAAATCATGTGCTAAAATAGAGACTTTCCCTGACTGTCACAGGCATCTGCTACGTACAACTACTGAATCTAATTGTACTGGTTCATGTTAGGGACACCCAAGAAAAAAGGATCAAAATCTCTTCATCACACACACTAAGGTGATCCACTTGAATCTTAAATTGTTTTGGCAGGATTTTCAACCGGTGTTTTATCAATGTATGATAGATGGGGTCTAATGTCGATGAAAGGTTGCCCTATCTTTCTGCTGATTTTGCATCTGTATACACAGCTGCATTCACTGTCTGGCCATTGCCAGGAAAATGCAGAGAAATAAAATAAAACCAATATATTTTATCTTTGACCTTGGCTGAATGTGCTGCCAAAAGAAAAGAAAAAATCTTTAACTGCAATCTGTAAAGGGTGCTCATAGCTTTTACAAGGCTGTAGCTGCTGATATAGGGTGACCCCCTCCATTTGGTGTCTGTGTACATTCTCTGCTAGCAATACATGCCCGCACACACTAATCTGTTACATGTAGTACAAGAGCTGAACAGACACTTACTGGGTGTTAGAAGGAAATTCAGACAATGGTGGAAGGACTTAGGGAAATGTGGCTTGGATTCTGGGGAGAGAAGCAGTAATGAGTGAGTGAGAGGTTAGACTGCAGAATCTGAAAAATAAATCCGTCCAGTCAGGAGACAGTGTGTTAATAGCGGCCAAGAAGTGAGAATTATATACAACGTGAGGAGAAATGAAAGTATTGATGGATCCCTGAGTACAATAAAAAAAAAAACTTATTAACTACTGTCTGTATTAACCCATTAATAACACTAACAGACTACAGGAAACAAACAGTTGCAGGGAGGCAGAGACTCTGAATCAGAGATTCAGCCTCCAGACCAGAGTCTAGGGGCAATGCATGGTCTGGAAGTTCCAGTTTGTATTCAGCATGTGCATGAAGCCTTAACTAGCCCAGCAGAAGGAAAGAAAATAATTAATTAATTAATATAAAACAAACAATTGCCTCTGTTGGGTTAGTTGAAAGCGATGGAAATATTTTGCATATATGGGGTTGAAAAGTGATGTGAACAAAGCCTTTTTTGGATGCAGCTTGTGTGACTTGCACCAAATTTATCGACCCCTTAACATAGGCTGAAAGGTTAGCACTGTAGTCTTGCAGAGCTGGAGTCCTAGGTTCAAAGTCAAGGACAACAACTGCAAGGCGTGGATTTCCTCTGGGTACTCTGGTTTCCTCCCATACTTCAAATACATATTAATAGAGAATTCAGATTCTACACCCTACATGGGACAGTGTTGACAATATCTCTGTAAATCGCTGTGGAATACAATGGCGCTATATAAGTAAACAAAATAAAATTAATATCCTGAAAAATTAAAACCAAGCAAAACAAATCACATACATACAGTCCTATGAAAAAGTTTGGGCACCCCTATTAATCTTAATCATTTTTAGTTCTAAATATTTTGGTGTTTATAACAGCCATTTCAGTTTGATATATCTAATAACTGATGGACACAGTAATATTTCAGGATTGAAATGAGGTTTATTGTACTAACAGAAAATGTGCAATATGCATTAAACCAAAATTTGACCGGTGCAAAAGTATGGGCACCTCAACAGAAAAGTGACATTAATATTTAGTAGATCCTCCTTTTGCAAAGATAACAGCCTCTAGTCGCTTCCTGTAGCTTTTAATCAGTTCCTGGATCCTGGATAAAGGTATTTTGGACAAACAATTCAAGTTCAGTTAAGTTAGATGGTCGCCGAGCATGGACAGCCCGCTTCAAATCATCCCACAGATGTTCAATGATATTCAGGTCTGGGGACTGGGATGGCCATTCCAGAACATTGTAATTGTTCCTCTGCATGAATGCCTGAGGATTTGGAGCGGTGTTTTGGATCATTGTCTTGCTGAAATATCCATCCCCGGCGTAACTTCAACTTCGTCACTGATTCTTGAACATTATTCTCAAGAATCTGCTGATACTGAGTGGAATCTATGCGACTCTCAACTTTAACAAGATTCCCGATGCCGGCATTGGCCACACAGCCCCAAAGCATGATGGAACCTCCACCAAATTTTACAGTGGGTAGCAAGTGTTTTTCTTGGAATGCTGTTTCTTTTTGGACGCCATGCATAACGCCTTTTTTTATAACCAAACAACTCAATTTTTGTTTCCAAAATGAAGCTGCCTTGTCCAAATGTGCTTTTTCATACCTCAGGCAACTCTATTTGTGGCGTACGTGCAGAAACGGCTTCTTTCTCATCACTCTCCCATACAGCTTCTATTTGTGCAAAGTGCGCTGTATAGTTGACCGATGCACAGTGACACCATCTGCAGCAAGATGATGCTGCAGCTCTTTGGAGGTGGTCTGTGGATTGTCCTTGACTGTTCTCACCATTCTTCTTCTCTGCCTTTCTGATATTTTTCTTGGCCTGCCACTTCTGGGCTTAACAAGAACTGTCCCTGTGGTCTTCCATTTCCTTACTATGTTCCTCACAGTGGAAACTGACAGGTTAAATCTCTGAGACAACTTTTTGTATCCTTCCCCTGAACAACTATGTTGAACAATCTTTGTTTTCAGATCATTTGAGAGTTGTTTTGAGTAGCCCATGATGCCACTCTTCAGAGGAGATTCAAATAGGAGATCAACTTGCAATTGGCCACCTTAAATACCTTTTCTTATGATTGGATACATCTGGCTATGAATTTCAAAGCTCACTGAGGTTACAAAACCAATTTTGTGCTTCAGTAAGTCAGTAAAAAGTAGTTAGGGGAATTCAAATCAATAAAATGATAAGGGTGCCCATACTTTTGCACCAGTCAAATTTTGGTTTAATGCATATTGCACATTTTCTGTTAGTACAATAAACCTCATTTCAATCCCGAAATATTACTGTGTCCATCAGTTATTAGATATATCAAACTGAAATGGCTGTTGCAAACACCAAAATATTTAGAACAAAAAATGATTAAGATTAATAGGGGTGCCCAAACTTTTTCATAGGACTGTATTTGGCATCACTGCATAAGAGCACGCAGGTGTTCTGGCTGTGTAATACAGCTTGGAAGAAATGCCATAGTCAGAATACCCCTCAGATGCTGTGATTAATTATCATGATTAATTATCAATGACAGCATTTGGGGGGGAGGGGGGGTGCGGCTTCGTTTAGCCCTTGTGGGGAGATTGCTTAGTGCCAAGAGGTTGCTATAGGAGCCAAGAGGCCAGTTAAAGCAGTTGTACAGGACTCATAAACATGGCTGTTTTCTTCTCAGGAAGTGACATGATGACTGTTGGTCACATGGCAATGCCACATCTCCATCCCATTAAAATGAGTGAGACTGAGCAACAGCATGGCCATGTGGCCAACGGATATGATGCCACTTCTTGATAAGAAGAAAGCAGACATATTTTTAAAGTCCTGCACAGCCCTTTTAATGGCTTCTTAGATGTCAAAGATTTAGCCTTTGCCTAGTACACACAGGCATTAATCTACACTATACTGCTGAACAGAAGTACTGCAGAATGTTATACAAGGGAATCAAATTAAAGTTAAATAAAATAAAAAGTGGAAAAGTATAAAACATATGAATATATATTAGGTATATGTGCAAAAATTAAATGATCCGAGTATAATTTTATTTATCCTGTGGTTAATGCAGTAGAATAAATACAAAAGTATTTTTCACATGAACCCCAAAAATGTTAATAAACACCAATTAAAAGATTATCTATATTCTAACATAGTGGCAACTGAAAATACCAATTGCCCTCATATGGCTGTGTTGACAGAAAAATCTAAAAGTTAGGAAATTTTGAAGGTGGAGAAGGAAGATTTTACAATATATATATATATATATATATATATATATATATATATATATATATATATATATATATATATATATATATATATATACACACACACACATGTCTATGCTAAACTATCCTGTATTCTTAAAGGGTTAAATAATCACATTTAAATTTGTAGAGTGGATACCCGTTTTATATATATATATATATATATATATATATAAAAAAAAAGCAGAATATTTTTATATATATTTTTTTTCCTTAAAGAAAAAAAAAAAACCTCCTCACACCTCCGATTCTGTCTGCATCCCTGGTCATTCACTGTTGTGTAAATAAGACAGGACGAAAGTATCTTTAATAGAGATGAGCGAGTACTGTTAGGATCAGCCGATCCGAACAGCAGGCTCCATAGAAATGAATGGATGCACCTGGTACTTCCGCTTTGACGTTGGCCGGCCGCTTAACCCCCCACATGCCGGCTATGTCCATTCATTTCTATGCGAGCGTGCTGTTCGGATCGGCTGATCCGAACAGTACTCGCTCATCTCTAATCTTTAACTTTTCAAACGGAAGGTAAAGTCCTGTGCAAAGAATAACACAGAAGGGTAAGAAAGCTTCCATCTTGTTTTTCTACATTGCAGTGAATGAGCTCTATCTGCATTCATCATTCTTTTGGCTTTTTGGCCCGTTGTTCTGATACTTTGACAGATCAGAACAATGGACTAAAAGACACTAGTGTGGCCTTAACCTTAGTGACAGCTATGACTGATCAGGAATTTGTAAAGCGGTATCTCCAAACTGTGGCTCTCCAGCTGTTGCTAAACTACAATCCCAACATCCCCAGAGAGCTGACGGTTTATGCCACTGCTGGAGAGCTATAGTTTAGGGAACACTGCTGTAGAATATACAGTTAGTATTCTAGTCATGACATGCTTACTGCTGAGATGTATTGGCGGTTGATGAATCTGGATTTTTCCACTACTGGAGGGGAGACACTGGAGCTGTTCCTCCTTTCTGGAAATGAGTACTGTGCTGAGGCATCACATGGAGATCCAGCATCTTCAGACAGATTGTCCTGGGGAATTCCAGAGACACAACCACTGTCTGAGCCACTAGATCCAGCGCCAGACATACAGTGAGACGACTCTGAGCTTTCTGTGGCTGTAAGAAATACACAAGAAGATTAGTACTCACTGACCAGTAAAAAGTAGATAGTAGAAGACAGATAAATATGTCACGCACTCATAGAAGGCTGGCTGCAGCTTGTCTCATTCTCCAGCTCGTCTTCCTCTAAGCAACTGGTGGTCTCAAAGGGTCTATTGGATGAAAGCATTCCAGGCAGAAGCGTTTGGTTGACGTACATGTGCAAGTTAAGGGGTCCTAACAAGGAAGCAGAAGAAGGGCCACAGGCAGCAGGAACAGAGTTACATGTTATAGGGGCCTGAGTCCTCTTGTAAGGGTCCGAATGGTCAAATAATGACACTGCAATAGAGGCTCTGGTCCTTGCTCCTGCACATAAAATAAAGTATTAGCTAAATCAATGTGATACATGTGATCTCACTGTGAGTGTAATAGGATTATAATCATATACCTCTCCCTTTCATGATGTAATCAATAGCACGGTTATTTATAGCTGCGTCACTTGGCTTGATGTCCAAAAATGGCTTGTTACCAACACCCATAGAAACCATTTCCTGCATGCGGATCTCTGAAAAAGTAAAATCCCCGAAATTACCGAGAAGGTAAAAACAAAATATAGAATAAATACTTTGCACAGGTGATATATATAAAGTATATCGTACACCTACATCATACACAAACTAAATGGTTACGTTATAAGAGACATCTCCACTTTTAAGATCTGAGCATAACTGTATGGATGTAGCGCACGGTCAAGCAAACTGCAGCATCGTACAACTCTGGTTCTCTATATAACGTGTCCAACTTTTCTTTCTTTAGCACAGATGGGCTATTAAAGCAGACAAACATTGTGCGCTAAGGGAAACAGAAAGGCAAAACTGCAGTGGGCAAAAAAGCGCAGATTGATTCGCTGAGCTGTGGAAAAGCATTTCTCGGTCAGCTACATCTATATTCAGCTTGACATAGGTGGTCTTTTATAAGAGAAAGTTGTTAACCAAAGCTGACAACCCAAAGGAATTTTAAGAAAACTGATTGCTCTACCTTTGTTCCTGGATGCTTGCTGCCACAGGATTTTGGCAATGTCGGTTGTCCATGCTTGTTTGACTTCAGTGCTGCATGCTTGGAGAATGTGAGTATCATTAGATTTCCGCCTCCTAAACCAGATTTCAAAGCGCAAACCGCTGTCTCCAGAGTTTTCCGTCAAACCAATGTCTGCAGTCTGCAAATTGAGCAAAGGGTAAAACTGTCAAATCCTAAATGTAATTGGACATTAATTAATGACCATGCCTGTCTTAAAGGGCTCTACCACTGCCAAAATTGCTTTTAGGAGTGTGTATTGGCATGATGAACATACCATTCTTGTGTCAAGTCCAAACATGCTATTCAGTGCACTGAAGTACAGCCACAACTAACAGCATTGTGTCTTTTGTGGTTGTCATCCAGTGCCACCCCCAAAACATGAAGATAGATGTGTCCCATAGACATTGACTTACAGCAGTCACAAAACATGATGGTGCTTCAGCTGGTGTCATTTCTACCATTCACATTTCACACTACATAACCTGTTATTTTACTTCTTTACGTCATTACTGTCATGTTGATATGTAAGTGCAGGTTTTATGCAATGTTTGCACAAAGCATGTATTTTACACTAAACATTTTTTGACAGCTTTTTTTTTTTTTTTTTTTGCTGTTTTGCATGTTTACTATAGACATATATACTAATACATTATGATCTGTGTTATTATGCTGTTGTTAGGGCTCCCCTCTGTGTGCTTAGAGAGGGCTAGTAAAACAAATAGCCTTATGGTCCTTTCTATGTCCCAAGTACTGACTGGATATGTGTTCACTGATCCTGTCAACTAGAAACCTGGTGCCAAGATCCAGGGGATAATGTCTTCTTTGCTTCTGTCACACTGCATGATCACTCTTGACCATGACAGTCAGGCATCTTGTTTTAGGGTGGCTAAGATTATTCAGAAATAAAACCCACTAGCAGTTACCCGCGACTTCGTCTACGGGTTGGCGGTGGCGCCGAATCGCTTATATTTCTTGTCCCCCTATTGGTGCCCCCAGTATCTTGTCCCCCCATCTCTGCCCCTAGCTTCATGCCCCCCATCTCTGCTCCCAGTTTCTCCCCCCCCATCTCTGCCCCCAGCTTCTCCCCCCCCATCTCTGCCCCCAGCTTCATGTCCCCCCATCTCTGCCCCCAGTTCACTTCATCTGCCCCCAGTTTCTTGCCCCCCCATCTCTGCCCCCAGCTTCATTCCCCCCCCCCTCATCTCTGCCCCCAGTTTCTTCCCCCCTATCTCTGCCCCCCAGTCTCATGTCCCCCATCCCTGCCCCCAGCTTCATGCCCCCCCCATCTCTACCCCCAGTTTCTCCCCCCCCCCCAGTCTCATGTCCCCCCATCTCTGCCCCCCAGCAACCAGACGCTGGAGCTTGCTGTGCTTCATATCGGACACACAGGCAGCCGGCCGCGAAGTGTATGCAGTCAGCCAGCACACACAGGAGCGAAGGAGACCAAGGTGAGTGTTACTACACGGGGGAACTGAAGCTGGGGGTGAGTGACCCACATTTAAAGTAGCCTATTGCACTTTCGTGGCAAATATGTAGGTGTGTGTGAAATTTCACTAAAATCCATTCAGCCGTTTGGATGTGATTGAGTAACAAACATCCAAACCCACAAACTCACAAACATTCACATTTATAATATTAATAGGATTAATGACCATTGTTAAATTTAAAAAAACAGACCAGCAGTTTCCTGTTCCATTCTCAACAATCTGCTTTACTTACTTTAAATGAACGCTTGTAGATGTAGACATCTAATCCTCCCTCAATCCTCTTGGGTTTGCTGAATAAGATGAGATCCTCAAACAGAAAGACATGTCTCTGGCACTTCTTCCGGCCCAGCCACACTGTAAACTCGTCCTGTCTGACCAGCTGTCCTTGCTCCTTCAAATTCACCTGATGGCAGAAAATAAGGAGGATGCAGTCATGTTGCTTTCTCATTTGTGATTCATTATGATCTAAAATCCTATCATCAATGAATGAAGTCTTTGATAACTCACATCACAGTCTCGTATGGCATCCATTGCTAGAAGATCGTTGCCATGACGCAGCTGAAACTTCACCATTTCCTCAGCTGCCCGCAGGTAGGCGAGCTCCTGCTCCTGCGCCTCCCCACATTCTTTGATTAGGTCTTTCAGGAGAAGCGCATACTTGCTCATTCTTTGAATTGGCTTTAGCAGGTACGAGGCTAGGTCCATCTTGTCTCCGAGCTGTCGCTGCTTGTTCTGGGCCATAAACATTTCAAGTTAACATTTCACTTCTATCTATAGGAAAGTTAAGCAAAATATTCCACAAACTTACTGTACTCTTACCTTAAAAAATATGTTCCCATGACTGGCAAGTAACAAGTCTGACCTGGGCTTATTCTTGCTGTACAACGCATACATACCAAACTGGTCTTTCTAGAGGGAAAACAAAAGGAAACGTTAGGTGAAATGCGCAAACTACATTTTACAATTATTATTATTTATTTCTTTTTCTAAAAAATGTGTATGTATAAAATTATTTCCATAGAACAGAACGGAGGTGAAATATGCATGATAACAAAGCAGAATCCTTGCAGCAATATGTACATATAGGCAAGCATCAAGAGTGTGTCTGCCAGTGGTACAGCATTACTTACAGAAATGGTCCTCAAAGTAATAAAGAAAAAACAGAGCACGTGGCCAAAGCAACCTCTCAGACCTCATCTTACTATAGTAGGTAGACGTGCCAGCTAATGATATGATTGGCTTCACATTTCCTGAAGATACAGCTTAGGGCTCGTTCACATCTGCGCCCGGTCTCCGTTCTGCAGGTTTCCGTTTCTTGAACAAAACAGAGGCAGGAGACGGAAACCTGCAGGACTCTTTCAAACCCAATGGGTTTGAAAGATGTGCGGCAGTGAGCGTTTTATGCTCTCCGCCGAGAAACCGTTTTTTTTAAATTGGACAGAGTCGGACATGCAGTACTCTGTGTCAGATTTGAAAAAAATGGTTTCGCGGCGGAGAGCATAAAACGCTCACCGCCGCTCACAGTCAGACCCAGTCTGACAGCTTTTCATCTTCTGCATGCAGAAGACGGAAAGCTGAGAACGGACTGCCGAACGCTAGTGTGAACCTAGCGTAAATAGTGTCAGGATCAGTGGACTTCTTTACTGAGAAGACGTCAAAACTGCTTATAGAGCCCAGTGAGGAAGAGGCCCTGGTGTTGTGCGGGTGGTACTAATGGTTTTACCTATTCCATATCTATGTCTATATGGAAAATGCATATTCTAACTGTCACTTTGAGTTCCGAATGTCTAGTTGCACAGAGAATGGACACACAGGGAGTAGATATGGCAGGCGAGTCCTGTGGTATCACTTACATGCCGGAGGAAGCAATGGCTAACTCTTAGTGGGTGATTGCAGCAGCTCTCCAGCTCCTTCAGGAAATACTGGCTGTGAAAATCTCTCAACTTCTCTAGATTTCCAAAGATGATGCCTCTCTTTCCCCGCAGGTCCTGGGGAAGATCAATACGATCCATCTCAGGAAAGTAGTTCTCACTGATATACCATAGGGATCGGACGTATTCTCTCTCTGTGGTGACCATTTCATCGATGATATGCCGAAGTTTACTACAGCAGAAGATAAACAATATTATTGAGCTGGACTTTATTGAATTTCATGTCCAAGTCTTGTATATGTTCCTTTCTAGAGTGTTACAGAAAGGTAAGTTAAGACGGTATTCTAAGCAATAGCAATCATGACATGTAATATAACAAGCCACAAAATTACAATCACAGAACTCTGGCTGCTGGGATTTCCAGAGATCACGAGTAAGGGCTTCATGTTAGTGAAAATGATAGGATCATGTTATTTAGCCCGTGCCATCTCTTTATTCTGTAAAGCCTCTGCATCCGGATTCTGGCTTTCTAGCCATTATAATGCTAGACTCCAATGTGATGACTGCGTGAGCTTGTCTACGTATATAAGGAGCAATATGCCTGCAAAAGCTGAAGAGCCATAGGTTGAAGACCACTGTTCTAAAGCCTCATTTGCCCTCTGAGGACAGGCTAATAAGAGTGGTAGTTGACACAAACAAGCATGCCAAATCTTTGAGCACTATAAATGTGGAAACATTTATGTACACTGTCAAACATGCAAATTATATTTTTTTTTTTCTTTTTTTTTTTTAAAAACTCTTACCTGCTGCGGCATCTTCCATCTACTGATGATACACTACTCCTCCTGTCATTCCGCATTCGTTCTGCTGACCAGTCTGTGGACACTAGTAGTCTAGGGCTGCAGGGACGCTCTGCTAATTCTGTACTACTCACTTCAAGTCCTTTAATAAACACACCAGTGTTTCCTCTTCTAGCAGGCTCGCTGAGTCTTCGCTGACAACCATGGCTGCTTACATCAGTCCCAGGTAGGTCAAAACTCTGAGCCTTTCTTAGCAACCTTCTCCCCATAGGACGGGACAGGGTAGGGGTCGAAGACCCAGAAGGCACCTGGTGAATCAGTTCAAGGTGAAGGTCCTCCCCAGGAGAATTTTGAAGGGATAGTTTACGTACTCTGTATGCGGATGATGATGCTACTGAACTAGAGCTGGAACCAGGAGGACTAGGTCTGAAAGGCATTTCCATCTCTGGTCGGTGACACAGAACTCTCCCAAGTCTCCTCTCCCTGCCACAGAGCGGGGAATTAAGCAGCTTATTTTGGATATGAGACACACTTATGTTATCTGAATGTACTTTCTGGTCTACAACCTCTGACGTTCTTGACCTTGGAGAGTTTTGTTTTCCTGACAATGAGCTTTTAGCCCTCAGTGCAGCTTCAAGTTTCTTCTCAAAAACTTGCCTTGCCTCTTGACACTTTGACCAGGCAAATTTCCAATGTTTGACCGCCTTCTCACTTTTCAGCTCATAGGCGAGCTCCCTCATCTCCTCAAACTTATTTTCCCTGATCACTGGATGCTCCACCTGGTACTTCTCAAGACTCTCTAGTGCACCAAGGCAGAGCTCAGGGGAGTTACAGTCGTCAAGGCTGATGGCCCCAAGTTGACGCATCCCATCCAGGGCCCATTCATAAGCCTGAAGGAACAAATGCAGATAGTTAGGAAAAATATATGTAACTATAGAAAGTACCAACATCAGGTCACCGGAAAGGAGAATTTCTGATGAATAATAAAAATAATAATACATTTTATTTATGTAGAGCCAGCATATTCTACAGCACTTTACAAATTGTAGGGTTCAAGTACAGACAAAAAGATACATTGCAGAGAGATAGTCACTTCACACAATGCGACTGGGCCCTGCTCGTGAGAGCTTACAATCTATGAGGTAGAAGGGGTGACAGCAGAGGCAGCATTGCTTATACAGTGGTCCCTGACATCAGAGTCAACTTGGGTGACTGCTACAAGGATATTCTGGTAACCAGAAGTTACCCTGTGTCCAAAGTACATAGAGTTGTTGATCGGTGACGATCTGATTGCTGGGACCCCAATTGATCATGAGAACTGGGGTGTTTTGCACCCCAGTTTGAATGAAGCAGCAGGTCAGAAATGTGTTCTGTCGCTCCATTAATTTCAATGGGAATGGCCAGAGATAGCTGAGTGCTGTACATTAGATTTGGTTAGAGGGTTACATCTTGTTACCGTAATACTCCTTTAACCACTTCCGGACTGCCCATACACTATAAACGTCCGGAAGGTGGTTGCCTAGTTCTGACAGAACGTACCGGTATGTTCAGTCAGAACACAGCAGCTGCTGAAGCTGGGAGCCAGCTGTAATTTCAGTTGGAGCTCCCAGAGAGAAGACAGGGAAGGTTTATTCCCTTTCCTGCCTTCTCGATCGCTGATGCGGCCGCCCTCTGACCCGGTGGTCACGTGATCCGCCGGGCTCAGTGTCTTACAAGAGCTGCTGGGTCCTACAGGACCCAGATCAGCTCTGTAAGTGTAAAGAACAGTGTGCAAGAGGCTGGATTCCTCCTGCAACTGAGGCTAAATGTAGCAGCCTCCCTAACCAAAAAAAAAAAAAAAAGTGATCAGATGTCCCCAAAGGTCTCTTATGACCTTATGGGGACACAATCTGAAAAAAAAATTAAATATAATAAAGTTTAAAAATATAAAAATATATATATATATTATGCTAAAAAAAACGCTGTTATTAAAGGTTACAGCCCCACCCCCAACAACTCCATACAAAATAAAAATTACTGTAACGGAGAGGAAAAACTATTTTATAAAGTTTTTTAGTAGCGCTTTGTGTTATTAAATAAAAATAAAGTGAAAACCAGACACAATTTCCCTCCTATTATGTTTATATTTTCCCAGATATAAATTTTTTTTAAAACACATTCGAAAATAAAAACATAAAAATAAAGCCCTATGTGTCCCTGAAAAAAGACAGACGCAAAAATTAGTTGAATGAGACATACGAGAAAAATATTACAGCCCTCAAAACTGCACTTACAAAAAAACCTGAAAATGTGTTTGGTCCTGGACCACATATTGGCCCGATGCTGAAGTGGTTAAGGAGATGCCATCATGTCATAAAAACATCTAAACCTATGAGAGGCCACTGGTCAGAAAGGAAACTGGTAATAGAAAAGTCACCAGGTAAAAATGTTAGCTCCATCTGAACAAATGCAGCTACTTAGATTCAGCTCAATGCCAAACTGGTATACGCAAACATGTCCGGATGTTCTGACTGTTTTTTGGGGTTTTTTTTTTTTTTTTTACCCTTTTCATGACTGTTATAATCACTGGGTATTAGATGGAGTTATTCCCCTGAAAAGCCATGAGCACCGCAGGACCCTAACAAAGGGCCTGGAGTTACTATTGTGCCAATTATAGGAAGGGACATTTAAATGCAAATATCCGGAGCTTTGATCTTTACTAATTCTAAATCTTCTCCAAGAATAGTAATGCCAACTACAAACTCTGCAGCGGACATATTCCTGTATACACCTATTCTCATGTACAGCATACAAGTAGCCTAGAAACTGTTCAGTTCAGACTCTCATGTCAGTGAGATATTATGCCGTGAGCAGCCTATCTACAACCTGATCCGTGTCTGAAACCTCCAGGTTAATGTCCATTCTCTTCTTTGAGACATTATGGTGCCAACCATCTGATACGTGGGGGCGCCACCTACTAAATATTCATAATGTTGCCTCCATGAGAACAAAAAGGGTTCTCATCCTGTGGGAAACTGGACCCCCCGATTCATGCAGAGTCTCACAAATAGTCCTGTTCCATTCAGGAATGTGGTCACCTGACTGTGGGCTCCTGAAATTCATGGAGGGTGAAGCTGTGCCAGGATGAAGGAGGTACCCAGTACAATAGAGGACCTTCTATGCTCTACAGACAAAAGATTTACTGCTTGTCCTGAAATGCCCAGTCCACACAGTATGAGGGCATGAGCAAATCTACAGAACAGCATCTCCCATCAAGTCTCTTCATTCACACAAGTCCATGTCTATATATTGTAACAAAGTGGAACCAGTCACTGATATTTCATCCATATATAACTGAGCTCCTAAAGAACAGTCTGGCTGCAGTCTTAAAGGGATACTACAACCTTAAATGCGTTTTCAATGATTTTTGACATAGCAAGCTGTAGCAAAGAACCAATATAATATTATGCTCACCCTCCTATGTATCATTTGTCTCATTACATGATTGTGGCAGCCTAGTTACTATTTCTACTGTTACATTCGCATGGACAGAACCTCACAATGACAGGCCTCAGTTCAATTACATGACCAGACATTTTTGACATTGTCAGTTTTAGTAAATGCTTGCATTGTACATAAATAATAATTCTGCAGCCGACTGTTTGTCATCCCATTTCTATTTTATTCCACTTTAAATAAATTGACAACTTAAGATTACCATTCCCCACACGTGCCCAACTGGTAACACCCCCTGTCAATGTATACATAAAAAAGGAGCAGAATTGTTAACTCATGGGGAATACAAGTATTTACTAAAACAGACATGTCAGAAGAGCTGCACAGGGCTCTGTAAGCTTTACTTATAGGAAATCAAGAACCTCCTTAAATCTAGCACCCCGATATCCGGGGAATGGTGAAGGATTTATGTCACATATTAATAAAGGCTGGAAACATACATATATGCCATCAGAATACATGTCTGCACCAACAATCCCCACTGAGACCCTCGCTATCAGGACCCTCACTTTCCTATTATTTACTATTGATAAGCTTTTAATGTATCTGAATAGGAGGAGACCACTTCATATCTCACCTCCTCCCCTTTAGATGAATAACAAATACATGGCAAACTGGGGAAACGGATCACATGGTCCATACATGACAAACGGTGTCATCCACACGATACTAAATAAGGCTCCTAATAGCTAATCGTGCCCTAACAACAAATGAAGATGTAGAGTACCCAGGAAAAGGAAGCAGTGGTACTCAAGATATATAGAATAAAATACTAATTTTATTGAGAAATAATAAAACAAAGTATAGAAGAAAAACAAACACTACAAAAAATCTCATAGGAGAAATACAGAAAGCAGGACTCCTCCCCCTCTTAGAGGGCAGTTCTCTGTCTAACACAAAGGTGCAGAATGTCAGGACAAATCTACTGACCTATAGTAGTTGGTAAAGCGGGTAATATTTAGCAGTCACAGCGTCCCCTCCTCCATACACTAGTCACATCTGCTGGGAGGACAGGGCAGAGAGCCTCTTTTATATACGTGAGTTGTGAAGCCGTCTCATGGAAGGGGGCTTGTAGCAGCTGTTGATCACTGAGGTCAACCCCAGCCATCAATGCATCGCTCCTACATCAATAGACACACAGTGTCACCCGGCACAATGCCTTCTCAGGAGCGGTGGGTCAGGGGAGCAATTCCACAGGGACTTGGCCAAGCTCTCTGCAGCTGCTAATGTAGAAGTTCACCCTGTACCAGACAGGTGTATAGAGACAGGTCAACATGGAAGACAAGAACACAATAAAAGGGTGAAGGGTTACTTCATCCACCTGTCACCCAAAATGCAGCTGTCGGATTCTGCTAAAAGCCACAGGTTAGAGTCCACTACAACTAGCCAGTTCAGATGGAAGGGAGTTAACTTGCATCATGCTCTATTTCATGTCACCCTGTGAGTTCCAGCACAATGAGCGATGATTGGAGACGAAGAAGAAGAAGAATCAGGCGTGGTTGGAATTTTAATTCAGCTGAAAGGAATTGGGCAAAAGAGGTCCAAAGAGGGACAGTGGCGTCTCCTCCAAAACCAGAGGGGGAAGGGGATGCAGCACATAATCTAAAATGTCAGGGTTTTGGGAAATAAACTCCTTACCTCTCATGGTAGAGTCTCCCTTTCAGCAGCACAGGTATTTAGGATGTCACCAATGTGGGAGGAAATGGCTAGTTCAACTTCTCCCATATAAAGGCCTTTTCTCTGGGAGCCTCACAAATAATGCCAAGTGCCCTGAAAACACAGGATCGCTTTCCTATTGACTGGTGATCACAGCTGCTACTATATAACCAGATCTGTCTGGGATACACAACGCCTTTATTTTGCTGTCTATTTTTCTACGTACAAGAAAAGAAACCAGAACAAGAATCAAAAGTGGAAACTGCATCCATTCAGAATAATGTCACAAACTTACCCAGTGTAACCTCTATAACTTTCCTATATAGTATTCCTCACCATTGTCCTCAGCGTGCTATCAGACCTCATAATGGTTTGCTTTAAGTTACAATTCTATCCAGTTCATGCAATCCTTTCTGGACTCCAGACCGATACATTTTACCTGCTCTGACAGGAGAGGAATTTATACTGACGTGTTAGTAGCAATGCCTCTGCTTGAGAAGTATTGGGCCCATCAGGTTTACAAAATCTGGATGTAACCAAAAATAATCCCATTTGTGGCAAGAAGAGAACACAAAAATAGAAATAGAAAATGCAACATCTCTTCTGCAGTGTTACAGAATATTAGTTCTGCGAGTCAGGACAGACAATGGTATGGCTGACATTAATACACTGCCCATCACATCAGATTGTCATAACTACTCACATAGAGAAGATAGGAATAAATAAAGCAATAAGATGAGCTGTTCCTCCAGATGTTATTTGCATTGATTGTGAAGTGCCAATTTCCTTGGTTGTAGGAATTACAGAGGACATGCGGTATAATTTAATATTCCACAGGATGTATGAAAAGATGAATCAGTCACCAAGTTTATGATCTGATCTTGCACATAACTAAATAAATTGCAGGCTGACAGAAGATCACAGCTTAGATCTGGTGAGAAAGGGCCATTTGCCGTCACATTTATGCAAGAATTACAGAGCAGTGACTGACAGGTCCACAGACTCTTTAATAAGCCATGACTGTATGCATGCAGGCTATTACCCATCAGACACTTGTCAGTCCACGTTACTGTCAGTTCTGAGTGGAAGGGATTTTAGATTAACCTGGCAGCCAATTATGGATGAAGTTCTAGCAAAAGACGTGTAAGTTATGACAACCCGAGTCTAATTCATATCTATACAGATAAACATGGCCAGACCTAAACATTAGTCAGTACAGAGAACCAAGCGTCACACATATACCTACAACAATTATCATTATGTGAGAACATATGTATATGACTGATATGTAACAATATGTATGAACAACTAGGTGACAACTAGGCGATTGTTGGAGATGTCTTGCAGAGTTCATGCCTTTGGAAAAGGATAATCATAAATCTCACTGAATTTTGGGTTATTCACCCCATGTAAATCTAACCTAATTTGTTCCATCAAATAATCATAGTGAGCCATTGTCCTTGTACTTTGTTATTATCTCTTGCCCTCAAGTTGCATATTACACTCTGCCCTGTGCCTGTAACAAACCACTGGGGGTTGTGGGCTTTGCAGGACCATAAAATTAATCTGAATATCAAAGACAGGTACAGTCTTAGCCATGTAGAGCTTCACATCCAGTGTGGGAATATTGTCATATAAAAAAATCTACACCCACAAAAAGGCTGTATTATATGAACCTCTCCACGCAACCAGCTTTTAGGGTTTTTCAGACACAAGCCTCGATCAGCTCCCCCTTCTGGTTTTCTCATTGGCTCAAGAAGCCCCCACAGCTGCTATAACCCAGCATCAGGGACGTAAAGTGAATTCACATAACACTAGCGTTAACACTTCTAGACAGTTAACAGTGAATCCTAAACATGGATATCACACCCATAGCACAATGTGCAAGACGTAATACTCAGAGCCTGGCACAGACCCAGTAATATTGTACATGGAACAAAACTGCAGCTGGAGAGGGGACCGATATCTCTACATCATTAATATCCAGGGTCACAACCGAAAGAAACCCTACAATAAGCCCTATAATGCCCCAGCACCTCATGTACAGGGCAAGGATTCTGATCAGAACCACCAACCCATTGTTTCACATTGTTGTCACCTGCTGCCTGTATCAATCTGCATCTCAGAGGTGGAAAAATCCAGCACCTGCTGTACCCCCACTCTACAACTATCTATACAAGTGGTAAGAAATATGGGGTCCCTCTTACCTGAATGTCTGTAGACCCCATCTGCCTGTACTCCTTGCAGCCTCTTCTCATAAACTGCAGGAGAAGTAAGCGACTGGCGCCCAGCGCCTGCACCCTACCAAGCCCAGCTATTCACAAGCAAATGTGAGGCAGATGGGCAGCCCCTAGACCCAGTGAAAGGGAGAGGGGGATGGGCCCAGACTGAAGTGTGTGACTGGTGGAAAGGGGGGAACTGACTTCTTGATTAGACCTAGGAAGAGAACAGAAAACCCCCAGACTCAAGTAACAGGGATAAAGGACAGTTCATAAGGAATGTTAAAAGTGACACGGTCACAATTTTTTCCCTGTGCAGACTATAATCATTTACTGGGCATTGTAACACTATAAAGAGCTGGATCACAATGTAGGATAAGATGTTTACCTGCACATCAGGAGGGAAGATTAAGTACACAATGAGACGTCAGCAAGTTCATTCACTATTGAGACCGTAGGCTCTGAGAACAAAGACCTTAACAACAAAAGATGCTGCAACTTTCTATTCTGCTCTGTATTTCAATCCCTTTCTATTTTAAGACATCTGCTTGCTGTCAGTGAAACGGACCATTATTATTTACAGGCTGAAAACTCATCCTGACTCTCACAACTGATAGTTTAGTATGGATACTTTGTGACAAACTATCTTCTTTGATGTAAGTGAGACAAACCTCTTGAGCTGGTATCAACCTGGAGCTCACAGCTGAACCTTTACATGTCACTATGTTTCTATGAATTATTCACAGCCCTGAGAAGTCACAGATCCCCTCTGTCACTAGTTGGGTTACAAACTATGGCTTGATATTTTCTATCTCCTCCCAGGACCGGCTACATGGAGCATTGCACAGCATCAGTCCTTTCTATGAGGGGTGGAATCAGCTGCCACATTCCTTGTGCTCAACCAAAGAAGAGGACTCCCCTTAGGACAGAAATGATAATAATAATGCTGCCTCACAGGTTGTCCCTCCCAACCCTCCATTCATTGTCTTCACAGTCTGAACATAGGCTGCTGTGCAAATTCCAGGGAAACAGCTGTTAATAGCTTAATAGAAACTTCTTTTAATCCTAAAGTGTAGACACATTAAAGCCCTGTGTGGTATGACAGCTCTCCGGCCCCCGCCCGGCCTGTGCTCAGATCCCAGACATCACTGCTTCTACATCTGCTGCGGCTGCTGACCACTACAGATCTTCTCATTGTTTGATGGAGATGAGTACAATATAGTTCTGACAATGTGAGGTGCCAGATTCTTGGACCACAGGGCCACTCCATATACACCTAAGTATATATGCTGCTACCTGCTTTTAGGAGTTAGTGAGATACAGCACACAGAAACAGTCTGCCTTAATATTATTACCATGTTATGATAGATAGGATAGATAGGTTTATCCCAGGCATCCTGTACCTCACTTACTGTAGACTTCCCAACCACATCTGCTACAAGTTTGTTCCAAGTCTCAACTACACAGAAACATACGGTATGTAAAAAAAATAAATGATCAAACATCTGTATTGAATATAGTATTAAAAATATCAAGCGTCAAAACAAATATCAGTATTACCTATCAAAGACATAACATCCCAGATCAGGTTGCGGTATTTTTTGGTCTATATTCATTTTTTCTGATATTTTTTGATATCTTCTGAATTATTTATGGTTATGGTTAAGAAGCTTTGGATGGGTTTAAAACATGTCAGCAGTGTCTTTGAATTTTATGTTTTTTTGAGGTTCATTAAGATTTTTTTCATTAAGTCTATGCAACGACAAATATAAGGAACTATTATGTTGTAAAGAAAAGTGAGGCACAATTGTATACACCACTGCATGTCGGCCTGAAATTCCAGTTGTGGCCAGCAGAGGGATAATTAGAGCAGCTCCGGAGACATCTGATCAGGTAGAAGTTGTTTGGCTCAGAAACTATTACTTCAAATAAGAAATCAGTGCGGTAAGAGGATTCCTATATCCAAGCGAGATTGTACAGTAAAGCCAGGAGAATATAATAAAGAGAGGACGACATTGGAAAAAGAAGCTGCTTGTTCCATGAGTCACAAGACTGAACCCACCACAACATCTGGAGTCACTTATACAATATGTTTATCCTGTGAACCAACCTCAGCCATCAACATCAGTATCTGCCTGTAGTTTTGTGCAGTAATAGAAAAGCTACTGGTATGATGATAAAATATATAGCTACTGTGAGAATGTGGGCTTCCAGCTCCTATGTGAGTGCTCTACAAAGCCAAGCATTCCACATCAACTTCTCCATCTTAGCTATCTCTCTGGAGGTCAACAGCAAAGTTGAAAATGTCATTTCTACATAAAAATCAGTAAAGTTGATGAAGCAGGGCTGCAGTGTAAAGCACTGAGAAATAATAGATCAGTAGCCTCAGTCTCTAATGAGACAAAAGATAGAATTGAGACTACCACATACTTCAACAGACAATTCTAAGGCTTTGTGCACATTAGCACCAGAGCCATTGCAGTGTCCGCCTGAAATTTTAAAAGTTCTGCATGCATAGCTTTTAGTATCGCTTCAGTTTTAAAATGGCAGACATCAGACAGACCAGTAGTCAAAGGTGTCTGTCAGGCTCCTTATGTCAACGCTATATTAGCAATCCGCCTGTCCGTTATTCTGGTCTGCCAATGTTCTAGAACAACTGACAACCGAAGCTAATGTGAATGTAGCGTAAGTTGGACTCACTGACTCACTAGTTACTAACCCAATAGTGCGCACAACAAACAGCAACAATAGGTAGTGACGTACAAGTAATTATTCACTGACCTTATCAAAGAACTGATAGAGTCTGACTGTCTTCTCCAGTCTGCTCCTGCACTCCTCAATTCTCCTGGAGAAGTTGTCCACTTTCTCTTTATACTTCTGTAACCTAGCCATGTATTTCTGAACTTCAGGAGAGGACAGGTTCTGCCATCGCTCCATTGTCTGGAGCAGTTCCTGACCCCGTCTGCAGTACTCCTAGAACACACAGGAACCAATTGTGAGTGGTCCAAGCCTACAATTAATATAATATAGACAATAGGGGGTTTGCTGTCACTTACACATGCGACACCATCAAATTCCCTAAAGTGCCTCTGCGTCTGAAGAAGAACCTCTAGAGAATCTTCTAGGACACTGCACTCCTCAAGTAACCGCTGGCCAACATTCTCTATCCACCCGCTGACCTTAAGGAAAGAAAAGGACAAATAACAAGGGTCAAAAACCATATGATTTCCAATGTTTACACATATTTTATGTCCATCCCATATTACAGAAATTTTATGCTATGTCATCAGTATGTGATGGCCCCCATGCTGCTATAATCTGTAAACCGTATACACATTGCCCAAAGTGGTACCGAGGAACTGCACATACATCTATATGGTTTCCAGCACCCAGATACACTAATCAGTGCAGGGTTCAGGTGCTGAACCCCATCAAATCAGATATTGGGGCATGCGATTATGACCTAAATCAAAATTCCAATTAACTAAACATTTTAGCTTGAAGACAATTAATGAATGATTATTTTAGGACACTCTCCTTTTTACATACCATGTCCCTATTTAAATGCCATGGCACTGAATCCTGGTTACAGTTATTCACATATCACGACTGGTATAAGTTAGTGACATATCATTTAGCCAGTGGTACAGTGACACAGGATGGCATGGAAGAAAGATTATTGAAATAATAAATATCAGCAAATTAACAAATTTAATTTCCTGTCTATACGTTATCAATTTCCAAAAACAAATGGAATCTTGGGCATTCGCTTAAAGGAATTTTTGTGTATTAGCAAGACATCACGGAGGGTAAGTTCACACAGAGTTTTTTGGTCAGGGTTTGAGACCGTATCCGCCTCAAAACCCTGACCAAAAAGGGCTCCCAGAAAAAAAGAAGCAAGATGTTCATTCTTCAGGCCGAGTCGCCTCGCGATTCGGCTTGAAGACACAAGACGCACCCTCCTCCAGACTAGGCCCATTCATTGGGCCTAATCCAGAGCAGAGTGCACGGCTGGATGCCTATGCAGTGCACTGGCTTTCAGTCGCGGCTACCCGGTTTTGCCGCCTCAGGTTCCGATTCAAAAAAACCCGTGTGAACTTACCCTCAAAGTACAAAAAAACTTCAAGAAAGCATCAAGCAGTCCATATCCTACAGAAAGGCGGCCATACACAAAACAGAAGTAGACTCATGGTCATTTAAACTGGCCATACATGTTCAATGAGACCAGCAAAGGGTGAGAAATCTTTCAATGAATGCTACAAGCCCTCCACACAGTTCTGCAATTCAATGCTTACCTCCTGAAACCGTTCTTCAAAAGCTTGAAATTCAATGACCAACTCCATCTCCTGTATGCGCTGGTTAGACAATCTTACAAGGGTGTGCACACCTTCATCCACTTGGTTATACAGCTCTGCTGCAATGTCCACGGCTTCCCTAAATGAAACATCCAAAGGTCATATTCAGCACCATGGGTCAAGCGGTGCTCCTTTATAATGAATAGGCAGACTCCAGGCAAAGGTAATCTAATCATAAACTGTGTAATAATATTCAGGTGACCATAATAAATATAACTGTTTCTGTAAATAAGATTTGTATGAACATAACATTCAGATGTCGGATACTATGATTTTACAGATATAAGCGACACTACAGTAGATGCTGCTCATCTCTTCACCTGTCATAGGTCACTTACAAAAAGTTCATTCCCATGTGGCAACCACTAAGAAACTGACATCTAATGTTCTCTCACTCATGAAAAAGAAGTACTGCAGCAGATGGGGCACATTGCTATATAATATGCACTTCAGAAACACTAAGTTAGTTAGTAGATAGAGGGCTGCACACCCGGTGGGATTGTGTAAGCAGTTCACACATGTAGAACATAAAATTACACCGCTGCCGACCTTCCTAAAGGAAAAGTGGAGGGCTTTTTATATTAATCTATGGCCGAGCAGAAAACTTTTGCAGTAGTTGTCATGTGCATTATAAAATATAACTGATAAAAGAAATTTAGGAGTAACCCTGTGCAGTGATGTGTATTTGGTGACCCTACAGGCATCAATGGCAATGTTACAGAACATGTTTGTATTTCAGCCACACGCAGTGGGAACAGAACCTAACACTCTTTCCCTAGTGATTTCCCTGCATGGAGGTCACTCAGATACAGGGAAGAAATTATAGGCCCCCCACATCCCTCTCAGGATGTAGTGATATAGCTCTACTGCCTAATGTTATTGTGAAGAGGATCTGGTGCCAGATGACAGAGTGAATATCGGGAAAACATTTCACAATTCCAACAGCTTCAATCGAATTCCAGACACGGCGCAGTGATCCAAAGTGGCTGGAAAAAACCCCGCCAAGCCAGGACCTTACTGGCAGATAACCCCCAGTCCCAGCTTCCTCCCACAAACACCTACATTATCAGCAACGGCTGCTGTTACATTGTGGCTGTAACACTTCCACTGCCAGAAATATTTTTTGTTCCCGTTTATATAAATAAAGATTACTCCTCGTATCTTGAACAGTTTTCAAACCTTCTCTTTTTCTTTTCAAGCCTTTTGTTTCAACATCCTCAATACTTCCAAGATCTCTATTTACCGCCAGTTGAGGAATATAGTTGTATTAATCCATAGACTGAAATCCTGGCCTGGCTCAATATTTTGCACAGCTGAACACTACCAGTGTATGGAAGCTAGTCAATCCTTTCGGAGCTGAAGACCTCAATGAGGATTATCAGAAGAGGAATCTCTTACTATTCAATTGTGACAAACCATCAGCAGCAAATACTATGTACAGGTTTTCTGTCCCTGTTTGTTAACAAGAATAAAACCACCACCCAAAATGAGAGCCCCCTGTAGTGAGTGAGTATCACCAGCTTTACTTAAAGAGGACCTTTCATCAGATCGGGCACAGGCAGTTTTATATACTGCTGGAAAGCTGACAGTGCGCTGAATTCAGCGCACTATCGGCTTTCCCGATATGTGCCCGGTGTAAAGCGCTATCGGTCCTGGTACCGTAGCGCTTTACAGTCAGAAGGGCGTTTCAGAAACTTAGCTAGGAACGTCCTTCTGCCTCGTGGCGCCTATCACGCTGTACTGTGGAGCGGGGAGGAACGCCCCCTCCCTCTCCTGATAATACTCGTCTATGGACAAGCACTGTGAGCAGAGGGAGGGGGCGTTCCTCCCTGCTCCACAGTACAGCGCGATAGGCGCCGCGAGGCAGAAGGACGTTCCTGGCTAAGTGTCAGAAACGCCCTTCTGACACTAAAGCGCTACGGTCCCGGGACCGATAGCGCTTTACACCGGGCACAGATCGAGAAAGCCGACAGTGTGCTGAATTCAGTGCACTGTCAGTTTTCCAGCAGTATATAGAACTGCATGTTCCCGATCTGATGAAAGGTCCTCTTTAATTCGACTGCTACATAATCTAAAGGGCAGTCATGACCCTGATCATTTTAACTCACTTTTCCCACAATACTCTTCAACTGTGTCACAATACCTATAATCCTCTGTGAGAGTTACACATGACTCCTCCTTCCTCAGTCTGGCCAAAACAGCGCCCCCTTCTGTCTGCAGTGTCACTAGTCTTGTGTCTTCCAGCACTGCCTTCATCAACTGTCCAAAACGTGTCAGCTGCAGACTGGCCTCCTGCCATAAGGAAGACAAATCACATTACATGAGAATCTAAAAGCACAGGGTGGCAAATACCTTATCTGCTAAAAGCAGTCTGGACAATTCTCCATAAACTACATATACCCCTCTCCTTTCCTCACTGTGATATGATGTATGAACATTGCACTGTAACAAACCCCCAGCTGTTAAGTGTGCATGGGTTTGCAGTTCCTGGATGTTTCCATTTTATGGCTAGTAGATTTTTGTAACACAACTGAGACTTCCTAATCTGTTGTATTGGGTATGGTCATTTACACTGTAGGGATCACCCCCCTCAAAAAGCTGTGTATTCCTTACCTCAGAAATACTGGGCAGAGAGCTGATATGCATGTTCTGGATGGCATTGTTCAGAAACATGGAGCCATCACGACAGCTGTCTTGCAAGCTCTCCAACTTCTACATCAAGAGAAAAAATCCCAACATATTGAAAAAGCATGTGCACAAGCAGCCCGCCACCTGATAGTGAGTGTGCTCTCACTGGATTCAGCGTAAGCCACGTGAGGTTCATGGTGGCGGCTGGCACTATAAATTTACACCAAAGTCCAGGGCTGTTACTCACCATGCGGAATGTCAGCCAGTCCTGGTGACAATATGGGAATGTTCCATTAAATGTGGGTGGGAGCTGTGAGGCCTCGATGTGCTTGTGCAGAGACTTTGCTGATGTGAGAACATCAAACTATGTAGAACAATAAAGCAGTAAATAAGTAAAACATATGGAATGACACCGCAAATGAATTTCACAAAGGCAAACTGCAACTTTCTGATAAACTTTGTATTTTAATTTCTCACCATTCTTGTTTGTATGTGGCTGGAAACCAACACACTTCATACAGCTATTGTACCCAGTATTGTGCAAGCTAAACACATCAGTACCTCACACCTCTCCTCTACTGATAAAATGGATTAATACAGGCTGAAGTTTTAGGTTAGGTCACAAGACTGACTTTGCATCTGATATTGAGGAGGATTGTCTTGCATGAGAGGCAGCGACACGTGCTTCTTTTTATAGGATGCTGCTCAATCTTTCTGCAACTTCAGCAATAGAATCTGCAGCAAAAGGCTCAGGCTTTTTAACCCCATCGTGACTGTATAATCAACAAGCAAAGATGGTAGAAGACCTTCTCAAATTCTCTCCATATTATGTGTGTGAACCTAGCCTAAGCTGTTTTATCCAGATAGAATAGAAGTGTGCTGAACCTTCATCTATGAGAAGTATTAGGTCTCTGCAGGTTTTCAACCCCTGGATGTAAACATGAATGCTTACTTTCATGGATAATAAACCAAAGTATTAAAATAAGGAAGAGAAATCCAAAGTATATTAAAAAGATGCAAAACTTTTCATGAAACACTAACTAGAATTAATTTACAGTACATTATCCAGACAATTGCTTTAAACTATGTTCACATCTTAGTACATTTGATTTTATAGAGAAAAGCACAGCTTAAAGGGGTTGTCCAGTCACATTTTTAATTTTTTAAATTTTTTTAAATCGGACAGGGCAATGAAAAAAATCATACTCACCTTTCCCTAATGTGCCGCTGCCTCCCAGCGTGGTTTGATCCTCCCGCTCTGTTTTTGTCTTTCAGAAGAAGTCCCCACCGCACGTGACCGCTGAGGCCAATTAGCAGCCTCAGTGAAGGGCACATGACATCACTACCTGTGACATCCCGGGGTCTCTTCCTGGTGTTGCTAATTGGCCTCAGCAGTTACAATCAATGGCTTCAGCGGGAGGGATTTGGGACGTCACAGTCAGCATGCAGTTTCACCTTGAGAAGGCACTGGAGCAGCAGGATCGGACCCCGCTATGAGGATACCAAAGCACCAGGGACAGGCATGTATGATTTTTATATATTTATTTATTTGTTTAACCTCCCCTGGCCTATTTTAAAATCTCTTTAACAATCCATTCCCTGCACTCACAAAGCTTTATTACTAACAAATAAGCTAGTCCCATGGAATCCTGATAATTACATTTGCAAAAACCAATGGAGAAGTCTCTTCTGCCTCTCTCACTGATGCTCTGACTTTGTTCACATGACTGACTCTGCTCTACTCTATGGGCCTGCAGCCGGAGTAGAGCAAGGTAGTCAGGTTCCAGGGGACCAGTATACATATTTTCTAATGGTACGGTCTGGATGGGATGCTTTATTTTACCTTGCATGACCCCCTTTAAAGTACCCCAATGCCCTTCATTTGGACTACACAGCTGTAGTTCATATACATATATATGAAACACACAGAAAGTCCTTACTTTTTTCAGTGTGCATTGGGGCTGCAGCAAGAGTCCAGGAAATAGCTGCTTATATAAATCATCATAACTGCGGCTTAACTCACCAAGGGTCAGGGGTCAGCGCCCAACATTGTTCTCTGTTATTTTGCCCTAATGAGCCAAGAACAGGATCTGTTTATGAAAGCCTTTAAATTAGCTGGTGGAAGCGGCAGCCTGTCAGGGGCTCTTCACTCGGCTTTTGTGGAAGCTGGACACAAGGAAGAGGTCAGGCGCAAAGCTATGCTAATCTTAACCCCCATGTGGCCTCTAGGGATATGAGCGGGTGTATGCAGCACACTTCAGAGGGGACTCCCATATGCTCTGTCACAATTAAATCAGACAATACTGATGGAAAAATTGGATTTTAAGATAATTATTGAAACTCTTTAAATAAACAACCCTGACTGTCATGACTGGGTTTGTACTGACCAGAATTAGACAGAATTCATGCATATAATCCGGCACTACAATCCAGGACTGCACTACTGTGTGCATATTACATATATAATATATACAACTATTCATAAAGCTTACGTTCTCCAAGGGGCCAGAACAAAGGACATTTTGGACTATCAGAGACAAATTTTTCAATGGGTAAACCACAAACAAAAGCAGAGTGTAGTATCCCTGCAGTAAGCTTCCCTCCTCTTTCTTCTGCAGCCTGTACCTTCAGGCCAGCATCTATGCTAATGCATCATGGTGTCCTAAACACTGGCCCAATGCTTACTTGTCAGCTACAGCCTCGCTATCTGCTGATACTAAGTAAAGAATAAACATTACCCTGACAGAAGGCTGGTTCAGACTTCCAGGTAAAGTCCTGATTATCCAGCAATGGGACTATTTTTGCCTCATGCCGACTTACCAGGACGTCCAGACCACTAGGTACTGGATTGCCAGTCTTCTATTATACACATGCATGTTTACATGAAATATGTGGGCTGTTACCATGGGGGATACTAATATTTTACATCCCTTCCATAAGTACTAAGGAGATGCAATACCTACGCAAAGCCAGTGCCCTCTCCTTCAGACAACCTGCACCACCAAACAATTTTCACAAAACATAATATTCAACGTGGATAATATGTTGCCACTAAGGCTGACGCTCATCACCTGCACTCCATGTGGTCTCTCAGAAGACAGGACAAGATCTTTCTCTGTCACAAGTAATACTCCATGGATAGAATGGGGAATAGTGTCCTGGAAAAGAGTAGTGGGACATATTTATTACAGCAGCTCTACTACCCTAAATCAGTCCAAACACAGGTTAGAACCATCATTATTCTGACATCTGATACTATGTTTATCTGTGTTGGGGAAACTAATACCAGAAGAATGGAAACATTGGTCTGTCTAATGACTGACACAAACAGATCCCGAGGGACCTCACAAGCTATAATGCGGCCTGTCAGCTGCCCATCAGGTGTTTGGGTTTTTATTCCCCTGAAGATAGAATGGTATATTAAACTGACCATATACAGGTACATTAACTGTGTATTGGCCAAATCTACCAATTTCATCAGAGAGGACTAGCCATCAAATGGTGTATGTGTATCTAAACTGCTGATAGCTATCTAAGGCTAGATTCACATCTGTACAGAAACCACCAAAGAGCAACAGAGAGAAAAGTCCTGCACGGAGGACTTTTCTCTCTGCTATTTTCAGTATTAAAACAGTGGAAACCCAATGGACACCTGGTGGACCCTATAACATAGTCCATGAGGTCCGCAGGTGTTCAGGTGTCTGTTTTGGTGGAGAGCAGGTGTAAACGTAGCCTAAAGTGTATGACTAGCTGCAGGCTATGTTATCACTGAACAGGTATAGAGTGGGAGAGCCACAGATTAGAAATCACTACATCACATAACATAATAGCAACATACAGCAGCTGTCAGAGAGTCTTCCTGCCTTGTAGAGTGTTGCATTGTTTGTGAGCTTTGTTTTATTATTGACATGGGCTGACAACAGATGGAGAGTACCAGGCAATGAATGACAGGAAGACCTCTGGGCATCAGTCTCATCGATTGTACACAGGGCTCCTGCAGATCACTGCCTTCTCAGCACGGTTATGTAGTGCTTTTTACTAAGCTGACCACAGGAATAAACAGTCCCTATGATCCTATGAAATAAACTTTTACATCTAAAGTACTAGAAGTTATCACAATTATGACAAGATGATGTGAGGTACCCACAAAACCTTTCAAGGTGCCCATAATCTTCATGGTCCCATTAATATATTCCACAAAAAAAATTATGATGCTGAGCGCAATCTTAAAGTAGCAAACGTATTGGTTAATATGGAAAACAACTACTGATAAATCTATACATACAACAATTAAACTGTCAGATACCTGAACTATATGAATGGCTTTGAATAAGGCTGGCACTGGAGAGCACCTTCTAGCGTCCACCAGCAGGGTAAGCCCCAGAGATCTGCAATCTCTCCTGGGAAAAGAATAGATAGTCAGTGACACTATGCAAATAATATTACGGCCATAAAATGGTCAAACCCTTCAAATGTACATCTTTGTGTACTATCCAGGATGTAATGTCATGTGGACTGCTCAGACACAGAGGGGCAATATATAAAATCCAGACATGAGGTCATGCTTTTACCGTACAGTGCTGTAGAAGTACAATAGGAGGCGCCCCAGTTCAAAGGCGTTGCAGTGCGGGTTTAACCAGCATGTGTCGCGAGTGTTGATTATCACCAGAGCACGTCCACTCCTGTCTCGTGTTCCTAAAAACATATATATGAAGAGTTATAGCTTTTGTAGAAATGAGGTTACTTGGACAACTGATTTGTATTTCTGGCTACTAGTTTTAGGGTTCTTGTGCTGTCTAACACTAGATTCACATTAGCGTTCGGGTTTCCATGCTTCGGGTCTGCTTGGACTATCTACTTAATAATCAGTTACACACAAAAATAGACTATAATGGAGTCCACCGGGTCCTTCTTGGGGTCAGTTCACATGGGGTTTTTTGGACCGGATTCTAACGCGGAATCCACCTCAGAATCCGGCTCCAAAAAACGCCTCCCATTGACTTCAATAGGAGCCATTCACTTCTTTTTTTCCGCTAGCGGTTTCTTCCCGCATGCAGGGGAAAAAAGTGAGTTGCCCTATCATGCCGCAGAAACCGAGGCTGAATCAGCCGCAGGCGTCCGCAGCGTGACACTCCCTTCCGACTAGGCCCATTCATTTGGGCCTAATCTGGAGTGGAATTCCACGATAGTCGCGGCTAGCCGCGGAAGGCGTTTTTTGGAGTGGATTCTGAGGCGGATTCTCGCTTCAAAAATCTGCTCCAAAAAACCCCATGTGAACTTACCCTAACATTACTTTTCTCTCCCAACGATGTTAAGTGGAATGGGGACAGAATCTCATGCAGAGACACAAACGCTAGTGTGAACCTTGCATTAGCCGCATGTTCTAAAACTGTCTGTACAGAAAAATTTCGAGATGGATATTTGATACAAAAAAGGTATTGTAGGGCATTGTAGAGTAAGAAAAGGTTCCAGATGGGGTGGTTACCATTTAAGGTGAAGGCCCCAGGTTTCGGCTATAGGAACTACTAGGGAAAAGAACCATCCCATATTCCTACAATACATAGTGAACCACAAACAAAAAAACAAACCAAAAAATAATCAGTGGGGAAGACAGACAAAAGGGAAGGCTGAAGGGAAAAAGAGGGAAGGGAGAGATCATAAATCCACTAGGGTACAGTAGGTGTCCCATGACAACCAAATAGCATCAAAGACTACTACTGTGTTATTCAGGTTAGCAGTCATGAGTTCTAGGGTACGAATATTCTTAACCTGAGCAATAAAGTCAGGGATTGGAAGGGGCAAGATTTTCTCCAGTGGAAGGCTATGAGGGACTTAGCCACAGTACAGAGAAAGAGCTTAGCTGATTTCTTTCCTAACTGCTTAGGTGGAAAGTTGAGCAAGTAAAGCAAGCTGTCCAGTGGGACCTTCTGCAAAAAGAGGTTGTCCATGATAGTCTTGACCCCTCTCCTATAACCTTGTATCAAGGGGCAGTCACAGAAGATATGCAATAGAGAGTCCAGGGATGAGGAGAAAATGGCAGGCATTGTGGGGTAGAGGAAGTGGAGCAGGGCAGGAGGGTGATACCAATGCATAAGGCTCTTATACTGCACTTCCCAAAAGGTCACACATGTGGAGGATTTGGACGTTGACCATAGGGTTATCTGCTGCAGTTATCTGCAAGGGACAGTAGTGATGGCAGCTGTGGACCTCATCTGACACTCGCCTACACATCCCTCAGCCCTGGAATAGTGGTAAGAGGACAACAGACTTGTTGGTTTATAGATAATGTTAGTTGGACAACTATGTATTCTATGGGATGATTAGTTTTGTTTTAATGTGTTTTTATTCACAGTAAGAATCAATAACGTTATAGTATTGCATCACCTTTTGGTGTTTTATCTTAACAATGAAATACCCCCATAGCTACTTCTGCACTTTGAATGCTGTCACATGGTGCACAATGTGGTACTGTAGCTACACTCTAGAATGGGGCTGTTAATACTTTCAGTTAAAGAGGCTTTCTGGGACTTTTAAACTGATGACATATGTTTTGGGGTAAGTCATCATCTGAAGATCTGTCGGGGTGGCGGCTAACATCCAGGATCCCCACAGATCAGATAGAAGTGGCCCCTTCACTCCCTGAGCAGCAATTCTGCTTTACAAGCCATGTGACATGACATTCATCAGTCACATGACCTGATCAAAGTGCAGGGCCATTCAAGTGAATGGGCCAAACCGCGATACCAAGCACAGCCGCTGCACAAATGTACAGAGCTGTGCTTGGTAAGTACTGAAGAAGCTGCAGTCTCTTCAAACAATGGATTGGCCTGCTGATCTTTAATCGAAAACCTATCCTAAGGAAAATCCTTTTATGTAAATTAAAGCACTAATTGATTATGGACTTTCCCTTGTTACTGTCTGTGCAGGATTGCAAGTTATGCTGCAGCCAGTAATAAGCAAAATCCCATATTTGATTAATGCTTTTAGTTAAGTGAAAACACCGATGGCCCTGTCCCCGAGTGCAACTAGAGGACCATATGGTACATTGTATGGCAGCACTCTGAGTCTGCCAGGCTGTAAATTCATCAGCTGAACACATTCCCTATATTCTCATTAATAACCATTATACAGTACCAGCTCACCAGGCACATAGACCACACCGCTCATCAGAACCTCCACATTAACATCCCTGATCCGCCAAGGATGGGTGTCACTCTCGCTTTTCTTACAGGGACCTGGGGAACTCAAGTAATGTGGCCATAATGATGACGCATCTCTCTCAGGGTGTATTTCTGGTATCTTCTCCTGGTTACTGCTCTGTCCTGTAAAATAGAGGTATTCAAGATTATGATATTCCTAGAAAAAGGCTTCTAAAATATTAAAAAAAACAATAATAATAATAATAATAATAATAATTTGACGACTATATTCTATAGTTTTAGATACAAGTGTAATTTTTAAAAATGGAGGAATTTTGAATACATGATGTTACTTATGTAATACTAAGTCTGTATAAGAAATAAGAAAGTTGCTGTATTTTGTTGGAAACAGTCAGCAAGCTTGCATATAGACCCCTAACAGCTTACCTGAGCTCTATTGGGTAAAAAACAAAACAGTAATACAAACCTCTCTCTTGTCCTGAATGTGAAGCTGACGGCGCTTAGCTAAACTAATACATGGTAACAAAGTTTCGGCTGACATATACTAAGTTTCGATGGGGGTTTTGCCTCTGAATCCAAATGACAGTATACTCACTCACAGGCAGAAAGCAGAGATTGTGAAAATGGTGAGACCAAATGTATATACAAACACAAAGCTTTACTTATCACAGACAAAGCCTTTAAATATCTGACCATCACCATCCGAGTTATAGAGGAATAAGACACAATCCTATCCATAAACAGACATATAACACTCAACATTGCAACTTCATAACCTTCAGTGAAGCCATGAAGACATGTTTGCTTGCAAGAGTCCAGGCACAATGTAGAATCACTCACTGCAAACCGTATCAACCTCAGCAACAAAAATACAAAAGAAATATAAAAACTGAATATCTAAACTTAAAGTTAATAGTCTGGAAATAAAACCTCTCTTTCCACAATCACAACACTGACATAAACACTGTAAACTTTCTACACCTGGCTGACACTGGTGCTGGCCTTGTTACAAGAGAGTTCTGATACACTGTAACAAGAGGTGCAGTAGTGTGAGGGTCCTCACACACCTAAATGGAGTGCTGCACAGACTGTGCACTTTTTAGCTGTAAGAATTTTAGGGTACAATCAGTTGCAGTAACTGGGGAAAAATGGGATTAAAGGGGGACAAAAAAGAATTGGAAATACTACATGGTTTCCCTGCAGTTTGTCAGGGTTATGTGGTTATTACATGTAAAACATGTCATATAAATGTGTTTCACCTGTAATCGTGCGGCGAAACAACTCATCACAAATCCACAGCAAGAATGCATGTATATTTCAGATGGAGTATTATCCGTTTCTATGTGCGAATACACTTACTGGTTAAATCTTGTATGAACCACAAAAAAACTAAATTGTTAATTCTACTAATATTATAAATGTGACGCTGGGTTCACACCACTGTTCGGGTCTCCACTTTCAGTTTCCGTCTTCTGCATGCAGAAGACGGAAACCTGTCATGCCAAGTCCGGCCGTGAGCGCCGGTGAGCGTTTTATGCTCTCTGTGGCGAAACCATTTTTTTTAAACCGGACACAGAGTACTGCATGTCCGACTGGTTAAAAAAAAATAAAAAATTTTGCCGCGCAGAGCATAAAATGCTCACCGGCGCTCACAGCCGGACACTTTTCAAACCCATTCAAAATCTCAGGTTCTGATAAAGCCAGGTTTGGTATCTCTCTATGTAATCATTCAGTTAACCCTCAGTGGTTTCTGTACATACATTTGCATATTATCTGATCTGCTCCAGGCAGTGCTGACACACTAAATGGGAAAACACCTTTAATCCAAATTGGCAGTTTGCTACTTTTAAACATGCCTGGAAAAAATTCTAAGACAACGAGAACTATGAAGGAAGCCAGAAGTCAACAGAGTTCTCCTCAAGCGGAGCTGAGGGGGATCATCGACATCAACAATACATTCATCATATGATTTCCCAGCGAAATGATCAAAACAATCATAAGGCACAGCGCAAGGAACGAGTTCAGCGGCAGGCCATCTTCACAGCTACTGAAACGCCAGAGCAGGTGGATCATCAACGCCAACAACACGCTCAATATATGGCGTCCAAGCGAGCATGGTGCGAGGAACAATTTTAGCGGCAGGCCAGCATGAGAGCTGCCGATACGCCGGAGAAGGCGGATCATCAACGCTAACAACACGGTCATTGTATGGCGTCCCAGCGAGCTGCTGAGATGCCGGAACAATCACAGGCACGTCGGGAGGAACAAGTTCAGCAGCAGGACAGCTTAAGAGCTGCCGAAACGCCAGAGCAGACAAACCATTTACGGCAGCAATTTGCTGAATATAGGCAGATCATCGACACCAACAACCCGAAGATGACGTCGCGCGCAGAGGCTAGTTCACTATAAAACCAAATATAGTCTTGTCTCGTACTCAGCACGACTAGGTGTTCAGGCACCCTCAGTTGGGCTTCGTCAAGATACAGTTCAGCCTCTGGATGTCAATACCATATCAAGCTTTCCATTCACTGACAGCAAACAAAGCTCTTAAAAAATACACACAAAATATAATCAAGTATATTATTCTACAAAATTATTGTGTAACTTATTATGCAAGTGTTTAGAACTTTATAGGATTGAGGATTAAGGTTTATTCTTAGTTTTTGCTAAATTCTCCAAGTGCAAACAGAATGACACATAATGCAGAAATTCAGGAACTTGGCATAGCCGCACCCACTGGGTGACACATTAAACCTGCTGCCTGATGACACAATGGCATGAAGGGACTGTGACCTTTTCACCGATGGGTGACTAATACGGTGTATATACAATAAGGAGCCCCCTCCTTACAATAAATGGAACGTTATAGGAGCCCAAGACCCACTCACATCCCTTAGACGTTCAGGAAATGCAGTGCACAGGAAGGACAGGAGTCAGTTATGTGCGCATGGGATATTTTAGGTTGGATACAGGAGGGAGATAGTTAATCCCGTGTGTGCTGACACATCTCAGGATCAAATGACTTCTCCCATTGATACCAGGCAGAATCACACACAGTTGGAGGGAACTTTAGTGAACAATGAAAGCAGAGCTCCTCCCTGTCTGCTAAATGATCCCAATGGTTCCCAACCACAACCCCAGGATGGCGAGCAGCAGACACAAGGGTTAATTATTGGGAAATTCCAGCAGAACTCAAATTTCTTCAATCTACCTTTACTCTGAGAGTTGGGGAAATCAGTCTAGTTGTAGGGTACAAGGTAAAAACCACCTACCGACTTGAAGGGGACTAAGACATGACCCAAGACATGTGAAAAGAAGGTCACTAAATGCTCCCCAATAGAAGAACTGCAAAAAGCGATATAACTTGAACTTTCTCTGAGCAGGGGCGTAACTACCAAGGGTAGCTGTGGTAGCGGCTGCCACCGGGCCCAGGGCATTATGGAGCCTGGTGGCAGCTGCAACTCCTGCAGATTTTTTTTTTTTTTGTTGATAGGTCGTTACCTGCTGGAGTGGGGAGGGGAGCTGTTTGTTTTTGGTCTGGGGGGGTTGCAGGGACCCCCTGTCAAACGTTCACCTTGGGGCCCCGCCATTCCTAGTTACGCCACAGTGTCTGAGATCACCATTATACACACGCAAATATATATATGTATATATATATATATATATATATATATATATATATATATGCCTATACACACAGAACGAATGCAGCAAAAGATTTAGGCAGGTATGGTTAAAATGCTGCAATTTAAGCTTTTGGAAATGGAAGTGTTAATAGTTCATTTTTGTCTATTAACAGAATGCAAGGTGATTAAACAAAAGAGAAAACTAACTCACAAAGGTATTTGGTGTGATCTAGGTCCTTTGCCTTCAAAACAGCATTAATTCTTCTAGGTTCACCTTCAGACAGTTTTTGAAGGAACTTAGGGAGGTTGTTCCAAACATCTTGGAGAACTAAGCACATCTGTGGATGGAGACTTGCTCAGAACCTTCTGTCTATTCATGTAATCCCAGACAGACTTAATGATGATGAGAACAGGGCTCTTTGGAGGCCATATTATTGCTTGGAGGACTCCTCCTCCAAAGGGTGGACACACGAAATACTGATATGATTTCTCTTTTGTTCATTCACTTGGTCTTGCTAATTGACAAAGATACAGAGCTCACTATGTACATTTTTTCAGTATGTCTTTGGAATATGGGAGGAAATCCACGCAAACATGGGGAGAACATACAAACTCCTTGCAGATGTTGTCCTTGGCAGAATTTGAACCCAGGACTCCAGCACTGCAAGGCTACAGTGCTAACCACTGAGCCACTGTGTTGCCTTTAACTCTTTTATTTTTGAAAGCATTCTTTGTCTGTAGCATGCATATATAAGTCACACACACCTACATATACTTACACACACGCCAGTGGTACTCAAACTAAAGTATTCTGGGATATGTTACTGTAACACTAAGGCTACGTTCAGATGGCGGAAACTGAAGTGTAATTTGAGGTGGACATTCCTCTCCACTTTCCACCTCCAGCTTTCTGCCACCAATTAGGATAAGATAAATGGGTATCATCAGTGAGGAGTCTCGAGTCGCATAACCTGTGGCAGAACCAAGCACAGAATCTGCGTCAAGTTCGAGTAGGACACTTATTTTTTCAGCATCCTACTATGATCTCTGCCTCTCGTTGTTTCCAGGGAGAAATCTGCTGCAGATTTTGAGGCGGAATGTAAAAGTTATTTCTATGGTATGACATCAGAAAATCTAAAATACTCGCAGCTGTCCTTCACACTTCCCATATGAACACAATATCCTGACCTCTCCTAAAACAGGAAACAAGCACATGCATAGGATATGTCGGAAATGAGGAATTACTTGGGAGAATCTGCACACAAGATAAAATAAAACATTGTATCACTGGAATTCCAGTATGGATCCCTGCAAACAAGACCATATATAGGTTATACCCCCTATATATGAGTATATATGAGCCTATAGCCTATATAGGGTCCAGGTATAGCACATGTTCTAGACATCGAACGCCTTTAGCCCTGTCATACAGTCACCAGACTGATAGTACAAAGGGTTTTTGCAACTCTATAGACTTCCCCACAGATCAAACATCATATATGTACTCATTTGAAACAAATAGGCATATTGAAATATTTTGCAAGATCTGAAACATTTTCCTATACAGTAAATACTTGCACAATTGCAGTTTGGTTGGCACATTTTTTGACCATTTGTTAACCAGGAAAGTGTAGGTGACAACTCCCTAGAGCAGAGATTCCCAATAAAGGGGTACTGTGGCACCCAGAGATGCCTTGGAAATCTACCAGAGGGCCACAACCCCATTGTTGGGAAGATGACTGTTTGCCTTCATGTGCCCTTAGTTCATCTTTGTCTATTGGTAACCATTATTTGGTAGAGGTGTCCTGAGTCTGACAAAGTTGAGAAACACTGCCCTAGAAGCAAGAAGATTTTCAGTGCTTGATGTCAGTCAACAGGCTGATTTATAGATGCCAATGGAACCCAAAGAGGTGTTGCTATCCTCCAAAGGGAGTCTGTCATCAGCGTGAAGCATAATAAACCAGCGACACAGTTAGATTGGTCAGGCTCAGCTGAATGTAACTCATTTTTCCATGACGATTTATGTCAAGATATTCATTTATTTCACAATATGCAAATAAGCAGTTTGGAGCACTGAGGGCGGTCTGGAGCTGTTCTTGGTGCTCCAGACTGTTCATTTATATAATATGAGATAAATTAGTTTCTTGGCAACAAAAGCACAAGTTTTCATGGGTAGAAGGGCGTTATATTTAGGAAAGGTTGACCTATTTTACTGTATTGCTGGTTTAACAAGCTTCACCCTGGTGACAGACTCCCTTTTAGGCCACACGCACAAAACATTTGTATCGATCAAAGAGGAGAAGTGATGGAGATTACTGTGACCTCCATACCACACACAAGCATGCATTGTTCATGTTCTACTTATTTTACTATTTTTCTGACTTTTTTTTCCAGTCTTACCTCTCACAGTTATATCCTGTAAAGATACATCCCCTGTTATGATTTCTGGACACTCATCAGTGGTAGCACCTTGTTCCTCCTCTGTATCTTCATGCAGTGTCTCAAGAGGTAGCTGTGTTGCTGGGGATTGTGCACGTTTGCTATACTGCGGACTTCTTGGTGGACTTTCATGTTCTACATGGCAATAAGGGATTTCTAGTTTGGTTTGTTCCATGGTGTATACTGGCAAGTTGTCTGCAACTCCATTCATTACTATGGTGAGCTGTTCATCACAAACATCAGTGGCGAGGCTAAGACTCTGTCCTATACCAGACACAACTGACATGTTTTGGTCATTAAACTCCTCAGACTCTGCCTCTTCTTCAGCTACAGACAACTCATGCTGTTCTATAATTTCTCTACTGAGACTAATTACATTGTCTTTGTTTTCTGAACTTTCCTCAATGTCTATGTTTTCTGTCAGAGGAACATCATTGTCTAATAAGAGTGGTGCCGTTTGGTCACTGTCCTCTGTGCTTAGGTGGGCTACACAAGTATTGAAAGGTTCCTGGTTAGAACATTCCCTGTCCTCCATTACTGGACTGCCATGTGTCCTTGAATGCTCTTTAACAGGTTCCTGTGAAGTATCTGTCACCCCCTGGGCATCCTCGGTGAACTCTGTAAAGTGGCTTCTACTTTCCTCCTGGAACGATAGTGATGTGCTATTATTATCTGGCTGCTCGCAGATTTGTCTGCCATTATCAGTCTCTTTAAGAACACTGTTCTTGGCATCCTCAGATGCTTCCGAGGAGGCCTCATTTTCTAGACTAAAGGCTTGCTGGAATTTTGTAGTTCCATTGTCAAAGGAGAAATGTGTGCAGTCAGGTACTGATTCTTCCCCAACCCCAAATTCAATGTCCACCAGATCTATTGTCTCTGGCTTTTGCACATAATTTGTATCGTAATGTGTCACACTTGCTCCCATAATAGTCTCAGTGTCAGATGACTGCAAGCACTTACTGCTGCTTGGAATACTCAAGGTCTGGTTATTATTGGATCTTTGGTGTGACTTGGACTGGCTTTTGAAGTTTAAGGCTATAGACTGAGTTAAGGAGCCCTTCTGAGGGCCAAAACGTGGCACTGTAATATCACGCAGCTCCACATATTCTCCTTCCACCTCACTGGAGCAATCTGATTTGACATCCAAAGTATTAACTGTTGTATGGCCATGGCTGGTGCACTGAGATTCATAAACAACTTTCTGATCTTGAACCATCAATTCTTCCACAAAATGGTGGGTGGGACCCGCCTTACTTTCGTGAGGAAAGCTTTCAGAAATTTTTGCCAATTCCTCAGTTGATTGTTCTTTCTCCACAAACTCAGGATGAACTATCATATCCCACGGCACCCTATGGAGTTGGTCATCACAGGTCAGGAGACAGTTCTCCAGCAAGGCCCCGATTCGCTCAGTGTTAACAAATTCCAACCATTCCAAGGTGAAGATGGAAGTGTATGACACCTCTGGGAGCACAACCTCCTCAATATTATGTTGATCCTGTGCAAGACATTTTAGCACAATCCTTGGGGTCTTTCTCAAATAAGGCACCACTTGGAGGTAGAAGTCTCCAGGCTGGAGAAGCCTCCAGTCAATGGATGCAAGCTGTAGAACAATCTTGTCATGAATACAGAGGGGCCACCCAGCATGTCGGAATAGTAGTCCACAATACTGCAACTGCAAGAAGAAGACAACAACAGTGAAGATCAATCATACATTTGGCACAAACCCAATAAACTGAATCTATGTCCAAATAAAATGTATATGGAGAAAGAAGAATACAAGTGACACAGGAGAGATGTAAGCGTGCTGTATAGTTAAGATCAGTCTGACACAATAGAGTCACCTATTGAATGAATGACAGCAGTAAAGCCATATTATATTTAGGCTAAAATTTTCCACACGTGCTAAACAAATCAGTTCAGATAACCCCAAAAGTGTTGCCCCAACCAGTGTTCCAACAAAATCCATGGAACCTGGACAGTAAGTTGTCACAGGAAGACATAATAAGTGTATAAATGTGCTCTTCAATATGTAGTTCAATGATTGAGAAACACTGCTTTACCATACACTGCGGCACTACAGTTTACTGTAAACCCTTCTATGTTAGAGCCCAACATCTAGCTATGGAGGAGTCAGTCAGTTGGTGACCTCGTATAGCCTTAGAATCATATATGTAAATTTAGAACCAGCTATACAAATGTATTTTAATTACCACATTTCATTGATGGTCCAGTAGAAAGTTATATATGACCAGCTAATCCCCTCCCAGTCCCTCAATAAAACTTACACAAGCTTCTTGTTGCAAACCCTGCAAAATTCGTTTTGCTGGGATCAGAAAATCAATGAGATAACTGAGGCCATCTCCACGGTAGGTCTTCTCCACAACATCCAAAACTTGGCACAGCACGGTGGCAGCAGTGGACTCAAATGGATGGTAGAGGGAGGAGAGGGTCTTCTGAATGCAACTGTCCAGAGACTGAGAATCCTACAGAGAGAGAGACAAGAAATGCACAGCTGCTTAAGCCGTTTCCATTTAAAGACCATGCTTCCTCAGAAGATACCACTGCCCCTCAGACTGAAAACTACAGTTAACCCACCCTTAGCCTTGACCTTAAGAACTAATGCACAGAATGTTCTAAACAGGGAAACGGTTTCTCAACAAATGCCTGACTTTGGGGGTATAGCGAAGGACCAGGAATTACAGAGGATCACCGCGCTCAACTGATTGCCAAATGGATAAACTTTATTTTCGTAAAAAGCACACACTACGCGTTTCGGGCTAAGTGCCCTTTCTCAAGTGTATAGGCTTGCTTGTGTCTAGCTGGATGCGTGTGACTTTGGGGGTAGCCATAGGTGCACTTACCAGGAACTACTATAGGGTAACAAATAAGGCACAATCTGATATGTAACTTGTACCAAATTGAATATGTGAGGTTCCTGGTTTTAAATGCACCCCTATGACTCCCACGGGACTATCTATTTAGTGATGCATGGAGTTATTATTTATACAAGATGGTGTTCGCTCAGCCGCTTCTGCCACATGTCAAAGACTCACACCATGTAATCTCATCACACTTCATCTCAGTCACTTAAACAATTAAGATAATAAAGAGGGGGAGGGGAAGCAAGAGACTAAAGCCATTTTTACTCACTGATATTTAGTCTAACACTTGTTTAGAAAGAAGGATAATGGAGAGTGGCTCAGATGTGTCAGGAACAAAAACACATATTATCTAATGTTTAGAATTTCTTGTAGTCGCAGGAAAATGCAATAAGACAAGGAGTGGAGTAAGTTGCAGCATCCAGCAGCAGACGTGTTTCACAGCTTGTCTGACACTAATATTTATTTGTCCACTATATAAGAACAGGTTCACCAAGTGGCTGGGCAGGGTGATACTGGAGGAGTGATATCCATGCCCTATTTATACCCTCACCATTGCCACTGATGGCTGAGAGATATGGGTTCCTTGGAGGAATGTGTACGGATGGTCATCCTAGAGGTCGTTCCATAGGTGTCAGTCAGTGAAATGCATGGGCTCTCTAAGGTGCATGTCCTACACACAGATTATAAAATGCTATTTCTGCCTCACAAAGCAGACTCTATTGTGGAACCATCTGTATAGACTCCTGGACTGTTGGATGTGGCTCTATTGTGGACCTCTGCAGATCACCCTTGGCCTTACCACTTCTGGTTTCATCTTATTTATTGGACTGACTAGGCAGAACGTAGATTGTTTTGTAAGTTTTTCTTTTGTTACTTTTCAAAATCTTAATAAAAATGATCAAATACAAAAAAAGAACAGCTCCGGCAGACAGTACCTCCAACATCAAGTCCTCCATTCCACATTTCTGCATAGATATACTCTACATAAATAAAGTTGGGCCATTTTGTAAACCCATTCCATTGATTATCCTCGACTGATCCTAAACTACAGTCAGCATTATGCTTCAGAGCTGCACTCACTATTCTGCTAGTGAATTAATTTTGTACATGACATTATTATTTTGTACTGTTCCTGAGTTACATCCTGTATTAGACTCCCGGGGCTTCGCTTGATATTCTGCTGGATGTTGTTGTGAGTAAGAAGGCCTATTATAAGGTAAATCCTGTGCCATTATGCATTGGGGAGAGAGAGTCATTTGACTAGAAAAAACTATATACACCTACTGAACAGACTTCAGCTATGGACTAAAATAGAGGCTGTAATTGGAGAATAGTACTTCCTCAGTGATGTAATGTATGTACACAGTGAGCACACCAGCAGAATAGAGAGTGCAGCTCTGTTGTATAATATACATTGTATTATTACAGAGTATTTCATGTAATATAAGTACACAGTGACTCCATCAGAAGAATTGGAATTTTGGAGAATACTATAGATTGTAACTTATGGATCATGGCACATCAAGTAATATAATATATGTACAAAGTCACTCCACAAAAAGAACAATGGAGACAATGTACTAAGCAAACAGCACCAGAATTCTGGTTTCACCACTGGAGGAGGGATATTTTCCCTGGTTCAAGACTGGACACATTTTTCTGGTTTTGAGGGCTATAACATTTTCTCTTTTGGGTTATTTAAATAATGTTTGTGTCTTTTATTTGGAGATAAAAAGGTCTTTATTTTTAGGCTGTTTTATTTTCGCATGTTCTTCCTTTAATATCCAAGAAAAGGTAAAGAAAAAAGGAAGGGAAACAGGTCTCTTTCAGTATTTTAAGACTGAATAATAGCTACTATATTTTTTTTAAATAGTTTTATTTCTCCCTTACGGTAATTTTTATGAAGGTGACATATGCTGTTGTGTCAACGGGGGAAATCTGTGACATTGGCGTGGTAGTGGCATTTTTTTTTTGGTTCATTTATTTTTATATTTTTATACATTGTACCCCATAAGATCATAATAGACCCGTACAGTTCAATTTAACAGGACTTTTATTTATTTTTCTTCTTTCTAATATCCCCTGACAATACTGCAGCTGATGTATTTAGGGGGGCGGTGGGGTGGATTTTGGCAACGAGCCGCGTCACTCTTGGGTCAAAACCCGCCTGCCACGACAGTCGCGGTTTCCCCCTCCGGAGTCAGCTCAAATGAATGGGCCGATTGCGGATGTTGCTGAAAAAAAAAACGGAAAAAAGAACGCTAGTGGTCTCTATAGACCATAATTGTATGGAGGCGGATTTTGAGGCGAAATCCGCTGTCAAAATCCACCTCCTTGCCCCCGTGTGAACTAGCCCTTATCCCCAGTTACAGGAGGAATTTTGCTTCCAATGTTATACTATAGAGCTGAACTGGGTCCTGTAGTACCCAGCAGCTCACACAGTTGCCAGCCCCTAGATGTCATGTGATTGCGGGGCCAGAAGTGGAGCTGCATCATCAGAGCCGTTTTAACAAATTGGTGAAAAGGCTTCAAAAGTGGGCCCCTCCCACCACCACCACTTAGACATACTAGTCCCACACAAATTATAATGCCCCCTCACACAGTATAATGCCTCCATAGTGGTTCGATACAATATAATGTCCCCCTAGTGGCCCATCACATGTAAACCTGTCCCCTCAGACATCATCCTGTCACCCCCATGGCCCCTCAGACATTAACCTCTCCCCCCCAGTGGCCTCTCAGACATTAACCTGTCCCTTCTCAGTGGCTTCTCATGCATTAATTAACCTGTCCCCTCAGACAATACATTATAATGTTCCCTCCAGCTGCTTCCACAATATAAAGTCACTCGCCTGGTGTGCCCACAGTATAATGTCCCCCTTCAGTTCCCCCCCTAGTATACAGTTTCCCGCTAGTTAGTTGCCCCCACAGTATATATAGTCTTCTTCCAGTTGCCACCGCCCCATCGCGGAGTTCTCTTCTGTCTTTGATCCTGGAAGTTTCAGGGAGCAACAGGCACAATGTAAATGAACATCACATACATCATGCTTACTGCTCCCAAGACAATGGGATCTGAGACAAGGGTCTAATGGTAAAGCAGGGAGCAGGTGGCAGATGAGTTGAAGTCAGGACATACCAGGATGGCCCAGAACAGAGGGACAGCACTCTAAATGGAGGACTGTCCCGCTATCCCAAGGTGGCCCCTATTACCATAAGCCCTGATGCAAATGCACTATTTGCCCTTTGGTTAAAGTGACTTGCTTATCATGGCAGCTCCCATATAGCGCTATGTACACAGTTATCGGGAAGGCAGGAATGGTAATAACCTGTCCCTGCCTTCCCTATGGGAGGTGCGGCTGTAATAACAGCCATCCCCCTACTTCTACAGCTGCACAATTTTATGCACATTTCATTCATAACTTTGCAAAAATGTGTGTGTGTGTGTATTTATATATATATATATATATATATATATATATATATATATATATATATATATATATATATGTGTCCTTGCAGGGTTAGGTGTATGACCACTTGGACGTATATAGTCAACAGGTGGTCTAGAACTAGTTAATTTACATACACGAAAACCCCTAAGGAATTGAAATGTTGCTGTGCACTGGGTGAATGCATATCTTTCCTTGGATTTGTTTTACATTGCAGTACTGCTTGCTCCTTGTGTAACTAGTGCATTTTTCTTGGGTAAACTAAGGTGATGGAAATTTAGATTAGGCAGTCTAAAACAACAGATTTACCATCCAAAATCAGACATTATAATTCTGGCATAGTTTCAGACTGTCTCGTCTAACTTTTATAAATGGCTATTAATAAATCTGCCCCAATCGTCTTTGGAGTATAAGGCTGTAACTATGGATAAGTACAAGATAAGTAATGTAATGTAATGTATGTACACAGTGACTTCACATGCAGAATACTGAGTGCAGCTCTGCCTGTACAGGTAATGTATGTATGCTTGTATATAGTGACTTCACAAGCAAAAAGTGAGTGCAGCTCTGGAGTTGAATATATGTTGTAACTTTGGATCAGTACAAGATAAGTAAACTGCTCAGTATTTTATCTTGACTAATGCTGACTGGTGTAGGATAGCTGGGATTTCCTACGTCATGGCACACAAAAGAGCCATTTAATTATCACAATAAACAGCCAATAGGACACAGGGGCTTCCTGAAGGCAGACAGAGCCACTGTTCCCCACCCGCACACAGCTATTAAATGCTCTTTGTTCGGAGCTGATCTCTTCATTCTGCTTCATGAATGGAAAAAGACGTAATGAGTTGTGTGGTGGCACTGTTTACTGCGGCCACCTGAAGTGTACACTATAGCTATTCCACCCAGCCCTCCTCCCGCCATGATTTGCCCTATCTCTATGAACTACGCACCTCTCTATCTACAGCACCCTACACCAGGCAACATCAGGCTCACTCATTGCCATCTGTCCCAACCTCATTGTACAGATGGATTTTCTTCACACTGGTGAGCAGAAAATTAAACATTAAAATGAGACACAACTCAGCTTTTTTGCCAAGTACACCACCCTGTGCCCAAACCATCATTTTACTCAGCACTACTAGATTGTCAGTCATGATATGCTTTGTGTGCCAACCACAGCCCCTTTACAGACAGTGAAATTGACTATGACAGACGCGTAAAGCTTGGCTAATGGAGTAATACTCCCATACTCCACCTAGTGTGGTCACCTAACCTTACTAAAGACCTGAAGGCAGACGTAGAACTTGAAGCTCCTGGACCAAAATATAAAGTATAATACTGGCATCTTCTTATATTGTAAAGAGGATTTTGGGTCCCCTCTAGGGTCCCAGTAACAACTGCTACCTCTGCACACCCTATAGCTACTCCACTGCCTAGTTATGGAGCACTGTCTACCATGATTTCCCTTAAGTGGCTACACAGTTTTCCATCATTCCTGAATGTTTGTTCTTTCTTTTTATAAAGACTCCTCCATTTCCTTATGAGGTTGTTATTTAGCATTCCATAACTACTGAAAACCAGTTTTGTAAAATTCCCATGTTTCTCCTGTTAGTAGGGTTAGTAAGGCTCCAAAGGCAAGTGAAAGCTAGATCTGCCTATTTATGAGCCATACTCACCATGTTATCAATGAGATGGCCACCAGAAAGTCTGCAGTAATATTCTCCATGAGGTTATCAGCTAAATTTCCCTGACTCCTGATCTGGAAGATCTGCCTAATAATGGAGTGCCCCTGCATGCTCTTACATCACTGTAAAGTAGCAATCTGGAATCTTGTGGGAAGAAGCAAAGCTCCAGGTGTAAGGAGCAGTAAACCTGACTTGTGTCTCTCACATCAGTCCTCGCCATTATGACCTGTCTGAATTCCATGGAAAACAAGTTCAAACAAGGCATAAAATGTCTTGAAATGAAATGTGTCAGTCCTGGAGGGCTCACCATTGTGACAAATAAGGAGCCTGATCCATCATTAATATAACAACCTTACTGGGAAGCCAAGCAAAGGATGTGTGAATGGAGTCACATTCTCTGCACTAAGCAGATTTCTCCTGAAATGATTCATTGTCCTCACAGCCACATCTTAATTTTAGACATTTCGGACCAGTCAGAAAGTTCAGCTTCCCATAGACATCCAGAATCAAGAGGCGCATGAGAAAATAGTTTTGCATCATTTTCCTGTTCTCTGGATGGAGCTTATAGTACATCTATTTCTCTGTGTATCGGTGTATACACTAGATATAGTCATACGTACAGATTACAAGTTCACAAATTCAGGATTGAAAAGCTTAACCTAATACATTTAGAAGAACTTTAAAAAGTGCGATGGAAATTTCTACATAGCAAATAATTGTGGCTGGCAGGTTACATATCGATGTAGCTGACTTAACCCCATCTTCTGAACTTGGTTATACTGCTGCAGCGTCATATCTTATCACAGACAACAACAAAAAACAATAAAAAGTCATAGAAACATATTTGGATGAGATACGATGCTGTATTCTAAGCTATTTGCACAGCTGGATTTCTATACCAGATATTACAATTTGTGGCCTCGGTAGTTATTAATAGTAGCTATAATTTTGCAGTGCAATGTGCTGTATATAGTTTATATATATTACAAACTTAAAGTGAAGTGTCTTTTCCCCATGTAAATGAATAGAGAGTCGATCCATATCCTATTCCTAGCACGGCAGAAGAAAATAATCTATTTTTGCATGGAACAGGGCCCACCTTGTACAAGCAAAAAAAAACTGAGAGGATTTCTAAAATATGGAATGCAAAAATGTTTCCCAGGCAAATTAACCCTCTCAGAAACCTCTGAAAGTGCTGAGCACAAGTACCACTACTTTGCTCAAGAAATGTCTCCTCCTCCAATGACTAAGCCGTAGACAACCACCATGAATTCTCCACCGCTCTGACAAGACGTTCTCTAAGGCTAGGGCTACATAATGATTTTGGCTGCAATTCCTGTTGCACCATCAAAGATTGTGGGGTCGCCCTGCGGCTCCTTCACAAATGTTAGTGAATGGAGTCACACCTTATGCCATGACCCCAACTTCTAGTCACAAAAAAGTTGAGTACAGTGCAACTATTTTCTAAAACAATCCTAGATATGTCCATTTTGAAATAAAGTTTGCATATATATGTATATATTATGTATATATGTTACACCTTGTCTAATACACCACAGCTGCAGTGGAGTCAACCATGTACATACATTACTTATCCTGCACTAATTCTGAGTTACATTCTGTATTATACTCCAGAGCTGCACTCGCTATTCTGCTGGAGAAGTCACTTAGTACATGTATTACATCACTGAATAATGGAGGGGGCAGCTATTTCTTTCTTTGTAAGATTACTGTACAGTGTCTGCATTAAATTATCCTTTCCAGTGTAACTATCAGCAGAGCACATTCTGTGAAGGCTCTGAACCAGCAGGGAATGCTGGAAGGCAAGTACCATCAGATAAGACTATCTGGTGATCTCTGCATACCTAAAGTGTATCATTCTCCAGCATGGAGCAAAGAGAAAGATACCATAAGTCAAGCCATTGAACTGAACTGATGCAAAAAGGACACAGCTGCCTGCACAGTGTGTAGATCTGATATTTCCGTTATTCAGTTTGATTTCCTTTCTATTAAGAGCTGGAATGTTTACCACCAACCGAACCTGGATGGACCTAGTGTAGAGCGAATACTTCTCTAACCTGGTCGGCAAATTGTACATCCCCATAGCATTTATTCTGGATGACAGCAAAACGCTCAGCAATGTGGTTTCCAAAAATGCAGATATAACATGATCCAGATAAGGATGCAAAAAACACAACAGCCAACCAAATAACTGAAAGCAGGCGCAAGCAGGGGGGATGTGCTGCAACACTGTCATCTAACATACCTAATACACCTGATAGAAGCTCATAGGCTCCAAACATGGCTTTTGTGAGAGATTGCACCAAGTTGTACATTCATCTGGATCCCCATCTGATACAAAGCAGAGTCACCCATTTATGTCCCCAAAATAATTTCAATGCACACTAAGGTAAGTTATAGGAATGTGGAGTTGTCCTGTGACATTAGACAGTATGCAACTATGCATTTCAAGAGCTGAGCCAATATATTCCATTACACTCCATTTATAGCAATAAGGACAGCCCCCTATCATTCAGGACTATGCCACAAGAAGCCCAGGGACACAGTCCATAATGTCTTTTTCCCAGTATAAGTCCAGTCTCAGCAGCACCCACATACTGGCTTAGGGCCCGGTTACAAACAAAGCTCTGATTGTGGGTCAGAGCAAAAAAATTCCCATCTGTGCCACGCCCCCCCTCTAAAATACCTCCCTGAGCCAGTATCAGCTGTGCCCAAAAATATATTAAATGCTAGTCATAGCCTCAAGTCACCTAGCCCTACACTGAGCTCACATAACAGGATGCCATTCCCGGGACCCTCCATACACTACAGCTACATATGCAGTATTTCTTAGTGATGTCACATTTCCATGCTCTGCAGCGCCCCCTTTTCTGGTTGGGACCTATAGCTCTGCTCATTCCAAGGTCTAAGGTGATACTAAAGACTGCTTCTGTCTTTAGGTGTATTCCCTAGTGTATAACTACAGGATTTGTTTTAACGTATACAGGGGTACCTTGGCCATGACTCCTATTGTGACTGCAAATACATATCACACACTTTTCATTATCTATACCTCTATAGAAAATGTACCTGATCCCTATACATTGACAAATAGATATGCCAAGGCAAATCATCCTGGCCCACACCAAATGAACCTGAATAAACCAAATGTATCACTATGGCCATGTTCAGTGTATGCACCAGGGCTATCCCAGCAGACATGATAAAGTGTGAACAGAGCCTTATACAGACAGTGCAGCAAAAGAGAGGAAAGAGAGGTTAATATATATAATGGTGCATAAATGTCCTGATTTAGTGTGACAAACTTAATAGGCATGTTATATACAAGACAATAACATAAGGGTTTTTAGGGGAAATACTTTTAATAAGCTGGTAGGACCCTGTAAAATGTGCAAAGGAAATTTCAAAGCAAATAAGCAGAATATGAGACCTAATGGTCTGACTGTGTGCTGCAAATTCCTGTGACTGAGGGATGGTCTGCGGACACATTCAGTTATAGCTGGTATTAAAGAGGCCTGTGTCCGGGCAGGATGCACCCGGCATCATGACACTCAAAGCTTCCAACTATACAACATGAATGTGGATGACTGTTGGGTTATTACAGTATGTTCCAAGTCTTTGGGAAACATAATGTTAGTTATTGCCCTTCATGTATAACAGATAAACCACAGTTCCCATTATGCCCTGCAAGTCAGAACAATCCAGCAACTTAGACTGGGGATGTACAGAGACTTAAAGTCTAACTAAACTTTCGGATAACTTTTTATTTTCTGGAAGTATTTGTGCCATTAATACACGATGCAATATACTTCATTAACAAATGTTGGCTCCTTTCTGTGAAACCCTGCATTTACTCATTACCTAACTTCTCTATTGACAGCTATCCCCTGCTTCTCCTTGTATCCATGTTGGGGCTATGTGAAATAAAGAGAAAATAAGGGGAGGGTCTTGGCAGCATTTAGGGGGCTATTATTTAGAGCAGAGAGTAGCAGGAGAAAACAACACCCCTAAAGCCTTTTCAAGTTAATTTGTAAAAGAAGAAAACATTGATGTTCATGAAAAGGGAGCTGCAATGAGAATAAGGCTAAGGCCCCATGGGCCGTAATCGCAGCGCTAAATCGCTGCGGAAAGAACCGCGGTGTGAACACATTGAGGTTCTTCCCGCAACGTTTTTAAGAGAAAGTTCACAGAGTTTTCCTCTAGGAAACCTGTGGACCCCATAGACTATAATGCAGTCCATCTGGTTTCAGTTCGGTTTCCGCCCGGAAAGGGCGAAAAATGCAGAGATTGGAACAGAATACTCATACGGAGTACATACGCAGATGTGAACTGAGCCTGAGAGTGATGACAATGAAATAAATAAAAAATACATAGAATAAGTCAGTCCTCACGGTCCTCTGGAAAAATACATTACGAGAGATTTATCAAAAATGGAGTTTTCGATGCTAGTCCTGACATGATTACTTTTTTGTGAAGTGGCATGGAGTACAATTCAGTGAAAAGTATTTAATATCACAATTATACATATATGACTTTTCTTATGCATAGAGATTGCTTTATGTGATCTTCCTAAAAAAACAAAAAAACAAAAAACAACGAGAAATACGAGGGAAGAAATGCAACATTCAGTTATATATGAATCTCCTGAAGCTGTATGCTGAGGACCCAACTACTTTGCATTACTCATTTTTATCTGTTAATCCTGTACAGTTATGTCCAGGGGATGAAGGGTTAATCTGGAAGCACTCAGCAGAACAAACTGCAGAGCCATCAGAACTAGCGGGGCGCAGACAATGGGATGTCAGAGAACATGGATTTTTCCCTTTTCTCAGCTACAAAATCTGAAGGGTGGGATAGAACAGACGGAGAGGAGAAGTCTGAAACGCAAACTCAGCGCTCTGATCCATAGCCACTTCGCCCACGCTAGCCACACCTAGCTCTTATTGGCTGCAATCCGTTAACAGCCACCAAATCCAAAATACATACAAAAAATATAACGAAAGGCAGATTTTTCAATCTGCCTCTGATTTAGAGGGTTGCTAAACTGAACTTCTATGTAAATATATATTAAAAGGCTTGTCTAATCCGGACAGCCCCCTAGACGATGAGCTGGTGACCGTCATACAATTTCTGGTGTATCTGTAGAATTACACAGTAGTAACCATTGAGTCCATCACAGCAAAACCCTCTCTTCGCAATAGACATACATGGTAGGAACTCTCCTCTACCCAAATGATTCCTGTATGTCTTTAAATGGTCACTAAGACTTATTTTTCCACCACTTTATGGTGCACACCTGGCGGACCCCCATTATAGTTAATCGGGACTGCTGGTCTCCATGTGTAACTGCTGTTTCAGGGGTTGATTCCTCTCAAGTCTGCACACATACATCTGCAAACTTTTGCTGTATGCAAAAAGACTTAACGTTCTGTACATCTCACAGCTTACAAGTTGCTTGACTGTGTTTATTTACGCTGTATGTGCAGTACAGTGCTCCTGGATCTCCTATATTATGATCACTTGGGCTTTTCTCAGCTATTTGTTTGCTACTGTACAGTTACTCCTGGCAAAATTACTTATAAATCAACCAGTAGCATCAGTAATGGATATAGGAGGGGAGGGACAAATGCAAAATGTGCTGCAGCCATAATGTGAACATTAGCCATAGAAAAACTGCCAAGACACCATGTATGTCATAAAACAGACTGCACATAATTCAGAAAAAAAAGTGAACTGGTTCAGATAAGTTGTTGGGGAGTAAGTGATAATAATATTGCTGATTGCTTCCAATTAAGCTAGTAACATTGCATTATATAGATAAGAACAAGGTAGGTAAGTATTGGTTACTATTTCTCAGTGTTTCAGGTCAGAACAGACGTGAAGTTCCCACTGACTTCAGGTCACCGTGTAGAAATGTATTACCATTGTGTTAATTATACAGTATACAGGATATGCCAAATGTCAACAAGACACAGCCCTGCAGACAAACAGCACATCATGACATTCTGCACGGATTCATGGGTGAACATACATGGCGTAGTGCAAATAATAAATCACAAATTAAACTTTTAATTCAGCAACAGATTTTATTATGGGCTTTCATCCCATGGATCTCACACACTGAACTTTATATATTATTCTAGCCATCATGTTTGATAATGGAGCATCCTATAGATGCCAAATTAAAGGAATTTTAGTTAAAATATATCAGGACAATGCCCTCTTATCATATTTAATGATAATTGTCTAATACAATCGGTGTTAAACATTATGTGGACAGGATTTTTTTTTTCTTTACCGACCATACAGGCTACTCTATGCAAGGAAAAACTTTGATAGCAGGGCCTTGTTCGCATCTAGTCCACAGAGCATGATGTCAGTGGCTGCTATCCCAAAAATGACTTCCAAGGACAGCAGGGTGTTCTGGACCCAATATATATAGATACTCCCCCCATTCACATGATTGAGTTTCAGCCATGAAACTCAGTCCATGTATATGCCGCATTTACCAGCCCAAACAGTATGCAGGGAGAAGGACTCCTAGCATTATATATATCCATGCATCCCAGTGATATACCATTACAGTACGAGACAGCATGTCACTGAGAAACAGGAAAGCCTAGTAGCATAAATAACTATGATGGTAGGATTCCCTAAAATAATCACTCCATATCGTAAATGGGGGGAAAATTGTTCAATTAATCATGATTTTCATTTACGTCATAGTCGCCTCGCCCTATTTTGAAATGATTTTGTTCTGTGTAGGTTCCCTCCAAATAATAAAGTCAATTTAGCAAGGATCAAAAGGTGTTGTCTAAAACATCCCAGTTTCTAAATCCAGAATGTTCCTCACTATGGATGATAAAACAAACAATATAAAGCAACATATACCAATCTAGGTTTTGTATATAACATGGGAGCTTCTTATTAATAAACCTTTTTTACTTCCAGGGAACAAAGGCCTCATCTGGAGAGCTACCCTGGCAACTAATGGTGACTGCACCCTGTTTAATGCATGGCAAACTCACACAATCTTGTGAAGATAATGAAATTTATAGCTCATAATGCATGAAAGCTTAAGGAAGGCGGCTCTATACAAGCTGAGGTTTATATGCATAGATATATAGGAGCGGCCCCTGTCCCCACCTCAATCATATGGACAGCTTCTGGTTGGTCACGTTCCTCCAACTTCAGAATAGTGAATATCATCATGTACATGCACACTGGAAGTATCATGGGAAGCATGGTGGCTCACTGGTTAGCACTGCAGCGCTGGAGCCCTGGGTTCAAATCCTGCCAAGGACAACATCTGCAAGGAGTTTGTATGTTCTCCCCGTGTTTGCGTGGGTTTCCTCCCACAATTCAAAGACATACTGATAGGGAATATAGATTGTGAGCCCTATATGGAACAGTAACTGTCAATATCTGTAAAGCGCTGCGGAATATGATGGCGCTACAAAAATAAGCATCCTATTAATATTATAAATGTGAAATGTTTGTGAGTTTGTGACTTTGGATGTTCGGATGTTTGGCGGTCAATCACGCAAAACCCGCTCCACCGATTTGGCTGAAATTTTCCACAAACATAGTTAATAGACCTGATTGCGCAATAGGCTACTTTTGCACACAATAACCCACATACATTTTCCATAAGAATCCCACAAAAAACAAACTGACATCACCATCTCTGCAATCTCACACACTTTGGACCATAGCAAGCCCCTAAACTTCACATTGCCCCCTACAGCCTAGCCCATACACTCACATTCACATATACTTTCCCACTTTCACCCTCACCTTCACCATCCTGCAGGAGCCTACCTCTGTCACTCTCCAGACCAGCCATGTTTGCCGACCCCCACCGCTGGGAGGATCCGCGGCACCGCCCACCACACTACTCCACTAGCTTCACAGGAGCATGCGCACTTTGCACACATAAAGAACGTGTTACTAGCATGCCACCATTTTGCACCTCCACCTTAGGCCGCAGCACGCGAAATCCTGCCTCCAGCCCGCAACAGTACCCGACGCCACTATTACCTCCCTGCTGTCTCCTCTGCACGATCCAACCACCAGCTCGACACTGGTAAGTACATACGTACGTATGCCATAGCCCTTCCCTTACACAATCGCGCATACACTGAGCTACTCCCGTCATGTCTCCGGTTCCTGCCAACTTTGCATCCTCCGCCGCCTTCTCTTACCTGTCCCGCGCTCCCGTCTGTCCCTCGCTGCACGGAGGCATCCTCCTGCTCATCTCCGCCGCCTACACTGGGCTAGGCTGCCGCCGCGAAGGTTCCTATAGCAGCCGCTACCTCTCCCACGCCTCCCACACAGCTCAGTGTGTCCAGGCTGCTGCAGGCTATGCTATGTAGCCTGCAATAGCACTGGCACGATTATGCAATACATAGCAATACATTACGATTGCAATGCATTGCATTGTTCAGGACACCCCCTGCTGGTGTACAACGGTATTGTTTTGCAAGCTGCTGGATGCAGCCTGCAAACCTCATTAGCATTAAAATAAAAAATAAATACTGTGAAACACACACATTAAGGGCTAGTTCACACGTGAGTAATAGGGGAGGTTTTTGACAGCGGATTTCGCGTCCAAAACCTCCCCTTATAATGGTGGTCTATGGAGACCGCTGGGCTTCTGTTCTCCGCTAGCGGCGAGCTGCTGCTAGCGGAGAAAAGAAAGGACATGTCCTTTCTTCAGGCGGAAGCCGCGCTGTCTCAGTCGCGCGGCTTCCGCCCCCCGCAGCTCCCTCCTATGACGGCTCATTCACTTGAGCCGACAGCAGAGGGTTAAGCCGCGACAGCGATGGTCGCGGCGGACGGGTTTTGACAAGAGAGAGACGCGGCTCGCCGCGTCTCTCTCTGTGTCAAAACCCGCGCGGGCAGTTCACGTGTGAACTAGCCCTAACTATCTCCGCCTCCGAAATCTCCCACTCTACTAACTAAACTAAACATTACGCCTGCATACACTCACACTATTAGGCAATGCATTGCATTATTCAGTGCACCCCCTGCTCTTCTTCTCACCCACTAACCGCCCATGTATTTGCTGCAAATACACGTCTACAAATACACGTGTAAGGGTCCATTCACACGGCGTAACACGGCGCTCATTTGGTGCTTATTTTTACGCCGAGCGCTGCATTATGGGAGCGTTTGCGCCGCGCTATTTACGGTGCGCGTTTACGGTCGCATGTACGCGGCGTTAATGCAGCGTAAACCCGATCGTAAAATTTCACCCGCGACTCGATTTACACACTTCTATAATCACTGCAGACGAAGTCGCGGGTAGCAGCTAGTAATAAATAAATAATAATAAATATCCCAAGGCATAGAAATTATTATAACAGGGCACCCAGGAGACTCACTAAACAAGTGATATTTTGTGGCTTAAAGGAAATGTCTACTTGGACAACAATTCACAACATTCCACAGATAAAATCTCCATACAATGCTGAGTACATATTCTTTCACATTTGTCATGTACTGTTTCTGAGTTGCATATTGGGTGCTGCTTTCCAATTTACCACCAGAGCTAAAATTCACAAGGCTTTATAGTAAGACCGACAATACAGAGCAAAGCTGTGAGAACACATGACAACAGTAGAGTAGATCCAAACTGCTGTCTGTTTCCAATGGCAACCATCATTTTAACAGTAACTTTGGATAATATTGTAGAAGGCAAACTTAAGCACAAATACAAAAACTTAAAACAAACAAACAAAAAAATTCCTTGTAAAAGGAGCACCAGGCCAGACTATCCTGAAGGAGTTAACCTCGGGCAACAAATTCTCTCTATGCAAAAATGCAGAGATGCAAATCAGGTTAAAAACCACGAAAATAAAAACCAATGCCGTGCTATAACACAATCCAGATATTCAATGCAAGGCATTTACTTTAGCTCCTTGTCTATGTGACTTCTAAATCCAGATACAGCGAAAGTTAACCCCAAATACAGCAGTCCAAGAACCTGAGCTAGTGGATGTTGTCTGATAAGGTTAAATTGTCCAAAACAAAATAATGGATGGTTAAGCCGCAGCGAAAAAGCACTGCAGAAAAAACCATAGTGGAAACGCATAGCATTTTTTTCCTGCTGCACTTTTCCCATAGATGACAACATCAGAGTTAGGCTGCGGCCCCAAGTTGCGGAAACTCAGGTTCTTTTGTTGGAGATTTTTCTGCAGTTTTTTGAGCCAAACCTAGGAAAGGCTAAAAAAGGAATGGGAAATTTATAGGAAGTTCTTATATTTCTCTCTTCTGCTCAATCCACTCCTGCCTTTGGCTCAAAAAAACACAGCAAAATCTGCAACAAAAAAATCTGCGTTTCTGCAACGTGGGGCCTCAGCCTTTTCCGGGCAAAAAAGGTCTTCAGGGTGCAGTTGCCTTTGCTCTGGTCATTTTGCTAGATGGGAAAAAAGTGAAAACTAAAGACTATTTTGTAGGAGCTACAATTGTAGTGGTATTTTTTTACCGCCATGTTTCAGGTAGGTGAATTGTAATTTGCTTCTTGTTTTGAGTTTGGTTGAAAATAACAGCTGTACACAATCATAAATTATGGCATAGTTTGCACCAAAAAAACACCGTCTAGCATGCTGTGTGCCACATTTATCATGTGTCTTGACAATTTCTAGACCCTTTACCAACTTCACTGAAAAGGAGAGTGACCGTGTGGGAAAGGGGCATGGCTTAAGTTGTTCCTCTGTGTGCCAAAATGCACCAAGAACTTTTAAGCCAAGTAATACTAGAGTAAGTAGTAAGACTAGACAGCACACAGCATTAGACTTTGATAAATTTTATGCAGTTTAAGGCTAAGGCTCCACGTAGCAGCGCACAGCAAAAAAGCGCTGTGGGAAAAACTTCAGCAACAACGCATCGCATTTTTTCCCGCAGCACTTTTCACAGAAAGTTTGCAGACTTTCTGCTTCAATTATACCTATAGGGAAACCACCAGTATTTCCGTAGATATAACTGACATGCGACAATGCAATGGAAACCGCGGTAATTCCTTTTTGTGTATTTTTATGCAATGTGTGGATGGGATTCGCTAGAATCTTTGCAGGAACTGTAAAACACTGCAGTTTTTGCCTCAACCTAAAAGTGTTCAATCTTTTTGCAACTAGAAGACGTGGTCGCAGCACCTTAAGGGTCAAACTGAGACTCCATTTACTAGCAATAGTGAAGGAAACAGGATGATCCAGCAACCTTTGGTCACACACAAGGAGTCATGGCCAAAGTTGATGTAGCCCTAGCCTAATAGATAGTCAGCTCCTTGGACCATCTGACATAGCAAAAGTAGTCCACTGAAGATAAGTGAAGCTTTACTTTACAGCGACTCTTTTACTGTAGAACTGCATGCAGCTTTTACTATATATCTCACCTGTATGGTAATGTCCAGTAAACCAGAGGTATTCAGTTTAATGGTTGTTATCATGTACTACTCACTACCGCAATTACAAACTGCATGCAGTTCTTTATCAGAAAAGCAGTGTAAACCCAGCCTTAGGGCTTGTGATTGTCCAGCACTGCAGGTCCAGACATGTTTACCATCTCTGCATCCATCTCTTAAGCTATTTTGAAAATAGCTGCACATATATATATTTAGGCCTGAAACATTAGCTAAAAGCGAATATATAGCCTGCCTAAAAATACCGCCTCATAGATGTGATAAGCACTGACCCAGATCACCACGCCTGTGCACACTCAATGTGTTTGTGCTTTTGGTCTCTTCCTCTAAACTGGAAGAGCTTTGTACATTTATCCCTTGTTATTCCCTTTGTACATTTATCCCTTGTTATTCTCAGTATGCTCAGTTCTATATCAAACTACACCAAAATGGCGCTAGGACATGCGCGGTACCGCTCTGAACGGAGTGGACCTGCGCATGCACGAGATTTCAACTGCAGGTCTGGGCGGACAAAAACAAAACAAAACATTTACCATGGACGTGCAACTACATCATAAATAGAAAACACAGTAAGGGTCCACTCACACGGAGTAAACACATGTTCATTTTGGCAAAATACACATGTAAAGAATACACGTGTAAAAATAAGACTCCCATTGACTTCAATGACATTTGACGTGTTTTTTTATGTGGTTTTTTTTATGGTTTTTTTTTACATGTGTAAAAAATAATGTCATTGAAGTCAATGGGAGTCTTATTTTTACACAAATATTTTTTACATGTGTATTTTGCCAAAATGAGCACGCGTTTACCCCGTGTGAATGGACCCTAAAACTTGTCTAAAAAAAAAAGAAACATTTGTGAAAAATACATGGAAAAAAAAGTGCAGATGATAAATAATGGGATTAAATCAGCCAAGGAATCTGCAGGAATCATTTTTCAGCAACCTTAAACAAATAGTGGCTGTCGCGGCCCTCATTGAAAACAATGAGAGGGGAATCCAGTCGGAATTTGAAGCTAATTTTAAATCGAAATCTGTCTCAAAATCAACTGCGTATTCATTTATGTGAACTTTTCCTGAGGATCTGTGTCCTATGCTGCATGCCTAAGGTGTGACAGTCGCATGCAGCCATCATTATTGGTGCAATTCTACTGTATAGTCATGCCAGTGTTGGTAAATGTGGGTTGGGTGTTGGCTATATTTGGCATTCACAATACGAGGATGCAGCCTTAGACAAATCATACAGTTTACTTCATGCAAGATCTGTGCAGTGAAGCCTGACAAATTCTAAGCGCAGCTCTGAAGTATAATGCAAGATGTAACTCAGGCTCAGTACAGGATAAACAATGTAGACAGTGATTTCACCAGCAGAATAGTGAGTGCAGCTCTGGAGTATAATACATGAAGAGTCTGCAACCTTTACATAAATCAGCTGGATGACCCTGCGCCAAATTGGAAGTTAGGACCTGAGGTAGATTTCCAATACAACTTGCGCCAAAAACAACAGCCTTGTGCTAAATGTACACCACAATATCATCCCGCTATGCCAGAACACAGGCGTGGTGGGATTGATGAATTTCCCCCCAATGACTCCAGCTGTGGAACAGTGAGTACAGCTCTGGAGTACAATACGGGATGTAGCTCAGGGCCTGTATAGAATATGCAATGTGATGTATGTAAACAGACACTTACATTTAGTACAATACAGGATGTCACTCAAGATCAGTACAGGATAAGGTGATATATAGTCGCATGTCTGCTGGGTTTCTAACAGGTGAGTAATATTGACATTATCAGTTTAGATATATTCCGGACATACAAATGCAAACGGTTTCCTCTTTTATTCTTAGCACAGATGGGTCTGCACAGGGAAGTTGTCATCTTAGCAGGCTGAGAATGCAAATACCGCTGGCACCTGTTATATCTTTTGTTACTATCACATTGGTAAAGGAGACTGCACTGCTGTCCAGTAACTATCTGAACCCTGACACAAGGTGCAGCAATACATACAGCTAGAGACTCTGGGTCACCAGTCCTGGCTTATTCTAAACTGGCCCCTGCCCAAATTAAACATGTTTCTTTCCTCTCAGGGTTTTAGCAGCACAACACAGTCCTTCCCACGCTAGGATTCCAAGTCTGTGCCCTCTCCACTGAAGGGATTTCATGTCAGTCCGGCACTTGGGGCATTCTGGATGATGCCACTGATCTCCTTTCTGAGGACAGAACTGACCATTCAAAGCGCCAACAACTCTCTCAAATTCAGCGACCAGAGAGCAGCAACCCTCTCAATTTTATACAAACTATACGGAACACCTTACAGAAAACCAGTGCAGAAAAGTCATTGTGTCTTTGTCATCTTAAAAATTCTACTAAATCTGATTGTGGGAAAGCCGTGTGACAACCAATAATGCCACCTTTACTGCTCTTACAGAAGATGCCACCAGTCTTGATGTCAAGGGACATATACAAAGACACATTTACAGCTCAAGGTTTAGGAAAGTTGGGTGACATTGCGGCATGAGCTGTTGTAGTGAATACATAGTTTTTCATGTATACATATTGCAGATACTGGCACAGTACCCGACACATTGCACCCTAGAAGTGTACTCAGGATAAAATAAAGAAACGGTCAAGACACTGACAAAACCTAAGTGTGTACAAAGTGATAGCACAAGGCACACAAGTCACATTATATAGAGATCACACATGGCAGCAATACAATGTACACAGAGTCTGCCCAACACAATACACATGAAGGCATAGAAGTGTCACTAATCCGAACACTTAATACACAAGACCTCACACACCTAAGCAACATAGGACAGCACAAACATGACAGTGACAAAATATAAGACACATTGCATGTCACATTGAACTGCATACATATAAGGCTAGGGCTACCCAGAGATTTTGGCTGTGACTCCCATCATGTGACCAAACACTGCAGAGTTGACTTGCGACTCCTTGACTTATGTTAGTGAATGGAGCTGCATTGCGTCCTGAAGAGTGGCACAACTGCGACTTCTAGTAACAAAAAGGTCAAGCAATGTTCAACCTGAAGTCACAATCGAAGCACTCGTGGGGTCACAATACAACTCCATTCTCTAACAAGATCACACAATTGAAGCTGTGGCCAAAATCATGATATCCTAATAGTGGCACAAAATACACAGAGGTTATACTCAGTGCAACATAATACACCACAAGTTGTATATATGTAACACTGATATAAATATCACAATATACATAAAGTAACAGCGACATTGTACACCATACACATATCACAGACAAACATCACATTCAACTACATTTAAGATGCACACGAATAACAGTGACACAAAGGTCACAATCAGCTAAACACGATATACCACAAGTGTCGCTGAGTACACACAGGTCACACATACAAATGATTGTCATACAATATACAATACAAGTGTTACTGTACATCAGAAGAGAGAGATCACAGACACAGCACAGTATGACACAGGTCACACATACACCATCGTCACACAATGTACAACACAAAAGTAATACAAGTGATATAGTGTACATCACAAGAGAGATGACAGGACAGTATGACACAGGTCACAGACAGGACACACAGCAGGCACTGACACAACAGAGCACTAGACACACCATGGACATAACACAACAGCCCCAAGTCACTACACACCACAGACACAACTCAGCACTTATACTAATAAACTGTAGGACAGGAAAGTCACCTTATACACAGGGTACCATCACACACAAGGTGACACAGACACAACACACTATCAAAGTTGCAGCAGACAATACACACTATATAGCATATGACAACACTGCACAGCACTCACACTCCCTCACAACATCCCGCCAGCTCCTGCACAAGTTACTGGCAGTGCTAGACAGGTGAGACCGGAGCCGTGTGACAATATGTATGTGTCGTTGTCCCCCCTTTCCTGTGCTGGATGACCCCGCCGCCAGTGCCCCATTCCCCAGGCAGTGCCCCTCACCATGTCTCCGGCGCCGTTCTCTCCTCCGCTCACCTCGCTGCCATGTTCCGGAGTAGCGCGAGCCCCAGAGCAGCGGCACAGCCCCGCCCCCTCCTCACTACTGCCGAGACCTGAGGGGACGAGGGGGGATGAGGTGGCCGGCGGCGCTGACCCCAGCCCAGCACAGAGGGACAACCACAGGTACCAGCACGTTAGTCTGAGGGAGGTCTGAGGTCATATACATGCTGTGCTATGTGTGGCCATGTCATTCTGCACTAGCTGAAGAACTACAAGTTACAAACCTGTGTGGTATCTTCAGGTACTCGATTTAATAAAGAATACTGCCTCACAAGTTATTACTAGTGCAGAAGTACAGTATATACCATTGTGCAGTGTATACCATTGTGTATAGAATCAGAGGTACAGTATATACCATTGTGCAGTGTATACCATTGTGTATAGGAGCAGAGGTACAGTGTATACCATTGTGTATAGGAGCAGAAGTACAGTGTATACCATTGTGTATAGGAGCAGAAGTGCAGTATATACCATTGTGTATAGGAGCAGAGGTACAGTATATACCATTGTGTATAGGAGCAGAGGTACAGTGTATACCATTGTGTATAGGAGCAGAAGTACAGTATATACCATTGTGTATAGGAGCAGAGGTACAGTGTATACCATTGTGTATAGGAGCAGAAGTGCAGTATATACCATTGTGTATAGGAGCAGAGGTACAGTATATACCATTGTGTATAGGAGCAGAAGTACAGTATATACCATTGTGTATAGGAGCAGAAGTACAGTATATACCATTGTGTATAGGAGCAGAGGTACAGTATATACCATTGTGTATAGGAGCAGAAGTACAGTGTATACCATTGTGTATAGGAGCAGAAGTACAGTATATACCATTGTGTATAGGAGCAGAAGTACAGTATATACCATTGTGTATAGGAGCAGAAGTACAGTATATACCATTGTGTATAGGAGCAGAAGTACAGTATATACCATTGTGTATAGGAGCAGAGGTACAGTGTATACCATTGTGTATAGGAGCAGAAGTGCAGTGTATACCATTGTGTATAGGAGCAGAGGTACAGTGTATACCATTGTGTATAGGAGCAGAGGTACAGTATATACCATTGTGTATAGGAGCAGAAGTACAGTATATACCATTGTGTATAGGAGCAGAGGTACAGTATATACCATTGTGTATAGGAGCAGAGGTACAGTATATACCATTGTGTATAGGAGCAGAAGTACAGTGTATACCATTGTGTATAGGAGCAGAAGTACAGTATATACCATTGTGTATAGGAGCAGAGGTACAGTGTATACCATTGTGTATAGGAGCAGAAGTACAGTATATACCATTGTGTATAGGAGCAGAAGTACAGAGTATACCATTGTGTATAGGAGCAGAAGTACAGTATATACCATTGTGTATAGGAGCAGAACTGTGCAGTGTATACCATTGTGTATAGGAGCAGAAGTGCAGTATATACCATTGTGTATAGGAGCAGAAGTACAGTATATACCATTGTGTATAGGAGCAGAAGTACAGTGTATACCATTGTGTATAGGAGCAGAAGTACAGTATATACCATTGTGTATAGGAGCAGAAGTACAGTGTATACCATTGTGTATAGGAGCAGAAGTGCAGCGTATACCATTGTGTATAGGAGCAGAGGTACAGTATATACCATTGTGTATAGGAGCAGAAGTGCAGTGTATACCATTGTGTATAGGAGCAGAAGTACAGTATATACCATTGTGTATAGGAGCAGAAGTACAGTGTATACCATTGTGTATAGGAGCAGAAGTGCAGCGTATACCATTGTGTATAGGAGCAGAGGTACAGTATATACCATTGTGTATAGGAGCAGAGGTACAGTATATACCATTGTGTATAGGAGCAGAAGTGCAGTGTATACCATTGTGTATAGGAGCAGAAGTACAGTGTATACCATTGTGTATAGTGCAGAAGTACAGTGTATACCATTGTGTATAGGAGCAGAAGTACAGTGTATACCATTGTGTATAGGAGCAGAAGTACAGTATATACCATTGTGTATAGGAGCAGAAGTACAGTATATACCATTGTGTATAGGAGCAGAAGTGCAGCGTATACCATTGTGTATAGGAGCAGAGGTACAGTGTATACCATTGTGTATAGGAGCAGAAGTACAGTGTATACCATTGTGTATAGGAGCAGAGGTACAGTGTATACCATTGTGTATAGGAGCAGAAGTGCAGTGTATACCATTGTGTATAGGAGCAGAAGTACAGTGTATACCATTGTGTATAGGAGCAGAAGTACAGTGTATACCATTGAGGGCACAGAGGAAGCAATGCAGAGATAATCAACTTTTTATATATGTAAATCAGCCTATAAGTGCTCGGGGGCGTGGCCTGATCTAACTCGTGTATCTATAGACAGCTGTGAGACTGGCAGAGAATGAATTATCATATGCAAATCTGGTAAATTAGATCCCGCCCCCTGTGCACTTGAAGGATGACTTGAATATTCATAAAAATATAATCTCTGCGTTGCCCCATTGGTTTGTGGCCACAACGGTATGTTTTTCTGCTTCTTTTAAGGGCCCCTATATGGCCCTATTATTGGTTTGGGAGGCATTTCAGACCTGCTATATGCCCTTTAAGGCCCCATACGTAGAGATCAGATTTTTCCAGTTTGTGCGCCAGCCAGATTTCTGGGCATGAACTCAGTCTGGAGACACAGATTCCCTGCATCATAGTCAGGGTCATTTAACTCATTGATGGGCCAAGTGCAAAAGTTCCCCCAATATTGTTCTCTCCCCCCATAGGACGCCAATGAGCTGAAATTGAAGGAGCCAAGAACAGTGGGACAGCAAATGCAGGACCGTCCAGCTGTCCATTACCATAGGACCTAGTGCAAGTGCACCATTGGTTAAACTGGCCCTGATCATAGTGATCTAGGAGTCCCTTCCTCACTATGTCTCCACTCTATTGTACTGTATATAGTATAAGACAATAGAGATGTGGAGAGTCAGGGATTCCTGCATCACTATGATGCAGGGGTCTGGGTCACTAGATTGAGACAAAAAATCTGGTTGATGTATTGGGCCAGATTTTACTGATCATACTCCTCCGTGTGCATGGCATGTGACCACTGAGGACAATCAGGAAGGGAACGGAAAATCACAGCTGGTGAGGACTTCCACCACAAGAAAACAGTGGAGCAGGAGCAGCAGGACCCCTGGCGCTGAGTGGCATCATGGACAGATGAGTATGTTTTGTTTCTTTCACCTTCCCCAGCCTAATATAAAATATATATATATATATATATATATATATATATATATATATATCCTGGACAACCTCGTTAAGGAGTTTTTAAAAATCTATAGGACAGTGCTGTATTACCTACACTCACCACTACAGTGTATACTGTAGCAAGTGATCTAATATTGATGGCCTACCCTTTAAGGCAATTTCATAAAGTGAGATAACGCCTTTAAGCAACTCTTTAATATTGTAACTGGTGGAAGGAGCCCTGCAGCTGTGGTAGTAAGGGTTCAATCTATGACTATGACATCATCAGAGATATTGTAAAATGCTAGCAAATATCAGTGGGGTAGCTATAGGGTGGCCACCTAAAATTCCTCTTCATTCTCCGCCATGTGAAAATACCCTTACTAATTTCACACAGGTGTGAGGCCGTTCGCGTTCCACCTCTGGTAACTGGACCCCAAAAAAATTTCTGACTCCTTATGTTGTTATTCATTGTAACTGTAATTGGATTGCGCTATTGGTCACCTGGTCACAAAAGGCTCCTCCCTCACTCCCTCTCAGATTCCTTCTTTCTCCATCTGCTTCATAGAGGAAAACATGCTTAAATATATGTCTGCTGTGCAATATGGAAGTAGCTAGCTTCTCCTCCGCTCTAGATCAGTACAGCTTGTTATCTATGGGCTAAACACTGGATTTTTACCAAACAAATGCAGAGATTTTATAGTCCAAAATGAAAGACAAGATCTTGAACGGATTTTCTGCATATCTCTCGAAATATATAAATTTGACTCTTTACAGCCTATGAGCCAATTGATCAAAAACTCTGTCTTCAACCAATATATAAAAAATGTATTCAGTAATTTCTTACTGCGACAAACAATATGGCTATACCATTCATCTATTAGATCTCGTTCACATATTATGGACGTGCTGTCCATGTTCTGTATTCATTTCAATAGGTGGATAACCTGGACCTATTTGGACGCAAATCATGGGAGTCAAATGGTCCATGTTTTTGCATCTGACAAACAGCCAAATCTGTGTTAATAAGGCCTAAGTATACAGACTAGGTGATTCAGGAGTCTGGGAAAGTTTTATGTGGGGTTTTAGTGGACATCATATAGATTATCACCAAGCTTTTCCAAGGCTGACCATGACCTAATATTCCAGATCATCTCCTGGCAACACAGCACACAGATGCCAGTTCTATACAAAGGATGGGAGCGCCACAAGTGTGACTTGGCAATAGGACAACAATGTATTAATGACAGCTTCCTGAAAGGAAATCTCTTTTAGTGATAAGGATGATGTCATCACTGAATATACAGTGTCCAGGGTGGGAATATGCAGGAAACACACAAAACAAATACACATGGGATTGTCCACATAAATTATTGAAGTGGTCAATGGGTTTCATTTTTTCCATTCAAGAGAATGACTAATGGCCCAGATATGAGTTTCTTATGCCACAAGAGATGGCTAACTACTGCTGTTATGTCCATAAGAATACCATCTTATCATTCATATACAGAATGACTCTACGTATACATTTGAGTCACTGTATATATGTTACTTTATTTTGTACTAATGTTAAAGGGGTTTCTGAATAGACTGTATATTGATGACCTTCCCAAAGGATAAGTCATCAATTCATCTATATCAGGCAGGTAGGGGGTCTGACACGTCTACCTATCTGTTGTTCTCAGCACAGCGTACATAGCAAGCAGTAGATGGCACTATATACAACCTATCAGCTATTTCACACTATTGCAGCATGATGGGAACTGAGCTACCATAGATCAGCATAGTCACTACACAGTCTATTCAACTGTCTACTTCCAGCTTCATATACAGATATCAGCTGATCAGTTGGGATGGCATCTGTGAAATACCCACCGATCTGATATTAATGACCTATCCTAAAGATAGGTCATCAATATCCAGTTATGGAGTACTCCAGATCTACACTATTCTATTAGTGGAGTCATTGGGCAGCATGGTGGCTCAGTGGCTAGCACTGCAGGAATCCTGAGATTAAATCCTGCCAAGGGCAACATCTTCAAGGAGTTTGTATGTTCTCCCTGAGTTTGCATGGGTTTCCCTCCACACTCTAAAGACATACAAGATTTTTCCGGGGGACCCCGTTATAATCCATGGGGTCTGTGGCTTCTCTGCAGGTAGCCGCTTTTTAAAGCAGATTAGGTTTCCATTATAGGGTTTCCCAAGCGGATCCCAGGAACAGAATCTCAATCACAGTTGTGAACCAATTGTAGGACTATGTTTCCTAATGCAGTCTTAATCAATGTCCCTGCTGTTGTGAGATCTGTTAGAATTATTAAAGTCCTTCAGCTTCTTCTGGCAAATCTTGGGTATTCCATCTGTACCAGCCATGGGCTGGTGGAAATTTCACCTATTTACTAGCATGAGTTATAGTAAATCTGACAGACTGAGGCTTGGTTCACATCTGCGCTCAGATTTCCGTTCGGGGGATTCGCTTGGGGACCTAATCCGCATAAAAAAAGGTTACCTAGGAAAACTACAGACCCCATAGACTATAATGGGGTCCTTGTAGTTTCTCTTCAGTTTCCACCCGAAAAGGGCGAAAAATGAGGAGAAAAAAGTGTGGAAAGGGGAACGGAATCCCCATACGAAGACTGGGCACAGATGTGAACCGAGCCTTAGACATCCCTGTTTTGATTCCTGTACACTCCAGCCACTGACTTTAAAAAGTTGCAAATTGCAAAATTTGTGCAAAAATTGGGCATTTATTTGCTTCACTGTGTGTAGAATTCCCCTTTAACAGCTGCATAGCAGAATAGGATATACACCAGCCACCGACGGCACTCCAGCTGCAGTGAAACTACAACTCCCAAAATGCTCCATTCACTTTCATGGGAGTTCCAAGTACAGCAGAACAAGTATGCATGCTGGGAGTTGTAGTTTTACAACAGCTGGAGTGCCAATGGTTGCCTACCCCTGGGATATAACATGAAAATATAGGCTACATAAGAGAAAAGATCAGTACAGATCAGGAAGCTTCAGTGACTCATAGTCTGTCCAACCTTATGATCACATACCCTTAATGGTATTGTTATTTTAATATTTCACTTGATTTTCTAGCTACATAATGGCCCGCAGAGGTTACCTGCTGTCACCCGGGCAGATAAACAATCTTCACCATAGCTCCCTACCAATACATTTATACAAGGAACAAAAACCCATTCATATCTCAACGGCTTAATGGACTGTTTACCTTCCACGGGTAGAAAGGTGGATTAGAGGCTTGGTTTCCCAGTATATCCCACAGGCTGGGCTGCTGTGCCCACAGAGTTGGCATCATAGTCAAGAGTCTACATCCTTTTAACCTCTGCTGTGCCTGACTATAATGTGACATCCTGATCAGGCCTGGAGTCAACACATGGCAAACCCAGGCAAATGCTGAGGCCTATTAGGATCAAGAGAACCCACTGTTCAGCTGAGAACTGAAAACATCAGTTTTATTTTAAAAAATCTTTTGCTAAACTTACTGTTGTATGTCTGCAACACCCTGTGTCTTAAAGTTTCCCCTCTCTGACCCCTTTGTAGCTGCTGTCTTCTCTTAGTTATGTATAGTACTTTTGTAACAGGCGGTATGTGATTGATAAGTGATGGATAGGCAGTCAAAGTTTTAATCCTGTTAATTTGCTAACATTTATTAGTCAATTTGTTTGTACATAATGTCAACCATTTACATCAGAGGTGTAGAGATAATGATGAATTTGCCCCAGTATGTGTACATACATTTCTTTACATTTCCTCTACTGATCCTGAGTTACATCCAGTATTATACTCCAGAGCTGCACTCACCTTTCTGCTTGGGGAGTCAGTCTCTCTCTCTATAATACATTACCTATCCTGTGGAACAGCTTGTATTAAATTCCAGAGCTGCGCTCATAATTCTGCAGGCTGCTTATAGAAAAAGTCTGCAAGCTTGAAAAAGACACCTGACCAGCTTAGCTGGGCCTCTATAATACAAGTTGTGTAGGTGGGGACAGTATAGGGTAAGTAATGTAATGTTTGTACACAGAGACTCCATGCAGATGAAGATGTGGAATGGACATAACCAAATATTCTGTAAGATTTTATCACTGCTTAATGCTGCACTTTCTTTCATTGCACATGGTGGTATTTAGATTACGGGCAATGCTCCTTCTATTGCAAACAAGGGATGTGCTACTGATCATGGAAACATACAGGGCACCGACAATCGTTCATTGTGATTAATCGTTAATGTGACCTTTTATTAGGGTTTGGTCACATGTTTCACAACCATAGGCAGCTGAATTCCTGGCCACCCGCAGTGGTCAGTGGCTGCCAATAATACTAAGGTGTTGACTTTAATCTTGTAGTGTTTTTGGCGACTGGATATTCAGCTGCATACATTTTCTGGAGGTTGTGGCTGTACTCTTACAGATTATTGCCCTATTTAAAGGAGCACTGATCAACTTGCTATCTTTAGTCAACGCTTGTTGTGGGACAAATAACACTCATGTAACAGGGCCTTTAGTATACAGTCAGGCGTGTGCAGCCTGTGTCTACCTCTTGTCTGAGGATGGCTGCCTTGCAGTCATCTCAAGGTCCATGTCCCTGGAATAGTCACAGAGACCCACATGGCCCCCTTCTGGGTGGGAAATATGCAAAGTTTGCAGACATTTCCTGTGCCCACAGCTGTGATAAAATAAACAGTCATGTCCCATGTGCTCCAATCTTATCACTTTCCCTACTTTCTTCTGTCACTGGGGCCAAGTCCTGTCCTGTTATCAAGGAGCCCCTGTCCTGTTAATCCCTCTAGAGTCTCCGGTGTATAGTATTAGGAAGCTATGGAAGTAATGTAGTAGTGAGAAATCTTACAAAGAAATGTAAACAGGCATCACAAGTAGCACACGCTAAATCTGCAATATTACAGTCCTGCAAATAGGAAATTTCTGCAGAGCTGCAGACCAGATTGCAGACATTAAAATATTATAAAATAGGACATTGACATTTTGGGCTTAGTGGTGGAAAAAATACAAAATTAACACCGAGCCGAGTTGCACCGAGCCCTATGGTTTCAGGGGCCACCTCAGCTGCCCCAGATTGAATAGGACAGTCCCACATTTCGGGTCCCGCTGTTTTGGGCAGCAGGTAGTGATTTTGACACAGATAGAGGCTACATACAATGGTAGTGTTAATGTAACTTTGGTGGTTGAGGGGCAGAAGAAATTAAATTGGGGGGGGGGGGGCATTGGGGTGACCACCTTCAAAAAATTTGCACAGGGTTCCCCAATGCATTAAAATGGCCCTTTATAAATCTATATAAACCTTATGTTATTTTCACAGCTGTGCCCGTGGAAGGACCAGAACAACAGACCCATGGACCGCCACAATAGCGAACACCAACACTGCCTGATGGAAAATTGAGTATAACAGAATCTGTTGGCATCTGTTCTTTTAAACTAAGTCACTTGACAAAAAATTTGGACTTCCAGCACTTTTTTATCTTGCAATTTTTGTCCATCACTGCAAGGCTCCAGTGCAGACATGAACCCAGCCTTACATGTTATTACAGAATTATCATGGCCGAATATTATGCTAATGAACCCTCAACATGAGCAGTATAAGGTCTGTTCAGGTGAGTAGTCTTATGGAAGATGCTTCAATTTAGCTCAGATTTCACAGATATCTTAAGGTTTAGCAGTGTGATCTTACTGATTGCTCCGCAGAATTACATGCAATATGTACGTCACAATTTAACTTATGTTCGGTAATAATGACAGATTTTTTTGTGATTGCTAACACATGACTTCACATATACAAATACAATGCCCTGCACTCCCATAGACATTGGAGGCAATATTGTGCTATCTTCTGGTGTGAACATGTTTGGCTTGCAGTCATTTCATATGAAAGAGTCGGCCTGGTTTATGAGGACATGGTTTATTTCAGTTACTGTCTTCGGCTGGCTGGTTATGCTGGGAATAGTAGCTTTAAAAAACCTAGTTGTCTTGTCCTCAACCACCAGAATAGATGTATGTAAAAACAGAGGCAGCCAGCTAAACAGAGCTGATTAAAAAGGATCTGGCACAGACATGTGAAATATGTGACCCCCTTCCCCAATACACTTTATGGTTTGTCAATATTATTTTATTTGGTTTTGTAGTAAGGGTGCAATTCCCATAGTATACGGTGTAATGACATGCTTGTATCTTTCTTTACTTATACATTAAACAAGTACACTACTTTCACATTTTTTGCAGTGTCCTTCATAGATTTACTTCTGTAAGATTTCACAATGTATACCTATATGTTTAGGTAAACAGTACCATCCATTGTCTATAGGCTCCCATTATAAAAAAAAAACCTAAAAATATCTACAGTATACATTTTTTACTGGATGCATCTGTATGGAATAGCACAGCCTGTTGTATTGTTTTATTCAGGAAAAAAAAAGAAGGTATACCAACATATACAAGCCCAATGGAGGCTAGAGACATACTGACAAAAAGTAGCGTAAGGCTGGGGTCTCTACATACCTTGTGCCACTTGAAATAGTGGTTTATTTTTTAGGGCAGAGAGACCTTTGAGGGGAACAATAGCAACTTCTACCTCTGCGCCCCCTATAGCTACACCCCTGTCCACTCTCCATAATGAGAATGCAGATTTATACAACTCTGGTTCTCCAACTAACATGTCCAAATGCACATCTCATCCTTCCTTAGCACGGTTGGGCTGTAAACAGCAGATGACCAGTTCTGGTGCCATTGCTGTCTAATGGAAAGGGAAAAGCAAAACTCTGATGAAGGGTTACAGTTTGGCCCAAACAGCATGAATAGGTAAAGCAGTTCAGATTGGTGGAAGTGTTATAGTAATAGTGTTAAGTGAAATGTGTTCTTGGCACAATCTGGGCCCTCTCATACCTGTGGATGATACATATGAAAACCTGACAAAATGTGTTCAGACATATTCCACAAAGGATCCATTGACTTTTAGTAAAACATCCATTTTTTAAAGGCATTGGACCTGTTGAGGATTACCTTTGAATGTGTTTTTTATAGGCTTTTAAATGTATCCTATAATCTGATGCTAATAAGCGTGATGTGAATGGCTCCTTATAAAGTGGCCATTGCGTTTCTATATTGTAATTGTGTATTAAGAACAATTCCAGACTTTTCTGTTATTTTCTCACTGACAACGCTGGACATAATAGTCAGCTTGCAGGGCTTTTTTGTCCATAGTTTCAGATGGTCTTTGTTCTGGACTGACTACGACACAGATGTGAATGTAGCCTTAGATGGGCTAACTTATCATTTTTAATTTTTCTGTAGGAGAGTAGTAGAATGTCACAACGCCTTAAAGTGCCACAAAATGGCAGCAGTTGTTACTTATTATCTATGAATGGTTACCTGTAGCACAAAATGTCGAGAAACAGTTACATTAGGTTCACATTAGCATCAGGCTGTCTATTGTCCTGGTCCATCGGAGGACCAGGACAAAGGACAGGTAGATCGCATAAACTGCAGACACATAAGGAGTCCAATCAAAACCATTGACTATAATATGGTCTATAGGGTATTCACTGTTTTCAAATTGAAAGCGTTGGCCGAAAAAGTCGATATTTTTACTCCTAGGCCAGTGTCAAGGGGACATCCTCTATGTCTAGAGGAGAGAAGGTTTAACCAGCAACATAGAAGGGGATTCTTCACAGTAAGAACAGTGAGCCTATGGAACTCTCTGCCCCAGGAAGTGGTGATGGTGGATTCACTGAGCAAGTTCAAAGAGGGCCTCGAAGAGAACAATATTACAGGTTATGGACTCTAGATTTTAAAGACACGTTGATCCAGGGTTTTTATACTGACTGCCAGATTGGAGTCAGGAAGGAATTTTTGCCCCTGAAATGGGGCAATTGGCATGAGTCTCATGGGTTTTTTCCCCTTCCCCTGGACTGTAGGGTTATATGTTGTACTTGATGGACTGATACATAGTTACATAGTAGATGAGGTTGGATGAAGACATCAGTCCATCAAGTCCAACCTATAACCCTACAATCCCTACAATGTTGATCCAGAGGAAGGCAAAAAAAAAACAAAAAAAAAAAACTCATGAGGCTCATGCCAATTGCCCCATTTCAGGGGAAAAAATTCCTTCCCGACTCCATTCTGGCAGTCAGTATAAAAACCCAGGATCAACGTGTCCTTAAAGTCTAGAGTCCATAACCTGTTATATTTTTATTTTATTTTCATCCAACCTCATCTACTATGTAACTATGTGTGCAGGATTTTTTCATCTGCCGATTTTAGGCAGACACTACGACACAGATGTGAACATGGCCTAAGACAACTGCACCGACAGAACACAAGCCGTCTGTATTGTGTTGACAGGTCCACAGCAGGTACAGGGAGATATTCTGATAATAGAATTATATATACAATATATTAAGGATTGGTTAGTGTACATGCCTCCGAGCTGAGAAACCTTACATTCTGATTCTAAAATTTGCAAACATTTATCCAGGTGGAGCCCAGAAAAAGGCTGAGACTGCAAACAATACAAAGAAAAAAAATCATTAATACACTGGACCAAAGCTATAAATCTCTGTCCAAGGACTTATGCCAGGACAAGCAGAATTAACTCTTTCCTGCACAGATCCTGCTTTCCATTGTTTTCATTAAAGGCGGCATTCAACAATAAGCTTTTACTTTCTAAATTTCACTGACAAAATTTGTGAGACTCTGCTAGTCTAGAAGCCAGGAGTCTGGAAAACTTGCTGGTTAACTATTGATACAAAACAGTCTTAACCTTAGTTCACATCTGCATTTGGTAATCTGTTCGGGGAGTCCGCATGGAGACCCCCCGAACGGACTATCGAACGCACTGGCAAGTGGTGTGCAGTGAAAGCACACAGAACCCATAGACTATAATGGGGTCCTTGTGCTTTCCGCACGCTACCCACACGAATCATGCGGACCCCATTATAGTCTATGGGGTCTGTGTGCTTTCACTGCACACCGCTTGCCAGTGCTTCCGGTAGTCCGTTCGGGAGGGTCCCCATGCGGACTCCCCCGAATGGATTACCAACGCAGATGTGAACGAGGCCTTAATGGGTGATATAGTGGAGGTTTTTTCAAGAGATGTATAGATGTTGCTACAGATAGATAGAAAGAAATATATAAAGTACTGTGCAAATGTTTTAGATAAGTGTGAAAATAAGTAAGCAGGTAAGTAATGGCGTAAACCTTTAGTTATTCTGTAACTTCCTCTGACTTTACATTAGCAAAAAATGGACCAAGCAAAGTAGGAATGTTTTAAAAAATGGAAGTGTTACGCTAGGTTCACACTAGTGTCACCTCTCCATTGTTGTAGCTTTGCCGGGTGATGACGTGACCAATGACACGCGCAAAAAGGCATCGAGAAAAGACAGAGGTGCGGATGAGAATAATAAAGGTAGGAGAACAATAGCTTTTCTAAACGCTATTCCAACGTGGTCTTTGTAGAAAAAGGGATTCTAATGATAGAATCCCTTTAAGGTCGGGTTTACATGGCAAAAAGTTAAGAAGAATTTGAGGCAGACATCCATCTCATATCCCTCTTCATTTTCTGGCTCTGCTTTGCCGTGGCTTTCCCTCACTATTTAGGCTCAGCTGAATGAGTCCAATCAGGTGGGGGTGTTACTCTGTGGACTCTGCGGATGAATCAGCTGCAGAATTTGCATAAAATTCCAGCAGGACACTTATTTTTTCAGTGTCCTGCTTTAATGTCTGCTTTCTATTGAGAATAATGGGTGGCAGAATCAAGACAGACATCTGGCACTAATTTTGTGGTAGAAACCACCTCAAAATCGCTGCCAGATTCTGACGTGTGAACAAAGTCTTATATTCCCCCCTAATGTCCCACAAAGTTTAATGCTTCACCAACTAATGCCTATCACTGTCCCCATACTGTATAATGGCCCCCATACAGTAGTCCTCCATACAATAAAAGCTCCCCCCTATAGTGGCCCCCACACAATGTTGTAGTATAGTACTTACCTCTCTATTTGCTCTCCAGCCGTGCTCTTCCTCTGCTCGAGCACACTGTTGTGATATCATGTGCGCCCGAGTAAGATGGTGATGGAGAGGTCAGGGAGCATAGAAGTAACTACTTGACCATGCTTATCACTCATTACAGCAGCTTGTAGGCCAGCAGGCTTACAAGTCAGAGAGTGGTAGGGCTGGAAGCCTTTGACCTCTTGTTGTGCCAGAAGGCCCCTCTTCTCCTTAGTTGTGTTATTCGGTTATAATTTTAACCATCGGATTGGCAGAACCGGAAAGAACATGCTGGATTCTACCTCTGTATTCAGGTTCCAGCTTTGTACAATATCTAAGAGGGAAGAAATTTCACAAACAAATTTCTTACAACAGTGACATCCCATTGCAGTACCATGATGAAATTTTAGCTCATTAGCCATTGTTTTACTGATGACTGTAAAGATAGCTTGACTAGGTACTGGAGTCTATACACCTGTGACACTAGGACTGAATCAAACACCTAAACTCAGTGAGCTGTGCCTCAATACTTTTTTCCATATAGCGTATAGTAAAGAATCATATTTGGTGCATGGCACAACACTGCCTCTAGTGACAGAACGGGAACATTACATGCTCAATATTTTCCACATAAGAGTTTCTTACTTCATCTTAAGCCTACAATTGAGTTCCTCTGCACGCTACAAGTGGAGAGAAGGTATACAAAAGACAAACCAGCATCTCAAATAATGCCAGAAATAATCCTTTAATCTAAACACTTTCATAGAAGGACAGAAAACTCTTATAACGTTGACAATCTTAAACTGTCTGCTAACATGAGTTGGGAAAAGCAATAAAAATTATAGAATTAAGCTCCATTTAACACATGCAGTAATTTTATGTATATAATTGTATATTTTTGCTACCTTTTGGCTGACGTTTACATTTAGCATATTATATTTGATATTAAATATTCTATTTAGCAAATCCTCAGTAGAATTCTAGTCCTCATCTTATTGTATACAATACAATGTCCACTGTAGTTATGACTGTTTTGTTCATGAACCAGTAAGATTTGGGTGAACAATATGAAGCACAGAGCACTGAATAATGATACACTGAAAAATGTGTATTTACCATTGCTATGATTAAGTAGTGTTGCATCTTGACAGTGAATGAGGGTCTCTTGGAAGATCACTGCCATGTCTAGAAGCAATATATTTAGTAAGACATAATAAACAAGTCTGAATATGGAGAATCCCTGTTAAGTCTCCTGTTTACAAGTTTTAGGTAACACTGCCATTACCCATGTGATAATTTTAGCCCATGGACTTGGTTGTATATCTGTAAGCATTTACTGTCAGGGACAAATGCAGAACAAAGGGGTGACCTTGTGTGTCCTCTGCTGTCTGTCACCAACAGGAAGTGTCACAGCAGCTAGATACTTCTGGGACAATGGCTGTCTGACAACACTGATAGCAAATACAGCGATAAGAGGCTCGCTATCATTACCCTTCCCCCAGATTATTGGATTGCTCCTGTGAATATTGTCACCTCTGGGATCACCGATGATATGATGGTAAATTAGGTGATGGGCACCTAGATCTGAATGGGATCCAAATCAACCTGACTTACATAGACATTGCTTCCATGGCTAGGGTCAGCCATGGGGGAAGTCCATATCATGGCCACATAAGTACACCAAAAAAGTGGTGTCAAAGTTTTTAGACACTACATGCATCAGACGTATCATTAATTTTGGCAGTTTTCTGGTATTAATTATGCCTGTAATCTTTGCGAGAAAGCGCATTCTCCAGCAGCACAAGAACTATCAAGACCGGCATACAAATCTCCAGTCTTGATAAATACCACCATTGAGGGATTGTTTGGAATGACACTTTACTGTTAAGTCACACTTCATGGATATTGGCTACACACTGACTGCTGTTTACTTTACCAAAACAACTCCAGAGATGTGTGAACATTCCTGATGCTTCAGTGTTGGTGCAAAATACATTAAAAGGACAACTTTTAAAGTATTGCTTATGTAATCATATATATATGATTTTTTAGAACGCTTATTGGCCTAGATGTTCATATAATGTGAAGGTAGGGGGGAAAGGATATTTAAAAACCAAAACTCAGCACATTAACAAAGCCCTACAAATACATAGGTTAGGGTCACCTGAATCAAACAGTGTCTTTCCCCTGTGAATCAATGTTTCAATTGCAGAGATATGGCATTGTCACTTTGTTTTTCTGATGGTAGCCTGTCTCCTTACACTCTGGGGTCCCATACGTGCTGTCATAGATGTCAGAAACTTGATGACAATTTTAGGCACGTGATATGGGACTGCAATCATGTCAAAGACATTTAGGAGGAAGTCTACTTAGTAACAGAAATAGTGGCCGAACCATTAAACCTTACACCTAAGACAGTGGTATAATTAGGAATGGCGGGGCCCCGTGGTGAACTTTTGACATGGCCCCCCCCCCCCCCGACCGACACAGACGCCGAAGACCTCGACCGACCCCCTCCTACGCATTCCTGCGCGTACTATTATTCCCCATAGTGGGCCCTGCACATAGTATTATCCCCCATAGTGGACCCTGCACACAGTATTATCCCCCATAGTGGCCCCTGCAAACAGTATTATCCCCCATAGTGGCCCCTGCACACAGAATTATCCCCCATAGTGGCCCCTGCACACAGTATTATCCCCCATAGTGGCCCCTGCACACAGTATTATCCCCCATAGTGGCCCCTGCACACAGTATTATCCCCCATGGTGGCCCCTGCACACAGAATTATCCCCCATAGTGGCCCCTGCAAACAGTATTATCCCCCATAGTGGCCCCTGCACACAGTATTATCCCCCATAGTGGCCCCTGCACACAGTATTATCTCCCATAGTGGCCCCTGCACACAGTATTATCCCCCATAGTGGCCCCTGCACACAGTATTATCTCCCATAGTGGCCCCTGCACACAGTATTATCCCCCATAGTGGCCCCTACACACAGTATTATCCCCCATAGTGGCCCCTGCAGACAGTATTATCCCCCATAGTGTCTCCTGCACACAGTATTATGTCCCACTGTGGACACCCATAAACAATTATTATACTCTGGGGTCTTTTCAGACCCCAGAGTATAATAATCGGAGACCCGGGGGAATAAAAACATAAAAAACTACTGTTTCTTACCTGTCCCCCGGCTTCTACGCTGTCAGTCTCCGCTGCCGACCTTCTGCAATGACGTCGGACATCACATGACCTGGGATGCAGGTCGGGTTCAAGTGACGTCAGAGACATCAGACAACAAGGAAGGAGGCCTGGCAGGATCATGGAGAGGTAAGTAACAGTGTTTTTTATGTTTCTTACCTCTCCCGGTCCGCCAATCATCATACTCGGGGTTCCGAAAAGATCCCCGAGTATAATGATAGCAGCGGTAGCGGCTGTCACTGGGCCCCTAATGTCCCAGGCCCTGTGGCAGCTGCTTCTGCTGCTATGGCGATAGTTACACCACTGACCTAAGACCTATTTAGGGTTATAGCAATAAGAGCACTGCCCTCTTAATAAATAATAAATTCAGTAACCCTCAGGAGGATGTCAGATCATCTTTCATCTATATAACAGTGGAAATCACTGAGAAGATCATTCCATACAAAAATGTGGTATATAAAAAAAGAAAATACCTCTAGAAATTTATCAATTTTGAGGTTTCTGGTGTGATTCCCTCCTCATACGCTGCCCTATTCATACCTTGCAAATGTCCCTCAGCCACTCTCAGAACCCTCAGTTATAACGCATCATATTTATGTCATTGTACCTGTACTGTACATTCTGTGTGGAAACTCAGTATTGTAAAACTTGTAATGCTTGTCATGGAAGAAACCGTCAAGTTGCAATGAATGAGATAAATAAAGTGCATGTCAGGAACACATAGAGTAGACTGCTAGAAGTGTCATGAAGGAGTTAAGTCCTTGGCAGGGGGAATAGCAGGTACCAGTCAGTGATGTGATCAATGTGACATGGGGCGGCACTGAGGCAGAAAGAGGATTAAAAATCACCAGAGAGCCTGCACTAATATCTGGCGTTCCTCCTGTCTCCAATTACATGCGACTAAAGGTTACATAACCATTTAGGTGTTCAGAACGTTCACGCCTGGAACAAGGGTCTGGGACTTTATGGGGACAGGTATTAAAGGGACCATCAGCATAGTATATTTTTTTTTTCTTTAATGTAGGTTGTGAGCCCCACATAGAACTCACAATGTACATTTTTCCCTATCAGTATGTCTTTGGAATATGGGATGGAAATCCATGAAACCACGGGGAGAACATACAAACTCCTTGCAGATGTTTTTTTTTTTTGTCCTTGGCAGGATTTGAACACCAGGACTCCAGCACTGCAAGGCTGCAGTGCTAACCACTGAGCCACCATACCAATTTCTACAGTTTCAAACGCAATCTAAAGACACATCTTTTCACACAGGCCTATCACAATTTCTAACGTAAACCCTTCCGTACTATAATTAGAATCCCCAAAATTTAACCCTCCTCTGTCTCCGCTCCCACATTTCCCCACATGATATGATGCCATTTCAGGCTAATTTTATAGGTCCAAGCTCCATCCACATGTTAAATGACACGACTGGTGACAGCTCATATAGCTTTAGGTTTGTGTAATGACAGTAACCTCTATTACAAAGTGTCTGACCTCTGTATAAGCAATGCCGCCCCTGCTACCTCTTGTCACCCCCTCTACCTCATAGATTGTAAGCTCTTGCGAGCAGGGCCCTCAGTCCCATTGTGTGAAATGACTTTCTTTGTAATGTATCTTTCTGTCTGTATTTAAACCCTACAAATTGTACAGTGCTGCAGAATATGTTGGCGCTATAGAAATAAAATTTATTATTATTATACTGAGCAGTTCAGCTAAAAGTTGCTGGAAAACATATATTAAAGTATTTAAACAATGATAAGGGATGACATCTGAAGCAAAACTTCCTTGTTCTGTTTCTCACTGTTTGGGCTCTTGCTCCTTTCCCCTTCTCTCTCTCTATAGACCTCTATGTAACCTGATCTGTGTGTGCTCTCTAGCCTGCCTATACTTAAGAAGAGTCTGAGCAGTGAAGAGAGCAGCGCAGCAGGTAGGAGAGGAGCTGATAACTGGAGATCACTTTCCTCTAATAAGCTAGATTACAAAGTTTCTTAAATTCACGCAAACTATTAATTTAGTAAAATTACCTTTTAAGTATCTGGTCAAGAAAAAACAATTAATACAGTTATAATTCTACAGATGAATGTGCCTGATGGACTTTCTGTCACTGTGTGATTCCCCGTTGCCAGGGTTGTAGCTATAAAGGGTGGAGAGGTAGCTTTCAGGGTCCTATCCAGCCCTGGAGGCTGAGGGGCACTAAGGGCCTTTTCAGATAAGGCACTGGGGTTATACACAGCACATGGTTAATGAGGGCCCTATTACATATTTGGACTCAGGGCCCAGGAGCTTCTAGTTCCACCCCTGCTTGGTACTGAATGCAGTTATGGAATGCTCACATGTTTTTCTCATTTTCAGCTGCTATTGTGGATTAATCCTCAAAATCCTCAAATCAACAACTCTCGGCAAAGAGAATTTCCTTTTCTTTCTACACAAAAGTCAAGCTGCCTCAGCTTCTATCTCTCTGAAACAGACTTCCTTTTCCATCATAACACCAGGTTTGTGCTTTTTACAAAGCTTTGCTACTTGTTATAACATAACATCACACGTAGGTTTTAGCAATATTTTACAATGTAAATCTAAGTAAAAGGCCATGTATACCAGTGATATCAAGTTTTGTTCTCCGTTCACATCTAAAGCAGAACATTCCAATATTTGATACCTTTACTATTTCTGAACCCCTGATTTCAGAATCATTAGCAGAATTGAAATTCCCTAGAGCAGAACTCCACCTATCTGGGCAGGACCTATAATATATTTACCCAGAGCACCTGAGCTGAATTTGTAGATGCAGCATATTCTATATGCTCAGAACCTATAGCAGTGGTCTCAAACCTGTGGTTCTCCTGTGGTTGCAGCAAAACTACAACTAGAGATCCTGTTGTGAACCTCTAAACTATGGTATGTCTTGGGGTTGGTATTGTGTGACATACAAGCAGAGTAGTAAGAAAATGGGGAATAATTCTGCATTGCAGTGCAATTTTGTATACCATTCAGGATCTAACAGCAATAATAGCTTCAGCATGTGGTAGTCACGTATGGCAGGATCGCTCACAAATGGATGGGGCATCTGAGATCATTTCAGGTCATTATATGATTTTAGCGGGACGTTTCCTCTGCAGTTGTTTTCTAAATATTCTCTCGGTGTAATGCAATCTACATTTTCAGATACTTAATTATAGTTTTTCTTTTCTTCTCATGTCCTCCGCTAGTAAAACTGTTTTACCCTGGTATTTACCATCCAGAACATCAACAATTCAATGGCGGCTATATAATCAGCTATAATAAAAAGACAAATAATAACAGTGTATTAATCCCCTCATTACATCATATTTCCATGACTTCAGCTGAATGTACAACCAGCCGCTTGTGATGCAACCTGAAACCAAGCGAGTTCCAGGCTCAATTATAGCCGGGAACCAGGCAATTATGGCTCAGTGAATCAGCAGCTTCTCCGCAATTTGTTCTCATCTTCCAGATTCAGAAAGCTGGCGGTTTGGGGGAAATTGCCAGGAAAATGTCTTCAGTGTGGACAAGATGTTGAGGGACTATCTCCTGGGAAGAGGCTGAGATCACAGTCTGACTTTAGAGGTATTATTTTCTGCATAACCAATTTGGAAAGTAAATGAGATTTCTAGTTTTATGTCAATAAAGCTTAAAGGGAGTCTGTCACCAAAACATTCACTATTGACCTATAAACACAGTCAGATAGGAGGGCTTCATCTGAATAAAATGCTTTTTTCTGCTTACCAATCGGTGCCTCCGTTGCTGAGATATTAACTTTTGCCTTTGGTCACATGACCATACTCAGCGCCATTCATTTAAATGCATCGGCCTGTGAAAAAACTGAATTTTGACGCTAATTAACTTCTCAGCTCTGTGTAGCTTGCAGCGCTATATTCTCAGCAAAAAAACGGAAAGCTGAAGAGACCTTCCATTTTTATTTTAACATTAACATGGAAGAGAACAGATACAAACAGAAAGTCTTCCATTCGTGTCAATCAATAAGGGAAACTTCAGTGGCCCAGATTTACGATTGTGGTTATGACTACATAAGAGTCACGGCTTAAATCAGCCGTAATGCGGAAAAAATATATACAAGTGTGTTGTAAAATGAAAAAGTAAAATGTGGTATAAAATGATACTAGCTAGTCTAAAGATACTGTCACTGTGCCCATGTTCAGACCGTCTAGTTTGTGCTATTAGTAAATTGGGGCCAATGTCTATTGATCTGATCCCCAGCAGTAATTCACTGGCAATGTAAATGTACCCTGACCATAACTTGTCATAATACAATTAAGTTTCATTTACATAAAATTATAAAATTTTTAACAGAAAACGACTGTATAAAGGAGGTTCTAATAAGTGATTACAATGATTAGTATCAGGATGTACATACAGATGTTCTGACAGGCCTGTGTAATGGTCTTATTAACCCTTTACTCCAAGCTCAGGGACAATAGGACCATATAGATGCCAGCCATCTTTCAATAAATTGGTAAAAATGATATACAATTATCTGACATATTTTTTCGTCTGCCAAAAGAAGCGTATGGCAACCAAAATGGCTACCCTTTGTAACCCATATGGAGCAGTCATCATGCGTGTCTGATAAGTAAGCATAGTTGTGGCACATCACAGGAGCAGGATATGTGTAACTAGGCAGGTTTGTCATTCAGATTTTGACACTTGTGTAAATGCAGCGTTTTCGGCTCTTGTTTTGAAATGCTGTGAAAAAAACGTGGTGTTTTATAGTCCCAGGAAAGTGAACAAGATTTCATTTAATCTCATCTACATACTGCAGAAAAATATGCTGCAGACAAGCTGTGTTTTCCACAACACGTGCATTTTAAAAAAGTTAAAGTTTCTACCACTAGAAACCCTTTTTCCAATAAATACACGTAGAAATAACCTTTATTATTCTGATGTTCTTTCTTCCTTATGCTAATGAGTTTTCTTACAGCACTATGGGCATCCCCAGTGCTGCTTGAAAACTCTCCAGTGGCGGCTTTTTTTCTCTTCACTGCCTCTGCCTTCTTCTTCCGCGCTCCTTCTTCTCTGGGTCCAAAAGTGTAGACTGCAAATGTCCTTCAGCCATTTTCCCATGGCCTTTCCCCTTCAGCCCACAGGTAAATGGCCAACGGACATGCGCAGTCGGCACTTTTGGACCCAGAGAAGAAGGCGGAGGCGGTGAAGAAAAAAAGAGGCCGTCGCTGGAGAGTTTTCAAGCAGTACTGGGGATGCCCCTCGTGCTGTAAGAAAACTCATTAGCATAAGGAAGAAAGAAGTAATTCCTCAAGAATGGCGACGCAGATCAGAATAATAAAGGTAAGAGAAGAATAGCTTTTCTTAAGGTTATTCGTACGTGTATTTATTGGAAAAAGGGTTTTTAATGATAGAACCCTTTTAAGTTTACCTGTGGAAACAGCATGTTCACCAGACTTATAAGGGGTAGGGAGGCAAGCATTTAATAAACACAGTGAAAATGCAAGTGTTTTTGCTGCTTGTTCTTCTGCTGCATTTTTTTCTCAGCATTTGGCTACTTGCGGCCTGAGCTGGACATAAACTTGGGTTGGCCAAAACGGCATGACAATAGTCTATCAAAAATAGTTCAGCCATGTTGGATATTATTGTCCAGTGGTTAGCCAAGAATATGAGTGTTTGGAATGATCGTCTGTTCTTGCATTCTCGTGAACCAATTTGTACAGACTTGCTCTACATTTTACAAACTAAACATGCCACTGACAAGCCAGTTTAATTGTTAATATTGATTTTGGGACTGTTTGTCCAAATGATTCCACCATTGATCAAACAACTGTATCATGGTCTTCAAAAAAACAACTGTGTATGGCTAGCTTCAGAAATTTAGGTAACAACCAGTGACATAACTAGCAAAGCCTGGGCCCCATAGCTGGACCCCCACACACACAGTATAGCACCCCTTTCCTGCCACCACACAGTAAAAAGCCCCATTTACACACACTATAATATCCCAAAGTGGCCTTCAGAATATATAATATCCCATAGCTGCCCCTCCTCACAGTATAATGCCTCATAGTGGCCTCTTCACACACTATAATGTCATATAGGGGACCCTCCACACAATATAATGTTCCATAGCGGCCTCTCTACACTATATTATGTCACATTGTGGCCCCTATGGTGTGCGTTGCAAATACTGCAAAAATTTCAGGTTTGGCAGATATTTAGAGTGCACCACCCACAAACTATTATTATACTATTTTCAGGCCCCAGAGTATAATGATCAGAAGCCCAGGGGAAACGAGAAACAAAATCAAGTGCTACTCACCTCCCCAGCGCAACTCCATGCTGTTTTCAGCCCTTTTCAATGACGTCACAGATACACTGGCGGTTTTATACTTTGTGACACTGGCCTGACCCAAGTGACCCTGTGACGTGACTATTGAGGCCAAGGACAGGAGGGAGTCACAACGGAGAAGTGAGTAACACTCGTTTTTAAGTTTGCACTCCTCCCCTCGGCCTCCAATCATTATACTCTGGGGCCTGAACAACAAATACTCTGGCCGTGGGCCTTCCCCTTTTCTAAGCTCCAGTTGTCCTAGTGATGCAATATGGGATGCATGGGGCACACAAGAGAGCTAAGGACTGTGAGCAGGAACGGGGATCAGTAAGTAAATAAGACCCATTAATTGCTGGGACTACTCCAGCAGGAAACAGTCTATTAAAAAGAAAAAGAAACAGGTGCCCACTGGGCCGCCTAAGGCGTGGGTCCTGTGGCAGCCGCTACAGTAGTACTTACACCACTGGTAACAACCGAAATGGAAACTATAATAGTTCAATTTATGCTCACCCTGCATTCCTAGAAACAAATATAGAAGATATAGACATACAAAGGCACATTTACTGAGCCGCTACACCAGAAAAGTGGCATAAAAAATAAAGTTTCAACCCTCCAAAAAAAAATTTCCGCAGGTGCAACTTTTACATATCCCTTGCCACTTTTCAAAAAGGGGAGGATGGCATAGGCATGCTGTGGGCAGGATCATTGGCCGAGCCAAAGGCATCATCATTTTCACCAGCTCTGACCATAGATTTATATTAGGTGCACAGCCCAATTGAAGGATGTGCCTGATTTATGGAAAGGCCTACATCATAAACCGACTTCTCCTCTATTGGTACTGGGATCAATAAGGCTAGAGTACAATATACTGGTCTTGATAAGTTCCCTCATAGAATAATACACTTAACAACCTGACAAGAGAAGAAGCAAGTACTTTTTTTTTTACCAAAGGTTTTAGTTGTTAGGGGAATGATTTCTCAGACCACATGTTTTATCGTCCGCCCTGCTGTGACTAAGAGAAAGAACCCAACCCATTTGTGGTTCCGTGTGACATTCAGAAACATCTGAGGATAGTCACCACTTGCAGCCTAATGGTACACTGGCCTATTAGTATGAGGGAGATAGTTACCAGGTGCACGTCTGTGATCTCAGCCCCTCCTGGCCTCTGAAGCATGTATGTACAATGACAACATTCATACAGAGGTTCCCACCACCCTCAGAAACAGCTGCTAAGATCATCAAACACTTCCAGCCCTCACAACAACTAACAAATAGATTCTCCAGCCAACAAGTAGGTGAGCAGAGACATCCTGCAATCTGCAGCTGGGAGTCCACAAACTGCACAGACATGACTTCTTTATGATCCAAATGGATTGAATGAAAAAATGTACCCACTTAAAGAAACCTGCATTGTTCTGCCTCATAAATTAAGACTCTGGGTAAAGCATTTTACACTTTATTATGCCTTCTGCAGGGCATGAGGGGCCAATGTCTAACAGAGTTTGTCTTTGGTTATCTCTGAATCCCTTGTCATGCCCCAGGCTCTGCATTAAGCATAACATGGTACTGGTCCCCTTTAAAAAAAAAAAAAAAAAAAAAGGACTGGGCTGCCTATAAAGCAGAGCGGGTCCCAGTCCTCTTAATCTCTTAAGTGACAAGAACAGATCTGATATAGTCACCTGATGTTACCAAGCAATACCTTGACCATTTCCATCCAACTAACCAGAAAAACACTGCGGCTCAGTTATTAATAATTATCCATAATTACAATGGGAATCTAAATATTTATCTGCAGTTTTCCTTTAAAATCAATAAGAACTGCGGACAGCTCCATTGTGATGACATAGAATTGCAATGAAGCGAGGTGTCTATTTAGGATCCTTATGGTCCTAATACAAATGGTGCCTTCAAAATAAATAGAAGCCATAGGAACAAGTTAATTTAAAAAGACGTTGCCAAGGGGCACAGAATCTACCAGTCTATAGAAGTTATACATCAGTAACAGCAGGTTACACAAGTAATAGGAGCCCTAAAGTGATACTACAACAGTCATGCTATTCTCTGTATATAAACACGTGCACTATGCTAGAGAACATGCACACTAATATAAAGGTGTATTACCCAAGGAGTTATGGAGGAGGCCACATAGTTATTGCTAACTAGGTTTGCCCCACTCACAGCTCTGTAGATTCTTCAGTCTTTATCTAGGAATACTCCAACTCCTGATGTTCCAGCGAAGTCAAGACTTTGGGAAAACTCTGCGTCCTGATATTAAATCAGCGGCTGAGTAACTGGAGGGAGAGGAAACCTCCTCGGGAATAATTGGAGCTCTAACATGAATCACAGAGTCAGCCTGTGCTTCCCCCTTTACCCCCCTTCCTTTCCTTCATCTGCATATGCAGCCTGATCTCCTGGCTTCTGCTTTGGCTGAGTACATTACAGGAGCCAGGCATCTCTGTGGGTGCAAATAAACATGGCTCCAAAGATTCTTCCAGACAAGCAGGAAAAGTCATTCTGTAACATTTACGCTAAATGTTTGTAAGTGTTTCAACTTATTCAACAAGAGGTTGGCGAGAAATAGAAAAAAAGTTCCATAACTTTGTACTTTATGTTTTCAGTCAATGAATGAGAACTGGCTGAATGCATCCTGGCCTCTTTCATTTGTGTGTGTACACTCAGTGACAAAAATAAAAATGTAACCAGATGTCGGATTGCTAAACAAAAGATATGGAAATGATTACAGATGTTGTCTGATTAGACACTGGGACTTGCCACAAGAGGGCATAAAAATGGTCCTCTGCTTATCTATAAAAAAAAAGTCTCTCAGAGGCTACTTTTGGGTAGCATACATCTTGATGAGAGATCTTTGACAGCTAGACATGCTTCTACCACACACTAAAAGACATTTTGCCCAGTTGTCAGGCTTTGATAGGGGGTGTATTATTGAAAGAAACAGGATGGTCATTTTGGCATATTGCCTGCCCTCTAGGATGTTGTGCTGATAAGACCAGTAGTTTCACAACAGTACACACAGATGGCAAACCAGTTCTGTCAAAAGGATTTTTGCTGCAGCAACATACATGGTATGGCACATTTCGTGGGGGGGGGGGGGGTAGATTTACTTTGTATAGTTTGTTAAGGATACAGTTCGATACTTTTATCAGTAAAACTCCTATGGCATGCATGCAAGTAGGGATCAATGCGAAATAATCTGCAATAACTGAATTTCTGAAATTGGGATCACTGACCTCTATGCTGTAAAGAAGAAGATGTATGTAGAAGCGTAAAGCTGAGGGCCCACTTGGCAGAAAAGCTCTTTTAATTCTTGCACTTTTGTTTCAGCCAAAGCCAGGAATGGATTGATACAGAGACCGATTAGTCAACCATCAGCCAGGTAAAGATGGTAAAGAAAATTGAGAAATAACAAAGAGTACCATCCCTTAAAGCATAACCTTTAATATAAATATAGTAAAAAAAATTATAGGTGATAACCAAACTACTACTGTAATTTCCAGGGGTACCTGAGTACTGGGAGACACTATTAGTACCAGAGAAAGGTGACTGCTAAAGGTGAAATCGGGTCTTGATGGTTTTGCATATATGGGCTGTACTTCCAGGGTGAAATCTAGGATGTCCAGTTTCCAAGATATTATAAAGATAGAATTTCTATATTTGAACACCAGATATCGATACTGGGATAGCCTGAGCTAATGTGAGGTCTAATCTTATGGTTTTTTTTTTTTTAAATTTACACATTGGATTTTAACTGAACATTTACCTTTATCTCTACTCATTGGCATCACCAAGATGCTTCTAGAATACCCTTCATTAAATAATCTATATGATCATCTATACACTCTGTCACCTTTGTATGGTTATACAGCACTGAATTACTCACTCTAAGCACATATTGTGTGTGTACATACACATGTGTACAATTGTTGACATCAGGGATGGTGTTGCACATGTGTTATCACTAACCCCATCTTGGTAGTTCCGTACATGTGGATACCATCAGAGAGAACATGTGCATTATGTTTCTGTGCATTGGCTGCAACCAGTGCCATCTTGGTTTACTTATTCTCCCTTAATGTTCCTGAATTGGATGTCACTATGATTTTTAAGTCTGGCACCATCACAATTACTTGCAAGATGCCACAACAGATGAGTAGCTGCACAACAGATGAGTAGCTTAGGTTTATCAACAACTGTGTCTTTTGTTTCCTATTTCTATATACGTAATTGGGCAATGTATGTTTTATTTGAAATTCTATCATAATACCATCATGTGAGTACATGGTAATGGCTTGATGGGCTGACTGATCTATATATCACATCTGTATTGTTCCTCCATCAGGTGTCTATGACTAGGCATGAGCTTTTTGTTTAAGCCCAATGTGTATGACTATAAACTTACACATGAGGTGTTTGGCCCCTTTTAACATTGCTTTTTTATGAATTTAACTTTGTTTGAGCCACCAATAGATGCTTACATTATTATGCAACTGCAACACCCATGTTTGTGATGAGAGGTCAGGTCAGGCTTCTACAAAGATAGTGAGAAAAAAAAATACACTGCAGCACATAAACTAATAAATATACAGCAGAATTCTGGCGTGATTTACTCCAAAAAATGATGTGCATGCTTTACAGCTCAAAATATACCAACATGTTAGAAACAAAGCCAACTAATAAGTGATATAAAGTTAGACTAGACAGTCTAAAAGTATGCCAGATCTTTCAAACAGCATTAGAAAATTTTGTTAAATTTGCTGCAGTTTAAGACCGTCTAGAGTAACTTTACACTGTTTAGGTAGACGGTATTTGTTTATGTGCCCATTAGTTTAATAGTTTGTCACACAGCTGCACAACAAGCGCCAGAGAAGCCCATGCTGACTATAGAGCCCGTCACATAATCACTTTGTAGTCAATTCTTGTAGAAAGGTAACGGGCCATTTTATGAGCGCTGCTTGCAGACAGGACAGATGTGTTTGCCATTAAACCTGTAGCAGAGGGTCAGTCACACGGAAATGATGAGGAGAACAGGGATCTTGTTTCAAGTCTTGCCATTGACTTCTAGTAAAATGATCTGCTTTTTTAGTCATGAAAAGGTCCTGCTTGTGTTGTCCTACAATAGTGTGGAGCTGCCTAAAGTCGCTGTACACTATACAACCTTTTTAAAGAGAGAAGTCGGTATGTTTTATCTGAAACATCCAGAGCCATCCATAAGAGATTGATTTCAATGGTCGCTACGGGTGAACTAAATGCAAAAGAGAAGACTTTCACCAGAGTGATATTCCGAGGTCCACCAGACAGAGGTGACTTAAAGTGAATGTTAGGCTGAGGTTCCATGTTGTGGAAATGCAGTCTTTATTTGGTGCGGTTTTTTTTTTAGCCAAGGCCAAAAATGGCTACAAAAAGAATGGGAAATATATAGGACGTAGTTATACTTCTCCCTTCTGCTTAATCCACTCCTGAAATTCCAATAAATGTGTCTATTAAAAAAAAACTGTATTCATGTAAATGCAATGATGATATAGGTAAGTGATTACAATATTAGAGAAAAAGGATAAGTTTATTGGAGAAAACTGTGCAACAGACAGGAGCCTCTAGTACTTTGTTGGGACGACTCTAGCCTGGATACAAGGTAAGATATGGTTGTACATGGAGGCATACAGGTTCTGTATGGTATCCTGCTACAGATTTGCTCACATGGCCCATAAATGCTTGATTGGCATGGACATGGAATGGTTTCGATCTGGCAAATAGATCCCCGGGAAACCCTTTCTCTGTGTAGGCAAGTGTTATCTTGAAGAAAATGCCAGTTGAAACCCCTATCATGAGAGGCAACACATGTTGCCACAGGATGTCTTGCACATTACTGCTGAGCTGTTAGTGTCCCTTGTATCACTGCAAAGGGTGACTGTGATAAGTGATGGCTCCCAAGATCATCACACCAGCGTGTTTGGCAGTGTGTTGCTCCACATCGAACACAGGATTGAAGTGCTCACCCCCAGCACTCTGTACTTGAACCTGGCCATCATCAGATCCCATCATCGAGAGTACACTACCCAAAAGTAGTCTCTGGGCAGCAGGAGAATAACTTTTACACCCTCTTGTGACATGACCCAGTGTCTAATTAGACCACAACTATAAAGACTTACATAACTACATGAGACATAACTGCATGCCGAGCTTACAGCAATCTACATACATTATTTTTTCAGTGAGTGTATTTACAAAGTGTCTCAACTCTTCATGTAGATTACTTCTAAATCTAAGCTGAGCTGGAGCACAAGCTAAAATCAAAGATTTGCTTACTGATCACACTTTTCCTCTTAATAACATGAACTCCCCCATAGAACATAATCCGGTGACCTACACCAGTACCACTCAAATACAAACAAAAGTCTGTACACCAGTCAAGCCCTAGTGAACTTGTGTTAACCGTTGTTCTTAAGGCGTCTTACCAACCTACTTTATGCAACCATTTCAAAATCAAATTGAAAGAATTTAGGACAAGACATCTCATTCCAAGTTCTCCTAACTTGGGGAGGGGGATGTTTTTACATTGATGTGGTATTTGAACTTCACGGTCTTTCCCAAAGAAATTAATATGATCCAAAAACATACTGTGTACAATAAATTAAGAAACTGAAGGTTAAAAAGTCAAGCATAAGTTTATTCTATACAAAGAGAACAAATAATGTTTTCACTGAATGGGCTGATTCTTTTCAACTCAGAGGCTGAAATCCTACCCAGATTAATACTTTTAACAAATGAGATTTTGTTACAGTTTTATCTAGTGTCAGCTGTAAAGCTAAATGTCTTGGACTCTAGGCTAATACATTTTACTTGAACTGATACATTGTAGCAAACTATCAGGACAGGAAAGAGATCTGAAGTATTTAGATCACAGTGGACTCTCTAGACTGCAGGCATTTATACATTGTCTAAGCCAGTTTATAGCCTCTAGAACAGTGGCTTTCTACCTGTGGGTCGCGACGCCTTTGGGGGTCGAACAACCATTTCACAGGGGTTGCCTAAGACCAATGTAAAACACATATTTCTGATGGTCTTAGGAACCGAGACACCGCTCCCATACCTCCCAACTGTCCTGGATTCCGGGTCATGTTCTGCATGTCTCGGATTCAACTCATCTGCATTCTTAGAGGACACAGATGAGTTGAATACAGTGGTGAAGCAGGAGCAGACAGATCTTGCCTCACCACTGAGCCCCTGCGTGCTTTGGCAGCTGCAGGCGCAATGTGATGACGTCACTCACATATTGCCTGTAGCTCCCGGGCAAGAGACTGCAGACTGAGCAGCAGGGGAGTAAGGAGAGGTGAGTATCCGTGTTTTTATGTTAAACTGTTGCAGCTCAAGACCGAAATTAACCCTTAAGTACTATCACGGTGTCTATCATATACCACTACCATCCACATATCATTATGATAGACACCATGATAGTACTTAAGGGTTAAACTGTGGGGACAGATGTGAAGGGGGGGGGGCAATATACTGGGGGCCTATGAAGGAGACATTAAAGTAGGTGGGGCAGATAGAGGAGCACATTAAACTTTGGGGGCAGATAGAGGGGGCATTAAACTATTGGCAACTAGAGGGGGACATTAAACCTAGGGGTAACTGGAGGAGGACATTAAGATGAGGACAACTGGTGGAGGACATTAAACTGGAGATGGGACAGCTAGACATTAATGTCCCCTTGTAGTTGCACCCACGGTTTAATGTTCCTCTCCAGCTGCTGTTTAAACTGGGGCAGCTGGAGGGGGAAATTAAACTATGAATTATAATTACTGGTTACGTGTAAAATAACCAACTACAGCAAAAAAATAATTTGTAACAATTGTGACAAGACCAGGGGCAAAGTGGTAGAATGAATATACATTTCTCCCAGGTTCCTGTCATATACGATCTAGATGCAGCTTTGCTCCTTGCTGGAGGGTTTTTACCAAAACCCTGGTAAAAAGGTCTGGCTACTGGAGTAGGGAGAATTGGGTGAGTCTCTTCTCCATTCAGCTACTCCAGGTGTTGGGATGAGTGGGGTTAATTCCTTGAATCTTGAAATGTATGTATATAAGAGCAGACAGCACACAGGTATATGGCTCTCTTTGCTACTGGGAAACCATTTGTGAGTTAAACTGCTGTATATTGTGTTTAGGGAGCTGTGCAGAAGGCCCTGCTCTCTCTAATGAGGTTCCTGTGTTGTAGGTAGTGGTCGGATGGCTAGGATTTTATTTTGTATTGTATTTGCTTTGATTTGCTAGTAAAGTTCTAATAAAACTGGTTGCGGCCTGTTGCACCACACTTGGCTGAACTGTAATTTCACTATGGTGCCAAAAGGGCTCGTCTATTGAGGAGACGACGATCCCTGAGCTAATCCTGTTACACAATGAAAATACATCCTACATATCAGATATCTGCATTACCATTCATAACAGTAGCAAAATTACAGTTATGAAGAAGCAACAAAAATAATTTTATGGTTGGGGGTCACCACAACATGAGGAACTGTATTAAAGGGACGTGGCAATAGTAAGGATGAGAACCACTGATCTTGAAGCAAACAATGTACATTTCCATTCATGTGTAGCAAGCAGAGTTATATAAAAATGTAAATACAGATAAAAGTCAATCCTACCTCCAATGATAAGAGGAGAAATATATTCTCAGTTCTCACAACTCTGCATTGTTGCTGTAATTCTTCAGAAAGCAGAGTAGATGGCGAGGATCTTGACTTTTGTAAAGGATTCTCTGCTCTTTTCTCAATGTATTCCCAGCTACTGTATCATTTAAGTTCCTAGAACAAGGAAGGAGGTTGGACTGGTCAGGCTGCCCAAGTCAACACTGCAGCCTTTGTGCAGGTGGTGACAAGGTATTTAACAAGTCCTCTGTAAAATCTTGGGATTTATATCCACACACATGAGTCAGAGGGAGGTAAGAAAAATAATATTCAGGTTACTGAGAACGACTGCAACCTCTGGCTGAACCATGGTGCAAGGATGGTGGAGCCTACAACAACATTCAAGTATTGCTGGCAAGGAAATAGTTAAGTCTTTCATTTACTCAAAGATGATCTTGTCATAGTGTTGCTTATGGCAATACTAAAAACACATTCTTAGTTTCAGTCACTATATGTTCCCTACTATGCGCTTTCACAGGCGGCAGTCTCTCTTGACCGCTGGACTAGTCTCTGGAGTCATGGACCAATGATGGCTCCGTTATAACTAAGCTTACATCTTTGCATCCATAGTTTAAATTGTGCAAACATATTTAAGATAAAAAAAACAACTTTGCAATATGTGTGGATTAAGAATTTACTCCTGATCTGTTCATACGTCTACTAGGCAAACCTATGTATCTCCATGGTAACCGATAACAAACAAGCCCAGTATAGTCTGATCTTGAGACGCACTCTTTTTTTTCCCATCAAACCCATTCTATTTGGTAACCTAATGAATGTTAGCATAAAGTTGGGAACAGATGGAAGAAAATGTGACTGCAGGCTCAAGCTATCCATGGTTTGTTTGGTGTCTGTTACCATGGAGATGCATAAGTCTGCATAAAGTTGCAGACCCCCAAAAAGCAAAAAAAAAAAAGTTCAATTAAAGGGAACCTGTTACATACAAGTTACAGTCCAATCTGTAGGCAGCATATTATAGAGGAGCTGAGCAGATTGATGTATACGTTTGAATGAAAAGATTCAGTATAATCTAAATTTACTCATTGAAATCTCTGCTCTTTCTATTCTGAGAAGTCAAGTGGGCGGTCCAGTCTGAGGGTGACAACCTCTACTCTGTAAAGAAAAAAGAAAAACAGCACCGCGCTGTATATGGTGTAGTAAATTTAGTATAGTTGTAAATAATTCAAGTGCAGTGATTGCTCTCACCTTTTTGAGTTGTGAGAGATCACAACTGTTAAAGAGGACCTTTCACCACTTTTGGGCACATGCAGTGTTATATACTGCCAGAAAGCCCCCTCCCTCTGCTCACAGTGCTCGTCCATAGACGAGTATTATCAGGAGCGGGAGGGGGGAGTTCCTCCCCGCTCCACAGTACAGCGCGATTGGCGCCGCGAGGCAGAAGGACGTCTCTGGCTAATGGTCAGAAACGCCCTTCTGACCATAGAGCACTACGGTACCGGCACCGTAAGCTCTTTACACCGGGCACAGATCGGGAAAGCCGACAGTGCGCTGAAATCAGCGCACTGTCGGCTTTCTGGCAGTATATAGAACTGCCTGTGCCCAAAAGTGGTGAAAGGTCCTCTTTAATAAAGCAATGGAACCATTTGCTAGGGGGTTCCTCCCTGGGATGTTCAGCTGCAGTACCCATCACCAGTGGTGTAGAAGTAAATGTTAGGACCGAAAACACAGGACTGCGCTTCACCCGTTCTGATTAGGTTAGGTATAAGATTTATTGGGGTTCACACACAACGCGTTTCGAGTCAAAAGACTCTTTTTCAAGTGCATAAGAACTCTTTTTCTTTCTGCCGGCTGATTATTTTGACTCGAAATGCGTTGTGTGTGAACCCCAATAAATTTTATACTTAACCTAATCAGAACGGGTGAAGCGCAGTCCTGTGTTTTCGGTCCTAACATTAACCTCTACTCTGTGACTTTGCACACAGATACAGCTGTCAATCACTGACAGAACGGCTTCTTTAGTCCTCAGCATAGAAAAAGTAGAGAGTTCAACAGATAAATGACAAGTTATACCAAAACTATTCCCATAAAATCATATAAGAATCTGCTTAGCTCATGCTGCTATATAACATGTCTGCAGAACAGCATTTTCCATATGACAAATTCCCTTTATCACCTATTGCATATGCACATGGACCATATAAAATAAGGTTTGGAATGACTACATATTGTTGTTTCAGATGCATTGGAGCATTATAAATGCTTACAAATGTGTATATATTTTTAAGGTAGAAGAATGGTATATTTTTTATGATTAGAAACTAATGTGGTAGATCCTAAAATGAACAACGCCTCTAAAAAAATACAATTCTCATGTGTCCTGTCATCTTTACAATTTTTCAGATCTTTTTCAGTTCAAGCAATAAAAGTCCAGGAGGATGGAAGCTGCAGATAAGCTCACATGTATAACCCCATCCCTAAAAACTGGACTCCATCCAATACAACAGTCTATAGATGTTGAGAGAGAACGCAACACTCACCTGCAGGCACTATAGACAGATCAATACAGCTAGCAAGTAGCAATTGTTTATTAATTAATATCATTATCATTTGACATAATCATTGATTGCAGATGTCTATATGAAGAAGATTATCTATTCTACACACAACCTGGCTCGATAGTTTTTGCCACAACTGATTTTAATATTATGGGTACAAAAATACTTGCTAAATAACATGTAAGAACAGTTTCTAAATACCTTTTGTCTTTACCGTCCCTCCTAATAAGAAGGCCATGTTTCACATTTTTAACCTGGGAGATTCTTTCTGCTTTGCTCATTGTTGAATTTTCAATCATACAAGCCTACAATGACTTGTACGACAAAAGAAATGCCTAACAAGAAAGGCCATGGGTGTGTTGAATGTATTCAATAGCAAATCAAACGTAGCTCTTATAGGTAGCATATCCCAAAATAACATATTAGAACATTGTAGTACAAAAACTATAAGAATTAAAGATGCCTACACAAAGAAAAAGTAAGAAATATATCAGCAGCCCTTAACAAACAGCACATACATAAATATATAAATAATACAGAAATAGTAGAAGTTTAGCAATAAAAATAGCAGCTATACAAAATTTGCAGATACTAGAAAAAGGAATAGGTCTCTGTAAGACTGTGCATCATTGTTTGTCCCAATAACCTCACTAATTAGCTACGAGGCTAAGAGATTATAAGATGAAGACATCTCTATGAAGGAACATTTGTCCACAAACATCAAGGTAGAGACACATATACGATGAAAAGCAATCAATTAAAGAAAGCAAACACATTGGCCCAGTGGCCAGCATGGCGGCCTGGTGGGAAGTACTACAGGACCTACAGCATCTGAATGGAGTTTACTCCCTTATTTGCACTACCTTCCCCTAGATTCTGCAAAGCCAACACTGGTCACTATATTTTTTCAGGAACAGTTGAAGCTTAAAAGAACATGACATATATATATAGATTTGCTATTAAGTTTTCAAAAGCAATGCAAATGTGAACAAGACTCAATAACAAGAAATGACAACCCTCCTTCATAAAAGAAGAATACAAACATCCTTCAAGGACTCCTGTCTTCTTTGAGCATCGTATTAGGAAACTTGTAAAAAGTAACCAGTAAGTTTATGTTGGCACAAAACTATAATGAAATGTACTATGCACATAGAGGGTGACAAAGGAACTTCTCCTGATTAAGAAGTCATTACAGCTTGTTGGTTCTGGTGGGTCTTCCAATGTCCCATCAAAGACTCTGATCATCAGAACACCTTGAAATCTTGCCTGGATTGTAATTACGAACCAACCCAAAACTAGAACCAGCTTCAGATTTTAGAAGTTCGATGTAATCGTCTTTTGTTATGGTTGTGCCTAATGGACACAGGACTTAAACCAAACACCTCATCTGGAGGCATTAAAGGCTGGAGCTCTTGTTGCTGTATGTCTGTAGAACATAAATGATTTTTTATACCTTGTGATGGAGAACTAGAGAAAGGAAAACAGGTACAGGTCTCTGGCAGAGTCTGAAGTACTGGTGGGCTGCAGATCTCCTGCCTCAAAGACTTTGCTCCGTCTGAGGTGGCCCCCGGAGCTGGTGGAGAACTAATGCTTTCTAGAGATGAGATGCTTTGCTTCCACGACTTTTGTAGATCAACTGGAACAATTTTTGTAGTCTCTGAAGAGATACAAACTGTGTTTTCATCTGGTTCCCCTTTCCATGGAAGAACCTTTTCAGCCATAGTTGGTGATGGCGGGACAATGCGAGGACTTTGACAAACTCCCAACATTCCTGTGGATATAATAAAGTTTTGTAAAGTTCAGAACAGTGTCACTTATTTGTTGTGCTTTCAAACAACCTGACTGAACTGAATCCAAAAATCGAAGCATATGATACACAGATGGAAATTGATGTGACTCACAAGGAGATGGGGCAAACATGAATTCCATTAAATATTCACAATCAACATGAGTCAGGACATTTTGTATGTTTGGTTTATTAGCTTGTGTGGGATTCTGGTATCTGCCTATGCTCTTTTGCTCTGGTGATCAGTGAAAACAGATCTCAGATCTAGGACATCGGAAACCTATGCCCTCTCCCCCACTGCCTACTTTTGACATTTACTTGGCCAAGTGTGCCTGTTACTTCAGTGTAGAGAGAGAGAGAGATATATAAAAGGGTTGCCATTATCATCATGGATATAGCAAAGCAATTTATCAACAGTTAAAGCTCCTGTCTGTTTTCTCCGTATTTTCTTCCCTTATGAAATTCTGCAGTTAACATGCTGCGTTTTTGTAAATGCAGCTTTTCCACAGTTTTTTTTCCCCCCGCAATGTGCAGATGAGGTTAACCAGAATCTTGTTCACTTTGCCTGTACGGTAGATGCAGCATTTTTCCCGCAAAAATGCTCTGTTTCCACAACATGGGGTCTTAGACTTACAGATATAATGGACTTGAAGGTGCCTATAGAACCTGTCAAAACTGTCCGGCTCTAGCAATAAGCATCTGACATATGTCGCTGGTTCAGTTAGAGTTCAATGTTTTACCTGAGATTTTAACACCATGAAGAATCTCATCTGTTGCCCGAGCGACAAAGGTTATACCCTCATCCACTTCTATTTCTATATCTGAACATTCATCTTCTGAGTCCGGGGTGACCACAATGGATGCTGTCAGGAGGAAAACATTCAGAAATATTAATATCTGCATTGAAACACCACACAAGAAACAAGAATGGTTTGCAATGCACCAAAAGTTTAATGTGAGGACGTGAAGATACAGCAACTCTCTATACACATTACCATACTGCAGATGGCTAACCTATAGGGAAGGCATTGATGGATTATTAGCGTTAAAATAAATACAACACATGGAAGAATAAAAACATAAAAATAAAGCCCTATTTATCATTGAAAAAATATGCAAACATTGTTTTAATAACCCAAATTAAAAAAAATGTCATAGTGCTCAAAACTGCATGTATGAAAAAACCCAAAAAGATGTGTGTTTCTGAACCAAGGAAAATGGAAAATAGCCCGGTCCTGAAATGGTTAAATGATAGTTTCTAACATACACACTGTTATAGTTTCCCCTCCTTACTCAGATTATAAAGGGTTACATCAGGTGTCCATCCTTTTAAAACTGAAACCAGTGCAGAGACAAAGTCCATGTGGCACTTTTTCTTCCGCTGTTTTTCAGGCGGACTTTACACCTGACAGGACAAACTTTCACACAAATATTAGCCCCCTTGCAGATGTGCATATGAATGGTCAGTATGCTATCTGGGTTTTTACTGGATAGCACACTGACTCATACATGCAGGCCAACAGTCTGGGCCACAAAACATGGAACAGGTCCTATTCCTGTCTGATTTTATGGCCCTGCTTCGGCGGCTCCTATTCATTGAATGAAAGGGGCCATGGAAGCACGGCTGGTACACAGGTAGCACACGGATGACATCCATATGTTCCCCATGCTGTTCACTCACGACCGGCAGTAAGTACACAGTTGTGTGCAACCGACTTTAGTCTAATAATGCTACAATGGCAACCCCAGGGCAGTCCCACTATTTACAGGACTGCAAAAGTGAACGAGATTAGGATTATAACACACTTGCAATACAGGAGTTAATGTGTTAAAGGAGTTAGTTTAATAAAAATAAATGTTTAAAAAAAAAAAAAAAAAAAAGGCTTGAGAGAATTTTGGTTGATTTCAGTAACAGAAATTTCCAAAAATTCTTACATTGATTTTCAAGTTTATAAAGAGGCAAATTATGTCTTACCTGTATTTTCCCAGCTCACCACTTTGCATTGTCTTCCATTCCGTGACTCGAGCTCCATGCTGGTTCTTCTCTATGTCATTTAAGAAAAAATAATTATTCAGTATATAAACCAATATGCATAAAAAGAAAGCTTAAAATCACATGGAAAGTGTGCTGCATGGCAGAATTCAAGGGCTCTTTCTATTGCTGCATTCTTGGTCACAAGACTCAAACCAAACAGACTTCCCTGAACCCTGGAAGAGAAAAAGATGCTTCAGTGGTAGAATGGGTGTAGGATGAGACTTCCAGGCAGCAAATGTGCAGTATGTTCAGATGGACTGAAACATACTGCACTTGCCCAGGATTCCGCAGCAGCTTCAATGACGTCAGCTTCCACTGCCCAAAGGGACGTACTACATTGAGGATGGGCGTGTTTTACTGATGATGCGCCTGTGCTTAACTATTGAAGAAATGCCCCCTGTGCTTCAAGGTCCTCTTTTGCATAAAGAATAAAACTGCTTTTTAGACCCATTTTTGTGGCTCTGTAACACTATAACACTACGGTTTTAATTGTGATCACAGCATTACAGCAAAATTGCAGAAGTTCAAAGTGGCTGGGTTAGGTGATAGACTCCCTTTTAGTGGGGAGGGGTCTTAAATGAGTGGTCTTCTGCAGAGGTTTCACTGCATTGATAATCTTAAGGTTAGATCACTAATATGTAAGTTTTGAAAACTTCTCTAACTCCCACTCCCATTGTTCTGGACAAACCCTACTTGGAATTTGTACAAACAACATTACAGGATCTTTTATCTTTAACACAGCAAGATCTGTCTGACAACAGAAAGCAGTAGAACTAGCTGTTTAAATCCTATGCAGGACTGAAAGATCAATCCCAGACACCCAAATACCAACACCAGCATCAGATACAAAGCCAGATAGACTTGTGCTGAAATTGCATCAAAGTTTATCACCATAGAAACTGGTACAAGAAATAAGTGAACCACAATCAGAAGTCAAATGAAAAATTTACAAGGCAGATTGGAATCAGGAGAATAAATCAGGAGAGTGAACATCCAGGCCAATAGTCAGTTCAGGAGGTAATATGAGAGCCAAAATCGGCAGACAAACTGTTTTCCAGTATCAAGCCAAGGCTACAATCTTGCTGGTTCACTATTCTGTAAGCAAGTCTGTGATCATTTGTCTGTTTGCTAAAGGGCAATAACTACTTCCTCCAAGTCTTGAGCTGTGGGTCCTGCAGACAATGGAGGTGACCTGGAGACCTGCGTATAGAATGTGTGTTGATAGATTAATATATTGCAAATGAAAAGATTGGCAGGTTGAAGACACGTATTAGACCAGAGCTGGGAACTTTCTGAAAGAATAAGAAACTTCAATCACAAAGTCAAAATCTTTCAAGAAAAGGTCATATTCTCCATCACTTGGGTGATATTATTCTATTGAATTCTGTCTGAAAAATATCAACACTGAGAATATGAAGAGTCTTTCTCAGTTTTATGTAAATAAATCTCTTCGACCTCCAACTGCAGTATATGAAGTTACCATGTGAATACTGATGGAGCAACAACTATGCAAATTGCTTAAATTTTATATAAGGACTGGTGCAAATATAGCGAGCTGTTGGTCTAAAAAAAATCATCTAAAATAATGTAAGATACATGGATCTATGAATATGGAGTACATACAGTAGTAAGTCATCAGATACAGCTCTTGCATTAGGCTTTGGTTACAGATATGGGTGCAATACAAAGCCCTCTCCTGCTGTACCTCCCACTGCCAATGTGAACCCTGGGCAACAGCCTTCTTGTTTGATAACATGCTCATGGTGAAAGGGATGGTATCCTTCTCTGTATAGGCTCTGGAGCGAGTGGTGGAGCTGAATCTACACTATATACACTAATTATTTTATTTATTTTGAGGTACAGGACTGGATACATCAAAAATGCTTTCATATCCACATAAAGACTAGCACAATTAGTCAGGCAGTCTTTTTCTGAAACCTATTTATGTCTGAAAGCTAATAGATTATGGGGATAATGTCACTTCATAAGGAGAGACCACCTATTAGGTGTGTGGTGACTTATACAGCCATAGTCGCCCCACTGTAAGGGATCATGGGAGGAATATGCAAATCTGTCTCCCAAGATGTAAATAGGGAGACAGTGACACTGTTATGCTGCCCTCTATAGGATCCCACATTATGCAGTAAAGGCTTCTGGGAAAGTCGGGCATGATGTTCAGGGTGCTTCAGGCAGCATAACAGAGGGACTGTCTCCCTATTTACATCTTGGGAGACAGATTTGCATATTCTTCCCATGATCCCTTATAGTGGCGCGACTATGGCTGTACAAGTCTCCACACACCTAATAGGTGGTCTCTCCTTATGAAGTGACATTATCCCCATAATCTGGTCTCTCAGCCTCTCACTTCTACCAAGTCAGTTCTCTCTACATTGCGCTGACTAGGTCCAACCAGACCGAAACAGCCATCCATAGCTGAGAAACTACCTTGGTTAAATTCCCACATTATGCAGTAAAGGCTTCTGGGAAAGTCAGGCATGATGTTCAGGGTGCTTCCCATAGAGGGCAGCATAACAAAGGTACTGTCTCCCTATTTACATCTTGGGAGACAGATTTGCATATTCCTCCCATGAAAGCTAATAAGCATGATTGGAGCTGTTTCAAAAAGGTCATGCTCTATGTCGCTCTAATATACCCAGAGATGGTAAGTCAGTTTACTCAATGAGATGAAAGAAAAGGAGTTAACGTCTATGTTTCGAAAGAGCAAGGCATGAACCCCCATTTACTGTTCAGCATTTTGTCAACACTCATTATAGGAGGACAGAATAAAGCTGCTGAGTGACTGTCAGACACAACAAACAATCCAAAGATTAGAATCTAAATCAGGATCTAAAGTGCATGAGTAGAGGAATTTGATGTGGCATAAATCACTAACCACGGCAGCCATTCGTAGGCCATCCAGAAACTTTTATAAGGTTAATTAGAATGGTTTTATGATTGTTTTCATAGTTTTTTTTTAATTTCTTTATTGGAAACACAGGCTGTTCCAATCAATATGGGGAACGTACGCCAATGTATTCAGAATTTGAGGCAAAAGAGAGGTTCAGCCAAGTTGCATCTGTCAGAAATAGAGTTAGATCATGCTGTAAAACAGTTGCAGACCTGAGTCTGTGGTGCAATGTGTGTATGGAGTGTGGGTTAGGAGGTTGTATTTCCAGTTTTATATAAATAAAACTTACTCAGTTATGCATAGCGAAAAGCTTTGCAACTTTGTAATATATAGTTGAGAAGATTTCTGAAACTTCTATAAGTAAAAAAAAATGTACTGTGATTGGTTGCTATCAGCACAAAGACAGTATTTCAGACCAAATATGCTCAGGCTGTCAGCAATTAACCCTGGAATTATGTACCTGTACAAACTCCTATTTCATGGCCGTTTTTTTTTTTAACTTTTTTTCTATTGTGTCTGGGAAGTTGTAGTAAACAGTTTTGTGATATACTTTAGTAATCTATCAAACTTATTTTTAATAGAAAACAGGACGTAAAGTTCTTATTAGCAATGACCTAACTAAAGCCAGGAGACTGTACACATGTACCCAATGTAGTATGTAGAGCTAAAGCATTTACCAAAGTGGAATGGTCACTTCAAATGGCTGTATCTTCACTTTTATAAGCCATATCTTCCTGGCTTTCATATGATGCCAAGACAAAACAGTGAAAAAAAAGTGGAATTTACACTTTAATGAGTGTTGTGTATACAGCTATAGGAGCTGCCATGATGCTTTGCTTTGTATACATTGTATCGCTCCTTTTAAAAGGGACATCAACAACAAAAAAGTTAAGTTAAAATGCCCACCATAGGTTTATTGCAAATGTGTAAAGAAATTTAAAAAAAAAATGTAAGAAAAAAAATTAACTAAAAAAAGAACCCACCTCCATGCCCTTGTACATTTTAGTCCTGCACCAGTAACACAAAACTATGCATCACATACAATGCAGTGTTCCTGGCTCTCTGCAATTTACATTTCTTAGTCACCATCTTCAATATTACAGATCCAACATTTTAAACAGACACCATCAGTCCCTGATATATCCACTGCAGTCTCCTAGGCAGTATGCCTGCTGCCTCGGGGTTGGGTTTGACTTAAACCTTTCCTTCACTCCCCATATCCATAGGGAAAATGTTTATTTTTGTACAGTGTTAGCCAGTGGGTAGAAAATATAAAAAACAAAGAACTTGAGAGTCTTCAGTAGTTTTTTTTTTCTCAAGTAAATTTAAGAAAGAAGCTGAGAGCTTCGAAACGTTGTAATCTGTTATCATTAAGAGTTAGCCATTAAAAAAGGTATCAACTACTGAAGACTCTCAAGTTCTTTGTTTTTTATATCTCCCCATATCCAATCACTCGCACGTCATGTCATCTCCACCTCAAAAATGTCTCCATATACATTAAAGATACTTATTGTCACTCTGACTCACTCTTGCCTTGACTACTGTAACTCCCTTCTAAGGTCTTCCCCTTACTAAACTCAGAGACGCCTCAGGTCTGTGTCAGTCACTACATTGGCTGGCTATTCATTACAAAATACAATATAAACTTACCATCCTCATCCACACGGTTCTCCATAATACTGCATCTCCCTACATTTCCTCCCTCATCTCGGTCTATCACCCAACCCGTGCTCTCCATTCACTCAATGACCTAAAACTAATATTCTCTAGTATCAGAACCTCCCACGCTAGTATACAACTTCTCACAAGTTGCACCACTTCTCTGGAATGCTCTACCCTGGACAATCAAATTAACTCCCAATTTCTACAGCTTAAAGCGCAAACTAAAGAAACATCTTTTCAGATAGGCCTATCACAATTCCTAATGTAAACCTTTCCATAGTTAGAATGCCTGAAATGAACCCTCCTGTGTTCACGATCCTACATTACCCCACACGATATGTTGCAGTTTCACACTAATTTTATATGTCCAGGCACCATCTGCATGTTAAAGGACACGACTGGTAACGGCTCATACAGTTTTAGGTTTGTGTAATGACAGTAACCTCTATTACAAAATTGCTTGACCATTGTATAAGCAATGCTACCTCCGATGCTGCCCCTGCTACCTCGTGTCACCCCCTCTACCTCAGTCCCATTATGTGAATTGACTATTTATTTGTAATGTATCTTATTCTCTGTTCTTGAACCTTACAAATTCTACAGAATATGTTGACGCCATATAAATAAAACGTATTATTATTAATAAGCAGTGTTCAGCTGATTTTTCACCAATGGATGCCAAGAAAGAGTGAAAAAAGCTTAAATTTTAATGATTGAAATAAAAAAATGTAATAAGCAATATAAAAACAAAGGACTTCTTAGGTAAAGTTCTCATCATGTTAGAGCCTTCCTTTGGACATAGAAATTGGGATTATTGCCTGGCATATACTCTCACTAAAAGACTCTGACATATGTCCATAGTATACTGACATTTATCAACTGACAGAGGTCAAAAGGACATTATTTTGGTCTTTGTTGGGTAAACCCCTACACAAATGCTTGAATTATATGAGAGGAGGAATTCCTGGCATACATGCCAAACCTAGTCCACAACATGAGGTGAATAGAGTCACATCGAGTGATCACACCAGATCGTTTCAGGTTTCTTACCCATAGGATTTTAAAATCTTTTACCACCTCCAACAAGACCACCTCTTTACATCATTTAATAGCTGCTGATCCACTGATTCCAGAGCAGTTACAATTTTTTCTCTTGCCCTCATCATACCTATATTGCCTTTCAGGAGGGCAATATCAGACAGGAGCAGACAAGGGTGTGATTATGAGCTCTGACATTCACTTCCTCTGCTTGGAGTTCTGAATCACACCCCTGGTCTCACTCCGGCCTTCTGACACTACAGAGCTTAAAGGGGCTCTATCATTGGTAAAACTCATTTTTAACTAAGCATATACTTGCACAGCCTTTAGAAAGGCTATTCCACACATACCTTTTGTATATTAATCCCCTCAGTCATTATTGAATGAGCCCTCTTTTAATCACATGCTAATTAGCTGGCAACGAGCACTGGAAGTCTCAGTGAGAACTGTCTGCTACGAGTGTGAGAGCAAGGAGGCTGCTGCTGATAACTCATCAGCCTTCCCTGCTCTCTCACACACACAGCACACAGTGCTCACTTAGATTGCTCGTTGCCGGATAATTAGTATGTGAATAAAAGCAGGCTCATTCAAAAACGACTGAGGGTATTAACATACAAAAGGTAGGTGTGGAATAGCCTTTCTAAAGGCTATGCAAGTATATGCTTAGTTAAAAATGACTTTTCCCGATGAGAGAGCCCCTTTAAATAGCACATCAACTAACTGTGCTTGTTGATCAAGATTGTGGGGCTAGAGAAAAAAATCCAATTGTGCTGGAATTAGTGGAGTGGTGACTACTAACAGATGCAAAAAACTTGAATTGGTCAAGGTGATCAAAGGTCCTCTTTAACAGGACTTAAAACCAATGACAGCCAAGCACATAATGTAGTTACAACAATGATCATCAGGTGGAGATATAGAACACTTTCATTCTTAGATCATTTGCCAGTGATTTGTAGTCTTTTCAAAGGCAGCATCAATATATACTTACATTATAACAGCTATGTGGAACACTTATGTGCATTTTTCACATATGCTCTTTATATAATCTGCAAACCAGTGTTTTCATTTACCATACTAGCACTTGATAAACTCCCCTGTGGACATTAAACAGGAGTCCCGAAACCGATTATCAGCCTGTCGATAATGCAGGACTCTCTATACACAATGTCTGCTCTAGACGAAAAAGAAAACAGTGGGTTATATAAAAACCAGACTGCAAAATCCATCATGCTCTCACCATACCGCAGCACTTACTGGAAAATATAAGTCACAGCAGAGCAGAGAGCTATGGATTATTTAAGCAGCAGCCTCCAAATTCACAGGCCTATTTTCTAGCTTGTAAAGTCTCTGAACCCATAGGAAATTGGAGTTTGCAACCCCAAGAATGATTGGAAAAACCTGGCCTGGGAAGCACTGCTGGCACAAGATATGCAGGACACGTCTCCCTCTCCAGATCAGATTCTTTCAGTCTGTTTTCTTGCGGTGCTGGCAGACTCGGGGTAATGGGGAATTTGGATTAATAATAAAAGTGTGTGCTAGCAGAATGCTGACTTAGTGTTTTTCTATTAAGATACAATGTGGTGGGTCTTAATTTTTGGAGTTATATATTTTCTATAATATCAGCCATGTATGACCTGCATTGATCTAAGGGTTCATTTGTCCAGGTGTCCCTAAATTTCCAGCGACACTGGTATGATCCCACAACGCACAATGTGTATTATGTACTAACAGTCTATTCCATTCACATTACTATAAAGAAAAATCATATATCAGTTTCTCTTAAAAGATCTTAAAAAGCTTTGCTTTATTCCTTTGCAGTCAGTAAATGAAAAAATATTGTTTTTATACAGAAAAAACAAAACAAAAAAAACTGGTACAGACCTAATGCTTCTTCTACTACGGATTTTCTACACAGTAACTAGGAAAGCCTCTACTCATGTATATCATGTATACACAGATAATGCAGAGCAACAACTGTCTAGGCATGTATGCTGGGATTCATGTTCAGTATCTCTAGTTATTCTGTATGTGTTGAGAGCGCACAGTACACAGCACCACTCTGCTGTATAAATACAATTCTCACTCTGTTTTACTCATGATCTCCACATATGGGCAAAGCAAAATACTACTTTTGTTCTGTAAAGCAGTGGTAATTCTTAGTATCTATTATTCTCTATATATGGACACTCCACAGTACTATTTCTCTTGCTTTGTATACACAGTATGTGTGCACTGCACAGTACCGTTTCTCTTGCATTGTATATATATGCGCACTGCCCAGTACCATTTCTCTTACGTTGTATATATTTGGGCACTGCCCAGTACCATTTCTCTTGGTGCTACTTCCCTTTTTCAGTACAGTACATACTCTTCCTGTATGGACGCTGTATCTTCTATTGTCTATGCATAACTACTTCTCTTGATAGTACACAGTACTACTTCTTCCAGCTGAGCATACATTGGTCCAGGATTACTGCTAGTCCAAAATGTGCCTACAGTGGCCAATTATTAAAAAGGAGGTTTGAGAAGGTGTCTGGAAATGACCCTGCACTTTGAGTCATCGCTATTGGAGTACGGAGTAATCTGATTGGATGATATTTCTACCAAGAACACGGCGTTATGATCCAGGCCAGGGGCTCACAGCCTTTCCATAAGTTCACCAAGAGAGTGACTCACTGAACTTGTTTGTCACAATCTTTTTTACTTGATAGATTCTACAACAAGACTTTAACATACAAAGTCAAGGTTACACACACAGGGTTAAACTGACTGTTTGTAATATGATGTTTTCATAATCTTTTGAAAATACTTGATGTTCAGTACTAGTATTTGTAATGTTCTATTTGTACTACATGATTCTCACCTCTGTTGACCAAGGTGATCTTATTTTCTCACTTTTGTATTTAAAAAAATTCAATAAAAAACTTTTTGAACCATAAAAAAAGAGAATGACTCACTGGAACAAGCAGTGAATCCTGAAAGAAGGATTGAAACAAAGGAGACACTTTGAACAGCATACACTTGAAATCTATCATGATTTCCACGTTTCTCTGACATTTTACAACTTAGTCAATTTCCTTGTTATTCTATACAAACGATCTTGGAAAATTTCATCATGAAAAGTTCTGCAAATTTCTAGTATACTCTCCAATTCAATTTTCCATTTCTTTCCAGATATATGCTTGTTATCAGTGGATAGAAACTTTTCCATGCCCATTTAGGAGATGAAGCTACAGGTGTAACTTGAGTGGTTGTAGTCGCACCTAGGCCCAGATGCCTTAGGGATCCCATTAGAGGTCTCTTCCGAATATGAGAAGACCAGTACTATAAATAATGCTTTATACTTGGGGGTCTTGCTACAGACTTTGCATTGACGCCCATAAACTCCATTTTATGGGTCTGACTGATACCCCTTTTAACTTCAACAGCTTCAAGCGCTTCTAAAGACACATCCAGGATGGCCTATCACTTTTCCTACTCTAAAACCTTCTACACTCCCTAAAATTAACCCTATTCTGTGCAAGCCCTCCCCATCCATTACCCACATAGCATGATGTATTTTATTGGACTGTAACCCTACATGTCTGGACACTTTGGATCTATTCATAAAAGGACACTCTTACAATAGGCTATCAATACTCAAACTGAGTAATCCCTTTAAAGGGGTTGTCCGGGAAATATTTCCTCATTTAGCTGGTCTGGCGGAATGCTTTTGACAGACCAGCTGATATTGCGACTCCTGCGTCATGTTTGGTTCCGCCAGTCGCTGTACCGCAGTGTGTTCATCACATGGCCATGGACTATATCACATGATCATGGACTGTATATCAAATGACCATGGACTGATTTTTATCCTCTGGCAGTTAGCACAATGAATAACAACAATCAGAGATCTAGAACTAGTTCACTAAACTGAAAATAACATTTTTCTCTTAATATTTGTCTGAAACTGGAAACCACTTTTGTTAGGAAATTAGGTCTATATTGTACAGTGATAGTAGATAAACTTCTCAAAATTAATAGCATACATGCGCCATATGCTCTCTACAATAAAAGATCAAATTACACAGTTTGCATGTTGACCCCAGAGATCCATAGTTTCCTTCACATTTCATTTTGGATGTATTGGAACGACATAAAAAAAGTGCAAACAATGAACGTAGTAATTAAAGGAGTCTGACCACGGTAAAATTGGTATTGAACTAATGACAGTCTCTTGTACAGTGGCATCTACATTTTCAAAAGGCGCCTTTCTTATTCTGTATTGCAGCTCTATTTCCATGAAAATAATTTTTTTCTTCTTATACAAATTAGCTGAAAAGGCTTTAGGGGCATTTCCTCTCCTGCTGGGGCTTTGATCTCTTCTCTAGATAACCGACCCTAATTGCTGACAATGTGCGACAAAGTGGAAGGGGTCACTCAAGCAATGGGGGGAAGAACTGGGCGGCCATTAGGGATGCTTATCCCTAGCAGGAGAAAAAAACACCTTAAAGCTCTTTTCAGATAATTTTCATAAGAATAAAATGATGATTTTCATGAAAATGGAGCTGCAATGCACAATAAAAAAGACACCTTTGGAAAGTGCAGAAGCCACACTACAAGGTGCTGTCATTAGTTTGAAAGCAAATTTCCTGATGATGGACTCCCTTTATATGAAACATCCAGCAGAAATTGCAATTTGCAAAATGTTATTTTAATAAATAGTTACACTAAAATATCATTATTTCCCCCAAATTCTACAGTCCTTAAACCAGAATAAACCTGAATTATCATCCATTTTGTAGCAGTGAAAAAGCTATGTAGTAAACAACAAGCACTATGGGATAATTATATATATCGATGTCAGTCTCACAAGAAAAGGAAGGATGAGGTTAAATAAAAAAACTTACTAGTTACACTCAGGCCCTGGCTTATCCGCAAAGGTTCCATTCTGTTGGCTCTGATTTTACATCTGGGGTTTTCTTACAATTACTCAGAGGAAAAATCTTGAAATGAATCTTATTTGATAACCATCTGAGGATAAAATAACCTAGGGTAGCGGGACTGTGTACATTGCAAAATTACGTCAATAGAATCCACTAGTAAATACATGTGATCTTGATGTTTCCACTCACCATGAAAGTTGTCTTGGGAACAAGAACCTCTCAATATTATATATCTCACTGCCAGACTAAGCTAAAAATAACCTCATAAACAACCTGGACCACAAGTACAGAGTCTCATTGAGCTGACCAAGGGATTGAACAAAAACAAGGAACTGTAGGGAAAACATGGAACAAGGTGTATCAGAAATATAATTGGACTTCAAAGGACACCACAGCAAAGTCAGGAATTGCCCTCCAATCTAGCTGACAGTAAAAAGAACTGCAGTAAACATCAGCATTAGTAGCAGTTAATAGATTGAAAGCAGAGTTGGACAAATGAGTTGTTAGGAATCTTAATATATGTGCCCTTACCTCTTACTTGCATCCATCGCTCCTTTAAGTGCAGCACTGCTCAGAGTTCTTGCTTTAAATGTATCCAATCATTGGATTCCCTTTTTTTTTTCTCTCTAACACATAGGAATAGCCTTAAGAAAGGCTATTCTTTTCCTACCTTTAGAAGTCTTCACACCGCTGTTTGGTAGAAATCGCAGTTTTCTTCTGTATGCAAATGAGTTCTCTCGCAGCACTGGGGGCGGGCCCCAATGCTCAAACAGCACTGGGGGTGTCCCCAATGCTGCGAGAGATATCTCCAGCGGTGCTTCTATCTTCGCCTGGAACGGCCTCTCCCTGCGTCTTCTTCTGGTGGTGGGTTACAAAGTTCTAGGCATGCGCAGTCGGCTCTGCCCGAAGCCCGATGGAAGAGCTGACTGTGCATGCCTTGCAGTTTGAAACGCACCACTGGAAGAAGATGCAAGGAGAGGCGTTCCAGACGAAGATAGAGGCATTGCTGGTGATTTCTCTTGCACCATTGGGGATGCCCCAGTGCTGTTTGAGCATTGGGGCCCGCCCCCAGTGCTGCGAGAGAACTCATTTGCATACAGAAGAAAACCGGGATTTCTACCAAATGGCGGCGTGGAGAAGACATCTAAAGGTAGTAAAAGAATAGCCTTTCTTAATAGAGATGAGCGAACAGTAAAATGTTCGAGGTTCGATATTCGTTTCGAGTAGCCCCTCAATATTCAACTACTCGAATCGAATATCGAACCCTATTATAGTCTATGGGGGGAAAATGCTCGTTTCAGGGGTAGGCAACATTCGATCAAATTATACTTACCAAGTCCACGAGTGAGGGTCGGGCTGGATCCTCTGAGCAGTCTTCTCCATGCAGCGTCCCCGCGGCATCTTCCGGCTCTGAATTCACTCTGCCAGGCATCGGGCCTGGGCAGAGCCGACTGCGCATGCTCGCACTACAAGCGGACATGCACAGTCGGCTCTGCCCAGGCCCGATGCCTGGCAGAGTGAATTCAGAGCTGGAAGATGCCGCAGCGAAGCTGCACGGAGAAGACTTCTAAAGGTAGGAGAAGAACCAGCGTTGACTGGCCGACTGTATAGCATTCGGCCAATCAATGCTGGTTCTGCATCGAACTTTTCCATTCGAATAGCGAGTGGTATTCGATCGAGTACGAGTATTTCGAATACCGTAGTATTCGATCGAATACCTACTCGATCGAATATTACTCGCTCATCTCTATTTCTTAAGGCTATTCCTACGTGTTAGGGAGAAAAAAAGGGAATCCAATGATAGGATCCCATTAAGGTTGCCATATCTACCAATCAAACTCTGGGTATTTGGCTGAGGCAGGGGTTTTATACCTAGGGCTATCACTCCTTCTCTGCCTATGATTACATTAGTTTTCTGAATCTATATTGCTGAACTAGTACCTCACCCTGTTTTATGCTGATTTCCTGGTTTCCTAATGTTACTAAGGGTGCATTCACACGGAGTAAAATGGTGAGGAATTTGGTGTGGAATTTCAGCGCTGAAAAAAAAAGCTCCCACTGACTTCAATGGGTTTCATTTTCTGCTAGCAGATAAAAGGAACCCATTGAAAGCAATGGTAGGCTTTTTTTCAGCACTGAAATTCCACACCATTTTCCTCTGTGTGAACAGACCCTTACTTGGAATTACTCTCCTAGTTATTCCACCTCTTGCTAATTTAGCTTTATGTGAGGCCTCCTGGACTCAATCCTGACTTGGATTCTGCTATTCCTCTGCTGTTACTTTCCTCTACTCTGCTAGTTTTGTCCTCGGCCTGTGAATTACTCTTTGAATTGCGCTCCTTGCCTGCTATAGGTTTTCTAGTTTGGTCCTTATCCTGCAGTGTTTCATAGCTGGACCTAGATTCTGAGCAGCTGAGTCCATCCTGCCTCACAGTGTTCTTGTGAATACCTCGGATTAGCCTTAGACTCTACAAAACAAAATGGTGCTGGATTATAGGTATCTTACTTTCTGTCTTTTAGTCCTGCCAGTTAGCTGATGCATATTAGGACATTGATTAAAAGGCAATTCAAACACTTTGGGAATTGCTTAAAGGGGTTGTCCCATCTCAAGGATCCTATCTATACTGCTAGCTTATGTGGATTTAAGACGTTTCCTTAATATATTGCTTCAGCAAAACTGCTTTGTTTGGCTATTATCTGAGATGATTCACTTCATTGTTTACACAGCGTTTCCATAACCACAACCTGGGAATGATCTTATCTCTCCGCCCATGACAAGTGATGTAGCTCACTGCTCTCAGGAGGGGAGGGGAGCTGAGTGCTCGGAGCGACCTTGTATTTCTGAGCTGTTTATCTCCCTCTTCCAGTTATCAGGTCGGCTAATTGATGTTTGCTGATAAGGGCTGAGACAGGAAGTCTATTACTTCTGTATGTAAACACAGACCTAAAACTGAGTTTATTGCAAGCTGACTCTTGGTCATGTAGCATGTAAATTTGGGATTCTCATCACCTATCACATCCAGCTCTGCTACATCAGCTTCATATTGTGCATCTTCCAGTGATACTGATACTGTGCTAATTTATTTACAACCATCCCTCATTACTGACTGCAAACATGTACTGCTATGAAGAGAGCTAAACAGAGCTAGGTTTGCCTGTAAGACAGCAAGTGAAACCCCGCCCACCAATTTACCAAAAAACCAGGAAGTGAACCGAGCAGACAGCCTGCAAGTTGGTGAGCAGGCGAGTTGGGAAAACCCCTTTAAGTTGCAATGCCATAACAGGGGTAATCCACTTTTTTTCCAATTATCTCCAAATTACGATCCCCTTGTACCAGGAATTTGCCACCTTTTTAACATATTTGTAAAAAAAAATTGTTGCAAGTAGCATTTTTATGCTGCCCTGGCCACTTTGTGAAAAGTGGATGTGCTGTTGGCACGTCCATTGTCCCCAGCAGATTTATCATCATTTACACCTGTTGTTTATGTGATTGATGAATGAAATGTACACAAGCAATAAGCTGGCATTTCAAACTAGGTCACAGATCATTCTCCACTGGCATAGGGGATATCAAGACCAAATTGGAAAATGCCAGTCTTGATTAATTCAACCCCCCATTCCTTTGAGTTTGAATTCCATCAGCCTTTTGGTCCCAGAACAGCTATCAAAGATACTAGGGCTATAGTTATAGACATGAATTATACTAACCTAAAGTGGTTGACCCAGTGAAAACATTTAACACCTATTCTTACCATTCAGATTAAATAAACTTGTCTATAATTTTAAGCAATAAAAGTGTATTATTATGTTTGAGTAAAATTTTAGAGTGAAAAAGGGAAAAGAGTAGCAAGCAAAACTGGGAACCTTTGTAGATTTGTGTGCTCAGATAGCTGTGACCAAGGTCTCAGACCTGAAATAGCCAGTTACGGTTATGGCTTGTTCACTATCATGGTTAGGAACGGCCAAGTGGTACAAATTTTACAGCTTTTTACATACCCAGCCTCCTCTAACTTTGTGCCAAAAAACAGCAGCCATAGGTTCTTCTAAGCAGCTGCCTAGCACTCTAAATTATGCCTTTTGAAGATCATTTTATCTTCGCAATAACAGTCATTTTGACCAGGGGTGTCCACACTTTTGCATGCCACTGTATATAAAATTTACAATATCAAGGACAAATCAAGAGCTTTTAATGGTGGGAAAAGTTTGTTGTTCACAATGTTCCAGTATTAAATTGACCATGAATTATCAATTTTCTGTAGAATCAAAGTTGCCTAAAGTGGAGCATTTTTGTTGGGGCATGACAATGTGATAAGGCATAAATCCTTTTCCTCATAAATCTACTCTTTCGAACTACAGGTGAGACACAGCCAAGCGCACTCACAGTCTAACGGCATTCATATTGTTTGAAAAAAATAAACTCACTTTGGTTGAAGAGATTGAAGTGAAAATCTTTTCATACTTACCTTCTTACGTCCATCTTTCTTCACCCTTGACTTGGACGAGCAGGTGTTGTGCTTGGTGGATTTAAAAGACTCCAACCTGCGCTTCATGTTCTGCTGGAAAACCTCTTTTTCCTGCCTCTCCTGTTCATCCTGGGTCATAAAATGGCGACTGTAGCTGGCTTTGCACTTTAATGACAAGAAAACTCTTTGTGAAAGATCAATTTGAATTCAATAACCTGTAAAGACATTTTCGGAAAGTGTAACAAACCGCACCATCCTGCGTGGTTTGTAGAGGCTGCCTCTAAGCACGTGATGCATAACTGCATCTTCCCTGTCCCTCCCACTGCGCACAGTGTCAATAGCCTGAAGATCCAGACATGCTTTGCTGCCATTCTCCCGCCTAGAAGAAGAAAAAAAAGACAAAAACCCCCCCACAAAGTTACACGAATGAACAGGTCAAAAATATATGGAATGACTGAATGATGTCATATGGTGATGTCACTAGGGAATTTCCTCTGCAAATAGATATAGAAAAGTATAGTGTTTCCTTAAATAAGTATAGATGATCACGACAATGAAAACAAGATCACACATGAGTCCTTACAGAAGGTTGGTCACTGAAGTCTCCGACATGGATGCTCGGCTTGGCATGGATGGTAACGACAGTCTATCCGGTGACACTATATGACCACCCTATAAGACAGGGTTGTTTATAGAATTAGTGGGAAGGAGATGAAGAGTCAGAAGATGCATATATGGGGAAATTTTCAAAAATGAATGCAAACTACAAGTACAGGTGATCCCATAGAAAATCAATCACAAAATCTCAAGCTCAATTTGGTTTGGTTTGAATGAAAATACACCAGACTCATATCCCATGCAACCCTAAATGAAATAATTTATTATCAATAGCAAAAAGCAGTCTCTAATATATGTAAATCACTCAGCTTTCCTAGACGTGAGCGTGCCTATTTCCCTCGTTAGCTAGCAATAATATTCTTGGTTCATTTCAGCAATGCAACTCTACGGTTTAAGATTCAAGGAATACTGGGCAAAATTGCCTATGAAAACTTAACTGCAGGTCAAGTTAATTTTTACTCAGCTTTCCTACAAACAGATATTATTAATACACTTTTTAAAAAATATGTGTGAATTTCTGCAAAGCACTTGGGACTGTTTTCACACATGGTCCTCTCTGTCCTTATTAGTAAGGTATAAATGTTCCTGTCTGGTCCCAGCCCTGACTCATTGTCCATCTGGTCAGCAAATCTATTTTTGAGTTGGTATAAATTGGGATGGGCCCTGTACTGTTCCGGGTGCACAGATGCAGGATGAATGCACAATCATCAGATTTTGCTGACTCCTTTATCTTCTGTTTTCCGAGTCTCCAGGTGTTTTCATTACCACATATTTTATAAGATCCCTTTGTGTCACTTTTTCCATCCTTCGTCCCATTTCATGATGAAAAATTCTCATCTTTCAAAAAATGTTTTAGGGGAATTCACGGTTGTTGTTTTGTGTAAGTAGTTTGTGACTATTTAACACCACTTTCAACTCAAAAGCTAGGCTCAAATTCAGTTTTTGCAAGCAGATTTTTGAGGCAGGATCATTTCAAAGGGAGTCAGGCAGATTTTTTTTCCTCTAGTTGATTCTTTACTGACTGCCATTAGAATAAATGGGAGAGTATGGGAGATGCATTTTGAGGTGGTTGGTACCTCAAAATCCTCCTGAAAAAAAAGGTATGTGCATGCGTAACCTACTTATACTAACCCAAAGTGGCATTTTTGCACAGACTTTGCCACTTTTCTAAAAGTAGGCAGGGCCATCACCTGTGACACATTCATTATTAAAGGGGTTGTCCCATCACAAGGATCCTATCTATGCTGCTTGTTAATGTGAATGTAAGACTTTTCCTAAATACATTGCTTCAGCAAAACTGCTTTGTTTGTCCACTATCTTACTTTATTCATTTTTTTTTTTACACATCCCTTGACTTATCTGGTCATAAGTCAAGTGATGTATCTGCTGCTCTGAGGGGGGAGGGGCTAAGTGCATGGGAGCGAGCCTGGAAGGGGGGGGGGTAGTTTACCCTTTGGGGGGAAGGGGCCGCCAATACAGACCCAGCATCCGCTGTAATAGAGAGGCGGATGCCGGGGACGGTTAGACGCCGGCACAGATGCCTGCAACATCGCTATGCTCCTGCCCTGCATGAAGCCAGCAGCTGCAGGAGCGATGCTGCTATTCCGGGGGGGCGGAGGAGCGGAATAACAGCATCGCTCCTGCCGCTGCTGGCTTCATGCAGGGCAGGAGCATAGCGATGTTGCAGGCACCTGTGCCGGCGTCTAACAATCCCCGGCATCCACCTCTCTATTACAGCGGATGCCGGGTCTGTATTCACATATGCAAAGCCAGCGGCGAGATGCCGCTGGCCCTGCGTGCACGCTCATAGATGGTGAGACCAGTCTAGCCTTCACAATGCGAATACAGACCCGGCATCTGCTGTAATAGAGAGAGGCAGATGCCGGGTCTGTATTCGCATTGTGAAGGCTAGACTGGTCTATGAGCATGCACGCAGGGCCAGCGGCATCTTGCCGCTGGCTTTGCATATGTAACCCCGCCCACCAATGAATCAACAAAGCAGGAAGACAGAAGATTTTACAGCAACGAAGAGTATGCGACGTGGGAATACCCCTTTAAGGAGCTGGCTGCTGTGTTCATACAGTCCTATGGTGAGGCGTTTTTAGGAGGAGGAATTTGAGTCAGTTTCCTGACCAAATTCCTGACCAAAAAAACTTCATGTGAACACAGAGAAACACCTAGGCACAAGGATCCCGGGTGGATGTGTCTAATTCATGAAGAGATGCAACTGTTGTGTTATCAGATTGCTAATAGTAAGTGGAAACATTGTCATATTCACATAGGCACCAAATTTGTATGGCGAAAATACGTGATTTAAAACTAAAACTTTATTAGAATTATTTAAAACTACACATATATAGTGATGTTATACTGTTATTAGAATATAGTCCTATATTTGATGTGGTCCTTGTATTAGTGTAAACAAGAACTATATGGACTACACGCTAAGGTCTCCTACACTCACACCCATTAAGTGTAGGATAAAGATAAAGACGCTTCTGATAAAAGAACGCATGTGTAACTAGCATCCACATATGATGAACAGGACTTCTAGGAGTAACTGCCCCAACCACACCCTCACAGTATACCCAATAGCCCTCATTCACATTTTTAGAAACAGTGGAGGACATATATTTCTGTGGGATATATGAGGAGCGTGCGGTTCTATGGGATAATAACAAAGGAAATTGATGTCGTTTAAGTTGCACTCAATAAAGAGCTATATATTCACAACTATTTCTCCCTTGTTATAACTGAAACAATTTGCTACTGTGTAGACATAACCTGTTTATAGTCTATCACAGCAAGTTACAAGTTACTGAATGCATTGACATGTATACTGAACGCATTGACAAGTGGTGAGCTTAAGAAAACATATGGACCCCATAGACTATAAAATAGTCCGTGTGTTTTCCACGTGGTGTCCGCACGGAACATGTGGAGAGAAAAGTACTTAAAGAATTACTTTCCTCTCCACACCGCGTGGAAAACACACAAAGCCCATTACAATCTATGGGGTCTGTGTGTTTTCATAAGCTCACCACTTGTCAATGCATTCGGTATTCCATTCGGGGGTCCCCATGTGAACTCTCCAAACTGAATACTGAACGCAGATGTGAACCAGGCCTGACTTAGTCCTCCTGATGAAACTTATGGGTTTGCTAGAATATATCCTTGAAGACAATCTCCTGTGAGTAGAACTTAACAGCAGCATGAATCTCTTGTCTTGACTCTATTCTGGTGGGTCTTACAGGGGTTTTGGGCAATGGAAAGTTCTTAATAATGATGTATCCTTAGGATAAGTCAATATTAGATTGGTGAAAGCTGATTAGCTGTTCTCAAGAACCACAGACACCAGAACAAAAGCAGAAGACTCTGTACAGCCTGAAAAACCCCTTTAACTGATGAACTGTAACAAGCCTTACAGTTTGAACAGGGAACCAGGTCACAACAAGTTGTCTGCTTCTGGGTGTAAACAATGAAGGTCTTGAAAATGATGAGGAATTAGAACATATTAGATGGATGCAGAACCTTTCATTATACCATTATTTAAAAAGCCAAATTTTTCCATATCCACATTTTAAATGCCAAAGCTTTTTTTTATTTTGCCATCTGCAGAGATGTATTAAGGCTATTTGGCATGTTTGGGGTACATTTAATGTGCTGTATAACTTGTTATTTTGGGGGGCTTTTGCTGTTCCATAAAAATAGCTGTATAAGGGCTTGTTTTTATGGGATAATTTATTTTTATCTGATAATTTATGGTTTTTGTATGGTCATATGAACTAGAAGTAACAATTCTGTTTGGTTTTTTTCAAAAGTTAAAAAAAATCTTTGGACCTAGGGTGCCAGCAGTACAGCACATTATATTAAGGCTTTTCTGCCAGCAGCATTCATGAACAGCGGAGGACTGGAAGCCAGTTAAGCCTTACATAAAACTATAACATGCCTAATATAACAGTCCCATGAAGTTTTTATGTTGTATTTTATCCAGCAAATGTGACTGGTTACAAACAAAGTCACCAATTACAGCAACATAAAAATAACCACTATAAGCTCTTATTTCCAGATACTCAGAAGCATTGCAATACTTTCAAAAACATTGATAGAAAGTCGGAGCAGCAGGGAAGGATACATATAAGTGGTTCAGAGCACACAGTTGTAACATCACACCAAGAAAGTAACAGATAAAGTATACATTTACAAGAACCAGCATAGAAGGAAAATGACCTGATAACTGTTAGATAACATTTCTGACTGCACTATACACAATATACATCTACTACTGCATAGAGGGACATCAGCCCTGCCAGAGATTAAATCCTGCGCCTGCACATTGTAACGTAAGCAAGTGTCTGAAGGTGGGTGTATGTCCCCGGCTTCAGATCAGCGCTGCACATGAGCCAAGTGCTGTGTGACGTAATTTGGGCCAACATGTGTGTACGTGTACCCCGAACTACAACAAAGAGCACCTGGTGTATCCGCAGTGCTTAAATGAAGTCAAGGATATACACAAAGCTTCGGATTGAAGCTTCACTTACACTTTGCAGGTGCCTGATTTCAGTGGCCAGTAGCACTGATGTCACAGAGGCCATGGAGGTGGACCTGAAAAAGGAGATGGGGTTGTGGGGAGCTTGACTTTATGCGCTAGCTCTCCACTTCCATGACTGAAAAATGCTAATTTGATACTGAATTATAAAGACAAGTGATAGAACCAGTGCTGTCAAGTTAGGCAAACAGCGTTTTACAGCAGGTGATATGGTCTGCCCAATCCCAGTGATGGTACATAGGGTAAAATTGTGGTGACAGGTTCCCTTTAAGGAGTAAATAAGTAAATAATAAAAAGGCTATTCAGGCACCGTAAAAGTTATTTTAAACTACCCCCCCCCCCCCCATTTTAAAATAATAACCTAAAAAAGAATGTGCTCTACTTACGGATCGTGCACCCTGGGCGGGCATTCAGGGTGTGTCTTCATCTTCGTCCACGCCTCTTCTTCCTCCGATGTCCTCTGGTCCTGTCCTCCTCCGGCGCTCGCAATTGGACACTGGTATAAAAAAAATAGCCTGGGCGCATGCGCAGTAGCATGCGGCTTCTACTACGGCTACTGCGCATGCGCCCAGGCTTTTTTTTTTTTTTTTTTTATCAACGTCCATTCGCGAGCACCGGAGGAAGATGGGACCGGAGGACATCGGAGGAAGAAGAGGCATGGATGAAGATGAAGACACACCCTGAATGCCCGCCCAGGGTGCACGATCCGTAAGTAGAGCACATTCTTTTTTAGGTTATTATTTTAAAATGGGGGGGGGTAGTTTAAAATAACTTTTACGGTGCCTGAATAGCCTTTTTAAAGGCTATGCACGCATATGTGGGGCTCTATCAGCATGATTTTGCTGATAGAGCCCCTTTAAGAAAAGGTTTATCACTGTTTGCAACCATACCTGATCTGCCAAGCTTAAAGCATCCCGAATATTCAGCTTGTAGCAAACCTCCCATATCTCATCTTTGATCCTATATGCAGATTTCCTCATCAGCAGTTGACTCAGGTATTTCTTATCAAACTGCTCCCACCTATGATACCAAAAAAAAAAATTACATTTAGAAAAACAAAAAAAAACAACATTTTATCTAATAACTATGTATACCACACAAAAGACAAATTATATATATATTCTGAGAAGTTCTGCAACTTTCTATCATAATTTATGTTGCAATTTCTTACCAGTAACATACAGGCCTGGAATTTAAATATTTTGAATTAAATTAAATTGAAATATTCAATTGTAACAAATCCTCAGCTTTGAGAAAATTATAGGAACTGTATAGGTTTTTAGCCAAAGGATGCAAAAAATGATTATATTCACTGACAGCAAACAGAGATTTTTCAAATGGGGGAATTAAACTCCAAAATCTATAATATTGTTTAAGAATGTATTAAACAAAAGCAGAAATGTATTAAATAAATAGATACCAACACTGCCTGAGGAATCCAGTGACTTATAATAGGGTCTAATGGGTTCCAACGAAGTGTCTTGCTCTGACAACAGAATCTGCAACTAAGACTCTGAATAAAGATTTCTGATGCAGTTATGAATACAGCGTAAGACCGAGGCCCCACATGGTGTAAACTGCGCCAGAAACGCCATGGGAAAAAAATGTGGCATTTTACAGTCCCTGCAAAATGGATTCTAGTGAATTCTATCCACACATTGCGGGAAAATACATGCAGTGGACACTGTTTTGGAATTGGCAGCATGTCAATTATAACTAAGGAAACGGTTTGCAGAGGAAACGTCTGCAGATTTTCTGTGAGAAGTGCTGCAAGAAAAACCGCGATGCCCCACCTTGCGGAAATGCAGCTTTTTTGTTTCAGGTTTTTTTGAGCAAAAGCCAAGAATGGCTAAAAAAGGAATGGGAAACATATAGGAAGTACTTATACGTCTACCTACTGCTCAATCCTCTCCTGGCTCTGGCTCAAAGTACAGCAGCAAAATCTGCAACAAAAAAAAGCTGCATTTCTGCTATGTGGAGCCTTATCCTAAATGTTGATATTGTGTTTCACTGCGCTGTGTGTCTAATGTATTAAATATGAAAATGAATTAAATCATCAATCTCTCTTGTCAGGTCAGAAAGACAATAATTGACGTGTACCAGAATGCAATATTAGGGTTCACTTACTTGTCCCTCCAATGATGGTAGCCATGGTGACCAATTATGTCCTCGACAGCAGCCATAATATGGTCAAATGCCTGAAGAAAACAGAAAACATCAACTCATTTTCAGGACAGGATAGGAAAATATATATATTAGATTAAAATAACAATCTTTATCAAAACCTTTTCCTAGAGTGTTTATCATGTAGATTTTTCTTAATGAAGATGCATGTTAATGTATGTAAAAATGTGGAAGCAATTTTCTAATATCCTACTTTGCTGAGATATCAGTACTTAAATAAACTGCAGGCTTGTGGCCTGTAACTTTGCTATAGCCAAGTTTCTGGAATTGCTTTTAATTTGCAAGGTTACAAGCCTTGTCATCCATGATCATCCACTATGAGATACCACTGTCCCTTTCATAGCCATACCCAAAAATAACTGTGAGCATTCCCCATTACAAAGTCATATTCTCTTCTTCACTCTCTTATATCTCTATCTATATCTCCCCTCTGTTCCTACAAACCACAGAAAAGCTGACCCTGGCTTTGCGGTTTTCTGATGACACTTAATTAAATGGCATGGATGATTTGCTGGGGATGGAGGATGAACAGCTGCTATGGCCGAACATCTTACATGCTCGTGTAATTCTTCACTTAGCGTTGGCTTGTGGTGGTCTCGTCTCTTCACTTTTAGCCACTTGACAAGAGGTTTGATGGTCAGACCCTGAAATAGAACAGAAGATTGTCCATTTTTATTTTAAATCAAGTCTGTACATATGACTGACTCAATTTGTATAGTAATAGACCTTCACCTACTACTTTCTGAAAACATTAGGTTGTACTAGTTCATGTGAGGAGAACATGTGCTCACCAGAACCTTGTAGTCTAGTGACATATGAAAAGCCATGATAAATGTTTCTCATAATACAACTGGAGAAATCAGAGATGGAGGAGGACTTAGGAATACTAGTGAACAGTAAGCTGAGTAATGACACCTAATGGCAGGCAGCTGCTGGAAAGGCTAAGATGATCTTGTTTGAAGACCACTGGAATGTACAAGCATTGACTGATCTCATATTGAGCTCTAATGGGACTATAGGACCACAATATGGATTTGTTCTGCACAATACCCAACAACTCTATGTTGTGTAGAAAGGTTTGCATTGTGTTGTCTATGCTGAAAAGTTACTCTAAAGTTTTTGTAAAGAAAATAACCATTGGCCACCATTTCTACAGTGTAAGAACCTTGTCAGCCTCCCAAATCTCAGAGCCTAAATGACAGTGACCTATGAGAGTAGAATGACTAGGATCAACGTGGGTCAAAGCCTAATTCTGAATAAAGTAAAACATGTATTTAGTATTGTCTGAACTTTCAAAGGCTTTGAGAAGTTGCTTTAAGGCTAAGGCCCTACGTAACAGGCTACAGCAAAAAAGTGCTGGGAGGATAACCGCAGCAATGCATTGTGGTTTTTCTCATTTCGCTTTTCACAGAGAGTCCTCAGTGGTTTCATCTACAGACTTTTTGCTTCAATTACAGGTAGTCCTCGACTTACGATGTTGATCCGTTCTTGCGCGGCGTCGTAAACCGAATTTCGACGTAAGTCGGAAACCTACCATACCGACGCCGCATAGGAACGGATCACAGTGATTTAGTGTGCAGCGGCTCGTAACAGCAAGCTGCCAGCTCTCTTCCGATGAGAAAGGACAAGCCAGCTGTAGAACCAGCATTGATTTGCCGCAGGCTAGTCCTCGCTACTCGGGAGTGCTGGCAGTTTTCTGTTACAAGGGAGCTCTCATCTCTAGTTGTCTACCTGTATACCTATAGGGAAACTGCTGGCCTTTCCGTAGGTATAATTGACATGCTAGGATTTCCAAAACTGCGACTGCATGTATTTTTCCGCAGTGTGTAGATGGGACTCTTTAAAATCCCATCCACTATGCAGGGACCAGAAAACGTCATATTTACACTACGTGTGGCCCCGGCCTAGAATATCAATTCTAGGTGCTTTCATGGCTTTGAAAAAATTCCCTCATAATAGAAGGTCCCCAGACAATAAGTCAGTCACAGGATGATGTGCTATTTTAACTCCCAACAAAAAATTGTAATCTGTGGAAGAGCCTGGCAGTCAGTATTTGATTCTCCCACGACCCTACCACAGGCACTACATAGTATTACACGATTGCCACTGAAATAAATGCACTGTTTGAAAAATATATTTAACTTCTGTGTCCTCCAGAGAGAGATACAAAACTCCTTTTGTATCTCCTTTTGGCTAAGGCCCAACATAGCGGAAACTCAGTGTTTTTGGCTGGTGCAGAAATGCAGCAGAAAAAAAAGCTCTGTATTTTATGGTACCAGCAACGTGAAAAAGTTTTGGTTAATCTCATGCACACATTGCGGAAAACATGTTCATTTTAGCTGCAGAATTGCAAGTGTTTTCCCCATAGATTTATAGGGGAAGAATAGAGAAAAATGCCACAAAAACCCAATGAAAAACGCTGCAGAAAAATACATTTCTGTACAGATTGAGTTATATGATACATTGTGGCAGATATATTATGTTTTGTACTACACTAGATTATGTCAGATTTTATGGTAGCTTGGGGGACAATGATGTGGGGAAAAAGGGGGCAATGAATGCCAGGTATGAGCTGCTGTACATTTCCTTCACGAGGCACAGTCAGTGAGTAGGTGTGCCTCATTAATGAGGAGACGTCACACACTGTGATGGAAGTATGAAGAGTGACATTAAAGGGGCTCTATCATTGGGAAGTTATTTTTAGCTAAGCACATACTTGCATAGCCTTTACAAAGGCTATTCCACATGTACCTTTTGTATGTAAATCGCCTCAGTAGTTTTTGAATGAGGCCGTTTTTATTCATATGCTAATTAGCCTTCTCTGTGCACCTTGATGTGTCTGTGTGCACCCTCTGCTATTCTCTCTGTGTGTGAGAGCAGACAGGCTGCTGCTGATGACTCGTCTCCCTGCTCTCATACACATAGAGAATAGCAGAGGGCGCACACAGACACTTCCGGAGTGCACACAGGAGGCTAATTAGCATATGTATAAAAACGGCCTCATTCAAAAACTACTGAGGCGATTTATACACAAAAGGTATGTGTGGAATAGCCGTTCTAAAGGCTATGCAAGTATGTGCTTAGCTAAAAATAACTTTTCCCAATTATAGAGCCCCTTTAATAATACCAGTCTTCATAAATCTGCCCCACTGTCTTTATGTATATATTATAAATGTTTTATTATGTAAACCTATAACCCTCCAACTATGGCAAATGTACAACTTTCAACTAGCTGCATGATCAGCCATTGAATACGCTTCAATACACTATTGATCATATAATGATAATATATCTAGACAATTTATCAGTCATCAGTGTATATAATTCTTTTTAATATAAACCTTATATTATATATGATATACTCCAGAAAAAGGGAATATGTTCCTTTACTGAACTGATATAAATGAGTCCCTGACTGCTAAAGATTTTGTTGCTTCCCTATGTCCCTATTGTGAGATGATAAATAGATATGTGACACCCATTGATGACTTCTCAAACTGGAGATGACTAAACAGGTTAGGCATGGTTAAAAAAATGAATTTACAGATGGCAGCCACTGGAACCACAATGGGAGAGGACAAAATTAAAAATAATAATGATATGTTGTGCCAAACGGAATCCAATATAAAGGAAGCTTTATGCTGAGATCCAAAGCCAAACAAAGGAATATTTTGTGTTCCTTTGTGTTGTATTCTCAAAAGCTTTGTAGCCGATGAAACAATAACCGTATCATACAAAACAGTAAGTTTCCCACACACTATTCTGGAGTGGCACATCTGTCTAGCTATGCAGTTATATAATCTGCTGAATATCCAGGCACATTTTATAAATCTGGGAAAGGTGACATTTCATATATATACATATATATATTTCATGTATACAGTAATAAAGATCATTCTGGCATTCTGGTATAACCTTCTGGTATCATCTGCTAGTACATAGACATGTCTGTACATCTGGTACATTATATTATTATGCATTATGAAAAATTATATATCCTCTCTGACCAAGTGGGTTTTATCTTAGGTAAGCAGGTCTCAGATAACGAAAACTATGTAATATTATTCATTGGGCCCGTCATCATCGCATCTCCCTATTAGCCTTAGATATTGAAAATAGTTTTGATAGCTTTTCCTGGAGCTACCTTGCTCATGTTCTGAGGTCCATGGGTATAACCAGACAGTTAAAAAGGGCTCTTCAAGCATTGTTTGCCCTTGCTATAGAGCAGGGGTAGGGAACCTTCGGCTCTCCAGCTGTTGTGAAACTACAACTCCAAGCATGCTCCATTCACTTCCATGGGAGTTCCCAGAACAGCAGAGCCAGTATGCATGCTGGGAGTTGTAGTTTTGCAACAGCTGGAGAGCCGTACGTTCCCTACCCCTGCTATAGAGCCTCTAGAAGTTGCCTTTCGTTCCCATTCTGACATAGCAGGGAACCTTGACTATAAAACTAACCTCTTTTATATGGATTACTTGGTCCAATATCATAAGTCTGTTGTTCTGTCTCCAGCTTACATTTCTTGATGTGGTTGAGTGTTACGTTTTGGCCCCCTTGGCTGAGAACACGCAATTCGATTAGTTACCATTTGCATGTACTAGGCTCTGTATGCTCTACTTTTACTTGGAACCGTTTTATTTGCTACTGTTTTGCACTACAATTTTATTGTTGCTGTAATTCAATAAATACCTTTGAAAGTAAATTATATATCTTCTTATATTTAGTAATATGGACCATGCGGTCAAACCTGTAAATCTTCTGATATGTTATATAACGAAAGGATAAATTATCAGCATACGCGTAATGGATTTTAATGTCGTTCCAGTGCAAAAGAAGACACATTAAGCATGGTTGCCACAAGCTGAGCTCACAACAATATAATGTATTATTTGGTCATAACCCTAATCAATGAATGACAGCTTGTGCCCTGTAAGAAATTAGTTCTCACCCTGATGGGCTCCAACATGTGAATAAAGGGCGCCAATACTGCCAGATGTTATTAACCCCTTCCAGGGTTTTCTGCAGAACCAGTTTTGCATCATGAAAACCTCACTTCTGAATGTAACCACAGCAGTGAAAAGGTTAACACTTCAGTAATAATTAAATCACATCAGAACTTTCAGATGGAAATAAATAAGGAAATTAGAGACAGATCTGATTGAACTATTCCCGTCTACAAAGATGCTATGAATGAGGCGTCTGCTGGAAGGGACTGGGGTACAGCTGATGTATCCAAGGCAGTTAGTGAATTAGGAAGCACATTATACAAACCCAGACAATGTGTAAGCAAATTATACCCTGAACAGAAACTAATGGACATGTCACATTATCATTTTAACCTAATCGTCCCTGTCACATCCTTAAAGGGGTTGTCTATTCTTACGTAAATAATCTGTAATAATCTTTTAATGAATGTTATGCAACTTTTCAGTATATATTGTACTGTGTGTTTCAGTTCAGTTTGTCATAGGTACATGAATAGGTACATTTGGTGGCTAAAAACTCCATATGGAATTATTACCTCTTAAGATAAGATAAGATAATCCTTTAATAGTCCCACATTGGGGAAATTTCAGCGTGTTACAGCAGCATAGTAATAGAGATACAGGATAATACAGAGTAATATATTACAGACGTAGACACAGATAAGCTGAGAAGAGAAGATATACTAGGAGTCCATGGCAGCTAAGGAAAAACAGAAGAGAAAGAGGAAGACCTCATGGTCATCCTCATAATCATTAGTTCTCTGTGCGGAGTGCTCTTCGTTTGGTCTGATGTAGATTATACAGCCTGGTCGCGGTTGGAAGGAAGGACCTGCGATAGCGCTCCTTCTCACACTTGGGGTGAAGCAGACGGTCGCTTACAGTGCTGCCAAGTCCCATCAGGGTCCCATACATGGGGTGGGATTTGTTCTCCCGCATGGAGGTCACCACAGACAGTATCCTTCTGTCACCCACCACCTGTACTGGGTCCAAGGGCCTCCCCAGGACAGAGCTGGCCCTTCTAATCAGCCTGTCATGTCTATTTCTGTCCCTGGTTGATATACTGCTCCCCCAGCAGGCCACACCAAAAAAGATGGCTGAAGCAACCACAGAGTTGAAGAAGGCCCTAAGAAGTGTCCCCCGGACTCCGAAGGCCCTCAGCCTCCTGAGCAGGTAGAGTCTGCTGTGGCCCTTTCTGTGCAGCGCCTCCAGGTGATCAGCCCAGTACATCTTATACATAAGGGCTTGTTGCAATTGTATTCAGTCTATATACAGTAATGTACCATAACAGCACAGATCTCTGGCCTGACTAGACAGTTTGTTACTAGAGATGAGCGAGTAGAGAAATATTCGAATATTCAATTCGAGTAGACCTCAATATTCCACTATTTGTTCGAATATCGACTTCCATTATAGTCTATAGGAAAAACATGCTTGTTTCAGGGAAACCAAAATTCGACCAATTGGAGTCACCAAGTCCACAATGACACCTTAGGAAATGATGCCAACACCTTTGGAAAGAAACTGGGACAGAAGTGGAAGCATGTCCGGGGGCATCTAACACACCTAAGTTCCAGTATTATTATTGCTGCTGCTGCTACTACTGATTTAGCCAGCCAATGACTGCATGTTTTTTTTGCCAATGCCTACGTTGTCCTATTTCCTGTCCCACCAACCCTGCATAGTTATTGGTGTAAAAAAAAAGTGCTAGGGAAGGTTGGAGGGGAATCGAATTTTCACTGCGTGGTATTTGACCGAGTACGAGTATCTCGAATACCGTAGTATTTGATCGAATACTACTCGCTCATCTCTATTTGTTACCATATAGCAGTACATGTACAATGTGTTGATACATGATCAGAATATACCCATTACAGCTCAGTATTAGCAACAAATAGTGTATTATTAAGGGGCCACACGGTGGCTCAGTGGTTAGCACTGCAGCCTTGCAGCGCTGGAGTCCTGGTGTTCAAATCCCGCCAAGGGCATAAAACCATCTGCAAGGAGTTTGTATGTTCTCCCCGTGTTTGCATGGATTTCCATCCCATATTCCAAAAAAGACATAATGATAGGGAAAAATGTACATTGTGAGCTCTATGTCAGATTACAGTAACTTTATATGGATAAATTTGTATCATTCCATTCTATTGTATTCATTACAATCTATGGAAAACCTTAATCATAAAACATGAATTATTATTGGTATGATGGATGACTGTGAAGAGTTAGTCTGCAGCCAGACTTTAAGTGACTTCATTTACTGGTCCCAGGAGTGAATATTTATGTCCACACTGCTGTAACACAAGAAAGAGTGGAATCCGGGCTTTGTTCTATTGTACATGTGACTACTTAGACAGACATACACATGGTTGGGGTAGGACTCTATATCAAAAAGGTTAAGAGAGGAAGCATCTGCACTCTGCTTGCTTAAAGGGCCCATCATACTAAAAACGAAGTCCGAACTGCAAGCACCATGCTATAGAGCAGGAGGATTAAGCAGAATATATAGATTTGTACAAAGAGGTTTGATATAACTTGTTCTAAACACCTGACCTTAGGTCTTAGGGATTGGTCCTAGTCAGCATGTAAACAGGACAGGCAGCCTATCATTGAGCAAGACCACCCCTACATTTTGATCATTGTAGGTTAAAAAGTTATGTTTTCTTCTCTAGCTGTTGAGGATATTTGTCTCTAATCACATGTGACCCCATGATACACTATGGCTATGACCCCATGCACACCAGTGATCACGATCCATCATATTATAACTGTTAATGGTGCATAAACAAAAGCTATACCTGGAGTTAACAAGCATTCTTCTAGCAAGATGACATTACACTATACTGCAGTTGTCTTCAATTTCTGGTTCTCTACCTATTGTATAGCTATTGGTTAGATGTCATTGCCCAAAAGGATCTATATGCAATAGTAAAATCCAATTTTAATTTATTTATTGAGAACGCTCCATAATGAATGACTCCAATACTAAACAATCATTGTGCCTACACATATAGAGCTGCTTTTTCTTTATACAGAAATGGGAGGGGGTGACTGAATGTGAATTTCACCAGAGGAAGGCATGGTGGATTTTTAATATCTCTGACAATATTTCTTTTGTACGTTTTCTTCAATGGATGTTCTAACTATGCATTGCTTTGGCAGAAATTGGAATATTTCATTTTTAATTAAGCATTGGTGCACGTGTACTATATTGGTCGGCTGTCCATTGCATTGTCTACCATATTATTATTACTTAAGATGCCCTTGGTTATTCTGCCAACTTTTTGATTTGAGGCTTGTGACTTCTCCTTATCATATCTGTTCTGTAGTCACACTCATTTCTCTAGTGATACTGAGCTTGTATTTATTCTGAGCTTGTTTTTCTGTATTTATATTCTCCAGCACTGTATATGCCAGGCAGTTTCCTTGTCTCTTACCTGCATTGTATACAGTACAGACCAAAAGTTTGGACACACCTTCTCATTCAAAGAGTTTTCTGTATTTTCATGACTATGAAAATTGTAGATTCACACTGAAGGCATCAACACTATGAATTAACACATGTGGAATTATATACTTACCGTATATACCACAGTATATGCCAACCCGAATATAAGCCGAGACCCCTAATTTTACCACAAAAAAACTGGGAAAACATATTTACTCGAGTATAAGCCTGGGGGGGGGGGGGGGGGGGGAGATCCACCATTGCAGATAAAAAGTCTGGTCATGTGCATTGCAGCTTAGTAACTCCATGGGGATCATAGTAATAGTGGTTAACCCCATCATGTCCCTCACATTAACCCCCTGTGTGCCTCACATAAGAGTTACTGATATGTGGGACATATGGAGGTAATAATTAGGTATCTTCATAATCAAGGTTCTTCATTAGTACCCTCATGTGTCTCACATATTAGTAACCCTTATATGGGGCACACAGGGGTTAATATGAGGGACATGATGGGGTTAACTGCTATAAATGTGAGGCACATGGAGTTACTGAAACTAAAATAACCCCAAATGCCTGACATTAATAGGCAGAGTAACTAAAAGACCTGTGTTTGTCAAGTTACTGTAGCTTCCTCTCCTCCATACAACAGACATCTTCCATAAGACACAATGAATCCTGGCCACTCATCTGCAGGGTATATGCTAAATCCTAGTGTGCTAAAGGACCTCTGATGACGTCATAACCATGTGATCGGACTCTGGTGTGGGCGGAGCTACTAGGATTTAGACTCAATCTTATCTGCAGATGTTATATACCAGTGGGTACAGGAACTTTGATGACATTACAGTCACATGACCTCATGACAAGCCAATCACAGAGCAGTAGCACTAAAGGACCTCCCCCTTCCAGTTTTCTGTGCTCAGTGGACTCTGACTCGTGTATAAACCGAGGAGAGCTTTTTCAGCATGAAAAATACGCTGAAAAAGTCGGCTTATACTTGAGTATATATGGTAACAAAGTGTGAAACAACTGAAAATATGTCTTATATTCTAGGTTTTTCAAAGTAGCCACCTTTTGCTTTAATTACTGCTTTGCACACTCTTGGCATTCTCTTGATGAGCTTCAAGAGGTAGTCACCTGAAATGGTTTTCCAAGAGTCTTGAAGGAGTTCCCAGAGATGCTTAGCACTTGTTGGCCCTTTTGCCTTCACTCTGCGGTCCAGCTCACCCCAAACCATCTTGATTGGGTTCAGGTCTGGTGACTGTGGAGGCCAGGTCATCTGGCGTAGCACCCCATCACTCTCCTTCTTGGTCAAATAGCTCTTACACAGCCTGGCCCGCCACAGCATGTTTAGGGTCATTGTCCGGTTGACAAATAAATGATGGTCCAACTAAACGCAAACCGGATGGAATAGCATGCCGCTGCAAGATGCTGTGGTAGCCATGCTGGTACAGTATGCCTCCAATTTTGAATAAATCCCCAACAGTGCCACCTGCAAAGCACCCCCACACTATCACATCTCCTCCTCCATGCTTCATGGTGGGAACCAGGCATGTGGAGTCCATCTGTTCACCTTTTCTGTGTCGTACAAAGACACGGTGGTTGGAACCAAAGAAAATCTGAGCTGCTGTTAACCTGCGATTTCTGAGACTGGTGACTCGAATGAACTTATCCTCCGCAGCAGAGGTGACTCTTGGTCTTCCTTTCCTAGGCCGCTCCTCATGTGAGCCAGTTTCTTTGTAGCGCTTAACGGTTTTTGCAACTGCACTTGGGGACACTTTCAAAGTTTTCCCAATTTTTCGGACTAACTGACCTTCATTTCTTAAAGTAATGATGGCCACTCATTTTTCTTTACTTAGCTGCTTTTTTCTTGCCATAATACAGATTCTAACAGTCTATTCAGTAGGACTATCAGCTGTGTATCCACCTGACATCTGCACAACACAACTGATGGTCCCAACCCCATTTATAAGGCAAGAAATCCCACTTATTAAACCTGACAGGGCACACCTGTGAAGTGAAACCCATTTCCGGTGACTACCTCTTGAAGCTCATCAAGAGAATGCCAAGAGTGTGCAAAGCAGTAATGAAAGCAAAAGGTGGCTACTTTGAAGAACCTAGAATATAAGACATAGCTTCAGTTGTTTCACACTTTTTTGTTAAAGTGGCTCTATCATTGGGAATGGCATTTTTAGATAAGCACATCCTTGCATAGTCTTTAGAAAGGCTATTTCACACCTACCTTTAGTATGTAATTAGCTTCTCCATGCACCCGAAAGTGTCTGTGTGCACTGTCTGCTCTGTGTATGCATAGCAGAGACGAGTCATCAGCACAGCAGCCTCTGCTATGCATACACAGAGCCGACTATGATCACAGACGCTTCCGGTGCATGGACCGAAGCTCATTAGCACATGAATAAAAACTGACTTCTACAAAATCTGCTGAGGCAATTTACATACTAAAGGTAGGTGTGAAATAGCCTTTCTAAAGGCTATGCAAGGATATGCTTATCTAAAAATGCCATTTCCCAATGATAGAGCACCTTTAAGTTTATAATTCCACGTGAGTTAATTCATAGTTTTGATGCCTTCAGTGTGAAACTACAATTTTCATAGTCATAAAAATACAGAAAACTCTTTAAATGAGAAGGTGTGTTCAAACTTTTGGTCTGTACTGTATATTTAAACTGCTAAAGGGTTTTCAGGGAAAAAATAAGACAATTACGTTAAACAATGCTGCTATGGGCAACATGAACCCAGCCCAGCTGGCCTTACATCCACCGTTTAAACGTTCTGGAGTCGGATGTTTACAGGATTTATATGCCAGCTTAGAGCCTCATTCTCAGCTGCCTGTTAATATGGCAGAGGGCAGATATAGCACTCACTGTGTTAGCATCTCCTCAACTATCTTGTGCGCATGAGCAGGCAGTCTCTTTACAGTCAGCCGAGCTCCATTTGGTTGGCTTATTTACACAGGCAGCTTTTCTCATACACTTCTGATAGTTCAATATAGTGGAGGCATCAGTGTGATGTCTTTTAACATTATGTGCATATAAATAGCTTTTACTTTTCTGATCTTGCTGAGTGCATTATTGGTTTTGGTTCCCTTTGTTGCCATACAATAACCAATTACTCTTGGAGTTTTGCAGCTTTTTAAGTTATTGCACTACAGACTTGTAGAAGAGCAATATCACATGGTGAGATCAATATACACCATACAATCACACAGCATATGCTACATAGCTACTATTTCATACTTTGTAGCGATAAACTCTGCCAGTGGGTGTCTCTAATAAGGTGGTATATGCACAGCCCTATAGTTTTCTATTCAGAATACAGAGCCTCTCTATTCTCAGTGAGCCCTCAATAAAAAGCATATTCTGCCACGTTCCATCAGGGATAGAGAGCTATATACCGGTAGTTCCCATACCAAGGGTGAGGAAATAGGGGACATCCCATCCCCATTAATGGAACATGCTGTTATGATGTCTACCTGCTTTTAGTTTGTATTTTAGATTACAGTCACTTTTATTATTGGAACACTAAAGGTTACTTTTTTTTAGTATATATTATATCTGAGAACTCTCCACACCTTTTGTATATTCTTGTCCCAGTTTCCTATAATATATGGAACTTATAATGAGTAATACAAATACAAGGGATGAAAATTGAGAGACATACTTTGGACCTGTGTTCGCGGGTCAATTTGTTCATGTATTAGTGCCGGCAATAGCTGTGTGTATGGGGTTAACATGAGGTAAGTGTGGAATTTAAAAGTAAATGCACTTTGCCCATGTATTCAACACCTCTGATGTAACACCATAAGATGAAATATTGGTGTGGAAACACATCTGATGTTTGTTACTTAAGAGGACATAGGTGACTATCATTGTATAGGGTATAGGTTTATGGATTGATGGGATCCCAAGAGATGTTTTAGAAGCCAGTAGACCCCTAACCATATAAGAATAGTTCCCTCTATTAGCCGGATATTGCCTATTTGTAAACTGTTGGAGACACATTTTCAGGAATATTTAAAAGGAAATTATATTTTAGCTTTCTTTTTTCCAAGCTTTGTTCTTTTTTTATTTGTTGTCTTTGTCTATTCCTATTGGTAGGAGATCAAACCTGAAAGATCACAAATCTTAGTCGTACACAACAATAATTATATAAATAACGACTATAGGTATTTTAAAGTAAGTTTTTCTATGGTGTGAGTTAAAGCAAAAGGAACACATTTTCTTCTAACATTTTGGTTTGGGCTTGACAGTGCTCCCTCTCTCTTATGGTATGATGTGCAGAATAATTTAATAATTCCACCACAGGTCTTTCCACGAATCCACTACATAATTTGTATGAGTTATTTATGGGTTTTGTGTCTGATTGTGATTAGGATTGATGGTGGATTTTATCTTTTGTACCACAAAGGCAGAAACCACCGATGTAAATCTGCAGGTTTTTCACAACATAATAAGCATTCTCTGGATTTAATAAACCAGCACATACTTAAATTTTCACACTGATTTTTGTCCCACTATATGTGGATAGAGTTTTGAAACCCCCCATCCACATGTGTTGTACTATAAATTGCTGTAGATTTACAGTACAGAGTCTACAATGTTTGGTCTAACAAATAAGTTAGATATATTTTTTCCTTTCATGACCATCCAATAATCCATAATATTTGATAATCTGGTGTCTATTATATCCTTTTGATACTAGATTTTACAAAATGTTACAGTACTCAGATTCTGCCATCTAGTGGAGATGTTATCGAACTGCAAGAATAATAAAATATGGAATTAACCAAGTACATTTTATAAAACAAATCAGGTGGATTAAACATTACTGACCCACTTTAAAATTATTAAGAGCTACTTAATGTATTTTACCTGAACAGAGATTTGTCAAATGATAATATAGCAGGTAGTGGCCGTGAGAGAAGATCCCACAGATTTATTTATATGGCAGAGCTGTGATCATTAGCTCAGTGTATACTGCATATACTATGTGATCTCTTTAGACCACGTTCTGACTTGGAGGAATTGCAGGTTCTACAACAAAGAAAATCTAATAATCTCCAGGCGCTGACTCTTACACAAGATAAGGACATTACAATCCAGAAAGTATTGAGAAGATGTAGATGGTGTAATGATTTCCCTGCATAATCCAGCACCATGTTATACAGAAGGTTTTGTACCGATTTTGTTCTGAAGCACACATTACTCAGATATAGATCAGATCTGTACTATTTCTGTGAACACTTCACAAACCCGAGTCAGTTGGCACATACAGTACATACAAACATTACTTATTCTCTACTGATCCTATGTTACATCCTGTGCTCCAGAGATGCACTCGCTATTCTGCTGGTGATATCCCTGTGTACACACTATGCATTACATTGGTTAGCCTGTACTGATTTAGAGTTACATCTTGTAATATACTCCAGAGCTGCATACATTTTGTCAGGAACAGGGCCGGAGCATCCGCATTGCTGCTATGCAGAGGCTACCGGCCCTCTCCTGTCTGCACTCCAGAATTCTCCGCACCTGGGTCTGAGGAGGCAGGCCAGAGCCTCTGCAGCGTTGTGCGGGGGTTGTCGATCTTCTCCTGAGCCAGACGGGTACTTCCAGTTTTTGGCCTAGCAGCGGGCTGAAGCCTATTTAAGGAGGGCTCTGGCTCTGAACCGCTGCTGGCTATTTAGTCATACCTTGGGTCCTGGTAGTAAGCGTTCTCCTGTTATCTGATTACCTGTGTTTCTGACCCCTTGCCTTGACCTCTGACCCTGCCTTTGCCTCCTGATTTGTGTACTATGGCTGCTCCTGTTTATGACGCCAGCTTGCCTATAGACCTCTGCTTCCTGAACACCGTTTTGTACTGCTCTACCACTCCTGTTAACGACTCAACCTGCCTGACGTTCCCTTTGGATTCCCCTCTGTACTGCTTTGCCATCTTGTTGACGACCCGCACCGTAAGACTACACTTTTACTCTTTGTTGCCACCTGCTGACCACCCGCCTCAGCCTTCTGGATCCTAGGGCCTACTCTGCTACCCAAAACATCTGCTGGTAAGAGATCTCAGTGACTGGTTTGCTGTGATTTGTGGCGCATTGTGTGTTTGGCATTTCCTGACCCATACCACTCTGCCCAGTAGTGCAGCCAAGTCCATCACCATCTGGGGCTCTGGAGAACAGCATTGTGGGGATGGAGTTGGTGCGGCCCAGGGGGCGTCGGACACATAGCGCCGTGTTAACCATTTTAATCAGTGTATCTAGTTCTGGTTTTTACTTTTGGCTCAGATCTGCATCTGCTACCCTAACACATTTTTACTGGGGAATCACTTCATTAAAGAGGACCTTTCACAATCGGGGGCACATGCGGTTTAATACACTGCTAGAAAGCCGACAGTGCACTGAATTCAGCGCATTATTGGCTTTCCCGTTCTGTGACCCCAGTGTAGAGCTATCAGTGCCGGTACCGTAGCTCTTCCCTGACAGAAGGGCATTTCTGACAGTCAGTCAGGAACGCCCTTCCTCACAGTAGCGTCTATAGCGCTGTACTGTGAGAGGGGGCTTTGCTTACCGCCCAATGATGACGCTGAGCGGTGAGGATCGCCCCTTCCCCCAGTACTCGTCCATAGACGCGTACTATCAGGAGGGGAGGGAGGCATTCCTCACCGCTCTCACAGTTCAGCGCTATAGACGCTACTGTGAGGAAGGGCGTTCCTGACTGACAGTGATGGGCTACAGTACCGGCACCGATAGCTCTTCACCAGGGGCACAGAACATGAAAGCCGATAGTGCGCTGAATTCAGCGCACGGTCAGCTCTCTAGCAGTGTATTAAACTGCATGTGCCCCAGATGGTGAAAGGTTCTCTTTAAAACTGGTCTTGATGCCCCTGTGCTGGGGAGTGTGTGCTTAGTTAGGCACATCTTACAGGAGTCTGTGCCTTTTGGCTAAAATCAACATCAGCTCCTTAATGACATAGGTTTCTGTCATCACTTAAACCTCTTGGCTCTGTCTTGACCACTTTGACAAAAACACCACTTTCGAAGATGCAGGCAGTGTTAAAATAATCACAAACCACTTGTTTGTAACATTTTCATGCAAAAAGTGGTGTAAATTTAATCAACTTCCCCGGACTGTATATTTCAGAACTGTACTCATTGTTCTGCTGGTAGAGTCTGTGTGTGCATACATTACCTACATTAGATCCCCTGCATATGACACTTTATGCTTTGAAACAGAGGGGCATCAACAGAAAGGGAATTACTTGACCCTGTACCAGATGGGACTTGTCAAGAAACACCTTGTTATGAAGTGGGAGAGGATGTTGGTCTAGGACTGTCGCACAGTGGTTCACAGTCTCCTCATATAGTATTCCATCATGGACTGTCCGGACATAGATGAAAAAAAGATTTCACACCCTTCTCCTTCCCCTCTCTTTTTGGTAGGTCTGTCTTTTAATAAAGCTTGGGGTCTGTGACTGCCCTCCATTTTCCCCTTTTCCTACTCCCCATCTTCTGTCACTTACCTGTTGTAGCATTCATACAATGTTGCTGTAACATATGAGTGTAATGAATAGCCTAGGATCTGTACCTTTATTGTATATTGTGCTTCTGTACTGTTTAGTAGACCTGTGATTTTTATTGTGCTGAGGTCCAGTTTGCACTGTCACAACCCCATGTATTTTTGCAATTTGATGACTGACTGTATTCCATCAACTCGACACAGCTGTCTGTGGATGGGTCTTCTCTTCGGAGGAACTATTCTGGCTTGGCTTTAATCCAAACCAACTAATAAGTGGTGTAAATTTAGACTAGACAATCTGAAAGTGGGAGAGATTTTTCAAACAGCATTAGACGCTTTAGACAGGAGATTCTGTTGCAGTTTGAGACTGTCTAGTCTAAGTCTGTACTGTCTAAAAGCTATCTGTTCTGATCCTGAGTTACATCCTGTATATTTTTTTTTAATATAAAAATGAAATGTAACAATACTCCACATAGCAATATGCATGGCAATATATAAAACAAATGTACCATCATAACATGCTCATAAACAGCAAATGAACACATAAATCGCTAAATCTTGTATTGTACTACAGACCTACACTTACAATTCTGCTACTGTAGACACTGGGGCAGATTTACTAATACTGACTAAAAGCTAGACAGTGCAAACTTAAAGGGACTCTATCACTGTGGATACACATTTTAAAGAAGACCTTTCCCCACCTGGCGCACATGCGTTTTTATATACCTCTAGAAAGCTGGCTGAATTCAGCGCAGTCAGTCAGGAACGCCCCTCCTCACAGCAGTGCCTATAGCGCTGTACTGTGAGAGCAGTGAGGAACGTTCCCCCAGTAATCGTCTATGGACGAGCACCATCAGGAGGGGAGGGGGCATTCCTCACCGCTCTCACAGTACAGCGCTATATAAAACCACATGTGCCCCAAGTGGTGAAAGGTCCTCTTTAAATTAAAGACACGTCGAAATAGCCATTACAAAGGCTATTCTACTCCTGCCATTGGTTCAGTCCTCAACACCACTGTTTTTTAAATAAATAGCTTTTTCCATTTATGCAAATGAGGCTCAGAAAGGATACTTAGCCATACCCCTTTCCGGCGAGGTCACAACCCCTTTCAGTCAAGTCAAAAAAAGTGTCAAGACACATGATAAATGTGGCACACAGCATGCTAGACAGTGTTTTTTGGTGCAAACTATGCCAGAGTTTATCACTGTGTACAGCTATTATTCTCAACCAAACTCAAAACAAGAAGCAAATTACAATTCACCTACCTGAAACATGACGGTGAAAAATACCACAACAATTGTAGTTGCTACAAAATAGTCTTTAGCCTTTACTTTTTTCCCATCTAGCAAAATGACCAGAGCAAAGGCAACTGCACCCCGAAGACCTCCGTATGACATCACAACTTGGTCTATTCTGTCCAGTGGAAGGAGTCTAAAGTGGTTTAAAACGCAAGTCTGTAGCACAACACCTAGAATATAAAATGTATTTATTGCAAATGTCAAATTGTTTAACTTTGAATTTGTCACCTATGGGAAAATTTTAAGAAGATGTTGCCTTTAAAAACCCTTTTCCAAAGGTCAAATCAGTGGCATAAATACCGCGGTAGCAGCTGCCACAGGCCGGGACATTAGGGGGCCCTTCAGGGCTCTATTTACTTACTGATCGCTGCTACTCCTTACTACCTACTGCGCTTCCCCGCCAGCCCTACTATCATTATACTCTGGGGTCTTTTCAGACACCGGAATATAATGATTGAGGGCCAGGGGAGGTGAGGGAACATATAAAACTTTGGTACTTACCTCTCCTGCGCTCTGGCATTTTTTGAGCCTATTTGGTGACGTCCCAGATGTCACGTGGGCCAGGCGGGCATCATTATGCACTGTGACGCCGGCCTGGCTCTCTTGACGACTGGTCCAACAATGAAAAGGGCCAAAAGCATCAGAGAGTACGTTGGAGCCCAGGAGAGGCAAGTAACACAGTTTTTTATGTTTGCCTCCTCCCCCGGACATCCAGTCATTACACTCCGGGGTCTGAAAACCCCCCGGAGTATAATAACCGTTCATGGGTGGTCCACTATGGGGCATAACAGTGTTTAGGGGCCACTATGGGGCATAATGGTGTGTGTGTGCAGGGGCCACGTTGGGACATTATACTGTGTGGAGGGGCCTCTATGGGACATTATATTGTTTGGAGGGGGTGCTATAGGACATTATACTGTATAGAGGACACTTTAGGACATTATAGTATGTGTAATTTAGGTGTTATACTGTGTGGACAGCCAGGAAAGGGGGTGCTATGGTGTGGGGGGCCCGAAGTCAAAAGTTGTCATGGGGGGGGGGGGGGTCGAGTCTTTGCTACTTATGCCATTGGGTCAAATCCCTGGAAATTAGATGTTTGCAAGCAGCTTACAGCTGCTTAGGAGATGATGTGGAAAGCCCGAGGGCCCACGTGGTGTTAAACACTATGGAAAAAAATGCGTTGTTTTGAACTCACCGCAAAGTGGATGGCGAACCCCATCCCCACTTTACAGGAAATTACATGCAGCACAGCACTCTGTGATTTCCTTAATAGCTTAAGTTTTGGAAATCGCAGCATGTCAATTATATCTACGGAAATGTTGCCGGTTTCCCTATAGGTACAATTGAAGCAGAAAGTCCAGAGGAAACCTCTGCAGACTTTCTATGAAACGCGCTGCGGGAAAAACCGTGGGTTGCTACCTGGGGCCTTAGCCAAAGGAGCTTTTTTTGTAGCAGATTTTTCTGTATTTTTTTGACCCAAAGCCAGGAGTGGATTGAGGCAAAGGTAGAAGTATAACTACTTCAATATATAAATTGTTGTTATTTGATTGTTTTGGCTTGTGCTTTTTCCTTGTGTTGAGTATTTACATATGGTCAATTCCTATATGAGGTGTTTTTTTGTGTATAGCATCTGAAAAAAAAAAAAAGTGCAGCAAAATCTGCAACAAAAAGAGCTGTGTTTCCCACCAGGGGGCCTCAGCCAAACTAGCCTTTACCGAAATGGGAAACACTGAAATCTATTGATGTAATCCCCTTATGCAAGATGTCCTCCAAAGCAAAAAGGCCTATTTGTAACAGCTCTGTTTCTGCTCAGGTTTCCACATTACCAATATTGTACAAAATGCATTATATTCCACAGTCAAATTTCTGCTGTTTGCTATTAGAAACAGTCTGCAAGCCTGTCAACAGAAACCTGTAACAACCTAGTTGCACTCCTACAATGCAAGGGATTAACGTGTCTATAATAAAGTACAAATCACCAGAACAAGTTCTGTGCACACATTAACCCGTTCAGAACATCTAAAGGACGGGTGGTTTCTTTTCTATGTCAGAAAAAGGTAATACTTGTCTATGACAAACCAGATAATGCTATGTATTTTTGTTGAAGGGAAAACAGTACAAAAGCTCACCAACAGCCCTGAAGACAAAGATGAAGATGAGCGTGGACAAAACTAGTGCTGTGTCCCATGTCCACTTGGATGTGTCCACTGCTGAAATTCCGAGGAAGATGAAGATGATTGTCTCAGAACTGCTAGCTAAGGTCTTCATTGTATATTTGACGGTGGTCCTGGATTTGTTGGAGATGTTGGCTTCTACATATTTTTTACAACATAATCCACAGAATGTCACTCTGTCAAGAGAATAAAAAGATTTCTACAATTATAGCTCTAATGACAAAATTAGCATAATGCACTATACATACAACCATGTATCTAAAGACCAGAGCAACCACAAAACCCAGCAGTGTCACATGATGCCTGTCACTGTAAGACTGATCAAAATGGAAAACACAAACCAGCAATACTATTCATTCACAGTGCCAACTAACATGTGATCATAACCTGCCTTTATCCAAATCTACCATTAGAGGGAGCTCTAACTTTGCGATTTCTTGGGGCACCATTTTTACAATTTTTTTAATGCATGCAAATTAGCATTCTTTTCAGAAAAAGGTCAGGAGGTGTAGAGGTCTCCTTAGGGAGGTGGCATTTGCAGGTAACCCTTTGGTGTACAAAAGCTTACAGACCATACACACTCAGCTAAGGATTCTGGGAAATGAATAAGCACATAAGTTCTCCTTGGAGGTGTCAGCAGCGGTATTAATCAGTACCTAGTCTCACTTGTGTGCACACAGAACCGAAAGAAAAACTTCAAAAACGAAGGAACACAGGGGCTAGCCCCCGACTGACGATTGCTTGAACCTTTAGCCTTCAAGTACATGACCATGTAAAGTGTGCGGGTCAGTGAAAATGGCACACGGATTGGTATCCGTGTGTCATCCATGTTGTTTTCACCAACCCATACATCCAAATGAATCAACAGATCCACAATTACAGGCAGGTATAGGATCTGCTCCATAATTTGCAGCTCTTCAATTCGGCATGGACACACAGTCACAAAAACTACCGCAGTGTGTGTTAATGTGTGTTAAGTGTTTTAGTGTTAAGCTAGTTTTATGTCGTTAGCAGAACAGTGAAGGTACCGTTTTTGGATGCAAATGAGCAGTTTAGTGCACTCGGGTGAGGCCACACCTGCTGGAGCATTCTTCCTTTGGGATCACTACAAATCGCTATCCATGGCACAGGAGTGTCTTTATGTTTTGGGGATGACACTGAGTGGCGACCACAAAAGAAAAGGGATGCTTTGGCAAATGTGGCTCCTCTCTGAGTGCACCAAACAGCTCATCTGCGTGTGGAATAAAAGCTTATTTTCAGCAAAACTGTATTTACACCCAAACAACCATGTTACCTATACCACTAACCAGCCCTACAGCATCATATAAGGTGGTAGACTCCCTAGATAGGTAATAGGTAACTATGTAATATATACCATTGTGAATCAGAACTCTATCGTATGACAAACATCATAGATTTGTGAGTAGCACACTTTCAGGATGGGTTATTTTAGCTACCGAGCACAAAGTGCTTTTATTCACAGAGGGCAAGCAAAAATGTTTGCAAATTTCACTGTACATTGAAACTTTATTTACAAAAACTAAGTGACCCCTGTAATGTCAGAACCACATTGGAGACAGATTGTGTGGGCTCTGGCTTACAACATTTTCTTTTTGCTTCAGAGAACCAGGTCACACAGATGAATCACTGAACAGCATTCATTTTACCTTATCCCTTTCACATCTCTTGTGACTCAGCTTTTTCTTGTTTTTGTTTTTTTTTAGTTTTTTTTTTTTTAATAAGGTAGAGGAGAAAGCGAGAAAAGAAAAAGAGGTTGCGATAAAAGAGAGCCGCATCCACATTGAAACTCTATTCCATGCTATAATGCTGTTAATGGCCTTTATCTCTATACATTTTGTGTCATTAAGGACAATATCTGTCCGTTCTGTACATTATAGTCGAATCCTTCATTTCTGGCTACAAGATATTCAGCTGTCATATGTAATACACATGCAGCTACTTCCAGGTTTATCTGGGCTTTGCACAACAGTCGGACAGGGTGGTCCTCTATCCAGCCCACTGACTTATAATCACTCGCTACTCCATATTTTCTACTCTTAGCCACATCCATTACAATGTCAGTCATGGTGTCTACCAACAATGCTTGTCACAAACAATTGCACCCTATCTCACAATACCAGTCATATTGCTCCAGTATACAATGTTTTACCTCACACTGCAAATCACAGTGTATTACCTCACAATCTTTGCAAGAAAACTCCACCTCACAAAGCCAGTCCCAGTACTCCACCTTGTAATCTCAGCCATGGTGTTCTACCTCACAATGATAGCCACTGTGCTCTGCCGCACAATGCCAGCCACAGAGTTCCACCTCACAGGGCCACACATTTCAAGTTGATCCACCCCATAAAGTTAATTTCAGGGCTCTATTTCACAAAGTCAGCCATAGTGTCCAACAACATACCAACTAAAATGCCAGCTAAACAGTGTTTTGACTCAAAGTCCTTGAATTGTCTATTGAATAATACAAAGAAGTGGACTTGGCAGAGGTGATGAAAGGTCCTCTTTAATTTTGATGGCCACTAAGCCTGACAATAGACTGGCACTCACCAAATCTGTAGAGGTTTTCTTTGTAGCAGTCACCACATTTACATCAAAGATATTATTACTATAGAAGATAACATCTCTATAGATAACACCTCAGACAGGAAAATATACAGTATAAAATTTATTCATGTACCCCTCTGCCTTTTCTGTGTTAAGAAGTCAAGGAGACAGTCCCATCAGTGTTTGCCTGCTATATCTGTATGCACATTCCTACAAGAAAAGCGGTCAGTCACTTAGCAGGACTTCCCCACTGACCTTTCAGTATAGGAAGAGCAGATACATAAATGAAAAATGACAAGTTATACTTAATCTTTTCCCATAAAACTATATATCAAACTGATCTGCTATACAACATACTGCCTGCAGACTAGATGACATTTTTCATATGACAAGTTCATTTTTAAAAGGGGGTGAAAATCATTTTATGGAAGAAAAAAAAAAAAAAGGCATTTAGTCATAGTGGATGACAACTCGGGATTATTCCACCCATTTACAAAGGCTTGGAAATAAGACATATCATTTAACTGACAATTTTCCAAAAGACACAATTCATCATTCAGCAACTTTTAGACCATGTTTCTTTGTGCCTGTTACATTCTGATGTGTAATACAGAACGGGTCCAGTAGAGTCTGGGAGAATGCACTTACGCTAATATAGACGAAAGCGACACCATTTCCGCAGTGAGGTGAGCGAGATAGACAATCAAAAAGATGAATAGAGGTTCTATGATACGGACTCGTTTTGTAAACCTGGTAATGAGGGCAAGTAGGAAAGCAAAGACTAAACCAACAGCTGTTCCTCCAAGACTCACCACAAAGAAGGAGCCTGCCGGGAAAATTGAGAAAACATAGTAAGACATGGAAAAATGGAACAAGAAGGCAAAGTGAATTAAATATCTCCTCAAGATCATGTAGTCAAATGTGGTCATCATGTTATGATCACAATCTAGGAAAAGCCTTAAAAGTTCCTGGACCCTACACCTGGCCCTCTAATACTGTGAGTGCAGTCTGCGGTACTAACATTTGGGGGTGTACATACACCATACACACTTTGACATTGTCTAATCAGTGCTGACCATGTCAGATTGCATATCGATACACCATACAACAAGCAGATTGGTAATGTCCCATTGAATAGGAGACAAATAGCATAACACTAAGTTCTAAGGAAATATGTTCCAGAATTATTTTATGGGATATACAAATGTTTACTAAAATATATCTTTTTTTTTTAATTCAAAGATTTTTATTGGGTTTTTCATATATAGGGAAATAAGAACAGAAAGGGGAACAGCGTAAAAACGTTGTACAAATATAATCGTGAGGGTAACAGAGATGTACGAACACTTAGTACAAGAAATTGCTGTAGGGAAAATAATACAAATACACATTAGCAATAAATGCATACGATAAAAGTAAAGATCGAAACAAAATGTCTAGGAATAGCACGGTAAAGAGAGGAAAGAAAGAAAAAAAGGGGGGGGGGAGGGGCCGGGAAAGGGATTCTGTCAGTGATCCAGGGTAGCGTCGGACTTCACAATTGGTGCTTCTTCCTCCAATAAAGGTGCCAGGGACTCCATGTTTTTGCGTATCTTTCATGTGTTCGCCAGGTCCAGCTCAGTAGTTCTTCCAGCCTGGCGATTTCGTTGACTGTGTTTTCCCAGAGAAATGTTTACTAAAATATATCTGACAGGTTCTCTTTAACAAGAAAAAATGCGGATGATTATAGGTAGTGCATGCGTATATATTGTAATGATGTGTAAGTCACATATAGTTAGGTCCTCAGCTCTATAAACCGCTCTATTCTGGATCATTTGTATAGTGTCTGCAGTGGTAGAAGGAAAGCATTAGGTGTCTGATGAATAAGCACTCCTCCAGCACAGTTACTCACCCACGCCTTTCATGTAATCTGAGGCCTGGACATTTCGTGGTCCCATCTCAACAAAAGAATTAAACACCTTGTACAAAACCTGCACAGTGTAAAAACACGAGAAAAAAACACGATTAATGTCAACCTTTATGACCAGACTGAAAAATTAGTCTTCACAGCCAAATTTACAAAGAGAAATCTGCAAAAAAAGAGAAAACTATTAAGTGCTAATTACAGTATTACTGGCGAGTACAATCACAGCCAAGAGGATTACCGTATATACTCGAGTATAAGTCGACCCGAATACAAGCCGACCCCCCCTAATTTTACCACAACAAAACGGGGAAAACTTATTGACTCGAGTATAAGCCGAGGGGGGAAAATGCATGACATTCTATTTGTGCTCATGTTAATCCTAGCCGGCTTCAGGCCTATATGGTAATATCCCAGATGTCACGTGGTCTGGGATATTACCATATAGGCCCAAAGCCTGTGGTAGTAGTAATAGCCTGGTACTGCTATTACAGGATTTGGGACATGACATCTGGGATTTTTACCATATAGGCTTGAAGCTGGCTAGGATTAACATCGGATCCCGGAGAGGTGAGTAAAACTGTTTATTATTTTTTCCCACCTCCCCTGGGGCTCCGATTATTATACTCGGGGGTCTGAAAAGACCCCCGAGTGTAATAATAGTGGCAGTGGGATCGTGGCTGGGGCTCAGGCTTACTCACTGCCGGCCTCCACGGCCTATAGTATAAGGTGACGCGGGGGTCGGCAATGAGCAGGCCCAGGGACAAACAAACATGAAGATCTCATACTTACCAACCTCACGCTGCTGATCCCACTACCGCCACTGCTCATCTTCTGCCGCCACTGCTCATCTTCTCCCACGGCTGCTCCTGTGTCTCAGCGTAGGGGGCGTGATGATGCCACCTGTGCTGAGACGCAGGAAGACGTCATCGACACACGCCGGGTGCGGGCCTGAGCTAACGTGCCCACGTCACCTGGCGTGTGTTGTAGCCGAAGGGAGGGGGCTGGGACTAGAGCGGAGGCAATTACCGTATTGACTCAAGTGGTAATTTCACTGGTCCGCAGTAAAAGACATCTGTGGGAGGCCGCTGGAACAGTGCTTCTGCCGATAGGTGGTCGGTGAGGCAGCGCTACCTCCAGGGCCGCCTTAAGATGTTTCCAAGGCAGAGAAGATGCTCTGGAAACATCTTGGGGCGCTCCTGGAGACAGCGCTGCCTCACCACTCACCTTTCGCTGCTGCAGCGGCCTCCCATAGATGTCTTTCACTGCGGACCAGTCATGTGACATTTTCAAATACTGTATTGACGCGAGTATAAGCCGAGGTGCACTTTTTCAGCACAAAAACTGCTGAAAAACTCGACTTATACTCGAGTATATAAGGTATTTCTTCCGTAGTGTGTTTCTTAAAGGGGTATTTCCCATGAACATTAACAGTTAACATTTAGTGTTTACACAGTAGAGCAGACCTGGGCAATGTCCGGCCCTTTGACGGATTCTGCCCGGCCCGCCTAGCTTGTGGGATCAAAGCATAGCTCCCAAGTGTCCCGCTTTTATACTCTGGTCCCGCGCAGCTCCCTGCATGTCCCTTTAGTGTTTTACTTAAGAAACTTTTCTCCCGATCACCCCCACTCTTATAACAGCGACGTCACGTGACTAGGGAGGCATGTCTTAGTGCCGGCTGGACAGTGCAAGAAGATGGAGACATGTGTGGTGTGTGTCCTAAGGTACTGAGAGGGGAGGGGAATGTGAGATGCAGGGTGGAGAGTGTGTGTGTGTGTTTGTGTCTCTCTGAAGGTGTCTGTGTGTGTGTCTCTCTCTCTCAGTAACCTAGGGGCAGAGATGGAAAGGGAACATGAAATTGGGGGCAGATGGAGAGGGGGACATGAAACTGGGGGAGAGATGGAGGGGGAGCATGAAACTGGGGGAGAGCTGGAGGGGGACCTGTCTGCCTCTAGTCGCCCCCAGTTTAATGTCACCATCCAACTACCCCTACGGTTTAATGTCTGCTTCCAGCTGACCAAGTTTAATGCCCCCCTCTAGTTGCCCCCAGTTCAATGTCCCACTTTATCTGCCATTAATTTACTGCCCCCCTCCAACTACCCCCACTGCCAACGTCCCCCTCCAGCTGCTCCAGTTTCATGTACCCTCTAGTTTCCACCAGTTTAATCTGGGGCACCAGAAGAGAGACCTAATACTGTGGGGTAGTTGGAAAAGAACATTACAATGTGGGGACATATAATGTACGGGTGACTGTAGGAGGATTATACTGTGTGGGGGCACATGAAAAGATGATTCAGAATGGGCGGGGGTCAACATAGAAGTGGGTGGAGCTAAATTTGCCATGGCGCGGCCCTCTAGAATAGTTTTAATTTCTTATGCAGCCCCATGGGAAAATTAATTGCCCACCCCTGCAGCAGAGCAAAACAATGCGTCTCTGCAATGTGGGGCCATAGCATTAAGGTGGAGTCTTTCACCAGCATTATTAAACGGGTAGTCCCATCTCAAGGATCCTATCTATACTGCTAGATTATGTGGATTTAAGACTTTTCCTAAATACATTGCTTCAGCAAAACGGCTTTGTTTGGCAGCTGAGATTATTCACTTCATTGTTTACACTGCGTCTCCATAACCATGGACCTGGGGATGATATTATCTCTCCGCCAAGGGCAAGTGGCGTAGCTCACTGCTCTCAGGAGGGAGGGGGGGGGGCAGAGTGCTCAGGAGCAGCTTGTATTTCTGAGCTGTTTATCTCTGGCTCTTCCAGTTATCAGGTCGGCTAATTGAATTTTGTTGATAAGGGCTGAGACAGAGAGTCTGTTACCTCTGTATGTAAACACAGACCTAAATCGGAGTTTATTGCAAGCTGACTCTTGGTCCTCTTGGCATGTAAATTTGGAATTCTCATCACCTATCAAATCCAACTCTGCTACATCAGCTTCATATTGTGCATCTTCCAGTGATACTGTGCTAATTTATTTACAACCATCCCTCATTACTGACCGCAAACATGTACTGCTATGAAGAGAGCTAGCAGAGCTGGCTTTGTCTGGGAGACAGCAAGTGAAACCCCGCCCATAAATTTACTGAGAAAACCAGGAAGTGAACAGAGCATATAGCATGCTAGTTGGTGAACAGGCGAGTTGTGAATACCCTTTTAAGCCACTAACACAGTGAGATAGGTTAGGCTTGACTGAATGTAATGCTTTTTTTTCCCCATGAAATTTTTTTCCTCCGTTGCAAAGATATTTGTTTATTTCAAGATATACAAATTAGCAATCTGGAGCACGGAGGGTGGCTCTGTTGCTCCAAACTGCTACTTCCCATACTGCCCAGAAATGCCTTCCTTCTCCCTTCCCTTCTTTGAAGCAACTGCACCAGGGGATAAGCTGAAACCTCACCTGTCCATCAACATAGGAGCAACAGAGCAGTGCACCAGATTGCTCAATTACATATTTTGAAATAAGTAATGGAGGCACAACATTTCATGGGGACAAAAAGTTCAGTTGAGTCTAACATAACTGTGTTGCTGGAAAGAAAGCAATTTGTCTGTTGTGGTAATGCGGGTAACAACAAAGCGAATGAGATTTCATTTCAACTCATGCACATATTGCAGGGAAAAAAAATATGCACAGAAAAAAATGCACAGAAAAGCTGCATTTTCAAAAATGTTTTCCATATATGGTAGATTTAATAGGAAAAATGCATCAAATTTGCAAAATACAAATAATACTGCAAACAGATGTAATGTAGCTGGAACTTAGATGTCACATCAGCCTTGGTTAAAGGAAAAATCAGAGACTCTGCAACAACTTCCATTGTATTGCACAAATAATAGGTCAACATTTGTTCCAAGTGAACAATAAAGGTGAGTTATGAAATCACCATAAAACAATATACTACAACTAGGACACAGGTTATACAAGCTTTCCTCAGGAGCCTGAAAAGCTTCCCACCAGGTCTTTGTGACTATTGATCAGGTTTCTCGTATTGCTCAATTACAGTACAATACCCGCACAGGGCTAGGTGGTTCACTTAATTATCAACCTTATTATCTGTAGGAACAAAAATTCTTATGACCTGAGATTCCCAAGATACAGCAGCATACGGTCATCTACATGCAATGTTAGATGTGGAGCTCCATCATGGGTCACATGAAGTTCACTTAAGTCCTGTTGGTTTTGTATTTTGTTGTTTCATCAGAAAATACCAAGGGATAATAGACTGAAAAAAAATAAATTCATGGAGCCTATATGATATGAGATAGGAAACATTATAGACTATTTATAAATAAAACATAAAATGGTGCTGGATAGTCCTCTGGTGCTCACTGAGCAAAGATTATCCCTAAAGACAGCAGGGATCCAGACCAAAGTGCCAAGTACTTACCCATTTACCTTCTAGGCATTGATCTTAAAGTAGGATCTGAAGGTAATTGATATAGGTTATTAGGATCAGATGAGTGAATCAAGTGAGTGGTTTCAGGTGCCACCGCTACAGTATATGAAACAGAGGCTGTATACAGTGTATGGAATTTCGTACACTGTGGCAGTGGCGCCTAGAATTGCCTTTCTGCTCCCATTATCCTGAAAAACAACAGAGCTGCTCGCATTAGACGAAACCTTGCTATATCTGGGACTAGGAATGGAGAAGTGGAGCACAATCTCTTGTTTTTTTGTCTCCAACCCAGTAGGTCCCTGTCTGTTCCTAAACTCTCAAATGTGTTTCTCCCACAGAGATTGGTGATGGAGATTTCTGGGGCATACCCATTTCAATGGACCACTACTTTGAGCTACATCAGGTTTCAGACTTAGTACTGATTTAACTTGGTTTGAGGGATGATCCATCTTTAAAACAAACTTCATTTCTTCCTATAGTCATGCATTAACGGTTCAGATCCCCAGGGACTTTATCATAAAGCAATAGTCCATGGTTAAATTAATTTAGACTGGAAACCACCACAGATCTCCAAGTCCATTCTTTTCAATATAGCTGATTGACATAGACATGGTGAAACTAAAATGTAGGTATGCATGGAGTCAGCTTTCCTTCCAGCCCCCTGACAGGGGTGCACTGGATGGAGACAATCCCACATGGTACTTCATTGCATATGACAGTGGACCCTACCTCTTAGATTACCCTGAGGCTCTTTTTTAAATCCTACATCTCTCCATGACCATCTCTGATCTTTCCGATCTTATGGTATCCCCAAATTCCACCTAGTATTGACTCCTTCCCACACTCCTTTACCTGCTCCCTTATGAGATTCCAGTCAATGTGTGTGGGCCAGGGGAAAATCAGACATACTCTGTCGGTCATATATGTCATGTTGGGGTCCCTTCGAACAGACCCCCACACAGCCATATTGGGCAATGGAAACAGGGTTTACAAATTACCCTCTCAGATTCAGATTACAGGTTCAACACCTGTATCAGATGGCACCTCAAGGAAGATGGGTACAAAGTCCTATCTCAGTAATATAGGGTCCCTCTAAAAGTTCATGCATCAATGTCCTTGATACCAACTTGAGGATCGATGCAATCAATTGGATGGTGATAATCTCCATATCTTAGGAAGTTGCCGTTCTCCATTTAATCTATAGGGAAATTTGGAGGATCATTTCTTCATTTGCAGACTTCACTCCCCATTTCTCCCCAGCCTTCTTTTTCCACCATCTGAGCGGTATCCTTTTGAATTCCTACCGGGTGTCGATTGTATGTCACTTGGTAAGTACTGCTGTATCTTGTACACCAGCATTATGATGATGAATGGACCCTCTTACTGTCTAACAGTGGAACCACAGAGTTGAGGAAATCCGACTCATGGAAGACTTGACAACTCAAATACATGACAGATCACAATCCTTTAAAAGGACCTGATTTTACAGGGTATTGGATGAAGTCTGCAACAAATATAAGGTTTTATTGTCATACTGTCCATTATGCTGGTGTTAAAGCCAAGAGACCCGAGCCTGGCCCTCTACCTCTACTTGGTTCACCACTCTACTCTTTTTTTTCCTCTTCTCTTTCTTTTCTCTTCTGTTATTTCTATTTCACTCTCCTTTGTATCTTTTCACATTTCTACAGGCTAGAGACCCCTTGAGTGCTTGTTAGTTGTTACGCTTAGACCAGTTATGGGGATTCTGTGCCCCTAACATCTGCTCTGCAAGAATAAGTGCTCATACTGTATTGTATCTGTTATATTTGTGAAGGATTAAAAAAAAAAAGTGCCTAATAAAGATTATCAAGTTTAACATACATGAAAATGGGCTGCACTAAACAAACTACCGTATTTTCCGGACTATAAGCCGCACATAAAAACCTACGATTTCCTCAGAAATCGTAAGTGCGGCTTATAGTCCGGTGCGGCTTATATATGGATGGAAGCGGCGGCAAAGACTGCGTGCCGCTTCCATACATACATAAAAGGCACCGTAAGGGTGCATTCACACTACCGAACGCCGGCGTGTATCACAGCCGTACACGCCGGAGTTACAGCAGGGCTGCCGGACACTTCCTATTCATTTCTATGGGAGCCGGCATGCGAGCGCTCCCTATAGAAATGAATGGAAAAAAGCAGTCTATTCATTTCTATGGGGAGCGCTCGCATGCCTGCTCCCATAGAAATGAATAGGAAGTGTCCGGCAGCCCTGCTGTCACGCTGAAACAGAACGTGAAACTTACCCAGCGGTGCAGGGCAGGCGGGCGGGCATTCAGGCCTCCTCTGCCTCCGATGTTCCGTCCTTCTCCTCCGGCGCTCGCTGATAATGGCCTGGGCGCATGCGCAATATCATAATGCTTCTACTGCGCATGTGCCCTGGCCATTATCAGCTTGCGAGCGCCGGAGGAGGACGGAACATCGGAGGAAGAGGAGGCCTGAATGCCCGCCCACCCTGCACCGCTCGGTAAGTTTCACATTCTGTTTCAGGCTTTTATTTTAAAACGGGGGGGGGGGGGGGGGGGGGGGGGGTAGTTTAATCTAACGTTTACGGTTGGGCTCTATCAGCATGATTTTGCTGATAGAGCCCCTCCTCGCCTGCCGAGCGCTTCCAATAGAAGCGGCTGGCACGCGGGGGGTTAAGCGGCCGCTGGCAAAGTCTGCCTGCCGCCGCTTTCAATAAGATATAATGCGCACCGGACTGCGGCTTATAGTCCGGTGCGCCTTATATATGAACCGAGACGGACTATAAGGCGCTCATGGGCAATGCGGCTTATAGTCCAGTGCGCCTTATAGTCCGTAAAATACGGTATGTGTTGTATTGTTATCTGTAAAACAGATCTACCAAAAGAATACATCCTTATCCTGCATTTTAAAAAAATGTGAAAACTGTTTTTTGGGGTTTTTTTTAATGTCTCACTTCTACAGTTTAGAGTACTAAGAGATTTTCATCTTGACAATCTAAGTGCGGTGTTAACATGGAGAACTTGCAGGTCCAAAACCACATCCAAATTGTCTAATCTTTATTCAGAGGAAAGATATCTCAGTCTATTCCACCATCCACTTGATTTGAGATGAGTGTCCATGTGCCATGATTGGGAAGAAAGCAGCAAGTCAATGCCAGAAACCCCAAATGGGCAGCTGAAATCCAACAGCACGTTCCTTTTTTCACCTTATGTTGGGAAAGAGTCAATAGGCCTTCGTACACGCATTAGATGGACAACCACTTGTGCTCAAATTGATAGGTACGGCAAACAAATATGTAATGTATGTGGTCAGTTTAAACATACCAGAACTCACAAAACCATGGCTAGCACAAAAAGGTATACACATCATTTATAAAAATATAAATCAATTTTATTTATAAATATCCATAAAATTGTATAAACAGCAGGGCAGATGGAAAAATGCCAAAGAAACATAAAAAACAGACATCAGAGATACAACACACAAGAACCACTACACATAATCACAAATATCACATCTAATAGTACTCATATCAAAGTATGACAGCAATCGTCAAGAATATATGTATGTCTACAGATGTACCAGATATACAGAAAATAATCAAATAAAGACCAGACCATGCAGACTGTAAATACAAGTGTGCAAGGGGGTATATGTTATATATAAAATGTGACTGAGACAACCAGCCAGAAAACATTTATCCTATTAGAATAAAGTTGTCTCCTACAGTAGTGATAGTGGTAATAAAATTATGATACATATTCCAAAAACAATTTGAGGGCGAGGAGACACAGATAAATGTCCTATCACAGCTAGGAAGTATGCTGGTAATGTATCAAAAATACCAAATTCATATCAAGCAATAGTCCCTCGTAGCAACGCTTGGGATAATAGGGATAATTTAAGTACCTGTGGTCATGGTCTCAAATGGTAGGGCCCAGGTATAGGTGACAGAGCCCAGAAACACCTCAAAGCGTTTCACCTAAAACATAGGCTTCCTCAGGTACGTCCTACTATGAGATGTCATATTTGTGTTGTATCTCTGATGTCTAAGTTTTTTAGGTTTCTTTGTCATTTTTCCATCTGTCCTGCTGTTCATACAATTTTATGCATATTTATAAATAAAATTGATTGATTTCTATTTTTTTTTTTTTTTTTTTATAAATGATATGTATATCTTTTTGTGCTAGCCATGGTTTTGTGAGTTCTGGTATATTAATATATGGGTAGCCTTTATTCTTTGAGGTCTTTTTGTGTTTTGTCAGTTTTAACATTCGTATACATACCCAGCAGCAACAAAATATAAAGAACAAAAAAACTTTGCAAGTCTTCAGTAGGTGATACCTTTTTTAATGGCTAACTCATAATGATGACAGAATATAACGTTTCGAAGCTTCCTCTGAGCTTCTTCTTCAGATATAACTAAAAACACCTTCTAGAGGCTGCATATTTATAACTGGACACAGGGGTAGGATTACAGGAGGGAGGGGGGAAGAGGCTTATTACTATATACTTATAAAAACAAACAATCAATTGCCAGATCCCAGGTTCTTATCTTAATGGCTGTCTTAATGATTTGTATAAAAAGACATAAACCCACGTGAGATGTTCATTCCATTGTCCAGTGTCTGGAATAGGGTCATGGCCTTGTACTCATAAATTAGTCGCTGTTTCCTTGATTTAAAGTTCCCTTTTAAGATCAAGATTTTCATGTCATTGATGATGTTATGATCTTCCTGGCAAAAATGATTTGGCACGGGAAGATCAGTTCTCTGTTGTTTGATTGTATGGCGATGTGAATTAATTCTCATTCTGAGTTTCTGTCCGGTCTCTCCAACATACAGATTTTCAGTGGAACCAAAACAAACATTTTCCTTTTACCAGCAGCAACAAGACATACATATATCTACATATCAGAAGTATAGATGCCATAGAGGCAGTTTATACACCGACTCTTACTCCACCCTATTTGTTGGTGGGTCACATACTTCAGTCCCTGTTGCACCATACTGTGTTGTCACTCCACAATGTTTCCTTCTTGGAGCCCCGGCAATAGGGAGGAGTAACATGACAACAGTGCATGCGGCTGCAGTGATAGCCATGGGGATTGAACTAGTATACACTGCCTCTGTGAGACTGGTCCAAATGCACTAGAATGGGGGGGGGGGGGGGGAGTAGAGATAGAGGGTGGTTGGTTTTCAACTGGTCAAATTGTGTTGTGACACTTCTTTTGCAAGCTTCAGTGCTCACCGACGTCACAGATGCTATCATGTAACCTGAATATGAATCAAGTAAATGGTGCCGAATTTTAATGTGATATATATTTTGTTTATATTGGAAAACTGGATGACGCTTTTAAATTGTAGGAGATGATATATAGTTCCTGATATTTTAGAGACAGGTTCAATGTCCTGCAGGTTCAGTCTGTGCTGCTGTGCTGTTTAGCTTGTTAAGCTCTTCAGCACAGTCACAACGACAACACTGTGTTGTATAGTACATCTGCTACACATTAGAGCTGCACATAATATGAATGCTGACAATGGCAACAGTTGGTTTACAGCTCTCGTACCATCTGATCCTATAAATGATCCTATCAGCCATATAGCCAAGACGATGTCATGACAGCAAGTGATAAAGGTCTGTGTGTCATTCGCAGCTGCTAAATAAGTGATGAGGCCAGCAGGGCCACTGAGACTACTTCTGATGTTTGCTGATGGAAATGTCATTATGCCTGAGATTCCAACATCAACACGTAGTATGACCATCCCTCAAAAAGAACAGCTCAGACACCGATACTTCTACTACACCCATATGACTGCATCTAGACACATTCACCGTTCAGGACACTGAAAATGCCAGGTGACAATCTTTGTGGGAAATATTAACATTTTCTGGGTCACCCCAGCATTCTTAGGAATAAATATGCATGTGAAACAACACGACTGATATCAACTTGACAAGAATATTTTACAGAGCAATTACATTCTGACATTGACAATCCCAAATCATTCTGACCATTATTTCCCCAGACATAAAATAATCTACTGGAAGAAAACAGATCTGCTCCATTGACTTAACAGTATGACAGATGTGGAGTTATAAATTTCTGTTACTGTGTCTGAATGGAATAAAACATTAGCTACTAAAGCTCCCGGTTACCATAGAATCGTCTCGATGAAGATCACTCATCGTTTTATGGAGCGTTAGGAACATTGCTCACAGGTTCGATAGGTCACAATTCTGCCTTCCCTCTCTGTTTCTGCTGATGTTGAGCCTCAAAAGCCGAATTATCTACGTGATGAGTAATGTCCTTGTCACTGCTTTACACTCTCTCCGAGTATGCAGCAGTAAGGCCGCACATATACACGTGTATGCCTCTGACTTCATACAGACAAATATAGAAGATTGTCCTGCTGGATTCTGTAGAGACAAATTGTGTAATGCTCCATGTACCATTGCAGTAACCCAATGGAGGTAACAGACAATGGGAGTAGTAGTGACGCTGGAGATGTCACAGGGTACGCCAAGAACAACCAACCATACTCCTGAGCCCAGCTTACAGGTCAGACACTGAGAAAGAGGGCCTGCCTGGTGGTGGTAGAAGTTGTTCCGCTGTACACTTCCAGTTGGAGAGGGGCTAGGTCTCACCCTTCGAAATGTGGTGGTGTTTGGAAGGGCCCTAAAGGTAAGTGCAGGTATGACACAGGAGGCAGGGGTGCATTTTAACAAAAGTGAACTTTACTCTGAGAGCAACATAACTCTCAACTCGTGCAGATTCCTAATGGGGGTAGTAGTCTCCAACTTGTTGGCTACACCTAGGCTTGGGATAAGGGATGACCAGACGGAGATGGTAATGTGGTGCCTTTTCTCCACTCCAAACTAATAATAAACTTAATTTCCCCTAGTATTAGGATCTGTGGCTCAATACAAGGAAGTCTCCAGGGCCCAAATACCTGCTTAGAAGCACGACTTCTATGCTCCTCTTTAGGCTGACACCCAGTCTCTTATGAAAGGACAGATCTTTTTTTTTTATGTAGATTGCGAGCCCCATATAGGGATCACAATGTACTTTTTTTTTTTTCATTTAAGTATGAAATCCAGGCAAACACGGGGAGAACATACAAACTCCTTGCAGATGTTGTTCCTGGCGGGATTCGAACCCAGGACTCCAGCGCTGCAAGGCTGCAGTGCTAACCACTGAGCCACCGTGTTGCCCCATGACAGATAATTCTTCCCTGTCTTGGGATGTCTGGTGTTTGTCTTGGGCAGGTTTCTCCTCTTCCTCAAGGACGGTTGAGAACATTTGAGGATCAGAGTGGTCAGTGCCAGCACCCACTGAAACACAACTGTTCACTAATTAAATGCCAACTCTAACGGTCCTAAAGAGACTAGTCATTAAGAAGGAATCTTAAAAATTGCTGTACTGCTGATGCAAAGCTGCTATTTCATTTCCTTTTTGGGAAAACTTCACTTCAATCTTTTCCCTGTTTCAGATCCGTTAAAAAGCACACAGATGGCAGTCATATACTGTCTGTGGTTTACAAAATGGACCAAATCAGAGCATATCGCATGCAGTCTGTATTGAACATGGACAGTACACGGCCATTAAACATGTATGTATGAACACTTGTAAGGTCAACGTTCACATTTCTCCTTGAGTTTCCTTTGGTGTACACCCAAAAATCAGCAGAGGACAAAGTTTTGCACGAAGGACTTTTTTCCTCTGGCGGTTTCCCCTCACTGACTCAAACAACAGAGATACAATACTAGCGTGAACCGATTAGCTAAAATTCCATAATGCAGAGGGGCAAATAATACAATGTCTGGTGTAAAGATAACTTTTCATTGCAAAACACCAGAACAAGATCCATATAGACATGTAAGAAACACAAGTTGCTGAAGGATTTTAGCTCTGAAGCCTGCAGAACTGTGAGAGCAACTCTGGAGTAATATGTATAGACAGAACCTTCTAAGCTTTAGAATTATTAAGACTTTATGAATATTAGTTTACAACAAAACACCAAGGACTCCTTTAGACCAGGGCCCCACATGCCGCAGCATTTTACAGTCACTGTATAGTGGATGGGATTGTAACAAATCCCATCCCCACACTGCAGGAAAATACATGTAGTGGACACCCTGCAATTTCCAAAACTATTGCAGTTTTGGAAATCACAGCATATCAAGTATTTCTACAGAAGTGCCAGCGATTTCTCTAGAAGCATAATTGAAGCAGAGAGTCCACAAAGGAGACCTGCAGGAAAAACCATGATGTGTTGCTGCCACGATTTTTCATAGTGTTTTTTTGCTGCAGGCCGTTATTTGGGGCCTTAGCCTTAAGTAGCCTACATTGACATGATTCACAAAATATTAGTCTATAAGTCACGTACCACAGTGACGGCATCATTGAGTAGAGATTCTCCAAATACTATGATAAATAGGGTCTCATTGACATGGACTTCCTCGAACACGGCCAGCACAGCAACGGGGTCAACAGCTGAAATAAGGCTGCCGAAGAGCAGAAAATCCATCAAACCAGCTTCCACATGGGGGTCTACAATGAAAGCAATGTTACTTTATTTAGTAATGTAAGCGCCACCTTTTACATAAGATACTACTAGAATTTTGACATCAGATCTGGATACGAAGTACAACAATAAAATTTTTTTTACCAAACCCTGTGTGAATAAGTGCTAATGTAACTTGTGAAGTCCTTGTGGGCGCCTGCTGGAATCCTCTGTCACCAATGGAGAACATCTAATTATAAAACTGACAATTCAGAACAATGGATACATGTTGACCTCAGACTTTATCACCTCCAGGACACATAGGGATGAGGTAAAGATGTTCAGACTAATTCACATTAACAAACTAAGCCTACATTCACACGGCTGTCACATGGCTGCATTAAATTCACTATATGTAAATGGAGGCTATTTGCAAAACAGTTAAAATGGACCATTAAAAAAAAGGTCATGTCTTTGTCCGTTTTCACAGGTCACTCAATACATGTTTGTATGAAAAATCTGTGAAAACGCGCATCCCTCAAGTTTACAACAGCCGTGAAACATGTCGTTTTTTCACAGCTGTTTTGTACAATGATCGTCTGAATGTAGGCTTAGGCTAAGATCACACTTTGCAATTCACAACTAAAAAACATTGCGGAAAAAATTGCAGCACGAACAGACGTAGCATTTTTAACTACTTTTCTGTTGCCTTTTGATTATTTGACTCCCCTTGCAGGTTAACCATTGCAAAATTACTGGCATCTAACACCTGGCAAAATTGAAAGGTATCACAGGGGGCATTCACACTACCGTTAGTTTTGTACTTTGTTTGAATCCACAACAAAATGTTAACAACAAATACTAAAAATCCTTAATAAAGCCTTAAAAACACCATTGATTTCAATGGGATTTGTTCTATTGTCCATTAATGTCCGTTTTCACCAACTCTGCCACATGTCTGTTTTTTTTTAACGAACATAACAACAAGGGGTGCAGGACTTATAGGTATGTCCATTCAAAATAACAGACTTATGACGGACATTAAGTGTCCGTTATTTTTTTTAACATTAATGTCTATTGCTATTACTTTCCATTCTTTTGCTGCGCATGCTCAGAAAGCAGAAACAAAAAAGAAAAAATGGGCAGTATAAAAACGGACAATAACTGATGCGAATGTGTCCGTTTTTATTAACTTATCAATTACATGATATGTTAATGTCCATTGTTACAGGCGACCTTTTTTTGGGGGGGTTTGTTTTGTTTTAGCAGACATTATCACAACAGACATCCAATGGCAGTGTGAACGCTTCCTTATCCACGCACTGCATAAATAAACCAGCAGCACAAAACACAGCATTTCTGCAGCTCTTTTTTGCAACATGTGGGTGAGATTAAGCAAAATCACATTCACTTTGTTGGTACTGTAAAACACGTTTTCATAATGTTTCCATAATGTCGGGCCTTAGCCGCTGCATTTTACAGTACCAACAAAGTGAATGAAATTCTGGCTAAACCCATCCACATACTGGAGAAAAACACAGCTGCGGAAAAAGTGGTAGTATCAAAAATACATGTGTTTTTGAAAACACAGCACATCAATTTTAGCTGCAGAAACTCAAGTATTTTTGCTATAGATTTAATAACATAAGATAATCCTTTCATAATAATAATAGTCCCACCATGGGGAAATTCAGTCTGTTACAGCAGCATGGATAATACAGTAATATATTCCAAGAAAGAACACATACAAGCTCATAGCAAATAGAAAAGATACTAGGAGTCATAGCAACTAAAAGAGAAAGAAAGACTTCAGGATCATTTAGTTCTCTGTTCGGAGTGATCTCCGCTTAGCCTGATGTTGATTATACAGCCTGACCGCAGTTGGGAGGAAGGATCTCCGATAGTGCTCCTTCTCACACTTGGGGTGAAGCAGTTGGTCGCTGACAGTACTTCCCAGTGCTGTCACAGTCTCGTACATGGGATGGGAGATGTTTTTCAGCATGGAGCTCACCATGGACAGTATTCTTCTGTCACTCACCACCTGTACTGGGTCCAGGGGGCCCTTCTAACTAGGTGAGAAAACCGCACAAAATCACAATGAAAAATGCAATGCATTTTTGCTGCAATTTTTTACGCAGTGTCTTTCAACTGTGGTTTGCTACGGCCCCATGTTATTGAAATGTAGTATTTTTGGCTGCTGTGGAAAAGGAGTGGAAAAAAAATGCTGTGTTTTACAGTACCAGCAAAGTGAATGAGATTTTGGTTCCTCTCACCCACACACTGCAGAGAAAAAAAAAAAAACTGAGGAAAAGCTGTTTTTCCACGAACTTTTTTTTGCAGTGGAATTGCAAGCGCTTTCACTATAGATTGAATAGGGGAAAGAAAAAAAAATTGAGAAAAGCACAGCAAAACCTCAATGGAAAAATACTGCAGTAAAAAAAAAAAACAATGCGTTTCCGCTGTATTTCCCCCCCCCCCTTTTTTTTTTTTTTTTTTTTTTTTTATAAAGTGTTTCCTGACATGGTGATTTGGCCTAAGGCTGGGTCACAGGTTGCAAAAATGCTGCTTTTTTGGTGCAGATTTTTATGTTTGTTTGGAGGCAAAAAACAAGACTCTCTTCAGAAGCAATGGGAAATCTAAGGGTAAATTCACGCTGAGTTTTTTGGTCAGGGTTTTGAGGCCGTATTTGCCTCAAAACCCTGACCAAAAAGACGGCTCCCATTGAAATCAATGGGAGTCGGTCAGGTATTTTTTCCGAGATGCTCATTCTTCAGGCCTGAAGACACACCCTCCTCTGGATTAGGCCCATTCATTGGGCCTAATCTGGAGCAGACTATGCGGCTGGATGACAGTGCAGTACACCGGCTTTCAATCGCGGCTACCCAGTTTTTGGATCAGAACCTGAGGTGGCCTCTGCCTCAGGTTCCGATCCAAAGAAAACCCCGCGTGAACTTACCCTCAAGGAAGTGCTTAAACTTCTCCCTTCTGCTCAATCCATGCCGATCTGTGGCTTAGCAAACCAAAGCCAAATTGCAATGTGTGAAACTTATGAAGTTCCTCTACCTGCAGCTTAGGGGATAAATGTATGATCACGGGGGAATCTCCAAGCTGGGACCTCCAGTGATCATAAGAACAGATCCCTATGTGTTAATACAGCACTAAAGATAGACAGTGTTTAGGCATGCACACTTAGGGTCCATTCACACAGAGGAAAATGGTGAGGAATTTGGTGTGGAATTTCAGGTCTGAAAAAAAAAGCCTCCCATTGACTTTAATGGGTTCCTTTTTCTGCTAGCAGGTAGAGGAACTTCATAAGTTCTACACATTGCAATAGCAGAAAAAGGAACCCATTGAAGTCAATGGGAGGCTTTTTTTTCAGTGCTGAAATTCCACACCAAATTCCTCACCATTTACCAGATCCTGAAGATAGGTCATAAATGCTGTTCATTTCTTGAAAATGAGTTGATATCATATACAGTGCAGCGATTTCTCCTGTGACTGTATATGTCAGTGAGTCACCGATGCACATGATATCAATCATCTTCATCAGATCAATCCAAGGTCTTGACTGAAGTCTATATAATGTCGAGATAAGTTTTCAGTTCGCATTATTAATTTATGCATTTAGTAAATTCACCAACACAGGAGTCCTCTATCTCAGAGAAATCTCATTACACATAATACATACTGTGTAGGCATTAAAGGGATAATCTGAGACTAATGCTACATTCACACGACAGCGGTACAAAACAGACGTCAAAAATAGACATATTTCATGGCTGTTTTGCACCTCAGGGACTTCGGTTTTCATTAATCCCCTTATACTTTTGAGTGTATTGAGGGATCTGTGAAAACGGGTAAAAATAGGACATGACCTATTTTTTGTTGATCCGTTAAAGCAAAGGTCAAAAAGTCATTGATGTCAATAGCCCCTTTCATATACAGTGAATTAAATGCAGCCATGTGACAGCCATTAATATACATTTGTCACATAGCTAATTATCACTGTGCGAACGTAGCTTGAGATGTTGATGGATTATCATTGGGCGTGTGGAGATGTGTTATTACTGTACTTGTAACAAACTGAGCAACTGTGTGTCCATCACATGACCATGTGTCCATAACAACGCCATGGACATATTTTTATCCACTGGAAGTAAACAAAGAATAACAGCAAGCAAAGATGTTTTACTGCGACCTGCTATGTGAGATCTTAGCCTAAGGCCCCATATTGAGGAAACAGCTTTTTTTGTTGCAGTTTTTGCTGCTTTTTTCTTTTGAGCCAAAGCCAAAAATAGCTACAAAAGGAATGGGAAATATATAGGAATCTCTTATAAATCTACCTTCTGCTCAACCTACTCCTGGCTTTGGATCAAAAAACCGCAACAAAATCTGCAACAAAAAAAAGCTGTGTTTCCGCAATGTGTGGTCTTAGCCTTAACCCATTTACGCGGGAGGTTATATATTTTTGAGTTCCAATAATGGAACTCTAGGCATAAACGGGTTAAGGGGTTTTCTGGGAATTGCATACTGAAGTCCTATTCTTACGACTGGTCACCAATTTGGGGATCTGACATCCAGAATCCCAATTGATCGGCTGTTTGAAGTGCTGTGGCCTCATCCCTGTGCTGAACATGTTCACCAGTCACATGCTACAGTGGCAGCTCAGTCCCACTGAATGGATCTGAGCTGCAATACCAAGATCAGCCCCTACACTATGTATGGCATTGTGCTTGGCTTGAACGTTGCGGCCTCTTCCACCAGTTGATTTGTGGGGGTCCTGGGTAATGGAATCCTACTGATCAGACAGAGATGATCTGTCCTCAATGTAGGTCATCAATATGCAAGTCACAGAATACTCCCTTAGGCCAGTACCCACGCGGCATTTTACAGTCCCTGAAGGAGGATGGGATTCTAACAAATACCATCTACACCTTGTGAAAAAATATGCACTGCACACACGTTGCAAGTTACAAAACTGTTGCGGTTTTGGAAATCGCAGCATGTCAATTATACCTACGGAAACACTGGCAGTTTCCCTACAGGTATAGTCGAAGCAGAAAGTCAGCAGAAGAAACCTCCGCGGACTTTCTGTCAAGAGCGTTGCAGGGAAGGAGCAGGGAGGAGCGGAATAACAGCATCGCTTCTGCCGCTGCTGGCTTCATGCAGGGCAGGAGCATAGCGATGTTGCAGGCACCTGTGCCGGCATCTGGGCATCTATGCCGGCGTCTACACTCCCCGGCATCTGCCTCTCTGTTACAGCGGATGCCGGGTCTGTATTCACATATGCAAAGCCAAGCGGCGAGATGCCGCTGGCCCTGTGTGCATGCTCATACACCAGTTTAGCCTTCACAATGCGAATACAGACCCGGCATCCGCTGTAATAGAGAGAGGTGGATGCCGGGTCTGTATTCGCATTGTGAAGACTAGACTGGTCTATGAGCGTGCACGCAGAGCCAGCGGCATCTCGCCACTGGCTTTGCATATGTAACCCCGCCCACCAATGACGCAACAAAGCCGGAAGAAAGAAGAATTTACAGCAACAAAGACTGGTGAGTATGCGATATGGGAATACCCCTTTAAGAAGAGGGTCCAGTGGAACTGCCAGAAGGAAAAGGGCATGCATAAGGGTTTTGGCTTCTGTCCAGAAGGGGTGGATTAGGGAACAATCCCAGAAAACTTGATACAGTGTGACCTCTGCAGTTTGGAAGCGCCAACATGTAGAGGGAATATTAGGGTTAAGAGAGTGGAGTAAGGCAAGGGTGTGGTACCAATGCATGAGTATTTTATATTGGGTTTCCCAAAAAGTCACACATGAGGAGGACTTAGCCGCACGGGACCATATGATGTGGCATTGACCAGGTATGATTTGCCTATCCAGGGCCCCAGCCCATCCAGCCATATATTTGTGAGCCAGGGGCGTTTGCTCCTCCGAAGAGGATAGAAGCCTGTAGATATCAGAGGTTACTGGGTTTTCCATCTCACAGCATTCACCAGTATTACGTTTAAAGAAATTAGTTTCAAAGTTATATTTTATGAAAATGGGAATTAAACCTTAGTCTCCATATATACCGGACATTTTGCTTTGTCATTAACTGTTAGAAAACAGAGATAGTGGTGAGAAATTAAGACCCAAAAGTATATGAAAAGTTTCAAAACCTTACATGGAACCTATTTATACACATCTACCACACACTATAAAAGTCAATTAATTTTGGAATCCCCATCAGCCATTAAAATAAAGATATTCAAATCCTCTGTTACATGGTGGTCATAGATGCTGCCCCCTGCCCCCAATGAAATAAACAGTTTGTCCAGTGTTTTTAAGATAATGGATTATTGCACTTACCCATAAGCCCCAACAGCTTCACACCCCACAGGGCTATGCCAGTAGCAAAGGAGTTCCAAACTGTGCCCACCACAGCATACATAAGAATGGCACCAATATTGTCGAAAAACAGACGACTAGGCATGAAGTAGCCAGAGTCCAGGACTATTGGGGGAAGCAGGAAAAGGAAGAACATACTAGGCTCTAATTGAAATTCAGCCCTCTGGGCTATGGCCAAGACAATCCCTCCAAGGGCCAATCCCAGGATAATCAGCAGGCAGCTCTCAGGAACTACGGTGGTCACCTTCCTGGACAAGTGGAACACTGCAACACAAAGTAAGACTTATTCAAGAGAACCTCCTGGACCAACAGTCATCTCCCGAGCTTATAAACTAACTTCTAGATTTTACACACATTAGGGCTGATTTGACAGAATATAATTAATGGGAAACAGTTAAGGGTAAGTTCGTGTATTCACCTCAAAATCCTGACCAAAAAGACGGCTCCCACTGAAATCAATGGGAGCTGGTCCGTTCTTTTTTCCAGGAGCTGTTCCTTCCAGCTCACAGAAAAAAGAAGCGACATGGTCATTCTTCAGGCCATTTTGCCTCGCAATACGGCCTGAAGACTCTCCCTCCTCCCAACTAGGCCCATTCATTGGTCCTAATCCGGAGCGGAGTGCGCAACTGGATGCCAGTGTAGTGCACTGGCATTCAGTTGCGGCTACCCGTTATTTGTCTGGAACCTGAGGTGAACCCTGTGTGAACTTACCCTTACATACCATAAAAGCAGCCTATGCAACTGATATGGTACCCAAGAAGAAAGAAAGTCTTAGCTCAAATTATAGCAAGAGGTGCTGGCTGAATTTAAAAGGAACCTGTGACTAGATGATGGTCTCTAAGCACAGATGTAAGTGAATTAATGACAAATGATACTGAATCTTTTCCCATACAATCCCTTTAAAATATGCTTTATTTGACTCTGAGCAGCCTTGCAGACCTCAGCTCCACTGTTAAAGTGATAGTTCAGTTTCAGCAAATACCGTAAATGCTAACATTGTTGACAGAAGAATTTCCAATAGCTTATCAATAATGCACATGCATGGTCAAATAGGATCAAGGATTAGACCTTTTATTGACTTATTAATAAGTGAGACAGTTCAGGTAAGATGGTCTAATGCTGTCCGAAAAGAAAACGATCCTTTACAAAGTCCTTATATGTTGTAACATAAGATTTCCTGGAGGCAATTGAAATGTTTGCAGTTATATAGCATAAATGTTATAGTCTTGGTTCACATCTGTGCAAGGGTTTCCATTCATACACTATAAAGAGGTCCGCGTGGTTTCCGCACAAAAAGGGTGAAAAATACGGAGAGAAAAGCACTACCTGCAGCGCTTTTCTCTCTGCATTTTTCAGGCAGAGAGGTGAACGCCGGGCGCAGATGAGGTTAGATACACAAATGAAAAAAAAAAAAAAAAACATGAGCCAGTCCCAAACTTTCTGCAAATAGGATTTCTTCTGGTTTTCTTGTCTACAACACCTGCAACGAATTCAATAGCAATGTAGCTTACATTCACATCTTTTGTAAGTAGGTCAACTCTTATCAAAAGTAATTATATGCATTTATGACTTAAGCAGAATCCATATGTAAAGCAGCATTTACAATAACTGTATATCACATGACCATGGACTGTATATCACATTACCATAAATTGGTTTTTATACCCTTGGAGTAAACAATGAATGACAGCAAGCAGAGATCTAAAAAGCTGTGAGGAACTGTCACAGTAAGTATGTGGAAAATGAGTACAGATACATTCCACAATATGGCTGGCTCTCCAGACATACTTGAAAGGGCACTCATAAGAACAGCACTCGCAAGTTTCTCCATAAAAACATTTTCTAAAAGATCTCAAGTCTGGCAATGAATGGCTTGTATTGGTCAAGCCCTTGAAATTAATTTACCACCATAAAAACTAATTACAAAGAGCGGTATCACCAGGCTGACAATGTTCCTGCACACAGCCAGAGTGATAATTACACGCTCCGAAAATAAGACACTGTTTCCTTAGTTACTGAAGACACTATATAAAGTCATGGAAAAAAATGAGAATCCTTTTACTACAAAAGAGAAACCCCTAGGAAAAGGAAAAGGGATCAGTCACCTCATATTAGTAATGCCATTATTGTTCAAGGGAACAGATAATATCCTCAATACACAGGGAAGGATAATATGTATCTGAGAGTCAAGACTAACCTTTACAACCACATTTTAATGGATGCTGTATACCAGATTGTGGTTCTCTCAGATCACCTGTACAATATCCCATAAAATCTCAGCTAGCATTCACTATATCCACTAAATGACTCTTTAACATGCTAATCATGGGACGAAAGAAAAAACATCCTGAATGACTTACAAACAGAATACAGAAGACTGTCATCAAATGTTCAGTCTAAGGTATTATACATACACCCGAATGTGTGTAGCATTGATATGCCTTGTCACAGGGTATCATATATACCGTATATACTCGAGTATAAGCCGACCCGAATATAAGCTGAGGCCCCTAATTTTACCACAAAAAAACTTATTGTCTCGAGTATAAGCCTAGGGGGGAAATACAGCAGCTACTGGAAAATTTAAAAAATTAAAATGGTTGGAGTTGTTGGGTGCAGTAGATGCTGGCTGAATATATGGTATCTGCAGTGCTCCTATTAACCCCTTCCTGACGGAACAGGAGCACTGCAGATACCCTATATTCAGTAGACCAGGCACTTTCAGACACAGGGATACCAATTGTGTATGTGTTTCACAGTCATTTTCTACCTTTAGGGTGAATTCACACTGAGTAAACGCTAGCTTATTCTGAACGTAAAACACGTTCAGAATAAGCGGCGTCTAAAGCAGCTCCATTCATTTCTATGGGAGCGGGGATACGAGCGCTCCCCATAGAAATGAATGGGCTGCTTCTTTCACTCCGTGCAGTCCCATTGAAGTGAATGGGGAGTGCCGGCGTATACGGCAAGCTATGCTCATGCCGGAGCGTACACGCCGGCACTCCCCATTCACTACAATGGGACTGCACGGAGTGAAAGAAGCAGCCCATTCATTTCTATGGGGAGCGCTCGTATCCCCGCTCCCATAGAAATGAATGGAGCTGCTTTAGACGCCGCTTATTCTGAACGTGTTTTACGTTCAGAATAAGCTAGCGTTTACTCAGTGTGAATGCACCCTTATATGTATTCTAGGGAAGTAGAGATTTAGAACTTTTATTATTTTTTTATTATTTTTTTAAAGCTTCTTTTTTTTCAATATGTTATGGGAGATTCTATACATTACTATTGCGGCTGATCATAGACCCCCCCCCCCTCCCAAAAAAAAAAAAATTTTTTTTTTTTTTTTTTGCCTGACTCGGGTGTAAGCCGAGGGGGGCTTTTTCAGCATAAAAACTGTGCTGAAAAATTTGGCTTATACTCGAGTATATACGGTAATTTCTATGTGTGTGTATATATATATATATATATATATATATATATATATATATATATATATATATATATATATATATACACACACACACACACACATAGAAATTCACTAGTTGTGATGTACTCAAAACCACAGATCCATGTTGCCTTGGATCATTCCTTCTAAACAGCTATTGATAGAATCATGTAATTAAAATGTCTGCCTAGTTGCTGGTGAAATCCTATCCTGTCGGAGAAGCGAAAGCATCTTGTCACCAGTCTTTGTAAGCACATTTTTTTGAATCCTGCAGTGAAATGTCCCTTTAGACTTTTGCTCAGTTATATATAATCTGCGGTCTTGCACTAATGGCAATTGAGAGATCTCTCTCCATTTTAGAATGTTGCTTGTAGTGAATAGGTCTCTCAAAAAGAAAATATTTTGGGAAAATAAATAAAACTTAAACTTTTATTAGAATATTATGTAAATAAATCCTCTCTTGTGTGACTATGCCCCCTAACATATAGGACAGCTGAAGATAAGCCAGCATATAAGAGTGAGTGTTGGTAACACCTAAATGTCTTGGATAGTTTCTACACATAGAACTGATTCTTCATAAAGTATGATTGTACTGGCTGGTACCTAACACACACACCAGTACATTGGCTGAATCTAAAAATGTGTGTGTTAGGTGGCAGCCGCTACTTTAGGATAGTTTACACAGAGCACACACTTTTCAGAGCACACCTCTTCAGGGTTGAATCTAAAGTCTGCCGGATGCCCCTGATTCGCATAAGTGTCAGTAATACAGGCCAGTGTGTGACTACACTCATAGAGCAAAATCTAGGGCATCAGAAAGGCACATCTTTGAATACAATGTTTTAGATGCTGCCAGTGACTTATTATCTGCTACAGGGCAGAACATACTTTATTACAAAAGCGCATCCCTGAACACATTATTTTGGATGCTGCCAGATGTTTACAAATCACCAAATATATTTCAACACCAACATAATGCGGCGTCTGACAGAGAGGTGTAGAATTGAGAGTGGGAAGTTCCCTCATGATTCATTGGGGTCTTTCCCCAGACACTCTCCATCATATGCTGTATAACAATCATAAACAGCGATCTTTTTATAATCTTTGGAACAGTAAGCCTCTCCTATGTTTTCTAGTATCCTTCTTGTAGCCCTTAGGCCTAACTGACAACACTTAGGGGTGGAGTGCAGGCAGAGGAATCGTCTGGAATAAGCCAAGGTTCAGAGGCAGGCTGCAGACAAACAAGGTTGTGGACAAGCCAAATGGCAGAAGGGAATACACAGGAGCAGAGATTGTAGCTCCTCAAATACTGTGGAGGAGCAGGAAAGGGACAATGGGTAGTAAGGATAATTTGTTGGTGATTCCTGCTGGAAGGTACTGTATGCTGACAGGCACAGGCCGCTGGCATTACAGAAGGAAAGGCCTCCACAAAAGGAAACAGAATGGTATAGACACATATACTGGTACTTCGGCAAAGTATACCTGCTCCTCTTTCTATGAGTCTACTGTTGAGGGGATCCAGTCCCTTGTAAATCTTGGGAGCTGTAAAATGTGGTAAGATGTGATCTCAATAAGAACTCAAATTCTCCTTGGCTGATAAAGCAGTCCTTTTTGGCTTCCAACAGAATCTCTTTTCAGTTCCTGTGGTAGGAAGGTGCGGGGTCTACTGTTAGTACTTCATAACCTTTCCTGTCTTTTAATACCTTCTAATATTGCATGGAATGCATTACCGCTGTGTTACCAACCTTGACCAAGATTTTTATCATGGACAAGATATCCTTCCACAATGGCCAAATGTTCTGCTTCAAGCTAGGTTCACTCTAGCTTTCCAGTCTGCGTACTAGACTTTCTCCCTAATTCTGCTTAAAAATCGGCAAGAACTGGCGGGACCCAGAAGACTCCTTTATAGTCTATGGGATCCGCGGGTTTCCACATGCAACCACTTTTTAAGCGGACAGGGTTTCTGTCTTTTGGGTCCCCAAGGGAACCCGAAGAACGGAAACCCAAACGCTAGTGTGAACCTAGCATAAGTGCAGTTGAAACAATACCTCCAGGGGTGTAACTACCAGGGTAGCAGCAGTAGTGGATGCCACAGGATGGGGACATTAAGGAGTGCAGTGGGCCCCTGATTTTTTAATAATTTTTTTTTTTTTAAATAGGAGTAACCCCAGCAGATAACAGGCCCTATTTACTTATTGATCCTTGCTCCGGCTCACGGCTGCGGCACTTCCCCTCCTGTGGAGGTGGCTGTGAGCAGGAGCCAAGATCGGTAAGCAAGGCTGCGGAACCGTGACGTCTGGTCCAACATTGAATAGCTATGCGGGGAGTGTGAACCTTAGGTGGAAGCAATCAGGTGTATTTGTCCAATACCACTCTCTCCACCATCTGTGCTAAAGTGGTCTCAGGCTGAAGCCATTTCTTCACCAGATACATGAAGGTCATGCATCTGGGATCGGGTGGGAGACTCTCAGAGAAAGTCCAGTGGTGCACTCTCCCAGCATGTATGTGCAGCGGTCTGTAGCCTCTGGGTCTCTCTTGCACCAACATACTCTCCTGCCGTCCTCTGGTCGACCACAGCTTTGCTGAGCTGCATCGGTATCTCCGTAAGCTGCAAGTTTATCTCCTGCTGTTGTGCTTACGTTTGCCCTCTCGGCTTCCATCAGGACATTTTGTGCTGCATGTATACAAGCATGAAGAACAGGGTATATCAAAGTAACTCATTTAAACAACATCTAATACCCACTGTAGATCATCAAATAATTGCATTTTCAAAAACCCAGAATGAGGGGTAAACGGAAAAAAGGGGTAGAAAATGCTAAATTGAAACAGACAATTTTTATTAAATATACAAAACACAATAACAAGTTAAAAAGGGTGACAATACCACATCTACCAGCAGTAGGTGTGGGGGATAAATCCAGCAAAATGAGTATAAATAGGGTAATTATTGTTCCCAGTATTTGAAATAAATGGATTTGTACAAAATCAAGTTGTAAGCTTATAGTAATCGCCCAAATGTAAGGGTGATACAAATCCAGGAACCTATCAAGGTATATATGAAATTTCAACATCAATGACCTTCATGCATCTCTGACACAATTCACACAGTGAAGTAGTAAGTGCATGTCAGTTAATACAAATGGAGACATAATGTTGCAAAGAAAGCCTATCCAGGTGAATACACTTCATGTTAAAAGTAGGTAGTGCACATGTCAATGAGGTGGAGGTAGTAGTTATAACATGCTAGGTAAAAGTGTGGACAAAAAACAATAGGTAACTGAGGTCATAAGTATAACATACCCATAGATGAATTGTAAAAATATTTGCTGGTTTAGCCCACACACCAGGCCCCAACGCACGTTTCAGCTATGAGCCTTCTTCCGGGGGAGTCATAGCCGAAACGTGCGTTGGGGCCTGGTGTGTGGGCTAAACCAGCAAATATTTTTACAATTCATCTATGGGTATTTTATACTTATGACCTCAGTTACCTATTGTTTTTTGTCCAAACTTTTACCTAGCATGTTATAACTACTACCTCCACCTCATTGACATGTGCACTACCTACTTTTAACATGAAGTGTATTCACCTGGATAGGCTTTCTTTGCAACATTATGTCTCCATTTGTATTAACTGACATGCACTTACTAGTTCACTGTGTGAATTGTGTCAGAGATGCATGAAGGCCATTGATGTTGAAATTTCTAATATACTTTGATAGGTTCCTGGGTTTATATCACCCTTACATTTGGGCAATTACTATAAGCTTATAACCTGATTTTATACATATCTATTTACTCCAAACACTGGGAACAATAACTACCCTATTTTTACTCTCATTTTACTGGATTTATCCCCCATACCTACTGCTTTTGCCTGGTGTGTGGGCTAAACCAGTAACAATCCTCACAATTTATCCATGGGTATGTTATACCTCTGACCTCAGTTACCTATTGCTTGTTGTTTATATTTTTTCTTAGCATGTTATAACTACTACCTCCACCTCATTGACATGTGCACTACCTATTTATAACATGAAGTGTATTCACCTGGATAGGCTTTCCCTGTAACATTACGTCTCCATTTGTATTAACTGACATGCACTTACTACTTCACTGTGTGAATTGTGTCAGAGATGTATGAAGGTCATTGATGTTGAAATTTCATATATACCTTGATAGGTTCCTGGGTTTTTTATCACCCTTACATTTGGGCAATTACAACTTGATTTTGTACAAATCCATTTATTTCAAATACTGGGAACAATAATTACCCTATTTATACTCATTTTGCTGGATTTATCCCCCACACCTACTGCTGGTAGATGTGGTATTGTCACCCTTTTTAAACTTGTTATTGTGTTTTGTATATTTAATAAAAATTGTCTGTTTCAATTTAGCATTTTCTACCCCTTTTTTCCGTTTACCCCCCATTTTGTGCTGCAGTAGGATGACTTGCCCAAACTGTTTTACAAAGTCCTCCATGATGGTGGTCTCCTTTTCAATCTCTCCTGCAGCTTTAACCCAGGAATGTGTATGTCTCTTTAAGACTGTTTAACAGGTTTCCCCAAATCCAAAGCACCACATGTGGGGAAGTTAGCTTGGTACAAGCAGTGGTGCAGACCCAAACAGTCAAGACAGGGTCACAAAATGTGCAGCAAACTGGCTTATTTAGGAAAAAAAAACTGGAAAATAAATAAACTTGAAACAAAACAAAATACAGCCTTAACTTCAGGCAAAAACAAAATAAATACCTGCTCGTCTGAGCCACTAGCTAAACAGAACGGATAATCTCACTATACATGTGGTTTACTTCCAGCCACACAAACAAAACAGGTGCAATTTTGTCGCACTAGACTCAGGAATACAGGACAGAACCATACACCTCCTTTCACCTCAAGGAACTGCACTGCAATGTAAGCACTGCAGCCTTTTTCTTTCCCAATAATGAGCCAAGGCTCTACACCTGGGCTGAGGCCTACTCCATATCTGCCCTGGACCACACATATGTCAGAAACCTGGGGCTGATATATCTGGACTCCAGCACTCTGTCTGTCACCATCTCACAATAGATATACAATATATTCAAAATATATAAATTCAAATCAACCCCCTTTCTTTAGAAGACATAAAATAAATAAATAATGTAAACCACATACACATTAGGTACGCCTGTATCTGAAAACACTCCGTCTGCCAACTTATAAAAATATTTTTCCCATGCACTGAACAACATCACCTCCCATATAAGAATTTAAAGAAAAAGTGATATAATAATAGGCATTCGGGGCCACACGGTGGCTCAGTGGTTAGCACTGCAGCCCTGCAGCGCTGGAGTCCTGGTGTTTAAATCCCGCCAAGGACATAAAACCATCTGCAAGGAGTTTGTATGTTCTCCCCGTGTTTGCATGGATTTCCATCCCATATTCCAAAAAAGACATACTGATAGGGAAAAATGTACATTGTGAGCTCTATGTGGGGCTCACAATCTACATTAAAAAAAAAAAATAATAGGCATTCTACAAAACAGTATAAATTAAACATTATTACATCTGGCTCTTCAAAAAAATATGCCTTATGCAGCCCAGTACATGGAAATATATATATATATATATATATATATATATATATATATATATATATATATATATGTAGCAGAATATGGAGACTCAAAGAAAAATTTTCTTCAAAGTTTTAGATTTTTTAAGGAGTTTAAAAAAAAAAAAAAAATCTATGTAGATTTGGTACCACCATAATCATACCAATTCATAGAACACTGGCGACTATGAACACTGTAAAAACAAACACCATCAGAAAGTCCCCAAGAGGACCCAAAGAACGGAAACCCGAGGTGTGAACCTAGCATATGTCACTCACTTTTTCCTGCACTGTTTTCAACTAAATGTTCTGCAGAATAAAGCCATGATCTACCATTACATGGTCACTGTGTGGTGGTAATATTGGTATACTCAAAATGGGCGTCCACTAGTATGTGTATACTTCTGGTGCTGAACCCCCTAGCTATATGTGTGCTGACTGATTATACTTCAGGGTGACTGTGGGTAACTCCAGGTTCTGAGCTCCAACCAAGCTGTTACCCTAGTAGTTATATCCATGACAACATATCACTCCTAGACAATGTCTTCTGTACCGTAGTGATACAGCTGCCATCCCGTTCATATCATACAGTTACGCAACGACTATATCCAGAAAAGCATCATATGGCATGAATTAACAGAGCAGCTATATATGTTATTTATGTAATGATCCAGTAGCTGAGCACAGAGCAAATTTCCCCTCAGGCAGGACTGCTGATGTTTGCAAGACTCACGGTCAAGGAGAGAAAGCCAAGAAATGCAGTATAAGCCAAGATATCAGCCCTACGGGCAAGAGACAGGAGAAGTGATGTGACAAATATACATGGTACTTCAATGGAAGTCACCAGGGACAGGGCTTGTTTAAAACAATAAATGGCATACTAATACTTGACGTGACAGATAAGGCAATGATTTGTTGACAGTTGGGGGTAATGACACCCTAAAACTTGGGGAACAAGGGTCAAAAACACATTAACACTTTGAGTGACTTGAAAATGTTAGCATGTCACTGAGGAAACAGAAAAATTATTCAACAAAACTTGTAGGACAGGACAATGACACACTGACTGTTAGGGTGATGGAACAATGACATGACTTTGGTAGGCAGGACAATTACAAACTGACACTTGGGGTAACATTACGACACAGCAACAACTGGGATACGAGGACAATGGCACATTGACACTTAAGTTGATAGGACAATGATATGCTAACACTTCGAATGAAAAGACAAAGGAACGTTGATGATAGAGGTGAAAGGACGATGAAATGCTGACACTTGGGGTGACAGGGCAATGATATACTGTATACTGACTTTTGGAGACAGGACAATGACATGCCAACATTTGGTTCAGGACAAGGATACACTGGGACTGAAGGGATAAGACAATCACTTACTGACACTTGGAGGAATGGAACAATGACTCTCTGATACAGACAAGGGCACACATCACAGAGAAATGGCTGAGCAACACTTCAATGGATTACTTTCAAGGATCTGATGTTATCTTTCACGTTTTCTACACGCCATCATTTCCAGAAAATTATGTGAAATTACATCTCTTCTCCCAGGAGCTCTATATACACTGTCACTCTGAACAGCATCATTAAACCCATTTAGACTCTCAACCCACCCCCAACCGCTCAGCACAAGCTCCTGCTCCAAGACCCCTCAAACTTCTCATTCTCTGCTAAGTCACTTAGTAAACACAGATGATTTACCTAATATGAAAGCAATAAATAGTACTCCAGCTTGCTGAATGTGCACCATGGTAACACTCGCTGCATAAGGACATTTTTTTCTGCTCTCATAAATCCATGACAGAAGTAGCAAATCCAGGATACAGTACAAAATGTAACAGAGCTATGTGCAATATTGTATCTAAATATTAATAAGTCTGATAAACACAGCTCTAGGAGCACCAGTATTACTAGGTAGTATTACGGTATTAATAAGGGAAAAGATCATTTTACAAGGGATGCCACAAACAGCAATTCCCTAATGTACTATACATGTACACAGCAGCAATTCCCAACAGGGCACCCATTGGTGCCTCAGGAAACCAACAGGGGGATGCAACACTCTGAATAGGAAAATGCCTTCATGCAACATTATCTGTGTCCTTAGAGAATTTTTTGTCTTTTAGTAAAAAGTATTTTGTACAGATGCCCCAAGGAGATTTTGCATAGGTGCCCTAAGCCTCAAAAACACTGGTACACAGGAATGAAATAGCTCCTGACTTTACTGCCTTTGACTAGGTTAATAAATCGTTCTACTATTAAAAGTCTTGTAAGAGAAATTGGAAAGCATTTCTGAAACCCCGTCTGGAGTCACAAAATTTTTTGGCACATGCTAGTTCTACAATAAAAATTGTGCCTTTTTATAATTTTTCTGCCGTCTACACAACAACAAAAAAAACTAAATGGGTGGTAGGGTCAGATGGATATGGCCTCCATATCCTGACACATTTAACATTACTTACGTCAGGCTATACGACAGGCAAGTAGCAACTGAAATCAACTCCATTTATCAACTCTGTATCTGGAGCATATTCCAGTTCCTGGTGTGATTCCCCAAGAGGTGCCGCAGGTCCCTTGCCTCTGAATACTCATGGCACATTTGACACCAACGAACCATACATTAAGACTGGTCTTAATGACGTGCCCATTGTTTCAGTTTGCCACACTCTTCCAGATCTGTCAATGACTGAGAACATTCTTATTTACATGGCACCACATATCTCCGACCTGGACTGGGAGGTTCATTGACTTTTTCGTGCACCAGAGCTTGGTAACTGTTCACATTGTAGCCACTAACTATATATCTTTTAGGGCTGTGGTATTTTTCCTCTTCGTTATATTCTTATTTACATACAGCAGTAAAAATATACACAGAACTTATTAATTCTCAGCAATACATAGGGCAGGCATATATCGTCTATCTAGTGGATGTTCACAGGTAAAATTCGCAAAAGTTTACAGTATCTGCCATGCAGATGAGATTTCATACGTCATCCATAGGCTGCAGAAAGTTTACGCACGGAATATGATCTGCTGTACTCGTTTTTCCCGGATAGCACACTCAGCCATTCAATTCTATGGGCCTGTACACAATACCGTGAATTACACGGTCCTGTGTGTGGGCCAACAGTCCGGGCTGCAAACTATGGAACAGGTTCTATTCCTGTCAGATTTTGTGGCCCTGCTCTATTCATTGAATGAAAGGGCTGCGGAAGCACGGCCGGCACACGGATGACATCCGTGTGTCCCCTGTGCGCTGCCCATGCCGTTCATTTGCGGTAGATGGTTAGCATACGGTAGTGTGCAACCATCTTATATCTGCATGTTTCAGACAGTTTTAGGGCAGAGAAATCCACTGTGTGTGGACCCAGGCAAGTGTAGACAATCCTCTGTGAGCTGAATGCATCAGATTCATAAAATTTATCTCATAACAGTCTCTATAGAGAATCAGTGCATGCAAAATGTATTACGGTTTATCTCATAGAGGACTGTTTACAATGCTTGCAATATTGTAGCAAATCCTCATTAAGTTAAGACATGTCTCTTTCAGCAAGCACAGAATATTAGTGTGATACCAAGTACTGGGAATCGAGAAGCCATCCAGTTGGGCTAGCACTTCTGCAGTGACTAATACTAATTCATGCCATGACTAAGGCCTCATGTACACGACTCAAAAACAAATTGCTTTCAGTGGGGCCATTCACATGTCCATTTTTTTGGATGGTTTGTTTAAAAATAGAGCACTTGCTATTTTTGTCACTTATCACAGATCTCAATGCACTGAAGTCCATGAGGGATCCACGAAAATGTCTGCCCCACAGATGTAAAATGGGTGTGGAAAAAACGGACACTGCATTAGTTTTTCATACTCATTTTCACAAAATCCATGTGCATTACGCCTTGCAGAATGAAGTAACAGTAATTCAGTGGCTTAATTTGTAAGTTTTAGGTTGGAAGCATATCAGAGCAGAGGGATCAAATGAAGGAGAAATAAAGTTAACAGATGATTGCAATGACAGAAAGGGATAAATTCACAATGACATAAAGAGATAAATTCTGCTGGGGAGGGATAAAGAGATTTAAACATACATTTCATTAGATTGGCAATGCTGGAATAAATGGGCAGATTAAGTGACCACATTCTACAAGGGACGTGAATTGATCCAGTATGACAAAGAATTCTGTACTGTGCGCAAATATAGATTTCCTCTCTTTATCTGAATGATAAAGTGCCTTGTACAGGCTATTCCCTTCTGTAGCTTTTTACTGGCATGCTGAAAGTGGCAGTATAGAGTTCACAACGGTGATTTCACAGAAATACTGTGCAAGTAGAACAAAACCTTCCCCAAAAACTGCCGACATTTCTCCAATAAGGGTAACCACAGTAGGAAATTGCCTTGTCAGAATTTCTCTAAAGCAGTCTGGTGTAATGGTATTATCAAGGAGAAATTCAGCTTTTCTCTTACTACCATTGCCTTCTAAACTCAACACCAGATATCTACTGTCTTCACTTTCTGGGGTAGGAAGTAACTGGCTGACATATGCCATTGTTAAAGGGATTCTACCATTAAAACCTTTTTTTTGTGGATAAGACGTTGGAATAGCCTTTAGAAAGGCTATTCCTCTTACATTTAAAGGTGGCCTCCGCTGCGTATTTCCTTAGAAATACCGTTTTTTACCCGTATGCAAATGAGTTCTCTTACAGCAATGGGGGCGGGTCCCAGTGCTCAAAAAGCGATGGGGCGTCCCCACCGCTGCCAAAGAATTGTCTCCAGCGCCGCCTTCTTCTTCTAGGCCTCGTAGTTCTCCCTGGCAATCAAAAGATCCCTCTCTCACCCTTACTGTAGAGACATGTATCTGACTTTACTTTGCTAAGAGGGCTGGAACTAGAAGTGGGTGAAGTGGGCATCTTGTTGTGGCTCCAATCAATGGATCTTGGACAAGTTGTGTTAATGCCGTATACATGAAAAATATATGTTATTCACACACAGACGAGATACAACCTTACAAACACACATTGATGTTACAAACACATCGACAATTTCAGTACAGCTAATTGTGCATGTTACTCGGTTGAAAGGGTTGCCTGTCAGGAAACAATCTTTCCCCCTACGCCCAACAGCAGCACAACTGGCCTTGTGCTGCTGTTTGGGCTAAGGGAAAACAGATTATCATTCATAATCTTTCATTTTTACAAAAGGCTCAGAATGGGTTAAAAAATAAAAGCAGCAAAATTGACTTCAATAACTCCCTGCTGCTGCAGTTCCGATGCTGTCTGGGTTCCCTGATGCTCAGTACTTTCTGGTTATTCTTAAGCAAACAGAAAATGATTGCTCATCCAAGGACCGAAAGTAGAAACCAGTGGGGGATCAGCGAAACACTGAAATGGGATGCTTCTTCCATCTTTTAGCCCATTCCGTTTTTCTGCAAAAATGCTTTATCCAACAGACAATTTCTAATCAGGGCTTGTTGTACATCCCACAGCCATCAAACTATTTTTTATAGACCTAGGGTGGAAAGACACCTTCTAAAATCACTCTGCTAAGGTAACAAGCGAGGTTGATTGGTTATCAGTGACCAAATATACTCACGAGTGCCGTAACTTAAGTCTTGTGGGCCCCGATGCAATCTTTTGTCCAGGGCCCCCTACCGCATTCCTACAGCAAATTCTTGATTGTGATGGTTATGGGCGCTAAGGAGTTTAATCCACCTTAGTGTGGTTAGGGTAATCTGTGGATCTCCTTGGTTTATGGGCCAGATAGAAGCTGCAATCTCAATACTTATGCTAGTGCTTATGGGCCCCCTAAGGCTCCTGGGCCCCGATGCAACTGCACCCTCTGCACCCCCTCAAATTGCGCCCCTGATACTCACTGTCCAGCCCAGACTCTTCACCCATAAAATGTAATCATTAATAGGTGAGTGCAGGTATAGTGACATTACTGATAGGGCAAGTAGCTAGCTTCTTCTATTACTTAGCACAATATAGAAGATGTAAGGACCATGGTATGATGAAAGAAAGGGGGCACAGTGCAGGGTATGAAAGGGCACAGCTCAGTGTATGACATAATGGAATTGTATAGAATAGGAGGTAACAGTATTTGGTATGATAAGAGGGCACAGCATACGGTATAAAATAGTATAGTAAAAGGTAAAATATGGTATGAAAGGGAAAGGTGCTGGTATGGTAAGAGGGCACAGTATAGGGTATAAGATAAGAGCACAAGGTATGAGAAGATGGCACAGTATAGGCTATGACAATGGGGCACAGTATATTATAATAAAAGGGCACAGTATAGAGCATGAAGTTAGTACCGTGTAGCAGTCTCTTAGGAGGCAGTGAGTGTTAGAAGAGGCTATTCTCTCCTCATGTGCCTCGGTACTCACCTATCTTGGCCAGGCTGGCCACCAGGATCCACACGGCCACCAGATAGGGAGTCTGCACCATGTGCCATTCCCAGCGCACCACCCGGAAGCCGCCCGGGCTCTCAGCTTCCTCCTTTTCCCGGTCATCCTGTGAGCAGAGCACCGGCAGCCCCGGGAGCAGCAGCCCCAGCAGCAGCCGCTCCATGTCCCCGTTCTCCTGCAGGACCCAGAAGATGCTTGAAAGCCGGCGATACGGTGACCTCACCCACCAATCAGGAGGCGAGGAGAGGCAGGTGAGTCCGGTGACGTCACCCACCATGTGCTCCTCAGCTCCAGGTAGGCTCTGACGATTGGTCCTTGTGTTATTATACACCGTCATTTATACACGTACATACACTACTATACATACATATATACACCTATTATATACAGTGATGTATACATCTAATATACATACATACAGGCATACATACTACTACTACTATACAGGCATACTATACATGCATGCAGTGATATACAGTATATACACATCTACGATACATACATATATACACCTATTATATACAATAATATATACACATCTACTATACACACCTATTATATACAATAATATACACATCTATTATATACAATGATATATACACATCTACTCACCAATATATGTAATTGTTATACACTGATATAGACACATCTATAGGTAAATCTACAGTATACATCTGGTATACAATTATATAGCTTATATACAAATATATAGCTAATAGCAGTTATACCCAAACCTTCATAGATAAATATACACATCTATTATACACATCTATTCATAAATTTATATTATACTTAATCTATTATACATTGATATCCACATGTACTATATATAAATCTAACATTATGTATATGGCCATATGCCCATGCAGACAGTATTTTTAGCCTGTGTTCACATATCTGCTCATCTTTTTGTTTTTCTTTTGGTTTGTTCCACTAAAGGAACAGAATATTGTCAGTGATCATTTTATTGACAATAATAATTGAAGCATGCTGAGCTATTTACTCGCCTTCCTGGAAATTACTATTGATGACTTATTCTTACAATAGGTAATCATCAGAAACAGACTGGACACTGCAGAGCTGGACCACCTACATAATATGCTGAGCAAACACAGTGGGGAGAGTTTATTAAGACTGGTGCTTCCTATGCCAGCCTTAAACTTCTCTGCCACTACAATTATTATTACCTCTGGGGGTTATTTGCTTCATAATTGAAATCTACACTAACCAAGTGCTGACATAGATTTAAGGAATCATTCACATACATTTTCTGGTAAATCTGAAAGGCCAAGGCTTCCCTACTCTGGCCCGTCTTGATTCCTGCCCCACTCACTTTCTTATAAAGTTGTGATGGGGGCACAAAAAATAACACAATGGTGTTTGGTGAAAATTTTGGCTGTATGTCAAAGATGTGCCTCTTCTACATTAGCTTCCTGGCACAGATCTCTTTACTATGTCGTCCCCCCCATGCCCCTAAAGGCCTGCTAGATAATATAACAAGAGAGCTGCAGTAGCCAGGCGTGGCCACTACACAGTGTATGATGCTATGCTTTCGATGGATGCAGTGTTTTGCGTTTTATGACCTATCCTAAGGAATGTCATTGAAGGAAACATGACGTAGCATTTTTCTCATGAAAGAAAAAACTATATGTGTCTCTGTATAAAATAAGGAGCACGCAGAGGTACAGTATGGAGCTATAGAATACTAGGGATTAAAGGGGTTGTCCAGGAAATACAGTATTTTACATGGAGCCCGGGAAAGGTGGAAAATAAAGAAAGAAACATACTCACCTGTCCCCAGTGTTCCAGTGTCTCTCACCGATGTCCTGTCCCGTGGCGCCACTTTCGGCAGAAGTCATTCCCTCACATGACTGATGTATGTGAGTGACATCTTGGGTCCTTTCCTGAGGCAACTAATTGGTATCAGCGGTCACATGCGGCGATGGCTTCCGCCTGAAGAAGCGCAAGGCACTGCAGGAATGGACAGCAGCCTGGGACATTGGTGCGCCAGGGACACGTGAATATGGGTTTTTTATGTTTTTTTTTTTACCTTCCCTGGCCTCCAGAAAAAAACTCTATTTCCTGGACAACCCCTTGTAGCTTTCTAGAGGAGAGTACTGTACTTTGTCTAGGCATCACTGACAGCATTCAATCAATTAGACTTTTTTGGGGTGGTTCTTATTATTTGTGTGATTAATTTTTTAGAAATTATTTTGGAATATTTAAATGAAATGAGATCTGCATTGAACTTATTAAAAAAAAATAATCTAAATCCAGTTGCAAATGGCAGAAAATAAAAAGGGCTCAGAACCCACCACCCTATTCCCATAGTGATTGGGCACTGGATCTTTAAAGATCCACACAGTCTCTGTTTGCATGTAGACAGCATGTGACCACAGCAGCCAGGGCAGGTGTTACAGTTTGGTAAGCCAGGCTGACTGGGTCCACGGCAACTTGAGATGCCCACAATGAGTGCGTCCATCAGTACAGAGGAAAGCAGATATTGCTTTTTTTTTTTTCTAATGTAGATTGTGAGCCCCATATAGGAATCACAATGTACATTTTTTCCACCTATCAGTATGTTGTTTGTAGAAAGGGAGGAAATCCACACAAACACAGGTGGAACATACAAACTTGCAGATGTTGTTCCTGGTGGGATTTGAACCCAGGACTCCAGCACTGCAAGGCTGCAGTGCTAACCACTGAGCCACCATGTTGCCCCTTACAGCAGCTATTGCCTTCTAACACTTTGTAACTGTTAAGTATACCCAAGACTATATACGTAAGGTCTTTGCTAATAGATGCTTATACTGGACATCTCTGGGGACCTCATGTCATGCCTGAAGAATGGGAGTCCATTCCTGTTAGCATCACAATGTGCATTGATTGTGGTAGCAAAAGGGTTATAGAACCAGGATAAGCATTTTAGCAGCCCCACCCACCTGTCATTTACAGCCATTGTCTAGCTAGTGATCATGTTAGCACAACTACAATGCCTGTGTGGTCACCATCACATACATATATACAGACAGAAAAGGGTTAAGCTATATCTGGCAATGAAATGAAAGTAAGCGAAGGAACTGGCTCTGTTGCTAACACCAAGCACTGCAAAACAATGATGTTAGGAGGCTCTGGGTGAAGGCCCAGGCCAGGTCATCTTAGATCCCTTGTCTCTTGGGTGGTCTACTTGAAATGGACTGGTACATCTGAATAAGTCTGCCACATTTCTTTGTCTGCCATGATTACATAACATGTTTATGCGGTGAAGTAATAAAATATGAATACAGTATTTTTCCATAAGAGGTATCAGCAGCTCAGTCATAAACTGATAATATTCTGGAAATACACTTTTGCCCTTGGGTACAGTTCACAGAATAGAGAAAGCATGATTTGGATTTGATGTTACTGCCCTCTAGTGGCAACTTGTATTATTTTTATTTAGCTTGGACTTTTATACCAGAATTCATAAAAAAAATGTGATACACCTTTTTTTTTTAACATTTTGTAACTGTTATGTATTCTCAAGTCTATATACCTAAGGTATGTGCTAATAGAATTCACTAACCTATTTCACAGTGCTATACAGATATTGTCAACACTGTCCCAGGTAGAGCTCACAATCTAAATTCCCTATCAAAATAAGATAAGATAATCCTTTAATAGTCCCACCATGGGGAAATTTCAGTGTGTTACAGCAGCATGATAATCCGAATACAGGATAATAACAGTAATATATTACAGAAGCTCAGAATAGCAGATAGGAGAAATAGCAGCTAAAGAAAAAGAAGACTTCAGGATCATTTAGCTCTCTGTGTGGAGTGATCTTCCCTTGGCCTGATATAGCCTGACCGCAGTTAGGACGAAGGATCTTCGATAGTGCTCCTTCTCACACTTGGGGTGAAGCATTCGGTCACTGACAGTACTGCCCGGTGCCGTCAAGGTCTCATACATGGGGTGGGATTTATTCCCCAGCATGGAGCTCACCACAGACAGTGTCCTTCTGTCACCCACCACCTGTACTGGGTCCAGGGGGGTCTCCAGGACAGAGCTGGCCCTTCTGATCAGCCTGTCAAGTCTATTTCTGTCTGGATTATGGGATGGACCAGAGCAATAGACACAACAGCGCAAATGTGAACATAACATAATAATGATGATGGTGTATAAGTTACCGTATATATCTTCTTTTGTGTATTCATATACAGTCATTAGAAAAACAAAGTAGACCCTTTTGGAATTCTATGGTTTTACATATGTTTATTCAATGTTTATTAGAGGATTTTTCAAATATAAAAAAATAATACAACACAAGAATCTTTTGGGTCAATGGGCCCAACCAAACAAGAAAGTAACAGCAATAGCAAGGGACATGAGTAAATGGGTATCAGGGTGTAGATATAGAGAAAGGCGACCCACAGGGCAGCAGCATATTATAAAACAACATCAGTGTTACCACTAGTGAGCATCGATAACAGCTTCACGGGGGAAACCAGAGGAAAGGTGTAACCACATGCCCAGGGAGACAGGAAGACAATATAGTTTTAGGGCTAGTTCACACGTGAGTATAAGGGGAGGTTTTTGACAGCGGAATTCGCGTCCAAAACCTCCCCTTATAATGGTGGTCTATGGAGACCGCCGGGCTTCTGTTCTCCGCTAGCGGCGAGCTGCTGCTAGCGGAGAAAAGAAAGGACATGTCCTTTCTTCAGGCGGAAGCCGCGCTGTCTCAGTCGCGCGGCTTCCGCCCCCCGCAGCTCCCTCCTATGTCGGCTCATTCATTTGAGCCGACAGCAGAGGGTTAAGCCGCGACAGCGATGGTCGCGGCAGGCGGGTTTTGACAAGAGAGAGACGCGGCTTGCCGCGTCTCTCTCTGTGTCAAAACCCGCGCGGGCAGTTCACGTGTGAACTAGCCCTTACTTATCAGGGCATAATTTAAAAAAATCAAACAAAAAAACATCTAGTCCTTTAGGTTAAAGGGGCTCTATCAGCAAAATTATGCTGTATGAGCCCCACATATGCGTGAATAGCCTTTAAAAAAGCTATTCAGGCACCGCTAATTATATTTTAAAACTCCCCCACCGTTTTAAAATTGAACCGCCAGAAGAAGACGAAGCCGCGGAAGAGCCAGGACCGGAGGGCGTCACCCAAAGAAGAAGAAAGAAGAGGAAGGCATGCCAGAAGATGACGTCGGTTTGTGCATCACCGTCCAGCGTGCACGCTAAGATATGATTTACATATATGTTTTTATAGTTTTATCTTAAAACGGTGGGGGGGGGTTTAAAGTAAGATTAGCGGTGCCTGAATAGTCTTTTTAAAGGCTATTCACGCATATGTGGGGCGTATACGGCATAATTTTGCTGATAGAGCCCCTTTAATGCAACCTGAGATGAACAAGAAGACAATAGATCTTCTCAATCGCATTGCAGAGACCCCAATAATCAATCATCCAGCAATATATTGCAGCTGCCTGTAGTCTGCTGCTATGTGGGCTCATATCCCTGGCTGACAAAACTAAAAGGGACCTAGTTCAAAGTAAGAGCCAGGCATCGGACTACTGACAGGACAGAAACAATCTGAGGCAAGGGTTAGGGCTAGTTCACAGGAGTTAACGCGTGCGCATTCTGGCACGTATACACGTGTCAGAATGTGAGCGTTCAAAACAGATCACATTCATTTCAATGTGTCCTTACAGGCGTATAATGCGCGTAATTTTGCAGCCGCATGAAGCTACTACTGAAAAATACATTTACCGTATATTGGCAACATTTTAGAAATATGTGAATGAGTGTCGGGTAATATTTGTGTGTAGCTGAACAGTTGGCCTACAGAATACATTTTATTGGTGGGCTTTAGGCAGTGATGAGGTCTATTAGGTGCCATGAGTGTCCAACTTAAGTTATATCTTGTATCTATAGATACGGGCCATACTAATATAACTTAGGTATATTCCAGTATGTAACTCTATATATACAGCTGAGCTATATATCTTCTTGTATAGTGATTTGGACTGCGGTTTTCTAGGTTTTTGCCTGCAAAGGGCAGAAAATGCAGAGAGAAAGCATTGCTTGTAGAGATGAGCGAGTACTATTTGAAATGGTAGTTTCGAATAGCACGCTCCCATAGGAATGAATGGACGCAGCCGGCGCCAGCCGCATAACCCCCTGTGCGCCGGCCGCTGTCATTTATTCCTATGGGAGCGTGCTATTCGAAATTACCGTTTCGAATAGTACTCGCTCATCTCTAATTGCTTGCAGGACTTTTCTCTCTTGGGAACAGAATCCCCAGGCGGAGACCGAGCGCAGGTGTGAACATAGCCTAATTGTGCGTTTTATTGCACGGAATATGCTGAAGAATGACTGCATTGCATGATGTTGGGCAGCACACAAACCAGTCCATTCAATTCAATGGGAACACCAGTGATAGCCAAGTGTTATATTTCAGCTATCGCCATCACTCCCACTGAAATGAATGAAGCACTGCCTGACCACCACTTCATTCAAAACTGAATCAGATTCCCTTTGATCAGTTTCTTCTGATCGATAGGTTCTGAGTGGTCCTGTCTGCAGGACTTTTTCTTTCATTAGAAAAGCAAACAAGTATGATAGAATAAAGTGTCCCTTATTTTTTTTACATTTTACTAAATACAGAAAGAGGGGGCTGCATCTGCATTAGTGACTTTGTCACCATTTAAGTAGATTGCTCTCATCTCATAAATTATGAGAACAATGGACTTTAATGACAGTCATGTGAATTCAGCCTAAATAAAGCAGCAAATATGCAGCTATTACTGTGCAAGTGAATAAAGGTCTTAGTCTGCACTTTGGGTCCTTTCTGAGAGAAAAATTAATTTCAAATATTTATAACACTTTTGTATTACCTGTATGTATTATAGTAGTAGCTACTAACCTCCTGTAGGTGGCGTTGCTGACTTTCACATTCACAGTATGCAGTCTATTAATGGATATTCCAGTGCATAAAATAGAAAAGAGTTTACTCTTTACATTTTTCACTAATAAACCACTCATTTACTTTACACTGTAAGCCATGGTTGTAGGAAGACAAGGTTGTGTTACAAATCTAGGCCATTTTTGTTGGCAAAGAAAACTATCTTTGCATATATGTTATTTTGGATCAAGCATACTCTGAATTTGGAACAAGGATTCCGGGGGAAGATTGAAGGGGTTGTCCCATGTAAAGCATCCTATCTATACTGCTAGTTTATGTGGATTTAAGACTTTTCCTAAATACATTGCTTTATCAAAACTGCTTTGTTTGGCCGCTATCTTAATTTATTCACATCATTGTTAACACTGTGTTTCTATGGCCACTGGGCTTATCTGCTCATTTCCCAAGTGATGTAGCAACTTGCTCTTAGGGGGGGAGGGAGAGGCTGACAAGCAATGGAGCTCCTCAAATAGGGGAGGGGGGAGGTGAAAGCTCTAGGATTACTGTGCTGTCTATCTTCAGCTTTTCCACTTATCAGCCAGTTTAATTTAATTTGGCTGATAAGGGCTGAGATAAGGAGTCCGTTACCTCTGTATGTAATGCAAGCTGACTCAAATCCAGCTCTGCTACATCAGTTTCCACATCAGCTTTATACTGTGGTAATACATTTACAACCAGTCCCTCATTACTAACTGCAAACATAGTAAATAGCAGAGGAAGAGAAACCCCGCCCACCAATGTGCCGAGAAATCCAGGAAGTGAAGAGAGCACAGAGCCATGCAGGCTGCAGAACAAGAGTTATGGGAATACCCCTTTAAGGGTACCATAGGCCCTAAGCTGTATAGAAAGTGTGGGCTACCAGCTGTTCACACCAAAGATCCCTGTGACAGAATAGCAGCCCTCCATTCAGTATAATATTCCACAGTGATCCCCACACAGAATAATGTTCCATAGAGGCCCTCCTTACAGTATAATGTCCCATAGTGGCCTCCACTTAGTATAATTTGTATATCGTTGGTCCCGCACACTCAGTAGTAGTAGTGGCGGTGCAGGAAGAGGGGTCCTCCAACGTATTTCACAATGTATAGAGATCATTTGGTATTTTCAGCAAACAGTGAAATTGTGTTTTTATTTTTCATTTTTCCAAGATATAAATCGTAAAAGATTTTTTTTTTTTTTCAATAAAAGATTTTTTTACATAACATGTTAACAAATAATTTTGTTTAGGAGATGCAGATCAGATTACGTGCAACATATCGGTCAAGACTTTGACCTTTGTCTGGCTTGATCTGTAATACTATATGGAGGGTGTTGTGAGGCACCAACTGTTTGCTGAAAATACCAAAGGTGTGTGCAGTGATCTCTGTACATTCCATTTAGTATAATGTTACTGAGGCCTATGGTTGAGTCTCAGAGGTAACTTAGGTTACACCAGTGTCATGAGGCTTGCATCTATGCCGCATAATGCTGGCATGATCCAAGTGATTGCTGAGGCCTCAGCAGTCCCTGCATGTCATTCAGGAGACTGGAAGATGCCCAAAGAGGATGTGGACCTGAGTGCTGGAGCCCAAGGGAGGGGAGTAACACTGTTATGTTTTCTCACCTCCCCTGGGCATCTGCTAATTATACTCCGGGATTTAAGATTATTGTTGACCTCTTAGGTGTTACAGCAAAATGGAGGTGAAATTGTAAAATTTCAATATTTTTTTTTCTTTCAGATTTTTCATTTTCATTCATCCTTTCCTGCAACACATCAAAAGTTAAAGGGGAAAAAATCAATATTTATCATCATGATTCTGCAGTTTGTAGAAACATCCTATATGTAGCCTTAGTATGCTACCTGAATGAAACTTGGAAATCTCATGTAACATTTTACTCACAGTAGACAATAGAGCATATATTGAAAGTAAGACATTTGTCCATTTCACAAAATAAAATAAACTCGTTTAGAATTTGATGACAGCAACACATCTCAAAAATCTTGGAGCAGGGCCGTGTTTACCATTGTGTAGCATACCCCTTCCCCTTTTTTACAACAGTCACTAAAGATTTGGAATGTGAGGAAATCAATTGCTGGAGATATGGAAGAGGAATGTTATCCCATTCTTGTCTGATGTCAGATTCTAGCTGCTCAACAGTCCTGGGTCGTCTTTGCCAGATTTTTTTTTTTTCGTTTCATGATGTGCCAAATGTTTTCTAATGGTTAAAGGTCCTGACTGCATGCTGGCAGTTCAGCACCCGAAGCCATGCTGTTGTGATGCATGCAGTGTGTGGTATAGCATTGTTTTGCTGAAATATACAAGGCCTTCCCTAAAAGCGATGGGATGGGAGTATATGATGTTTTAAAACGTCTACATACAAATCAGTATTGATAGTGCTTTTCAAGATGTGTAACCTTCCCATGCCATAGGCACTAATACAACCCGATACCATCAAAGATGCAGGCTTTTGTACTGTTTGCTGATAATAAGCTGGATGGTCCCTCTCCACTTGAGTCCGCAGGTCACGGCGTCTGTGGTTTCCATGAAGAATTTCACATTTTGATTCATCTGACCACAATAGTTTTTCATTTTGCCTCAGTTTATTTTAAATGAGCTTTGGCCCAAAGAAGAAAACGGCATATTTTCTGGATTTTGTTGATACAGTGAAACCTCACCAAAAGACCACCCCTTTACCTAGACCACATTTTCTGTGATGGATTTTAAGTTTCCTATATTAACCATCTCCTTTGACAAGACCACCTCCCTAGAAGCCTACCATTTTAATGCAATTTTGAGTGATTGTCTCAAAGAGGTTCCTTCATTGTATGATACAGGTTTAACTTGCATTTCTGGATTGCAATGGTTTCTGAAAGCATTACTGAACCCATGCAGTGATTTGCAGTTTTTAATGCAGTGCCATCTAAGGGAGCCTTTACACGGAGTTTACGCTCCGCTCATTCTGAACGTAAAAACTCGTTCAGAGTGAGCGGCGTAAAACCAGATCCCATTGACTTTAATGGGTGCCGGCATACTCGCGTATCACATTGAAATCAATGGGAGGTTTTTTTACCTATTGCTTTCAATGTGATACGCGCGTATCACATTGAAAGCAATAGGTAAAAAGCCTCCCATTGATTTCAATGGGTAGTGCGTGTATGCCGGTACCCATTAAAGTCAATGGGATCTATTTTTTACGCCACTCACTCTGAACGAGTTTACGTTCAGAATGAGCGGAGCGAAACTCCGGGTGAAGACTCCCTAAGGTCCTGTAGATCTTGAGCATTCTGTATTGACCATTGGCTCATTTCCTTGTGCATATGAATTTTCCTAGATTCTCTGAATCTTTTGATGACATTATGTAATATAGATGATGGCATTTTCAAAGTCTTAGCAATTTTATGTTGAGGAACATTTCTCTGAAATTGCTCTTCAATTTATAGATGCTATGTTTTCACAGATTGGTGAACCCATGACCATCTTTGCTTATGAGAGACTCTGCCTCTCTAACATGCTAATTTCATACACAAACACTTCATTTAGTTGAAAATTGACTCTCTAGCAGGTTTTTGTTAGTAGTACCATTTACTTTTTCAGCATATATTTTTTTTTTAAATTGTGAGAATGTAGAGGAAATTTAGGCTGACCAAGTTTATGCTGGGCTACCTGAGAACACAGACCCTTATTCCAGTACTGGGTCACTTAGCTTTGATGGTGCAGTAGTCTTCATAAAATCACAGGTTATTAGCTGCAATTAGTGGGTTATGTAGCTGTGAGAGCTAAATCTGGTTCGCTGCCTTGAACATTCTGTTGAGTCCTTGAGATTCATTAGCTGTGGATTAACGCCGACTGCCAGCCCTTGATTGACAGAATGCTCCCTCTGCAGAGAAAAAGTACAAAGCTATCAATTATCATCTATTATTATCTGAAGGGCAAGTTCACTGATGAATATCAATGTCCGATAAATGCAATAGACATTTCTAGGGCTCGGTCCATTGTACATATGTTATCCATAAGGAGAGTGAAGAGAGCCACTGTTAGATACCTCTGTCTCCTCAAGACATCTCAGTTTATCCCCCTTTAGCCTGTTCACACAGAGTAAATGCGAGCCGATTATGGCAAAATACATGTGTAAAAAATACACTTGTAAAAATCAGACTCCCATTGACTTCAATGCCATTTTTTACATGTGTATTTTGCCATAATCAGCTCGCGTTTACTCCGTGTGAACGGGCCCTTACATAAGGATTTTAACATATCCAACACTTCTCTTTGACATTGGACAAAGTCAGGACACCACCATACAGATCAGGTGGTTGACTGATCCTGCTAAAACCAGTAGGTTCAGCTCACATTTATCTACATATATGGCTACCCATAGACATAACATTTTTGGCAGATCTTGTCAAAATAGTTGGCATTCTCCATCAAAAATCTTGTATCTATGACCATCTTTCTACTGTTCGTAAAGAGACACGTACAGTTTAATTATGACTTCCTGACGTCTCTCTCCCTCACATGCACAAAGCTCAGGAAAACATTTCCTGTTAATTATCACTCAGAAGAATGCCTTGGGCTTTATTATGGCAAATTAAAGTATCTTTTCAGCTGTTCCTTCCTTTGTTTATCATCTTGACAGGAAACAGGGTTAGGGATGGAATGAGTGTACATAAGAGATCATTAACCCTGTGCATCTTAGATGCTGGGAGCAGTGCAAAGGGCATTTTACCAGGAGGCCCCACAGATCCAAGCCAGGGATGCAGCAGTGCATACTATATAAATTATTAATCTTACTATTTATATTATATATTTATTTGTTCTCACAAAAGCCCAGTCTGTTTAACTCAGAGGATGGTCTACACTGGATGTAACAGTAACAAATCCTACTCTGTGATAATTATTAGGCTGGTTTTGTTTTCTAGCATCTGGATGTAAGCAAAAGTTTTACTAACTAATGCAGGTCTTCAATGTTCAGCTCTTTGCATCATTTAGGGGGCGTTCACACTTGCACCTGGTGTCCGGTGTGTGCATTCTGCTGGGTTTCCATCTTCAGCCCCAGAGAAACTAGACAGGGGACAGAATGGGTCTGTAAAGGTAACCGTCCGTGTCCGCCTGTGGCCTGTCCGCAGGTAGACCGTTTTTTTTAACCGGACACAAAGTCGGACATGCAAGACTTTGTGTCCGGCTAAAAATCTGGGTTCCCCGCATTCCAATAGTAGCATTAAATTTTCACCTTGCAATGATTAGGGTGGGCGGTCCTTACAATAGAGCATGTGACTACCTGGTTACCAGTAAAAACTATATTTCCCAGGTGCACCTTACTCTATGTGCTTTCTAACTTCTGCATTGTGGCACATGCATGGTTATGTAGCCCTGATCTAATAAGCTCCAATAGAAAAGCCAAAGACAAACTGAGCATGCTCCCCTTGAATAAAGATGGACTACAGGTCATATCCAATGGCAAGAGGGCTTAAAGAGTGGTAGGGAAATGGGGTTTAATTGGGCATTTTCTAGTTACATGTACACTTTTGCTTTTAATGGGTGACAATTAGATTTTTGCATTGAAAGCAATAGGGAAAAAAGCCTCCCATTGATTTCAATGGGTAGCGCGCATATACCGGCAACCCGGCACCCATTCAAATCAATGGGAGCTGCTTGTTACGTGCTCATTCTGAACAAATTTTACGTTCAGAATGAGCAGAGCGTAACATCGTGTGAATGCTCCCTAATATGCAATATGATTGTTGATGTGGAAATACCCCTTGAGTAGGCTCACAGTTGAAATCTTTTCTTTAGCTCCCACCATTCCCAGGCAATCAGTGCTTTTAGATTTGGTGCCCCATATGCTTTTTAAGCTGGACTTTAGACCGACGAAGTGGCAGATTTTAAACATTCGTGCGTAAACCTACAAATGTTTGTCCTATATGTTTGTCCGTATTTTTCGGACTATAAGACGCACTGGACTATAAGAAGCACCTAGGTTTTAGAGGAGCAAAATAGGGGGAAAAATTTTGAAGCAAAAAATGGAAGATTATGAATGATAATCTGTTTTCCCTTAGCCCAAACAGCAGCACAACTGGGGTATTTCTGCCCCTGTGAGCTGTTAGGACAGGTGGAACTTTTAATTAACTAACAGCTTTAACCCCCTATAAGAGGCCGTCAGACCTCCTCCCCCCTGTGTTAGTACCAAAGTATACAAATACAAAAACAATATATACAATGACAAGGATCTGGGAGGGAGCCTTGTGCTGCTGTTTGGGCTAAGGGAAAACAGATTATCATTCATAATCTTCCATTCCCCCTACGCCCAACCAGCAGCACAACTGGGGATTTAGCAAGTATAGCTTTACCCCAGGGTGGGTGATCTTGGCAGACCGATGCCAATACAGAATGTCCAAACGCTGTGGAATCCGCCGCACGCCAATCCAGCCTGTAGTGCCTGGCGAAGGTCAGCTGTGAACTCCAGGAAGCATCGGCACATATCTGTTCCATGGAAAGGAAACGTCTTTCAGCCCAGGACGTCGCCACTGCTCTGGTGGCGTGGGCACGGACAAACTCTGGTACCGGAAGGTCTTGAGCACGCAGGGAGCAGGTGATGGCTTCCCTGATCCACCTAGACAGGGTTACTTTTGATGCTTTGGCGCCCCTGTTGTGGCCAAACACATTGACCAGTAAATTTTGCAACCTTCGGAAAGGGGCTGTACGGTCTAGGTAAATACGCAGTGCTCTGACCAAGTCCAGCTTGTGCATCTTCTCTTCCCACTCAGAAGTGGGAGAGGGAAAGAAGGCCAGTAAAGAAATTACCTGGTTGATGTTCTGAAGTGAAGGTACCTTTGGCAAGAATCCCGGGACGAACCTTAGTTGTACCCTGTCTGGGAAAAAGGTTATAAAGGGTTCCGCGGACGCTAGGGCCTGTAGTTCTCCAACCCTCTTGGCGGAGGTTATTGCCAACAGGAAGGTAACCTTGTATGACAGGTACTTCCAATCCACTTCAGATAAAGGTTCGAAGGGGGGAGAGCAAAGCCCCTGTAGAACCGCAGCCAAGTCCCACTTTGGGACTGGAGGTTGTACCTGGGGGCGGAGCCTGACGGCCCCTCTTAGGAATTGCCTGATTAGAGGATCCTGTGATAGTCGAGTCTCCAGGAGAGCGGACAGAGCTGAAACTTGAGCCTTCAGGGTGGCTGGTGCAAGCCCCCTCTCTAGGCCAGCTTGAAGGAATTCCATGACTGAATTTCTATCCAAGCTGCGCTGCTTATCCGTACACCAACTTTGGAATATCCGGGCGATCCTCTGGTAGCTCCGGTTGGTAGATTCCGCTCTTGAATGGGCTAAAGTCCTTAGCACTCCCTGGGACAATCCTCTATCTCCACATATGGCGCGGTTAACCTCCAGGCAGGGAGGTTGAACCTGTCCAGGTCCTGGCAGAGCTGTCTGTTTAGAGTTACCAGGTTGTGGACTGATGGAAGCCTCCAGTAGTTCCCTCGACTCATCAGAATGAGGTGGGTAAACCATGCCCTCTTTGGCCAGAACGGCATGATCACTATTGCCGGAGTCTGGTCCTGCCTGAGTTTCGCCAATACCATCGGAATCATCGGAATGGGAGGAAAAACGTATGCCAGTTTGAACCTCCAAGGTATTGACAGTGCATCCACCGCCAAAGGGTTGTCTTCCCGGTACAGGGAGCCAAACCTTTCTACTTTGGCGTTGTATTGGGTGGCCATCAGATCCACCTCGGGGAGACCCCACATCTCAGTGAGCTGGTGAAAGATGTCCGGATCCAGGGACCATTCGCCTGACGTCACTAGGCCTCTGCTGAGCTAATCCGCAAGGATATTCAAACGTCCTCGGATGTGAACTGCCAACAACTGGGACAGATTTTTCTCTGCCCAGGCAAATATCAGGTTGGTTACCTGCAGGAGAGAGGGGGATCTGGTTCCCCCTTGCTTGTTGATGTAATGGACTGCTGTTAAGTTGTCCGTTCTTATCTTTACAGCTTGTCCCTGCAGGAGTGGTGCAAACGTCAGAAGTGCACGGTGAACTGCTGTAAGCTCGCGCCAATTGGATGAGCGCATTTTCTCCAGATGATTCCATGTACCTTGTACCGGGGTCTCCCCCAGATGCGCCCCCCATCCTGTGAGGGAGGCATCTGTTGCCAACAGGATCCAGGAGGTCTGGACCGTGGACTTCCCGCCTTGAAGATGGGACCACCAAACCAGTGATCGACGGGTACTGATGGATAACTGGATAGGCTTCTGTAGACCTGAAGGACTGTGGTTCCAGACTCTCAAGATCTTGCTTTGTAATGAGCGCATGTGCCATAGGGCCCAAGGAACTGCCTCAATGGTGGCGGACATAAGACCTAGGACTTTCATGGCCGTCTTGATAGTAACCTTCCGGGTAATGGACAGGTGATGAGCCGCTTGACTAATCTTCTCCTTGGGGCGTGAAATCGCCCCAAACTTGCCCCCTACAGGGCTCCAGGGCAAGCAGGCCAGTGTGGAACCTTCTCCCCCTGTGGAAACGATCGAGGGAGAGAAGGAGACCTAAAAAAAACCAAAAATCCGCGGCAAGCGCCGGCAAAGGCCGGCGCGCATGCGAGGCAACCCCGGAAGCGGAAGTTCCGCCAGACGGGGAAAACACAGCCGTGCGCCGAGGCTTCCGCTCTGACCGCCGGAGCGAAAAGGTTCCTACCCGCCAGGATCCCTGCGGAGGGCCGGCAAACACGCGCCGGCCTCTCAGACCGGCAAGGAAGAAGTAAGGCAGGTAGTCACAATCAAGGGTAAAAAATCTGGAAAGTATGGGGGAGAGGGACCCCCTCTAAGAGGACGATACACCTCTCCCCCCTCCACCTGTCCTGTCCTGCACAGGACAGAAAAAAACACAGGGGGGAGGAGGTCTGACGGCCTCTTATAGGGGGTTAAAGCTGTTAGTTAATTAAAAGTTCCACCTGTCCTAACAGCTCACAGGGGCAGAAATACCCCAGTTGTGCTGCTGGTTGGGCGTAGGGGGAATGGTAAAATATTTAATGTAGGGAGTTGTAGTTTTGCAACAACTGCAAGGCTAAATTGACAGGTGACCCTGCAGCTGTACAGGGATGCACAGGGCCAGATGTACTTTTTAGTTATACCATTTTAGAAAAGGTCTATTGCTTAGATCACCTTTTATTTAAATCAGAGGCAAAACGGTGAAAAAAAAAACTGGGGTTTGGCACTTTTCATTTTGACTTTCACTGTACAGGAAAAATATTAGTAGACCGGGCATTTGCGGACACAGGGATACCTAATGTGTATGTGTTTCACAGTAATTTTCTACTTTTTTTATGTATTCTAGGGAAAGGGCTGATTTAGAACTTTTATTTATTTTATTTTTTTATTATATTTTTTTAAAGTTTTTTTTTTTTTTTTTTTAACTATTTTATTAGCCCCCCCTAGGGCCCCTCCTGTCTTTGGGAGATTCTATACATTACTATTGCGGATGGTCATAGACCAGCCGCAATAGTAATATTGCTATGACAGGACTGTGAGCCTTCAGTAGCTCTCGGCTGTCATAGAAACAGGTCGGCACCTGTGACCTCGCCGTGCAGGAGCCGGCCTGCAACTTTACAGGTTTGCAGCCAGCGGGGAACGGCCCTGGGGCTAATTTGAAACTTTGGGGGGGGGGGGACTTCGATGCCCGCAATTACAGATCGCAGGCATTGGCTCCGGCGTCTCTGTTGTAAAAGTTACTGCGGAGACCCAGTTGCTATGGCGACTGCTCTGCAGCAGAGAGGCCGCCATTATACTTGCAGATTCGGCATCTGCTGTAATAGAACAGTGGATGCCAGGGAAGGTTTTATGTGCTGGCACAGGTGCCGGGGCCCGCAGCATTGCCACGTCACTGCTGCGGCAGGAGCATGGAGATGCTGCAATTTTGCACATTCGGACTATAAGGGTGCATTCACACTAAGTATACGCTGAGCTGATTCTGAACGTAAAACACGTTCAGAATCAGCACATACAAAGCAGATCCCATTCATTTCAATGGGAGCCGGCGTACGTACGTGCGCTCCCCATTGAAATTAATGGGCTGCTTTTTTCCCTATTGGTTTCAATGTGATAGAGAGATAACAGGCTGGGCTTTATCTGATCAATGAATGTCCAACAACTTGACCCTGCACTGGTCAGCTGTTCTCAATATTTTAGAAGCGATGGAAAATTTTCTTCGAGGTCTCTTGTCTAATAACATTGAAATATTTACTACTAAGCCTGTGTGTGAGATGCAAATAAATCTTAGGATTTTAGATGGCTTGCATCATTAAAGAGTAAAACAGATGTGTATTGCTATCAGGCATAAAAAGAAGCTGAGCTCACTACAGGGTAAGAAGTAGGGCCTCTCTGAAATTGTAGGAAAATCACTAAGAACGCGAAATGAATTAAGGAGAATATGTCTTCCAGTAATATATAAATAAAGCTAAAAGAGAACCTGTCACAATGGAAATTCAATCCAGTCTGCAGGCAGCACGGGAAAGAAGAGATGATCAGATGAATGTATAAATTTTTGGGATAAGTTTCAGTATAACTTGTCATTTATTGATTTAAATCTGTGTTTATTCTGTGTTTAGGAGTCCAATGGGTATTACTATCAGTGATTGACAGCTATCTCTACATACACTGATATAGAGATGGTTGTAAATCACTCACAGCACCCTCTTGACTACTAAGCCATAGTTGTCAATAGACCTAAACTTGCTGAGACAGTCCTGAAAAAAAAAAAAAGAAAAAAAAAAAAAGCAAATGTGGCATGTCCTGGCATGTCCTCGCTTAATGCTTACTCTATGGGTTACATGAAATTTGGGAACAGCCTAGGGGTGGGACTTAAACATCCCTATTTTAGCATCATAAATAGTCCAGAATGAGCAGAAATAAATGTCAAGTTATGCTGAATCTTTCACCAAAAACTAAGCTTTAATTTGCTGCTCAGCTCCTGACCTATAACATGCTGCCTGACGATTGAAATGCATTTTCCATATGACATTTTGAGGCTGCAATTTAACCACCGTATATTACAATACCTGTAAAGTGGATGGGATTCTGGCTAATCCCATCCACACATAAAAAAATCTGCAGTGGAAATACTGCGACTTCAGAAACTATCCTTCACTCCCTCACAATACTTACCAGAGGGACTTTTTCATCTGGACCACTGGTGATATATGCATCCTCTGAACGAATCCGATAAGGGGTCTGCATAGGGCTCCATCTGTTAACATTGTGGAAATAAAGAAGCGATAATTTGTATATCCTCTCTTTCCTTAGCTAGACATTTTGTTCAAATCTGCCTTTGTAGCTTTATCATCTGTGAGGCTTTATAGTCTAGCTGAATGGATTCATCTAGGCAGGCATACACATGCATACTTGGGCTATAATTACAGGAGACTGTTTTCATCATATTAAAGTACCACTGTGGACGGTTACATTCATTAGGAAAGAGGGGTCTATATCCATTTTATGTAATTATACCTTTTGTATTTTAAAGTATATCAATAAAATATTGGTTTTAACTTTTTTGCCATAAATAGTATTGGAATTACAGTTTCCGTATATGTATAATAGGGACCGAAAGTTCTGTGGACTTTCTGTGAAAAGCGATGCGGAAAAAAACTCAATGCATTTCTGCCATGGTCTCCACGTAGCAAGTGCTTTTTGGATGTGGTTCGCTATGTGGAGCCTTAGCCTAAAGGGGTTTTTCCAAGTTTTAAACTTTTTAAAAACTGTGGATAGTGTTTGAATCAATAGCTGTAACTCCTGTCAATCATGTGTTCCTATGTATGAATGTAGGTGTGAACACGCATGTCCAACCATTCTTTTGGGGGTCCTCCATGGATTAGATACTTATCATCCATCCCAGTGGCGTAACTAGGAATGGCGGGGCCCCGTGGCAAACTTTTGACATGCCCCCCCCCCCCAACCGACACCGATGCCGAAGACCTCAACCGACCCCCTTCTCTGCACTCTATTATGTACCTTAGTAAGCCCTGCACACAGTATTATGTCCCTTAGTGGCCCCTGCACACAGTATTATAGCCCAGAGTGTCACCTGTACACAGTATTATCCCCCATAGTGGCCCCTACACACAGTATTATAGCCCTTAGTGTCCCCTGCACACAGTATTATAGCCCATAGTGTCCCCTGTACACAGTATTATCCCCCATAGTGGCCCCTGCACACAGTATTATAGCCCATAGTGTCACCTGCACACAGTATTATAGCCCATAGTGGCCCCTGCCTATACTAGTATGCCCCACAGTGACCCCTACACACAGTATTATCCCCCATAGTGGCCCCTGCACACAGTATTATTTACACCCATAAACAATTATTATACTCTGGGGTCTTTTCAGAACCCAGAGTATAATAATCGGAGACCCGGGGGAATAAAAGCATAAAAAATTAGTTACTTACCTGTCCCCCGGCTCCTACGCTGTCTTGTCCGCTGTCAGCCCTCTTCTATGACGTCGGACGTCACATGACCCGGGAAGCAGGCCAGGTTCATGTGACGTCAGTGATGTCAGACAAGTAGGACGGAGGCCTGGCAGGATCGTGGAGAGGTAACAGTGATTTTTACGTTCCTTTACCTCTCCCGGGCCTCCGATCATTATACTCGGGGGTCTGCAAAGACCCCCGAGTATAATGATAGTCTTTGTGGGGCCCACGGTGTCACTTACCGATCCCGGCCCAGCCAGGATCGGCAAGTGAATAGGGCCCATAACGGCCTATTAAAAAAAAAAAAAGGCAGCGGTAGCGGCTGTCACTGGGCCCCCTAATGTCCCGGGCCCTGTGGCAGCTGCCTCTGCTAGTTACGCCACTGATCCATCCAGAGTTTTAGGTGATAAGTTTAAACTTGGTACAACCCTTTAATTACCTTATATCTGTATATATTCTACTACTCTATAATAGACTTTGCATTAATGGGATTTTGCATTTCATATTGATGACTTATCCTCTGGTATCAGACCGGTAGAGAGTTCTACACTGGCATCCTCACTGATCAGTTATTCTCAGCTGCCCCTGCAACTATACAGTTGACAGAGCCAGAAGCTGACACATCCATCCACTATGTATCATCTGTGATGAGTTACTGCAGCTCAGCTCTCTTGCAAGTGAATGGGATAGGCAATCAATATAAATCCCTTTAAGGCTAAGGCCCCATGAAGTGGGCCGCAGCCAAATAGCACTGCGGGAAAAACCACAGTGGAAAAGCATCACGGTTTTTCCAGCAGTGCTTTTCACAGAAAGTCTGCACAGTTTTCCTCGGCTATCTGTTTCCATTATACCTTTATGGAAACCACCGAGAGTTCTATAGGTATAATTGACGTGCCTCGATTTTCCAATTGCAGAATTTCCAATGTGGATGGGATTAGCTTGAATCCCATTTACTTTGCGGTTAATTTAAAATGTTGTGGTTAAATTGCAGTGTTTACTTTACGTGAGACCCCACATTTCAGAAATGCAGCTTTTTTATTGCAGATTTTGCTGTGTTTTTTTTTTTTTGTTTGTTTTTTTAGCCAAAGCCAGCAGTTGATTGAGTAGAAGACAGAAGTATAAGTCCTTTCTATATATTTCCCATTACTTTTGTAGCCATTCTTAGATTTGGCTCAAAACCCCACAGCAAAATCTGCAACAAAAAAAAAGCTGCATTTCCGCAACGTGTGGCCTTAGCTTAAGTTGGCAATACTCATTATTCATTGCGAACTAGCTGATTTCGGTTGACCATCTAACATGTGTGGGGCCTTTCAACTCTCCAGCAGATGTTTATGGAGATAAGAATCAGGCTCAGAATCAATATGCCAGATCCATTTGTATCGAAAATAGATAAATCAAAGCCAGAGGTGCTTGGCAGCAGCTTCCTCCACACTCCCAATAAAGAACTAACGTAGGCTTGGGAGAACTGAAACCTGTGTGCAGATGTGAACCAAGCCTGAGTGATGCATTACAGCTTTTGGCTTGTAGACCCTCATTAGTTATTTGGAGATAGAGTCCTGTTTGGCCACACACAGAGAACAATGCTTAGGTAAGTCTCAGAGTCATCACAGTACAGTAAACACAATACATTAACTAAGGAAAATAACAATCATTTTTGATTGTTCTTCTTCTTATCAGATATTGATGGTAACAGGTTACAACTTGTCTGCAGAATGTTCTGACTTCACCTCGGCATAAGGTTGCAATTTCATTCTGCATTCTGCAGTGGAAATGACACTTACTGAAAAGCACCTGACCACATTCATTTTGCCCATGTTCCCTCTCTAAAGCAGGGTTCACACTAGTGTCAGTGTCTGACAGCTAGTGTACGATGCTAATCTTGCGCGGACATTAGGAGCGGACACTAGCTGTGTCCGTTACACTTTCCATTATTTTAAATGGGACATTGTCTGCGTTCTTTACTGTACGTGTCTGTCCTTAACTGTCCGTTTGCAAAGATGTCCGATTTTTCAAGCGGACAGCGAAACCCGACATGTAGGGACAGACACGGACTGTAAAAGAACGCACATGATGTCCCAATAAATCAATGCAAAATGTAACGGACACAACTAGTGTTCGATGCTAATGTCCGCGCAAGATTTTGCGCGGACATTAGTATCAGACACCGATGCTAGTGTGAACCCTGCCTAAGGATGGTGGAAACTTTTGTAAAACATTTCTCCCACTCCCACACAAGAGGGCATTAGCCTGATTTTTCATGTGCCTTTGTCTCCCGGGGTCTGTTTATTGTAAGCAGGTGCACGCTCACTATTGTGTTGTACCTGTACAGTTTAGCTGGCACATACTGTATCATTAGAGGCTGACAAGATAATTACTAGCTTTATCTTCCTCCTTCATTTTCCATGTTTGACAGCCAAAAGACTACAGTTACTTTTGTGTTGAAACAATCTGTATCAATTATATGTACAGGAGTCAGGCCTCAAGGCAGCACAGCAGCTACTCTTATCTTTCTGGGGTCATTTTTTCAGCAGTGAAAAAGGCACAAACTGGCCATACATATTAGATGTATGTCTGATTTTGGTGAGCCTGGCTTTTACAGGGGTCATCTCGACTCTCCTTCAGAGGTAGATGTTGGCGGAGATAAGGATCTGACGGTTGGTGTTCAACTCTCTCATCATTTTGGGGATAAATTGTAGTGAATGCTATGCGGCATCATGTCCATTGGTCATGTTGCTTGTTTGCAGCCCTGTCCCATTGTAATAGCATGCAGATTCGCTATACAATGTATGTACCTGCAGTTGGTGAGCAGTGAAGTAGGGATGCCGGGTATTGGACCCCCATTGATATGATGTTGATGACCCATCCTAAAGGATGAGTCATCAGTATTTTGGCCCTGAAAAAACTCTTTGAGGCCAAGACCCCACGTAGCCAGCCGCAGCCAGTGCTGCAGAAAACACAGCAGTGTGAAACACATTGTGTTTGTTTCTGCATCTCTTCTCACAGACTTTCTGCTTCTGTTAGAGCTATATGGAAAATGTCAGCATTTCTGTAGGTATAATTGATATACTATGATTTACAAAAGCAGATTTTTTTTCTGCAGTGTGTGAATGGGATTATCCAGAATCCCATCCACTTTGCATGTACTGTGAAGCGCGGCATTCCGCCTCAGCCAAAACACAGTGTTTTCACAATGTAAGGCCCCGGCTTGATTGTGTTTAATTGATAGGCTACAATTACATGGCTAAGCAAAGATAAAGAACTGATCCATTGACATAATCTAAGAGCACATGGTTATCTGCTGCATTCAATGCCAATATAAATATACAGTACATGGATGATGATTCTGCTTATTCCTCAACAGGTTTTATTACAGCATCACACAAGCCACCCGACATGTTGGGTTTTTCTGTCCGCTTGAAAAGTCGGACATCTTTACATGCAGACAGTGAAGGAAGGGCACGGAGTGCAAAAGAACGCACCCGATCGCCATTTAAATAAATGACAGGTGTCACGGACACAGCTAGTGTCCGCTCCTAATGTCCGTGCCAGATTTTGAACGGACACTAGGAGCGGACACTACCTGTTGGACTCAGACGGTAGTGTGAACGCCCCCTAACAGACCTTTTTTTTAAAAAATTTAGGATGAGGTACAACATTGCTGAAATGCAGATTTTGCTGTGGTGTTTAGAGCCAAAGCCAAGAATGTCTACAATAGAAATGGGAAATAGATAGGAAGTTCTTATATTTCTCCCTTCTGATCAATCCTCTCCTAATTTTGGCTCAAATAACCGCAGCAAAATCTGTAACAAAAAAAGCTGCATTTCCGCAATTTGGGTCCTCAGCATTAAATAGACTTCCTAGCCCATGCACTCTTCTTCAAATCCCACTTTATCCATGTAAGATAATATAGGGGCTCAAGAAGCTTGTATGGCTATAACGGAGTAAAAGCTTATGCAAATTACCTCCAACCTGCACCCCCTGCTTTTGTGGGACTATAGTTTACAAAATGATTCACAGGATAGAAGATACTGTAAGTGTCAGATTGCTGGTGGTACAACCACCCACCACTGATCAGGAGAATGTGGGTTTGAAAGACCCCTGCATAATCCCTGTGCATGAAGTGCCGTGGGTTTGTGTGACTGCTGCTCCGTTCACTACTTTGGGCTTTGAGAACCACAATTTGGACCCTCAGTGATCTAACACTTATCTCCTATTCTGTTGATATGTGATAAATTTATATAATGGCAAAATCCCTCAAACCATTCAAAACAGCATTAAGGAATAGAGATGAGCGAACACTAAAATGTTCGAGGTTCGAAATTCGATTCGAACAGCCGCTCACTGTTCGAGTGTTCGAATGGGTTTCGAACCCCATTATAGTCTATGGGGAACATAAACTCGTTAAGGGGGAAACCCAAATTCGTGTCTGGAGGGTCACCAAGTCCACTATGACACCCCAGGAAATGATACCAACACCCTGGAATGACACTGGGACAGCAGGGGAAGCATGTCTGGGGGCATAAAAGTCACTTTATTTCATGTAAATCCCTGTCAGTTTGCGATTTTCGCAAGCTAACTTTTCCCCATAGAAATGCATTGGCCAGTGCTGATTGGCCAGAGTACGGAACTCGACCAATCAGCGCTGGCTCTGCTGGAGGAGGCGGAGTCTAAGATAGCTCCACACCAGTCTCCATTCAGGTCCGACCTTAGACTCCGCCTCCTCCGGCAGAGCCAGCGCTGATTGGCCGAAGGCTGGCCAATGCATTCCTATGCGAATGCAGACTTAGCAGTGCTGAGTCAGTTTTGCTCAACTACACATCTGATGCACACTCGGCACTGCTACATCAGATGTAGCAATCTGATGTAGCAGAGCCGAGGGTGCACTAGAACCCCTGTGCAAACTCAGTTCACGCTAATAGAATGCATTGGCCAGCGCTGATTGGCCAATGCATTCTATTAGCCCGATGAAGTAGAGCTGAATGTGTGTGCTAAGCACACACATTCAGCACTGCTTCATCACGCCAATACAATGCATTAGCCAGTGCTGATTGGCCAGAGTACGGAATTCGGCCAATCAGCGCTGGCTCTGCTGGAGGAGGCGGAGTCTAAGGTTGGACCTGAATGGAGACTGGTGTGGAGCGATCTTAGACTCCGCCTCCTCCAGCAGAGCCAGCGCTGATTGGCCGAATTCCGTACTCTGGCCAATCAGCGCTGGCCAATGCATTCTATTAGCTTGATGAAGCAGAGTGTGCACAAGGGTTCAAGCGCACCCTCGGCTCTGATGTAGCAGAGCTGAGGCTGCACAAGGGTTCAAGCGCACCCTCGGCTCTGATGTAGGAGAGCCGAGGGTGCACTTGAACCCTTGTGCACCCTCAGCTCTGCTACATCAGAGCCGAGGGTGCGCTTGAACCCTTGTGCACACTCTGCTTCATCAAGCTAATAGAATGCATTGGCCAGCGCTGATTGGCCAATGTATTCTAATAGCCTGATGAAGTAGAGCTGAATGTGTGTGCTAAGCACACACATTCAGCTCTACTTCATCGGGCTAATAGAATGCATTGGCCAGCGCTGATTGGCCAGAGTACGGAACTCGACCAATCAGCGCTGGCTCTGCTGGAGGAGGCGGAGTCTAAGATCGCTCCACACCAGTCTCCATTCAGGTCCGACCTTAGACTCCGCCTCCTCCAGCAGAGCCAGCGCTGATTGGCCGAATTCCGTACTCTGGCCAATCAGCACTGGCTAATGCATTGTATTGGCGTGATGAAGCAGTGCTGAATGTGTGTGCTTAGCACACACATTCAGCTCTACTTCATCGGGCTAATAGAATGCATTGGCCAATCAGCGCTGGCCAATGCATTCTATTAGCGTGAACTGAGTTTGCACAGGGGTTCTAGTGCACCCTCGGCTCTGCTACATCAGATTGCTACATCTGATGTAGCAGTGCCGAGTGTGCATCAGATGTGTAGTTGAGCAAAACTGACTCAGCACTGCTAAGTCTGCATTCGCATAGGAATGCATTGGCCAGCCTTCGGCCAATCAGCGCTGGCTCTGCCGGAGGAGGCGGAGTCTAAGGTCGGACCTGAATGGAGACTGGTGTGGAGCGATCTTAGACTCCGCCTCCTCCAGCAGAGCCAGCGCTGATTGGTCGAGTTCCGTACTCTGGCCAATCAGCGCTGGCCAATGCATTCTATTAGCCCGATGAAGTAGAGCTGAATGTGTGTGCTTAGCACACACATTCAGCTCTACTTCATCAGGCTAATAGAATACATTGGCCAATCAGCGCTGGCCAATGCATTCTATTAGCTTGATGAAGCAGAGTGTGCACAAGGGTTCAAGCGCACCCTCGGCTCTGATGTAGGAGAGCCGAGGGTGCACTTGAACCCTTGTGCACCCTCAGCTCTGCTACATCAGAGCCGAGGGTGCGCTTGAACCCTTGTGCACACTCTGCTTCATCAAGCTAATAGAATGCATTGGCCAGCACTGATTGGCCAGAGTACGGAATTCGGCCAATCAGCGCTGGCCAATGCATCCCTATGGGAAAAAGTTTATCTCACAAAAATCACAATTACACACCCGATAGAGCCCCAAAAAGTTATTTTTAATAACATTCCCCCCTAAATAAAGGTTATCCCTAGCTATCCCTGCCTGTACAGCTATCCCTGTCTCATAGTCACAAAGTTCACATTCTCATATGACCCGGATTTGAAATCCACTATTCGTCTAAAATGGAGGTCACCTGATTTCGGCAGCCAATGACTTTTTCCAATATTTTTCAATGCCCCCGGTGTCGTAGTTCCTGTCCCACCTCCCCTGCGCTGTTATTGGTGCAAAAAAGGCGCCAGGGAAGGTGGGAGGGGAATCGAATTTTGGCGCACTTTACCACGTGGTGTTCGATTCAATTCGAACATGGCGAACACCCTGATATCCGATCGAACATGTGTTCGATAGAACACTGTTCGCTCATCTCTATTAAGGAAGTTTGTTAACCTTTTAAGCATTTCACAAGAATTAAAACAAAATCAAGATGGAATTTTTAATAATATGTTCATTTAGCCCTAAAATGTACACATTCACAAGATAAGATAAGATAATCCTTTAATAGTCCCACAGTGGGGAAATTTCAAGCGGTAAAAGGAGAAAATGCATCCCCAAAAATGTAATGAACTTTCTCCTAACTATGAAAATACCCAGTATGTGGATGGAATTACTGATTGGGCACATAGCAGAGAAAGCAAAGGCAACTGTTTAAGTTTTGAAGGGCAAATATTGCTGAAATCATTTCAGGGTAGGTTCACATCTGAGTAGGAATCTCCTGCAAGGAGGATGTTTCTTTTTGACAGTTTCAGTATAAAACCAATGGAAACATGACGAAAATCCGACAGATCCCATTATAGTTTATGGGGTCTGCAGGTATCCGTTTTATTTAGCAGGCAGGCTGTCCATATTTTGGGTCCCCAGATGGACCAGAGCAACAGAAAGCCGAACGCAAGAGTGAAACTAGCAGCAAGCGTTATTTCCCACTTGCAGAGCCCCTAAACTGCTACTGCAATTGTAATCCCCAAAAATGTATGTAAATTTGACCCAAAAGTTGTCTCACAACTGTTTCGTATTAACAATGGGCCGTAAAAATTTAAAATGAATTAAAAAAAATATATATATATATTGCTTTAGCTCCATATTATTATTTTTACAACGGTTAATGGAGAAAATGCACTATTCACAATTTCTCGCCCAATTTCTACTGAGTACAGGAATACAAAAAAAAAAAAAAAAGGAATACCAAAGATGTAGATGAAAATGCAGTTTGGGTACATAGCAGGGTGTAGAAGGGGAGGAGCTGCATTTTGCTTTTGGAGGGAATATTTTGCTGAAATTGTTTTCGGAACCTTGATGCATTTGTACAGCCCTTTATACTGAACACCTCAAGAAATGTATATAGGGGCGTACTGAGCATTTGGACCCCAAAGGTGTTAAATGGAAATTGGTCAGTGAAAATGAAGAATGACATTAATTCCAATAAAACTTCACTTTTGACCCAAATTGTTTCATTTTCACAAGAGGTAATACAAGGAATAGAAATGCAAAATATGAAAATACCACAAATCTGGTTGTAAAGTGATCTACGAGTACATGGCGTGGTTTGAAAAGGAAAGAGTTCTGTAAGGCTTTTTGGGAGCAAAATAGTTTTCAGGTCCCGTGTTGCATTTGCAGAGCTCCTACAGTACCAGTACAAGTTAAAGCCTCCCCAAAGTTACCTTAATTTAGAAACTTCACCCCTCAAAGAATTTATGAAGGGATGTAGTGTGTATTCTTGACTTAACAGGTATTTCATGGAATTTATTAATAGTGGAATTTAAAAATGAAAAAAAAAATAAAAAAAAATAATTATGGAACACAACAACAGTTTAGCTCCAAATACTGCACTTTTGGATGAAAACTGCTGTTTGGTCAGAGTTTAAAATAGGAAAAGAGCCATTAGGCTTTTGGAGAGCAGATTTTGCTGGAATTATTTTCAGACACCATAATGCAGAGCTCCTAAGGTGCCAGTGCAGTGGAAAGTACAAAGAAGTGACCTCATTTTGGAACAGCACCCCTCAAGATATGTAACAAGGGCTATATTGATATAAAATAATGTCCAATGTATGGTGCAAAATGACAAATGAACTTTTTCCAGAATTATGCCATTTCAGCTCTCTAGTTATCATGTACTGTTTCCTAATGTTACAAACACCCTACATGCCACCCTAATCTTTTGTCTGTAAACATGACAGGCAGTGTGTGTGTGTGCGCGTGCGTGGGGCACTGATCAGGTTAGTGGCCCTATGTAAAACCCCTCAGACGCCCCAGTCATGATGGACTGCAGACTCTGAAGGATTATCACCAATGATCAGAGTTATCTTTGATCATGGGTATTACAGCAGAGTTTCAGCTGTATTGTACTGTTAGGTTAACTGGAATTGTATCAAATTGTTCCTGGTAAGTGTAAGGCCGGGGCTCCACAGGTTGGAATTGCCATGATTTGCATGAAGCGTAAATGCCGCTGGAAAAATTGTGGGGTTTCACAGTAATTTCCAAGTGGATGGGATTCTTGCTATTCCCATGCCCACTTTGAGGAAAAAAACGTGGTGCGGACATGCTGTGATTTCCAAAACCGGTGCGTTACCGCCGCGCTTTATAGCTGTGGGTCGTCCTGTGGGGCCTTACCCTAAAAAAGATTTAGCTTTAGGGCCTCACTGAAATATCACTTCAAAGATACAGTTGTGGCACATTAGCTATGTATAAATAGAACTGATGGAATCTTAATATATTATGTACAGCAAAATTAAAGGGGCTAGCCAGGATAAACTGTTTTTGGAAAGGAAGCTGGGGAAGGTGACCCCCCCCCCCAATAAAAAAATAAATAAAAGCATACTCACTTGTTTCTTGTGCTTTGGTATCTCCCACCATGATCTGGTCCTGCCGCTCTGGCGGAAGTCCTCACCTCATGTGTCTGCTGAAGCCAATAAGTGGCCTTATAAGAGGATATGGAACGTCGCAGGTGAATTATGTGAGTGACGTGCAGGTTCCTTTCCTTGGGCAGCTGACTGACCTCAGCAGTCACGTGTGGTGGGGACTTCTGCCGGAACAAAACTATGGGAGCAGCAAGACTAGACTACGGTGGAAGACATTGGTGTCAGGTGAGTATTTTTTTCACCTTCCCTAGCTTCTTTGCCAAAAGCTGTTTAACTTTGAAAAATCGTTTAAGATAACTGGCAACATACTTAATGACTCTTTTTCTAGCAATAAGGGTTCTATTGTAGTTAAAGTAAAACCAGAGATAAGACAAAAGCTTCTTCTGACCTGTTAAGGACATTCCCTAAAAGGTTGGGGGACTTGCCTTTAGTAAGACATGCTTGACATGACTAATTCTTATCCTTACATCGCTATTCATCAAGGTGAGGCCGTTATGACAGAGCCTGCATTCTTCACGATGGATTTGTTTTGTTTGCCTCTTTTCTTCAAGTGTGCAAGGAGCTAAGAAGATGATAAAACATCAGAAAATAAAATCTTTTGCCCTGAGGAAGTCACAAAAGCTACTGCACAGAGACATAAAAACAGGATAATTTGTAGCCTTATCCGCCCCTGATTGCTACACATTCCCCACCTTCACACACATGGGAGCCATTTAGCAATAGTAAAATTGGTTAACACGACAAGAGGTTGCAGTTAAAGGGTCCTGAAGAATGTAAAACCATGTATGCGGTTATGGAGACACAAATTTCCTAGTGAGTGTTTCTCTTTCATCACAAATTGTGTTTGGGACTCAGATTCCAACTCTGATTTCATAACAGGGAAACTGAAAGGGTCGATAATTTGGGACGATTTCCTGTCAATCTGCCACAAATGTGAAGCAAAAGGTGAAAGGCAAAATAATTCAATTATTTACATTTTGAAATTTCAAGCTCATTTACATGACTGACTGAGATTCTTGACTTTTTTTCACAGATTGGATTCTCGCATTGAGGTAAATGGGTCTTTTGAAGAAAAAAAAAAAAAAAGTTGCATATGAATCAGTGAAACACATGGTTGAGAATTGACCCGGTTGTGTGAATATTTTCTTATTGTTCTCCTGGTGGTAGCTAGCCTGTAATTCAATGTCTGATCCTTAAACCATTACTAAAGCTGTCCATACATGTTAGATAACTGTTGGGAGAAGGCTCACTCAGCTAATAGCTATCTCACCTGACTCCCTCCTGCCAATGCATGCTGGCAGCGATGTATCCCAGAGAAAAGGTTCTGGCAGCTGAGATACATTTGTCCAATCATTATCTGCTATGGAGGGAGGAGACCTAGGAGCCCCCCATACTCATTAGATGTTCATCTGAACCCATCAAATTCAATTGGTTTGGTTGATAACACATCAAAAGTGTATGTCCCGCTTTAGGATATCAGCTATACCAAAATCTGACAAGTGAATAATTGTGTCTGAATTGCAACTTTGAAGATTGTCAGAAAGGCAAAAGTAAAATTAATTAAATTGATGAGACTTGGTGGAGAAAAATCTATACAGCTGACCCTTCATTCACATCTGCGTGTGGTAATCCGTTCGGGGAGTCCGCATGGGGACCCCCTCGAACGGAATACCAAACGCAATTGCAAGCGCTGTACAGTAAAAGCACAGGGATCCCATTGTGAACTACTTTCCTGCCCGCATGTTCCCTGTGGAGATCTTGCAGCAAGCACACGGACCCCATTATAGTCTATGGGGATCTGTGTGCTTTTACTGCACAGCGCTTGCAATTGCGTTTGGTATTTCGTTCAGGGGGTCTCCATGTGGGCTCCCCAAATAGAATACCAATGCAGATGTGAACTAACCCTTATTGGAGGGCTTCAAAAAGTTGTGTCCAATCCCACAAAGAAATGGTGATTCTACTTTGAAGGGGTTTTCTCATTTGGGGAAGGTATGCCTTATCTATAGGATAGGGCCTATCTTGAAGATTTGTGGGGGTCTGACTGTTCAGAAACCCCCTGATCAAGAGAACAAGAGAGATCTGTCCCTCACTCTGAATGGTGTGGTGGTCCCATTGAAAGGAAGCGAGAGGAGTACCTACTGCCTGACTACTGTGTCATTCAGAACAGGGGACAAAGCTTTCCCATTCTCCTTTATTGGTGGGGGTCTGAGTAATTGGCTCCAACATTGAAAGCTGTGTATAGGCCATTACTTACCCATCCCATTCACAAGGAGGAAAATGGTGAGGAATTTGGTGTGGAATATTCCACACTGAAAAAAAAGCCTCCCATTGATTTCAATGGGTTCTGCTAGCTAGAAAATTCCGGTAGTGGGGAAAAAAAAAGCTAGCAGAACCCATTGAAATAAATGGGAGGCTTTTTTTTTCAGTGTAGAAAATTCCACACCAAATTCCTCACCATTTTCCTCTGTGCAAATGGACCCTAAGGGCTTGTTCACACGGGGCAAGAGGGAGTGGATTTTGGCGCTGGATCCACGTCAGAATCCGCCCTCTTACAATAGAGGTCTATGCAGACCGTTAGGTTCCTTTTTTCCGTGAGCGTTGCCGCTCACGGGAAAAAAGAAGCAAGCTGCCCTTTCTTCAGGCGGATTCTGCGGCCGATTCAGCCGCGGCCTCTGCCTCTCGCCAACACCTCTCGGGTCTAGGCCCATTCATTTGGGCCTACTCTGGAGCGGGAAGCCGCGACTATCGGAAGCCGTGACAGGCGCATTTTGGTCCTATTCTAACGCGGCTTCCTGCATCAAAATAAGGACCGAAATATGCCATCCCGCACCCCGTGTGAACTAGCCTTAAGGCTAAGTCACCATGTATGAATTTTTGCCATTTTTTTATGCCTATTAACCAAAATCTCACTCACTTTGCTGGTACTGTAAAACGCAGTGTTTTATATGGGAGCATTTCTGCAGCAGCCAAAAAACACTGCATTTGCACAATGTGGGACTTATCCTAAAGGGGTTTACTAAGCACATACTCAGTGGGGTCTGAAACCGAAACCAGATCATTGTGTTACTGCGTGAGTATTACACCCTTGTCATTGTTTACACTGTACTCCATCCACAAAGTACTGGCTGTGCAGTGTATTACAGATTTGTCTTATTCAAGTGAATGGGACAAAGCTGCAATACCCTGCACAGCCTCTGCTTTGTATTCATGTGGTTGCTTCAAAATCACTTGCAACTTTTCTCTGCATGAGAAACAATGGGAGTTTAGAGCCCAATTTTACAGGGACGGTATTTCACTAATAAAGGATTTGATTGCACATTTGCCAACAATAGAGATAGTAGAGTCCAGTTTAGGGCCCCATGCATGTGTGAACAGGGTCTGTATGTTGGTACAGGAAACCCTGCAGCTCTGTAGACCACTAGTCCTTCCCTATGCCACATATGTTGCCAATTGTTTTTTGAAGGGAATCCTTTAAAGAAAAGTTCTATATGGTTATGTATGAAATGATTTTGGGCAATTGCAGCTAAAATCTGTGGGTCTGCCTCTTCTATCTCAGTGACATGTTCTGCAACTTGTATTTAATGTCTCTGTTAAGGAGAGGTTTCTTGCTTGTGACATGTTATATTCACCTACATGCTACTGTCTCTGTTGGGTATTATGTTACGCTGAACTGCAGCAGAGAGGTCTGAGGTTAAGACGTGGATTCGCTTAACATCAGCAGACATGTGATAATTAAAACCGAAAATATGCAGTGACGTCTCAAAGGGAGCCAAAAAACGGTGGTAGAGGGCGATAGAGGTAACTATGATAACTAGAAAACAGGTGTGAATGGAAACAAAAGTATAAAGATGTGAACATTCAGTATAAAGGTCATGTAGAACTAAAGAGCTGTCATTTAAACCATCATAAAAACTATCCATGGCTGTAAGGCAAAAATATGACCATGGAAATTATTGTTGGAAGGGTTCCTAGAACCAGCACTATGGAAAACTGCTAATGAATTTGTTGCATGTCTGGGGTAAAACAGGGTTTTGGGTAAAAATGTTGTACAGAAACCTGTGGCTTCTTAAAAAAAAAAAAAAAAAAAAAAAAATTCTACAGAGTGTAGCAGTCCTTTAAGGAAAACTTCTGGTGTAAATCCTGAGCTAGAGGTAAGCTTTCTGGAAGGACAATGACACTATGAAAGTGCAGCTGTTAGATGACATGGCGGCAGTGAAGCTGTCCTGGTCGATCTTGTGGTAATTGGGTAAAACCGGGCCTAGTGGGGGGATATTTTCTAGTATCAGGTGCTCAGTGTCACAGGGCATGAGGTCACTTACTGGGTGCTGGATTTAACATGCAAAAAACATCTTTGGTCACTGTGGCCCTCCATAACTGATATGGTTAGTTAGTCATTGGTATTCTTTAGCCTCATTGACCCAAACCTGGCCATTCACATAACCACCAGTGACCTACACTACGTATAGGGCCGATACATCAAGTGTACAGTGGTGCCCCATTGTTATTATACTACTGGACTGTGGCTCCCCAAGATATTGGGGTGAATATGCCGTTATCATTTCTACAGCCTCTGCCACAAACACCCAACAGTGACAGTGCACAGCAAGAAGTCAGTGACTGTCTCTCTCTCTCTCCGCAGTCACTGTGAGTCTCTCTCTTGCTAACTTCTTCTCCCCAGTAAATCTCTCCTCAGAGTCACAGTGACAGTCTCTATCCTTCTTTCTCCTCTCACACAGTGACAGTCTCTCTCTCCCCTCAGTGTCACAGTGACAGTCTCTATCCTTCTTCCTCCTCTCACACAGTGGCAGTCTCTCTCCCCTCAGTGTCACAGTGACCATCTCTCTCTTTCCTCTCAGTCACAGTGACAGTCTCTCTCCCCTCAATAAGTGTCACACAGTGACTTCTCTCTCCTGCTTACCATTCACTCAGTGACAGTCTCTCTCCCCTCAGTAAGTGTCACACAGTGACCTCTCTCCTTCTTGCCGCTCACTCAGTGACAGTCTCTCTCCTTCCTCTCAGTCACATAGTGACAGTCTCTCTCCCCTCAGTGTCACACAGTGACCTCTCTCTCCTGCTTACCATTCACTCAGTGACAGTCTCTCTCTTTCCTCTCAGTCACATAGTGACAGTCTCTCTTCCCTCAATATGTGTCACACAATGACCTCTCTCCTTCTTGCCGCTCACTCAGTGACAGTCTCTCTCCTTCCTCTCAGTCACATAGTGACAGTCTCTCTCCCCTCAGTGTCACACAGTGACCTCTCTCTCCTGCTTACCATTCACTCAGTGACAGTCTCTCTCCCCTCAGTAAGTGTCACACAGTGACCTCTCTCCTTCTTGCCGCTCACTCAGTGACAGTCTCTCTCCTTCCTCTCAGTCACATAGTGACAGTCTCTCTCCCCTCAGTAAGTGTCACACAGTGACCTCTCTCTCCTGCTTACCATTCACTCAGTGACAGTCTCTCTCTTTCCTCTCAGTCACATAGTGACAGTCTCTCTTCCCTCAATATGTGTCACACAATGACCTCTCTCCTTCTTGCCGCTCACTCAGTGACAGTCTCTCTCCTTCCTCTCAGTCACATAGTGACAGTCTCTATCTCTGCCCCTAGTGACAGACTCCGATTCTAGTTTCTCCTTCTTTATACTCTGCAGTTCCCTCCCTCGTGACGTCACGTCCCCGCCCCGGCTCCCGGTGAGCGGCGGACCTAGTCTGCGGGTATATTGAAAGCAGTGACCGGGGAGTCCGGCAGTGATCAGTCGCAGCCTCCGCTGCTGCCGCCGCCATGGCGTTCATTCCGTGCCGGGTTCAGTACCTGGACGATATGGATCCTTTTGTCTGTACCAACTTCCCGGAGCCGCGGAGACCCCCGGTATATAACTTCCCGGAGACCGCCCCACTGAGCGAGCAGTTGCCGGCGCTACATAAACTGCTGGAGGCCCCGCTCAAGGTACAAGGGTGATTGATAAATGTGAGGGGCTCTCTGCAGTATTGGGGGTGTGGTGACTGTAAGCTTTGTATATCAATGTACTACACTTGTAGTCGGCAGTACATGAGCTTGGGGTGAGTGTAAGCTCTGTGGATCACACTGCAGTGATGGGTATATATGGGTGAGTGTAAGCTCTGTGGATCACACTGCAGTGATGGGTATATATGGGTGAGTGTAAGCTCTGTGGATCACACTGCAGTGATGGGTATATATGGGTGAGTGTAAGCTCTGTGGATCACACTGTAGTGATGGGTATATATGGGTGAGTGTAAGCTCTGGGGATCACTTCAGTGATGGGTATATATGGGTGAGTGTAAGCTCTGTGAATCACACTGCAGTGATGGGTATATATGGGTGAGTGTAAGCTCTGGGGATCACTTCAGTGATGGGTATATATGGGTGAGTGTAAGCTCTGTGGATCACACTGCAGTGATGGGTATATATGGGTGAGTGTAAGCTCTGGGGATCACACTGTAGTGATGGGTATATATGGGTGAGTGTAAGCTCTGTGGATCACACTGCAGTGATGGGTATATATGGGTGAGTGTAAGCTCTGTGGATCACACTGCAGTGATGGGTATATATGGGTGAGTGTAAGCTCTGTGGATCACACTTCAGTGATGGGTATATATGGGTGAGTGTAAGCTCTGTGGATCACACTGCAGTGATGGGTATATATGGGTGAGTGTAAGCTCTGTGGATCACACTGCAGTGATGGGTATATATGGGTGAGTGTAAGCTCTGTGGATCACACTTCAGTGATGGGTATATATGGGTGAGTGTAAGCTCTGTGGATCACACTGCAGTGATGGGTATATATGGGTGAGTGTAAGCTCTGTGGATCACACTTCAGTGATGGGTATATATGGGTGAGTGTAAGCTCTGTGGATCACTTCAGTGATGGGTATATATGGGTGAGTGTAAGCTCTGTGGATCACACTGTAGTGATGGGTATATATGGGTGAGTGTAAGCTCTGGGGATCACACTCCAGTGATGGGTATATATGGGTGAGTGTAAGCTCTGTGGATCACACTGCAGTGATGGGTATATATGGGTGAGTGTAAGCTCTGTGGATCACACTGCAGTGATGGGTATATATGGGTGAGTGTAAGCTCTGTGGATCACACTTCAGTGATGGGTATATATGGGTGAGTGTAAGCTCTGTGGATCACACTGCAGTGATGGGTATATATGGGTGAGTGTAAGCTCTGTGGATCACACTTCAGTGATGGGTATATATGGGTGAGTGTAAGCTCTGTGGATCACTTCAGTGATGGGTATATATGGGTGAGTGTAAGCTCTGTGGATCACACTGTAGTGATGGGTATATATGGGTGAGTGTAAGCTCTGGGGATCACACTGCAGTGATGGGTATATATGGGTGAGTGTAAGCTTTGTGGACCACTCCAGTGATGGGTATATATGGGTGAGTGTAAGCTCTGAGGATCACACTGCAGTGTTGGGTATATATGGGTGAGTGTAAGCTCTGTGGATCACTTCAGTGATGGGTATATATGGGTGAGTGTAAGCTCTGTGGATCACACTGCAGTGTTGGGTATATATGGGTGAGTATAAGCATTGTGGATCACTTCAGTGATGGGTATATATGGGTGAGTGTAAGCATTGTGGATCACTTCAGTGATGGGTATATATTGGTGAGTGTAAGCTTTGTGGATCACTTCAGTGATGGGTATATATGGGTGAGTATAAGCTTTGTGGACCACTTCAGTGATGGGTATATATGGGTGAGTGTAAGCATTGTGGATCACTTCAGTGATGGGTATATATGGGTGAGTGTAAGCTTTGTGGATCACTTCAGTGATGGGTGTGTATGGGCGAGTGTAAGTTCTATGAGTCCCACTGAAGTGATGGGCATATCAGGGTGTAGTTTATGCTCTGTGGATCACACTGCATTGATGGGTATATTGGGGTTGAGTGTAAGCTCTAAAGATCACACTGCGGTGATGGCCATATTAGAGTGAGTGTACACTATAAGGGTCACACTGCAGCAATGGATAAATTGGGTTGGACTGCAAGCTCTGTGGATCACATTGCAGTGATGGATATATTTTAGGGTGAATGCAAACCTTGACTCACTGCAGAAATGAGCTTTTTAGAGTGAGTGTTCTGTCCTGTACCCTGATATTGGAAGACTGTAAGCTGTGGACCACATTGCGGAGATGGGGTTATTAGTATGCATGTAAACTCTTTTGGTCACACTGCAGAATGGGGGAAGGGATTTTTCATATCAGGATACAATTTTGGGATTACCCTACTATGAATAGTGTGATATCACTATGAAGCCATTGGGGCATCACCACTCCTGCTGAGTCACATGATGCCACACGTTTCTTGTTGCAAAGCCTTTTTTTTCTGCAAGTGGAAACGTCACATGACTTCTGTCGCACAGAACATCTGTTGACTCCTGCATAAAAACAATTGTCAGATTAGCCCAAAGCAGTGGTCGGCCGGATACATTATGTTCCATGTTGTGCCACTCAGTTTACACATTCATTTTTTAATGTGAATGATTACGTTGTTGCTTTACTGTAGGCTATAAGGCTATCTTACTTCTATATGGGGGGTGGGGGACTGCTACAATAACATAAATGGGAACTGCTCCCCCCCACCACCAGCATAAGCCTGTGTCCTATGTTTATCATTGGCATCATCACCAGTGCACTGCAGTTACGTTCCCCTGCTCCACCTCACTCTGGCACCCTCAAGGGTTATTTATGGCACTACAAGTCACTTCTTGAAGCTGTAATGTTTTCCACCAGTGCCCCTTGGTGACCCTCCCACCTCAAGCTCTTCAATCCCCATTATAATCCTCTGATGGCCGTGAAAGCCTCTTGTAACAGTGGCTGACTGTCCCTGCAGCCCTGGAAGTATTAAACTGTACTGTGTGGATTAAAACAACAGAAAGGTTTATGTAGATGGCATGGCAGGGTATTGTTCCTCTTGCTTTAATGTGACTAGGGCACCGAAACGCATGTGATTTTGCAGGTTCTTTGTGTTGTTGTAGCCTTTTCATTTCTTGCATTTGAATATTCTCTCTAATCCGTTTCATAGCTAATCCCAAGGATGTGAGCAGCATGGCAGAGCGGATTCCTGCCAGGTGAAAGGGTTAAGCCTTGTGTCTGGGAAGACGTGATCACGCCCTTCTTCCATATATGTGTCTATCCCAAATTTAGCTGAAGTAACTGTTGGCAGGCATGGCGTAGTCTGCTGGCTCTTTGGAACATACCTCTCTCCATGACCCCTTTGATCGCTGCTCTCTGCTTTTACTTAAATCTCTCTGGTTCCTAAATAGCATTACGGTTTCCATGAAGACAAGACCCTGATGGAGACCCGCTTGTCTGGCCTTGTATTGGTGTATTGTACACCTATATGTATATAGCAGGAAGGTACCTTTATAGCTGTCATTGCTCTTTAAAACCTTCCTTGTGGGCATTGCAGTGCCGGTTTCAGTGTGCAGTGGGCACAAGGATTGATCTGTGTGGTTGATAATTGTCCACAATCAGTAAATCATGGTCGCCCAGTCTATAAAGCTCACTCATTGTATATTAATGTATACAACTTTTGATACACATTGGAGAGAATTTGCTAACCTATCTATACCAGGTTTCTAATGCATCTTCCTTTTTCGAGCTAAAAATGCGCCACATTTTGGTTCTGTACACCGCTAACCACTTTTTATTAAAGTGGGTGGAGTGGAGATCAAATTAGGCCTGGATGGGTACAGAAAACTGGCATGAGTTATACTGGAAATAAGCACAGATGCGAATACAGACTTGGGATACTGTTTTTTTTTTTGTGGGGGGTGGGTACTCAGTCAGATGTACTATGAAATAGATGCAACTGATGCAAAATGCTTCTTCTTCTGTCCTGTTGAACAGGATTGAGACAATTGGATGTTAATGACAACATGATGCTACAGGATTGGAATCCTGTATTAAGGTACCTTTTTATAATCCTGAAAAAACAGAACCGTTTAAAAGGATGCATAAACGTGATGTGAACCTAGGATAAGAGCCCATTTACATGGGCGGATAATTCATAGAAACTGATCAATGGTAAAGCAATTCAACCTGTGAGTAAGGGTGCATTCACATGCAGCAGTGGCGATGATACTGCAGAAAGCTGCACCATTACCAGACTGCAGAACAACTGTATGTACAGTGCTTACACAAATAAAGTTGACCTGATCAGCGGCTAATTATAGTGCTCCCATATTCATGCTAAGGGGTGCCCAGCTATGGACTGAAGAATACCACACGTCCTATGTAATCATTCATGGGACTTGATTTTTAGCCTTGGGATAGTCATAATTTAAAGGGATTCTACCATTAAAAAACTCTTTTTTTCTAGATAACACGTCGGAATAGCCTTTAGAAAGGCTATTTGTCTCCTACCTTTGGAAGTGATCTCCACCGCGCCGTTCGTTCGAAATACCGGTTTGTACCACTATGCTAATTAGTTCTCTTGCAGCGATGGGGGCGTCCCTCAGCGCAGGAAATGCGATGGGGGCGTCCCCATTGCTGCTCAAAAACCGACTCCAGCACTGCCTCTGCCTTCTTCTGCATCCTCCCCTTCCTTCTTTGGCTTGACGCCTGCGCAGTACGCTCTGTTCGGCGAACTGCCATAGTGCCGACACCGCAATTTTGCGCATGCGCAGTACGTTCGGCGAAGTTCGCCGAACAGAGCGTACTGCGCAGGCGTCCTACGTCAAGCCGAAGAAGGAAGGGGAGGATGCAGAAGAAGGCAGAGGCAGTGCTGGAGTCGGTTTTCGAGCAGCAATGGGGACGCCCCCATCGCATTTCCTGCGCTGGGTGACGCCCCCATCGCTGCAAGAGAACTAATTAGCATACCAGTACAAACCGGTATTTCGAACGGCGCGGCGGAGAGCACTTCCAAAGGTAGGAGACGAATAGCCTTTCTAAAGGCTATTCCGACGTGTTATCTAGAAAAAAAAAAAAAATAATTGTAGAATCCCTTTAAACAATTCTATACTCTAGAGCAGTGATTCCCAAACCGTGTGTTGCCACCCCTGGGGGTTTTGTGAAGACTTCGTGGGGGGGGGGGGGATGTTTGCGTTGCAAGCTATCAGTGGTAATTGGGCTGCTGAGACCCAATCACAGGCTCCAGCGGTGCCCCCATTGGGCATGTGACATCACAAGAAGCCTGTTGAGGAAGCAGGCTGTTTTCAGGACACTGTGAGAATAATCAGAAGTGAGGCAAGGTGAGTATAAGTGTTTGTTATTTTTACTCACCTGCCCTGAGCCTCCACTTTTGAGGAGACCCCAGAGTATAAGGCTGAGTTCACACAGCGTATTTTGGTCAGGATTTTGAGGCCGTATCTGCCTCAAAATCCTGACCAAAAAGACGACTCCCATTGAAATCAGTGGGAGCCGGTCAGTTCTTTTTTTCCAGGAGCCGGAACAAACGAAAAAGAACGGACATGCTTATTCTTCAGGCGGAGTCGCCTCGCGAATCTGCCTGATGACACTCCCTCCTCCCGACTAGGCTCATTCATTTGGGCCTAATCCAGAGTAGAGTGTGTGACTGGATGCCGGTGCACTGGCATCCAATCGCAGCTACCCGTATTTTGGACCGTATTTCCGCCTCAGATTCCGGTCCAAAATACCCCGTGTGAACCCGGCCTAATAATTCAAGAAACGAACAAAGCATATTATACTGTGTGGGGCCAGTGTGGACATATTATACTGTGTTTTGAAAGAATAGAATAAAAGATAGAATACAGTTCTAAAACCAAATATGGTACAGTGGGGGTCTTCAGAAAAAATTGTCTGAAAGTGGGTCATCCTTTCAGAAATTTTAAGAACTACTGGTCTACAGTAGAGCAGAGGCATCAGGAAAAGGTGTTGATAAATTTGTTTACATCTAGTATGTGTAACACGGAGGTGATGTGTGCAGAGCTACGCATGCTCACCTAGTCCTTTCTATATAGCTATGACTCCAGCCAAGACCTCCACAAAAGATATATTGAAACCTTGTTCTCATTTACATTAACTTAATTTGTATACTGTAGATCTTGAAGACCCCCTAAAGGCTGCTGACGTAAGTTCTGCTCAAGAGAACGAGGTGGGTCCTGATATTTAGCTGTGCAGCCATAGTTGTAGTGTCCTGATGGTGAGAACTGTCATAGAGGCTGTGTTCACACTAGCGTCATGGCTTCTATTATTAACGTGACAGCTATTTTGGATCCTTTTGACTTGTCTGTCAGGTTTCCGTGCAGTCTGGTGTATTCCTGGGGGTGTCACATGATCGGCCCCAGGTCTGTGATCTGGTGGCTATAACATTGGTACCATAGAACCTAGCTTCGGGCTCTGCAGCAGGAAGTTCTCTGCAGAACCTGTTTGACCAGGATTGTTATGGTGATGTCCTGGGAGTAAAGGAAAGTTTGGAATGTCTCGAGTGTATGTAATGAGAGGTCGCTGTGACTCATGATATTTGCTGGGATTACTGAGTAACCGTTCACTCAGAGGCTCCTTACTGTAAATACATTATCATCTATTACTCTCCGGATCCCTTTGATGTTGCCCTGTCTCCAGCTCCAACCTTCTCCACGCTTGCTGTGCTTTGTGCATGAGAATGGAGTTTCATGTACTGCAAAGAAAAGTTCTTCCTAATATCTTTACCTTCTTCAAGGTGTCTGCTGACTGTGAATTAAGACTCTTTGTTTTCATCCAGGGGCAGCTAACCTGTACAAATGCATCTACCACAGATTCCACCATATTTGACAGAAAAATTCGTCCTGCGTATAGCACTCGGCCCATTCCACATCAAACCAATGGTCATAGGGTAGAGCTCCATGTACAACTCATAAGTTGGTGCTGTTTGTATGTGAGGAAACCCCCAATAATCTGGATTCTTCCCTTCATCATAAATAATTCTGAACTCCTATAGAGGCTGGCTGCCATATACTTCACATACCAAGGGATGTCAGGGAGCTTGACAGCCTTCTATACACTAGACCACCGGTGGTCTCCACTGCAAGCTTGTCATCTGCTGTAAGTAATGTACATGGAGTTTATGGTGAGTGGGTTGATGTCTCTATTCCCACCATAATATGAGTGTGCCCTGTAGGGTGAACCCTCCTCAGAGGTGGGTTACGTATCCGTTCGCTGCTGCTTCATCGTCCTGTTGTCTTGGTGCACACTCCAAGCACGCCTGTAATTGCTGCTCTTTATTTTCCCTTGTCATGTGGCTGACTATGACTCTTTGCCTTATCTACCTGTCAGATGCTGCAGCTGGAGGCCTGATGTGATCCTGTGGGCCGTCCTGTAGATCCTGGGTATTGTCTCTAGCCTTGGCTTGTGCTCTAGTGATTACATGGTTTACAAAAGGCGAGGACGGAGGAGTCCATTTTGCTTGATGGTACATTCCTGAATGAAATGTTTGTACACATAAAACTTTGTGACATTTGACCTTTCTTGATTTGCATATGTATCGAGCCCGCAGTGGACATTTGCTAGTTTCCACCCTACCATTATCAAAGGGATTTTCCAGTTTTATTTTAGGAAGGCCTTCTGTATCTTACTAATGTACTTTGTATTTTCTTGTATGTATCTATCTGTACATTATTGTATTATTGTAGGTTTTGTATTTCACATTTGGGCTATATAGTGTGTTTTTTTTTTTTAATCTGATGTGACATTGGTTGAGTGCTGTTATTAACTGTTGAAAAGCATCATGAAACCTTTGAAAAAAAAGATCCAATATGATATCACTGGATCCTGTGTGGATTCTTGTTTGTGGAACAGTAAAAGACTTTTTTTGTATTCCTTTTTGTGGGTCTCTTCTTCAGTCCTGTGGCATTCCACAATTTATTGCAGATGCTGGATTTTCATTGTTTTTAGATGTCAGATTAAAGTAGTCTTACCAATATATATATTTGGGATGGTGCAAAGGTGCATTATGGAGTTTGTACGGCAATTATCTGAAGCTGATATTGTTCTTACTTCAGGACTCCTTGTTACTGTTGTTGGGTCTTCCTTGTCCTTGTGAGCTCTGTTGGAGCCTATGTCTCACTTCCTATTGTGACTGTAGAACATCCTGCTCCTTCTTAGCTGCTTGTAACATTTTACTCATTTTTGACGTTCACAAGAAGGATTTGTTTGTTTTCTCTTCTGGTTATTGCGTAATTTAGATCCTCAGATTGTATGTCATTACAGCGATTCTTATTGGTGCCCCCCACGCATTCTTCTTGGTAAATGACTGGCAGGACTTACTGAGAGATGTGTACTTAGACTTTATACCATGGGGTCGTCTGTCATAGGAAGCCAATTAGTCACTAACCCCAAAATTAGCTGTTGAAGCATGCTGGGAGTTGTAGTTTGACTGAGTAAAGTTTGTTTAACCACTAATTTTGGTAGAAAGCGTGTTAGATCATATAGCACTAACACAACATAAAGCCCTAGCTGTGTATACTTTTCTATGATCATCCATAATATTTCATAATCCAAAACTAATTTTACTTTGAGTTTATTCATTTCTAGGTCCATACCAGAATTAGAGCAGTGTGCTGCGGACTAGACCTATGTTGGTGGGCAGAATGTGAATTCTTGCAGGAGTCAGGCCTGCAGTGCCAGGCCTAAGGACCATCTTAGTTCTGGAGTTGCTAATGTTACCCGCATTGCCACTTGCATCGGGAGATTCCACTAGTCAATTTCCTATCATCTGTGACCTCATCATGGCCAAGCATTCCACATAGATGCTGTTACCTGAAGCCTGCACGGATGTGGTCATCATCTGTCTGATGATATACTTATGTATGTGCAGAGGTTTAGAAATGTTATTTTGCCACATCACCATTTAGTGATTTCGTAACCTTTGTTGCTCACTTTTGCACATGATTAAAGAGATTGCTTCATTATGAAGTAAAAAGCAACACAAAGTGTGATGATTCCTCCGAGCTGCAGATGTCTTCTATGTCTCAGTCCCTCAGCTACTACATAGGAAAGCTATTCGTGCAATCATCAGTCTATTTTCTCAAGTCAATTCAATAGGGCTAGAGCTATGGAGTGATTTTGGTGATGTTTGACTTTTTGTGAGTAGCAGTCGAGGCACCACCCAATTATCAATGTAATTTTTTTCCCCCACAAGGTGTGGATGGGATTAGCCACAATCTCATTCACTTTGCTGGTACAGTAAAACACAGCAGCCAAAAACTCCTTACCCCCCGCCCCCCAATCACAATGGCAGCCAGGACACCTATCAGGGGCCTTGTAGCTGTAATATGTCATATAGTAGGCCCTGAAAGAAAGAGGACCTAATAAACATTTACAATAAGTATTGCAGTGTATTGTATGGGGGATCAAATGATCCCCTGTTCCAGGCTCCTTGTGATACAGTAAAAGAAAAAAAAAAGTGAAACCTTCTAAAAAATAAATGGTAACAGCTAAAAACAAAACTTTCCTGTTTCAAATATAAGTGAACAATCAAAAAATATTCAGAATTTATGTACGCATAAAAGTATATATCCTATCCTATCCTACTAATATTATAAATGTGAAAGTCTGTATGTTTGTTCCTCAATCACGCAAAAACGGCTGAACAGATTTAAATGAAATTTGGCACATAGATTGTAACCTAGATTAAAATATAGGCTACTTTTATTTCATCTTCTGAGAAAGCTAGGGCTGTTATCTCTCTGTGTAAACACACACTAACCCTCAGTGTTCATGCATTTGCATATTTGGGAAGTCCACTTGGGGACCCCCCCCCCCCCAATGGAATACCGAACGCATTGACAAACAGTGAGCACTGAAAGCAAACGGACCCCATAGACTATAATAGGGTCCGTGTGTTTTCTGCACGGTGTCCACACGAGTCATGCGGAGAAGAAAGTAGTTCATGAAGTACTATTCTCTCTGCGTGCTCCGTGCGGACACCACACGGACCCCATTATAGTCTATAGGGTCCGTGTGCTTTCATAAGCTCACCACTTGTCAATGTGTTCGGTAGTCCATTCAGGGGTCCCCAAGTGGACTCCCTGAACGGAATACCGAACACAGATGTGAACCAGGCCTAACTCCTTTGTTTGGCTCAAAATAAAAAATTGCAACAAAAAGTCACACAAGAAAACATACGTCTGTGATTCCAGCCTGACGCTAGTGTCACACAAGATGAGTCAAGCAAAAAACATCTGAAATTATGGTTTTCATTGTGACTTCCAGCTGGGATACCTGGGTGGCTGGCCAGGCTTTCAATCTTTACATTGCAAGACACTTGGCTCTTCAGGTTTTTCTGCCGTGTGTGAATTGGATTTGTTTAAATACCATTCACTACTCAGCTACTGTACATCACAGTGGGTTAACCACCAGCTATTCTGTCATGTCGTGCTTGCACTTGTAAGTTTTGGCGAGCAGTACTAGGCTGCCCTGTCCTGCTGGGGGGAGATTAGAATGTCCCCTTATTCCTGGGCCCCTCTCTCTATACTATCTGCTCCTACACAGGCTTGGACTGTAAACTTCTCATGCATGATTGCTCCCAAACAGAGATCTTATCGCAGGCCTCAGCTGTAACATGTTCACTGCCTATTATTCTAAACTTCTCATTGTTCTTCTAAGACTACAATGCATATGGTTGGGAAGGTTTGGCACTTCCTCATACCTTGTGATAGCCAGAGCTGATGTAGTCTTCATTGTCCATGATCTCTAGGCTGATGCCCCCACATGAAGGGTACAATAGACTATCTACAGTATCTACAATACATCTTTTAAGAGACCAATAATTCACCCCTGAAGTTAATCTGAAGCTATAAAATATCATACACCACACTTCGTCCATTTAAAATGCCTCCTTATTTTGTGCACTCCTTCAAGGCATCACTAAATCTTCAAGGCTAAGTCTGAAAATGTATTAATAAAATATTCTATAATGATACGGTAATATAGGTAATGCCACAATGCTCTTTCCCAGGTATCAGAGTAACAAAGGGACAGACAGAAGCTGGAGGTTCTTTCTCCTTTCTTTGTTGGGTATACAAGAATGTTTCTTCACTTGCGCTTTCTTGAGTTTTACTGAAATGTCTTAATGTAAAACTTGAGCATCCTACATGAAGTGATTGCCCATAAGCAATTGTTAAGGTGCACATTTATTTTGTTAGACTATGGTATCCATATTAGACAATCCTAAATAAGCTAAACACCTCAGCACCCCAAATCTGTATCCTAAGTGTTCGCTACATTGTACCAGTGCTGATCAGCCTGAAGTCTAGGCTTTTTATCTCCAAGATGGTTGCCTGACTGTAGCAAACCCTTAGCTGTGAGAAATATTGTCTGTACATGTTGTCATGAAACCACAATGTTTTCATTCACCGATGGCGAGTGGAGGACTCAAGCTGGACATGAAAAGTCCCAGGAATGATATACCTTTCTGCTTATGTTGGGTTTCTTGGCAGGTTTTTGTTTGTGGGGCCACTCCATTGTTCTCAATAGTCCACCCACTCCATCACCTTTCCTTTAGATATTTCACCATACAAGTCCTCTTTTGTAGTTAACTTTTAATGATGCACTTAATCTCCAAGGAATGCTAATCACTTCTACATTTTAACTCTTTAGTAGCACTTTGTGTTTGCCACTAAAGGTGCATATAAAGCCAAATAGTTAAACTCCCCCCTTCCTTTATGCCTAATATATGTCACTATTGTGGCACATATTTAAAAAAAGCACTTTTCTTGCACCAAAAGAGTGCCATATCCTCCGTTCTGCGCATCAACCACCACATTGTACAGATGTCACCAGTTTGCTGGCATGAGTTATATGTTCCTAACTTGCGTAGATTGATGTTCAGAAGCACGGGAATACGACTCAGTCATGCCCTGCGACGGTCGGGCCTTTATTAATACTGGCATATGAAACGCCAGTCTTAAAAAATAAATAAAAAATCTGCCCGATTGTGCTGCAAAATCGACCCTTAGTGACCTCTTGGTTTGATACTTGTGCTGAACAACATATGAGCACAGCTTTTGGCTGCATGACAGGTGCTATATGATATACTGTTATATAATATACTGGTTAAGGTCACCTGGATGAAACTGTATTTTCCCCTTGTGAATCTGTGCTGAGAGATTGTAATTTTTGTCAGCTCTTTGGAGCAATGAGAGTGATGCCACTTATCTTTTTGGGACAACAGCAACGCCCTCATTGCTCCAAAGAGCTGACTGACATATGGACAGAAATAGCGATACCTCAGCAACAGAGGCCGTGATTCTCAAGGTCGGAAATGCATTTCATATGTCAGTTTTCTTAAAGGCTCCAACTGGTGCAGGTTCCACCCTCTTCATAAATCAGTGGAAATCTATCCCAGTTAAGAACTGCTGTAAATTTCCATTATATATGACACTAGAAGACCATTGTATATGGTAATGGTATTGCAGCTCAATCTCATTGTCTTGATTGGGACTGAGCTGCAAACAGGCCATGTATCTGATAAATATAACATTTCATGGCTTGTGAAGGAAAAGCGATGCAGAATGGAGCAGCACTGTCAATTGGATCAGCAGATCTATGAGGGTCCTGGGTGTCTGACCCCTCCACCTATGTAATACTGATGACCTATCCAAATGATACATCATCAATACTTTGGTCAAGAGAAACTCCTCCAAACTGTGCTCCACCTTCAGCTTTGTTATTACTTGTGCCATCCAGCCCTTTGTGCATGTGGTTACTTATTTCAATACTTTTCTGTTACTTGGAAACCATAACAACCAGGCTTGCTGCTGTTGATGGATCTTTTTATGGCTTTTTTATATTGTAAAATGGCCTGAACTTCTCATTGGAGCTCAAACATTTGCTCCTTCCAATAAAGACGTTGTATCCCATGTCTAGTTCTCCATTGATATCTTCTGTCCACAAACACTTTTTAGTTATGGTTTTTGTTAATGACCAGGACACCATTCTGTAGGTTTTACATGCTTTACCCTTCCAAGAGGTGACTTTGTCAGAAGGATGTGAAGTTATTCAATGCTCATGACATCACCCTCCAGCAAAGGTATTGGATTGTTACAGGCATAGGTCAGGGGTTGTGTTTGGTTTGCCTCTTAGTGCTGACTACCTGCTGCTTCAATGTCTCTTGTGCTATGTTACTGTTTGTTGTCATTCTGAACCTTTGACGTCATATCCTGCTTTTTGACTACTTAAAAAAAAAAAAAAAAAATCCACATACAGAGTTATGGACTAGAGATGAGCGAGTAGTATTCAATCGAATTCCTCCCCTGCACAGTTATTGGTGTAAAAAAAAGCGCCAGGGAAGGTGGGAGGGGAATTGAATTTTTACTGCGTTTACCGCATGGTATTTGACCGAGTACACCAATAACTATGCAGGGGAGGTATTCGATTAAATACTACTCGCTCATCTCTATTATGGACCAATCTGGGTGCTGGCTCTTGAGTCACTTGTTGAGACCCATTACCCTTACTTTTACTATAATCCAATCTTATTGATATTATAAATGTGAAAGTTTGGATGTTTGTGTGTTTGTTCCTCAATCAAGCAAAAACGGCTGAATGGATTTGAATGAAACTTGGGACTTAGATAGACTGTAACCTCATTTAACACATAGGGCTACTTTTTATCCCGGTAAATGACATGGCTTCATAACTGTTATGAATTTATGTTCACATACTCTATTAAACTGCTCTTGCAGCAGCTTATCTCTGGTTCTGATAATGGGAGGTCTGTTATCTCTCTATGTAAACACTCAGCTAACCCTCAGTTCATTCTGTACATGCATTTGCATATTATCTGATCTGCTCCAGGCAGTGCTGACACGCTAGATGGGAAAACACCTTTAATCCAAATTGGCAGTTTGCCTGGAAAAAGAAAATCTAATTTGTCACAAAATTCTAAAACGAGAGCTATGAAGGTAGCCAGAAGTCAACAGAGTGCTCCTCAAGCGGAGCTGGGGGTAGGGAATCATCGACGCCAACAACACGCTCATTATATGGCTTCCCAGTCAGCTGCTGACATGCCGGAACAATCACGGGCACAGCGTGAGGAATAAGTTCAGTGGCAGGCCAGCTTGACAGCTGCTGAAATGCTGTAGCAAGTGAATCATCAACGCCAACAACAAGCTCATTATATGGCGTCCAAGTGAACTGCTGAGATGCCAGAACGATCACAGGCACGGAGTGAGGAACAAGTTCAGCAGCAGGACAGCTTAAGAGCTGCCGAAACGCCAGAGCAGGCAAACCATCGACGGCAGCAATTTGCTGAATATTGGCAGATCATTGAAACCAACAACACGCAGATGAAGTCGTGGGCAGAGGCTAGTGTGCCATAATTCAACATTTTTTTTTTTTCTTTTACTACTGGTGGACCTCTTTAATGTATACTGTATAAGTAGAGCATTCTGGGCTCCAGCCTAATACATTGTAAGGCTGGGTTCACATCAGCGTTTGTTTCTCTGCATTAAATCCGATTTTGTAACTGTCTAAAAATCCTCAAAAACTGATTTTGAATGGTGTGTTATAAAACCCATTGACTTCAAGGGGTCTGAAAAAACATTTGCAGATGCCCATTTGTACCATTTCCATCATATGTCTTTTCTCTTGGACAGAAACAAAAATCAAACTTGCAGTACTTTTGTTTCGTCCAAAAAGTGATGCAAAATGGACAGCAACAAATCAGCTTTTGACACTGAGGTCTATGGAAGGTGAACAGAAACTGATTACCAACTGTGGGGAAGGTAGCTGAGTAGATGCAGTGGTGCGGACCCAAATGGTCAAGACAGGAACAGCAAAATGTGCAACAAACTGGTTTATTTAGAAAAAAAACAGGAAAATAAATAAACCTTCACTTCAGGCACAAATGAGCAAAACAAAATACAGCCTTAAAGAGGACTAGAGATGAGCGAGTACTGTTCGGATCAGCCGATCCGAACAGCACGCACGCATTGAAATGAATGGAAGCACCTGGTACTTCCGCTTTGACGCCGGCCGGCCGCTTAACCCCTCGCGTGCCGGCTACGTCCATTCATTTCAATGCGTGCGTGCTGTTCGGATCGGCTGATCCGAACAGTACTCGCTCATCTCTAAAGAGGACCTTTCACCACTTTTGGGCACATGCAGTGTTATATACTGCCAGAAAGCCGACAGTGCGCTGAATTCAGCGCACTGTCGGCTTTCCCGATCTGTGCCCGCTGTAAAGAGCTTACGGTGCCGGTACCGTAGTGCTCTATGGTCAGAAGGGCGTTTCTGACCATTAGCCAGAGACGTCCTTCTGCCACGCGGCGCCTATCGCGCTGTGCTGTGGAGCCGGGAGGAACGCCCCCTCCCTCTGCTCACAGCGCTTGTCCATAGACGAGCATTATCAGGAGAGGGAGGGGGCGTTCCTCCCCGCTCTACAGCACAGCGCGATAGGCGCCGCGAGGCAGAAGGACGTCTCTGGCTAATGGTCAGAAACGCCCTTCTGACCATAGAGCACTACGGTACCGGCACCGTAAGCTCTTTACAGCGGGCACAGATCGGGAAAGCCGACAGTGCGCTGAATTCAGCGCACTGTCGGCTTTCTGGCAGTATATAACACTGCATGTGCCCAAAAGTGGTGAAAGGTCCTCTTTAACTTCAGAAAAAAATAAAACAAAATCCTGCTCATCTGAGTGACTGACAAAACAGAAGTAATGACCAACTATACGTGTGGCTGGTAGTGAGAAAAACACAAGCACAAAATTTGTCTCAACCGACTCTTGGTTACAGGACAGACCCAGCCACTTCCTCTCACACCCTGGATCTGCCCTGAAGTGTAGGCTCTGCAGCCTTTTATGGGCCAGTAATGAGCCTCAGGAACCACACCTGGGGTTGAGGCCTATTCCAAACCTGCACAGGACCACACATCGGTCAGGAATCTGGGGATCATATAGCGGGACTCCAGCACTTTTCCTGTCACCTTCTCACACAACGCATAGTAATCTGTTTGTCCGTTTTTCAATCCGTTTTTTCCTCTTCATTCCTCACTGTGCATGCTTAGAATAAAAAAAGGGAAAAAACACCCTCCAAAAGACAGATTTGACACAGACAGTTTTTTTTTTTTTTTATGGACACCCATTGACTAATCCGTCAAAAAAGATGGACTATGGTATGCTCTGTTTAACCATTTGAATCAGTTTTTTGTCCAATCCGTTATTTTATTTCTACAAGCTGGAGGCGGATGGATGCTAGGCACAAGTGTGAACCTAGCTTTACAATCTATTGGACATAAGGGAGATTTGTGTAGCTGCTAAAACAAATCTGGCCTCTAATTCTGGTGAATCTGTTGTCCGAAGACATTGATGACCATTGATACTGGCAGTGTACATGGGTGGAGCTGTGGCAAATTGGTTGTCACCCTTTGTGGATAAGGGGGAGGTTAAAGATCTAAATTGGTAAATTGATTTTACAGTTGACTGTGCAAATGTAAAATTCTGTCCAGATGAGCCAACTATAAACCAACGGAGCAGTCTTTTAGGGTGCAATTGTCTTTTAATCTCGGTCCAGAGCAGGTATGTATGCTGCCGTCTGGCCGTTTGATTGGGGTCACGGCTGGATTATGGCAGGGGATGAACAGTAACCTGTGCAGGAGAGGATGTGGAATTTCACTGCCACTTCTGAGACCGTACTGACAGCTGCTGTCTAATAACAGCGAGAGGCTATTTATAACATTCCAGACATCTATGCTGTGTATTGAGGCCTCAAATCTATACAGCCAGTAGGAAAGGGGGTAGGTTGTGGTGCCCTATCGACAAATGAAAAGTTAATATGAAGGACACTCGTGTACAAATGTGAAATTCTACAGTGGACAGACATCTGTGATATCAACAGACTGGACTCTTAAGTTGATGTATATTAACTGTACAGATACTTAGTAGCACACTGTCAGGATGGAAGACGTACTACTGACACATTGGCTAACAAAGGATTGTCTAGACTGGAAGCAGTTATAACAAACTATTTTGGAAGAATTAAGCTGAGTTCTCACAGGGCGTACATGCCGCAGACTCCGGACTAATCTGCTTAATGTACAGTACCAGCATAGTGAGTGAGCTGTCACCACTTTTTATTATTTTATGATTCAGGTTTTCTCCAGTGATAAATTTTACATAGATCTTGCTGATTTCTTTTACGATCCTTTAGATCTGAAATATACTAATGTTAAGGATATCATCTGTTTTATAAAGTTGTCTTTGGGTCTCTTAGTAACTTGTTTTGGTCAGATCTGCCCCCTCCCTATGAATGTCAAGCAGGTCCTGGTGCCCCCCCTTCATTCTCCATCTCAGAGCATATTAGTCATAGCCTGTGTTTGCAGCATCGCTCACTCTGGGCAGCCACATCTGTTATGGGTTATGTTTTTTTTTTCCTCTCTTGAGAAGTTCCCATTTTTAGCTGCTATCTGGCATAGAAAACTTTTTGAGCAGAATCTGGCATCTGGATTTTGAGGATAGGGTCTCTGGCATAGTCACATGATTGAGAAATCACAACAAGAAATTGTAGTATGATCCCAAGAAGATGAAGTACTTAAAATGTGTTAAAGCGGCAATTTTATGCTTATAATTTAGGAAAGCTGAGTGCTGTCAGAGCACTAGTATTGTCTGTAATTGATGTGTCCAAATATAATTTGTATGGTGCCAATACTCCATCTCCTACCATTTTTTAACTTCATAGATTTGCTAGTCAGTATCTTGAGAAAGTTGGGTGGTGACTCATTTGGTGCTTGTCATAGCAATGATTCTGGTAATTCAAGAAACATACAAATTCTAATCTTGTAGCTATTCCTGGGAAAATTGGATGATGGTCAATATTACTGCCACGACAGAACTCAGCTTTCCCAAAATTTTTAGAGAAAAATCAGTATATCTGTGTAACCAGGGCCAGCATCTGGTGTGTTATAGGCCTTTGGGCGACAGCCTCTTTATCTCTTTACATATTATAATGCCCCTCACCATTCTTAGCTCCCCTGACTCTTCACCTCTTCCCTGTTGCTGGTGCCATTGCACACATCACTCATTACAGGTGCCTGTACAGTGTAGGAATGGGCAGTCCAGATAGCTAAAAGCAGTGAGTACTGATGAAATCCATACTTGCTGCTTGCTTCTCGGGATGTTATTGGTGCAAAGAACACTTCCATCTGTATGAGGAAAGCGCTCATTGTGGACTCAGTGGCCCCGAGCACTTACCGGTACCCAGATTTGCTGCGTGTTAGCATCAGTCTTGTATGGGTAAATTCACACAGGTTTTTTGGACCAGATTTTGACATGGGAAGCCGCCTCAGAATCTGGACCAAAAAACGTCTCCCGTGGCTAGCCACGACTGTCGCGACATTCCACAACGGATTAGGCCCAAATGAATGGGTCTAGTCGGGAGGGAGTGTCATGCTATGGAATCCGTGGCAAGATAGGGCTGGTCGCTTCTTTTTTCCGCAAGCGGTTTCTTAACGCTCGCGGAAAAAGGAAGTGAACGGCTTCCATTGAAGTCAATGGGAGGTGGTGTTTTGAGCCAGATTCTGAGGCGGATTCCATGTCAAAATCTGGTCCAAAAAAGCCTGTGTGAACCCAGCCCTATGTAGCCAAAAACTAAGGGCAGGATGTATACCTACATGTCTCCACAGGTCAAGCTTACCATTTAGCATATCTAGGAGGCATCTCCTCTAACAGCTATTGGTATCCATGTTGGTTGTCATCTTTTCCAGAGATGGATACAATTAGAAAAATGGAGTAGAATGTTTATCACCTTTATATAAGAGGTACAGGGTCTTGTATCCGATGCTGTGTACATGTTCTTGTGGGGCTGGGTTGTACTTATTATGTCACGGTCATCTCTGGACTCATATCAGTCAGCACAGCCCAGCGATAACAGACATTTTATTTGTCTATGATGCAAAGTATCTTATTAGATATTGATACTAAAGGCCTAGTGAAGCCGTAAGAGCCAGAATGTCAAATGACATCTGATCTAAAGGAGATTCTGCTTTATCACTGGTAATATTATATAACATCTGCCCATGTGATGTACGCCTTGGTGCCAACCATTGTACTATGTGTGTCAAGCTTCTAAAAGCTTGTGTTGTATGGAGTCTGTGGTTTTAGAGGCTTCACTGTCTTTAGGAACCATCCCTAATGTGACAGAGAAGTGCTATGCACTAGGGCGTCTGTACCTGGTTGTAAGCTCACGGATATCCTGAGCCATAATACTACACCCATAGACCTTTATGGGGACAATCTGTACCCGCATACTACATAAATTACAGCCTTATCCAAACTCAACTGCTGTGCAGTGTAAACAATGGGAGCGGTAATATTTTTCTCTCTGTTTGTATACATAGTTGTCCAGTTGGGGATCCTAATGTATGTTGTACATATATGTTAGTTGCAGGTCCTCCTCTTTCAGAGCTATAGACCGCTGTGTTCTTACTGTTGTGTACATTATAATTTATGAGTCAGAGTGAATCATAGCACCTGAGGGTTACACATCACACTGAATATTGTGTGTCATGGACACATCCTCTCCAGGTGAGCTTCGTATTAAAGGTTCAGTCGCGTGCTCTGTAATTTCTCTTGTCTGGGTTTATCAAGTGTGAGGGAGGGATTTAATGGGACCACAGACGGGTCGGCTCGCTATGATTGTAGGATTATTCTGAACAAATAGTTGAGTTCCTTGAAGAAGCTTTTGTTCTCCACTCTTGTGTCTGAGCCTTTGCCAGCCTGTTAATTATTGATATGTGTTATCATGGGCGGAAGCTTCTACATCCTCGTCTATGATACGTGTCTTAATGTCTGCTGTAGTAACGGAGGGCTGAGCCATAGCTACCTTTGGCCTCCCCATATGTGGCATGTGTTGCATTCCAGGCATTCCTTGCTGTAAGGTGTGCAGAAAATGATTTATTGTCGCCACATGAAAGTGTGTGTGCTATGGCAAGGAAGCCATTTACATGTAGTACATCGGTGAGGTTCATGGATAGGAAAGTTAGTGGTGTTTTACCTGGCAGCTTGTTGGGGACCACTGGGCATTATGTATAAAGACTTACACAACAAGAGGTGGAGAACGTACTACATCACCCCGCCAGTAGTAGTTTGATCAGTTGTTCCTTCCCATGCTCTTTTAATGTTGAATTAGTGGGTGCAAATGCCAAAGAGCTCCCCATATAGCACATTAGATATATAGTCGCCAGACCTTCTCCTCGTTTCAAGAGAAAAATCACAAAAATATCCAGGTAATTTCAGTTTGACAAAATTTCTTAAAAGACTGAACAATACTGGCATAGGACATGGTTTGGGATAAGTAGTCAACGGTAAATTTAACAGTAGCAAGAAGTGTCATCCACTTGCTGCCAAGGAAAATAAGATTATGGGTAAAATGAAAAGGGGCCTACGCATCACCCAAACATAGGAGGGGAGTTATTTTATTTATTTCCAGAGTCAAATACTGTATATGCCATATGATGCAAATTTTAGGATAAAACCAGCTGTGTGCCAGCATTTGCAACTTTTTGCACACTTGCATCTTCATGCCACTTTTCCAAAAAAGTGGGTAGGGCTTAGAAGAAGGAGCATGGCCGTATTTTACGGACTATAAGGCGCACTGGACTATAAGCCGCATTGCCCATGAGCGCCTTATAATCCGTCTCGGTTCATATATAAGGCGCACCGGACTATAAGCCGCAGTCCGGTGCGCATTATATCTTATTGAAAGCGGCGGCAGGCAGACTTTGCCAGCGGCCGCTTAACCCCCCGCGTGCCAGCCGCTTCTATTGGAAGCGCTCGGCAGGCGAGGAGGGGCTCTATCAGCAAAATCATGCTGATAGAGCCCAACCGTAAACGTTAGGTTAAACTACCCCCCGCCCGCCCGCCCGCCCTGCACCGCTGGGTAAGTTTCACGTTCTGTTTCAGGCCGGCGTGACAGCAGGGCTGCCGGACACTTCCTATTCATTTCTATGGTAGCCGACATGCGAGCGCTCCCCATAGAAATGAATGGACTGCTTTTTTCCATTCTATAGGGAGCGCTCGCATGCCTGCTCCCATAGAAATGAATAGGAAGTGTCCGGCAGCCCTGCTGTAACGCCGGCGTGTACGGCTGTGATACACGCCGGCGTTCGGTAGTGTGAATGCACCCTTACGGTGCCTTTTATGTATGTATGGAAGCGGCACGCAGTCTTTGCCGCCGCTTCCATCCATATATAAGCCGCACCGGACTATAAGCCGCACTTACGATTTCTGAGGAAATCGTAGGTTTTTATGTGCGGCTTATAGTCCGGAAAATACGGTATTTACTGTAATTTACACCTCAAAGTGGTATATATAATAGCTCAAATCTACTCCAACCCTAGCTAGTGTAGATTTAAGATTCTGGCTTACAATGTCCAGGAGATGTGCCTAAATTATTAAGAGCCTTGTAATAAATCAGGGGCATCTTTACTAAAGCACAGGGGAGATCAAGACCGGCATAGAAATGCCTGTCCTGGTACATTTTTCTCACCGTTTTATCACTTACAAATTAATAGTCAGATTATACGTGGAATGTTGTGTACAGTTTTTGGTACTAATGCACCAACGGAGCTCGAGTAGGTTCAGAGGCGGGCAACCTGTGTAATACATGGAAGGATGGATGATGAAAGTTAGGGTTATTTACATATATGTCATTTTTAACATTTCTCCAAAAAGTTAGAGGCACCTTTCTCGCTAAGAGCAGTGAGAATGTGGAACTTTATGCTGAGGTTGTGTTGGTGAATTCACTAAAAGAGTGAGATTGGATCCCAGAAATGGGTTGCTGATCAAGGGACTTATATTTGGGGTGTGAAAGAGATTTTCTGTTTTCTTTTAATTTTGCAAATTAATATAGCTGTATGATGAAAACGTATGTGGTCTGCTAGGCCTGTTCGCTGTCATTCTTTGTCTAGGTCTGGTGGATAAAAATTAATCCATGGGCATGTGATTGACACACAGGTGCACAGTGCGTTACAGTCACATCACAGTAATCAGACATATGGCCCGGTTCACATCTGCGTTCAGGCCATTCCATTCCCCTCCCTGCATGAAAAATGCAGCAAGCAGCACTTCTCTCCCCACATTTTTTGTGCAGAAACCGAGCAGAAACCACATGGACCCCATTATAGTCTATGGGGTCCATGGGTTTCCTTGAGGTAACTGCTTTTTTTTATGCAGATTAGGTTTCCGTTTGGGGGGCTCCCCAAGCAGACCCCCTGGACAGAAACCCATGCGCAGATGTAACCCGGGCCTGGTAACGAGCGATGCATCTGTGTGTCCATCATGTGACCATGGACTGTTTTTTTGCCACTAGAAGTAAGTAGAATGAATGACAGCAAGTAGAGAGCTAGAAAAATAAGGAATTGATGCAGAAAGTATACTGGACAATTATACAACTTTTTGTTATACAAATAATAACATTTATTTGATAAACCAGACAATCTCTTTTAAGCTTTACAAACTATGTTACTACGTGGGTATTAATGTACATAGTGGTTTAGAGCCATACAAAGTCTCCATGATAATCCTTGTTACTTTAGATGATCAGATTTTGGCTTAAAATGCAGGTTGTTGCCGGCACTGGATGCCAAGGTGGTGTGTAATGTTTTCTAGATTTACTGCACTGTGATAGTAGATTGAACACCTTGTAAGTCGTCATAGTCTGTTTTATCTCTTCCTGTGGAGATACAGAGAGGTGACTCCCTTTTTATAACCTTACTAAGCGGTTATAAAACCTGAGCACAAAGTGATAGTTTCTTCTTGTAGTGGATCACAGTAGTGGCAGCAGAGAATGGCATTTGTCCCTGCCTAGACCGTAGTATTGATAGGCTGCTGTGTAGGCACCTCTAATGTGTTACATCACTGGAAGAGGGACTGCAGTTGGGATATCGGTCTCTCTCCTAATCCCTGTCTGTATGCTGGAGCAAGGGGGGAGAGTTTCTTGTGGGCCCCCTGTGCCCCACAAGTCTGGACAGCAGGGGACCAGACAGCTGTTTGAACCACAGTCCACCATTTCCTTTCCCTAATAGGGCAAAAAAAAGTTGCATGAAGATCTCCCCTTTCTTGGAATTCAATTAAGTTGCTTTTCTTCATCACAAATAAATCACCTTAATATAATCTATATCCCCAAGTTCAGCTTCTGTAGACAGTGTCCTGCCATATCTCCTATGTCCTGACCTTGATGTCTTGTAGCAAATGTCCTGCTGTGTGAGCAGGTCTAGGTGAGAGGGGCTTCTAATAATGCTAAGCTGGCAAAGCTGTGTGACCACCTGAAAGACTGCTTTTCTGAGTCCAGAAAGGTATAACTTCCTAAGTATACACTTATGTCTTATCAGTGAATCACAAGATGTCTGGTAAAACTAGGTGACCAACCATTCCTATGCCACGTTGGCAGCCATATTAGTGATCACCCAGCTTTCCAAGAACCGATGGTAAGATTTGCTTTATTTCCGTGTTTTAATCCACACAATGTGATTTCTCAAGCAGCTGAGACACTCCATTGTTACTTAATTTCTGCGCTCCAGGGCAGAAATAATCTTCCCACTTAGACGGGATAAACCAGTTTTCTGTTTGGGTAAAGCGGAGTCATTTTTAACATTGTTTTTTTTCTCTTCTTCCGAACAGACTCTTATTATAGTTCATTGTCTTATAACCTGAATAACATGAGTCGGGATGCAGCAAAACACGGATATGTACAACTGGGAGTGGGGGGTGGAGGTACATATCGTGGCACAGCCCGCTAGTGATGTGATCCGTCTTGTATAATGAAGTGTTCTCAGCTTATCTGTACTACAAATATATACATAGCTGCACTTATTGGATATATGCATTGTTCTGTACACATTCTTTCATGGGGTCTGCGGTTTTATTTGTCAGGTCATTCATGCATTTGTGGGATTTTTTTTGATAATTAAAATGTTACTTCTCATCCCGTATCTTAAAGGGCGTCTCCAACTATTGTAAATTTCCATTTGAAGTGCAATAAGCATCCATATAGACAAAGCATTACAGGAGATTAATAAACTGCTCCTAAATTCAGGTTGGGATTTTAACATCTATCCTAAGCATGTTCTCTGTGGGATCTCCTGGATTCCTCCCTGTGTGGGGGAAGTGGAGTGATACTGTTCTAGCGCTGTAAGTTTAGTTTATTCTGTATTTTTTTTTCTATTGATCATTTTGCCCTGCTACAGAAACAGCATCAGTAGTCAGGAAATGAAGAGGAATAATCATATCTATCATTATTCAGGCCTGGTTGTTCCATACAGATACATTACACCACCTCATAGTCTTCTGTGGCTTGTTGTGCTATTTTTGTCCCATGGCTTGGAGGATCTGAGAATAGCTGCGGTCTCCGCCCTCATCGCTGCCGCTGTGTTTGATATTTTATGTGTTCACCATCTGAAAGTTCTCAAATGATGATATTTTCTATGAGGAAAAACCTTGGGAAAACTGCTGCACGTTGGAGAAGAAACTATCCTTAGACGGGGGCGGCCTATTCGTTCTGTAGTATAGAATTTCTTTAAGAAAACCCAGTGCTGTATCAGCAGGAAAATGTAGAGATTCTTAGGGCAGAACTGTGTATACCTGATACTTTGTGCTCATGTGACTGTGGATTATTGAACGTTCTGGAGTATCAGATGGCCTTCTGCAGAAATATCTATGGCATAAATACCAATCAACACCTAGTAAATACCATGTACAAGACAATGAGCATATGCTGGGGGGTTTACTGTGGAGTTCACCTTGTAACATATGCAGATTTACTGCAAATTCAGTGTCAGAAAATACCTCTCTTATCTAGCCTTGGCCTTGCGTCATGACAAATCCACCATACACTTTTTAGAAAACTCAAAACAGACATCCGAAGCTGAAGACCTAGATCCACATGCAGATTAGCCAAATGATTATAATCCCTGGTGTTTTCTGCATGGAATCCATGGCAATAATGAACAAGTTTGGATTATAAAATCCATATCTGCTTTCATTATTCCACACAGATGTTTTCCGGGACATATGATAGGCGTATAAGATACTGTACTGTCAGTGGAATCTGTCAGGATTTAGTTGTCTATATTGTGACAGATCCGGAACATGTAAACATGGCCATACAGTCCTGCCTTACAGATGGTACTCTCTGGGTGATCACACATGTGGCTGCTCCAGCTGCACATTTGTTGGTTATAGCCTGGTATTTATTTATTGGCCATATCGCATGACAATTAACCACTACCAACTGTATGAAGTGATAATGCCAGGGGCTCGGACCATTGTGCATCTAAAGTCTCTGTAAGTGTCTTCCCCCTTACAAGGCCTATTAACCGCTTGCTCAATTTGTATTTTGGTCAATAGATTTATAGCCCTACATAAAGTGGTTCATATATATATATATATATATATATATATATATATATATATATATATATATATATGTGTGTGTATGTATATATATAATATTATTTTTATTTTTATTTTTTTACCAAATTTCTGGAGATTTATGGGTGCAGCAAAATGCCAAACCAAAAAAACAAAGCCATTCTGTCTTGTTTGGCTGGTATGTGCCCGGTTGAATATCTGTGCCATAAGTTTCAGTACCGATATCACAGTACTGTCAGGGGTGCCGGTCTTAGGCTGGGCTCAGACGGAGTTTTTGGACCGGATTCTGAGGCAGATGTGCACTGCATACAATGCATCGGCATTCAGTCACAGCATTCCGCTCCGAATTAGGCCCAAATCAATGGGCTTAGTCCGAAGGGAGTGTCGCGAGGTGGACATACGCGGCTGAATCGGCTGTGGAATCCGCCTGAAGAAAGGGAATGTCACTTCTTTTCTCCGCTCGTGGGACAAACCGCTCATGGGAAAAGGAACCCATTGATTTCAATGGGAGGCTGTTTTTTGAGCTGGATTTTGACGTGAATTCCACGTCAAAATAAAGACCAAAAACCCCCGTATGATCTTCCCCTTACAGCTCAGCATCATCACGGACTGCTGAGGAACACACTCCTGATGGTACACTTCTACAGTTGTGTATTGTCATGGGGCCATTTCTCAGGGCTCGTTCACACCTGCGTTCGGGTCTCCGTAGTTCAGGTTTCCGTTTCCTGCCTAAAACAGAGGCAGGAGACGGAAACCTGCAGGAGTCTCTCTCACCCATTCATTTGAATGGGTGAGAGAGATGTCCGGCCGTGAGCGGCGGTGAGCGTTTTAGGCTCTCCGCCGCGAAACCGGGTTTTATAATCCGGACACAGAGTCGGACATGCAGTACTCTGTGTCCGGATAAAAAAATCCGGTTTCGCGGCGGAGAGCCTAAAACGCTCACCGCCGCTCACGGCAGGACCCGGTCTGAGCTTTCCGACTTCTGGCATGCAGAAGACGGAAAGCTCAGAACGGACAGGAGAACGCAGGTGTGAACCTAGCGTCACTGCAAAATAGTTAAACTGAACTGTAAGGCTGACCCCTTTGACAGTGCAGTGATATCGATACTGAAACTAATGGTACTGATATCTCTGCAAATGGGCAGATAACCGCAAAGTTGACAGTGAGATGAATTTGGCACACTGCCATCTTTCCTGCGGTATATAACACAGGAGATGTTAGAGGACATGAAATGACACAGTTAGGGTAGGTTCACATGGAGGAATTTGTAGTGGATTTGGAGGCGGATTATGTCTCCCATTGTGTAGTTAGTGATCACAGCAGGACGCTGAAAAAATAAGCTTACAACTCCGCTGATTACGCCCATTTCTCAAGGCCTAATCAGCAGTGGAAAGCGGCTACTGAATGCCATTGCCCTGCATCGGCATATTATCGCAGATAGACCGCGGCTGGTAAACCTTTCCTTACATGGACTGTATTTCCCAGCTTGAGCATGGCTGTGTGAATACACCTTTAGGCTAAGACCACACAGAATGGGTCCAGTCACACAGACAGTTAAAAGAATGGTCTTGTGAAGAGATATACATATTAATAATAGGATAGGACTGTATGCTGGACATTAAACCCCCCCTGCTTACAAGCTCTGATAAAACTGCAGCACTCGGTAATAATTGACATTCTGTGTTTTTAAAACCAGCAGTGCAAGAAACTTTTCATAGCAAGTTTTTCTCTGCAGTATATAGGAGATGTTGGGTTTTTTTTTTTAAGGGGAGTTTACCTTAACTTACCTGATCTGGCAGACTCTTTATGAGGGAGCCAGAGATTTTGGTTTGGTTCTGAAGCTCGGCGTCATGTGATCAGAACCAGTGTTACAGACGCTCTGCCCCCTCCCCTTATCTCACTTATCTCACTGGTAAATACTGTAGGTTTGGGTGCTGGTTTCCATGACTCAGTGGTTGGAACAAGACCAGAGCCCCGGGTCCATCATCAAAAGTCAATTGTGTCAAGAAAGTTTCTCTAAACTCCCCGGACAACCCCTTTAAATGCCATGCGCTACACTGTTACTGCACGCTGCAGTGGGTTAGCTGCTGTCACATTTGCCCCTGGGTGTATTTACTCACAGTCAGGGTGAAGACACACACTGAGGTTTTGCTGATATTGTTTGTGAAGTCAGAACCAGGAGTAGTTCACAAAAGGGTGAGAATCTATAAGGGACAGATGGTACTTCTGCTTTTTCCATCTGTTCCTGAAGTGAATGTAGCTGTAGTCAGGTGTGGTGATGTTACCAGAAGAACTTAGCCATGTCTTTCCAATCAGGCCAGAACACAGCTCAGATTTTCCATGTTATTGGCCACGATTTACATGTTACATTATCCCTCACTGTCCTAAAAATGCATAATGACCCAGAGTTTGGGGAAAGAATCAAGAAACTGGACTGTTCCTTCTCACTATATGTTTTTCTATTTTTTGCCTCACTGCATATGTGCAAGCCGTAGGGCAGCCATTTTGTGACTAGCGCAGTACAAGAACCCATAAGATCATCCCTGCTCTGGAAAAGATGAAAGCTGCAATCTGACTTTGTTCGTATGATCAATGCTCAATGTTCTCTTACGCTACATATACACAACTAATATATATATATATATATATATATATATATATATATATATATATATATATATATATATATACTGGGTCCAAGGTTGTATGGCACATGGATGATATGTGTGTTGCCTGTGCCTCTTGTGGAGCCATTAATATCCTTCACTGAGTCCAGGCCGCAAAATGGACGGATATAAGAGTTTTTTTTTCCCTGGGCTCACACGAGTCTGTGATAATACCCGGGTGGGTTTATCGGGGCATTATATATTTGGCTGTGACAACTCATGCACATGGTTTTTTTATGGAGCCTTAGAACACGTATTGTCTCTGAGGCCTAGTGAGTGTAACTACATGGTGAATTGTATTTTGTTGGCATTAGGTCGTGGTTTTTTTGGGGTTTTTTTTGCCACCATTGTGCATTCATGTAGTTAACAGTTTGCCACTGTTTTGTGTTACACATTTGTAACACATTGTTACAAATATTACACGAGTAATGCACATGACTAGGTTATTGCAGATATTGTCATCCAGCCCGTCCAAGGATCAAGAACAGCAAACACGCTTAGGTATGTTACAGTACTAGCATACCATTACCAGGCAAATGTGTCATCCATGAGGGGAATGGTGACAAGCATGCATATTGGTTGTCACCCAAGCTTTGCCAGGTGCCGATATAACAGCTGAATAGATGTTTCAGGCATAACCTGAGCTATGATTTCATTCGATCATTCCGGTGAATACAGCACCTCCTGTGCTGTGTACAGACATATGTGATGTGTTCACATTTTCTTGCAACTCTTATAGGGCCATTGTTGGCTGACTAAAGTGTATAATGAAAAGTTCTGCATCAGAATATATTGGAACAAGCCTCTGTTTGCTGTTGGTGAATGAAAAGATTCCTGTTTATCTACTCAACCAGAAAACTCCTCTACACAGACCACAACCTGTAACTGTCCAGCTGTTGCAAAACTAAGGCTGTTTGAGCATGCTGGGAGTTGTAGTTTCACAACAGTTGAACCATTAGGGGGTTAAGTTTCCCTTTCGTGTAATACACCAGAATGAAACAGGTTAAAATAAAGTTAGCGCCGCCTGTCAGCTGCTTTTCCAATCAGATTTTTATCCCCCTCCCCATTTCATGTAAAGATTTCTTTCTTAATCTGTAAGGAATGACAGATCATCTCAAAATGAACCCGTGACGTTCCCTAGTCTACACGGCCTTCCCCCTAATCCGTTCCATCTCTGGACATGGATCTATGCCCTGCAGCTCTTTAGCGCCATAAAACAATTATTGGTATTTGTTCAGCTTGAGCAGTTTTCTTCAGTTTTCTGATGCTTGGCCAATGTGCGGAGTGATGAAAAGATACACAGTGAAATCTCACAGACCAGTGAAAATGTGCAAGAAATAATCATGTATCAAATAATGTGCCTTCCAGCAACACTCTCCCTGAATAGAACCGCCATACGTGTTACTGCCACCATTACTGCCAGAAGTAGTATTACAGCGCAATCGTTATCATATACTTGAAGTCCCGGAAGAAAGCCATGTTAGTGACCAGTTGTAGATTATGCTAGACTAGCATCTGCCCGCGACTTCGTCTGCGAGTTGGCGGTGGCACTGAGGCGCATAGAGTTGGTGTATTGGTGGTGGAGATAATCCGCCGTGCGCCAAGGCGGATCCCTTTCGGCCCTGGGGTGGTGTTCTTTCTCTCCCTGTGCATCTTCCTTGGCCCCCGTTTCCCCGCCCTCTCACCTCCCGCCGCTGCCCCATCTTATGGCGCCCCTTGCACCCGCCTGGGGACCCCCTCTTCCCCTGCGGTTGCACCTCTGCTCCCGCGGCAACCCTTCTTCTGTGCTCTTCCTGCCTCGCGTGGCCAGGGCCGCCCCCCCCCCCCCACCTTGTACTCCCCAAACTGTGTCCTGCACACTATTCTCCCGTGTGCTACTGAGGGTGCCAAATGCCTTGCCCACAAGCCCTTACATGGTCGGCCCACTGTACCCTACAGTCCCCCTGGGTTCCCCAGGGCCCTACACACCTTGCCCGCGGCACGATGGTTGGCTCACTCTACCCGCATCCTACAGTTTGCTGGTGTGCTTACTCAACTGGCAGAGCCGATGGGCGTGTTGCCCCTCACAGAGTGCCGCAGCGTGGCCGTGTCTCTTCTTGAGGCAGGTTGCGAACTCGTCGCCACCATTGATAGAGTCGACAGGCTCCACAAAGAAGGCGGCATGGCTGCGGCGCTCCGGAGCCGCAAGTAGCCACCATGTTAGCCGGGTCGCACGGTGGAGACCAGCCTGCCCACAGACTGCCTTGGATGTATCGGGCCGCGCAGCTTCTCCACCGGACCGCCCACAGCCTGCCGCGCACCAATGGGAGCGCCGCTGAAAGACCTGTGATGACGTCATCGCAGGTCCTGCAGCAGAGCCGGAGTATCGTTTCACCGGTCGCGGCGGGGCTGTTGGGGGAGTGCGGGTCTCGTGAAGTGGCCTATGTTTCCTTCCAGCTAAATATCTAGGTATGTGCACAATCTGAGCCAAATCCGTTCAGGCGTTTGTCTGTGATAGTGGAACAAACATCCAAACATGTTTATAATATTAGTAGGATTATGAAGGTCGCCATGTTCATAGATGCTCTCGACTTCCCTAGAGCTCAAGACCAGCCATCCCATATGACAGTACCTTAGCAGCCTTTGCTTAATGCCTAAGAGGTGACGCCTCCTGAAATGGTCACTTTGTTTTGTAGATGTTTGGCTCCTATTTTTTCACCATGTTAAGTGATTACGTAATGGAACAAAATTCCTTATAAACATCACTTCACTGACATGTGGACTGCGCCAGCAGTGCCTCAGGATCTGGCAGTACGGACAGCGAAAGTGACTGTGGAAATGTTGTTGTATGGCTTGTTTTATCCCCTTCGCTGCCAGATCCTTCTTTTTTTCTATTTGTTTTAGACAAATATTGACAGTTTAACATTTTATTACAATATGGTCACTCCTGTCACTGATTTTTTTTTTTTTTTTCCATGTACTCTGTCATGAATGAGTACTTTTGTCATGGCCAAGTGTACATCTTGAGTCTACTGAGGAATCCATGAAAATGTCACATGGATCGTTTGAATAGATCCATTATTTTCTATAGGGACCATGGACCCTGCAAATAAATCCATTATTTTCCATAGGGACTGTGGGCTATATGAATAGATCCATTATTTTCTATGGGGTTGTGTGCTGGCTGTGGAACCCTGTTGTGTGAATAATCCCAGCGTCATTGCTAAACAAAGGCCTCTTGGAAGGTCGGGCATGAGGCTAAAGGGAGCAGCCATTATTGGGTTATTTCACTGGAATCCTGTCTTAAGACAGGCTTGCACATTCCAGTGAGCGCCCTCTATTGGTTTGCAACAATGAGGCAGCAACTGTCTTCCTAATTACATCATGGAAGGCGGATTTGCATATTCTTCCCATAGTTCCTTGCAAAGTGGAGTGCTAAAGGCTTAACAAGTCTCCACACACCTATATGGTGGTCTCTCCCTAAGGAGTGACAATATCCCCCGAACCCTATATGGACTTGGTAAGAAGAATGAACATGGGCAACCCTGCATTAGTTTATTTTTTCTTTACTGATTGAGCAAACATTTGCCTAGATTATCTTACCAGAAGAAAAAATCCCAGTCACAAACATTAGAGGTAAAATTTAATAATTTTGTAATTTTTGGTTTTTGGTGCGGTATGCCAGTCTTGTGGTAGTACTTGGCTTTTGTATTTGGGGTAAATTGTGAACTGTTGTCAGAAGATCAGGTGGTGAACCATGAAACTACTCTAGATACACACGCATGGAAACTTGGTTGCCCAAATTGTTGTTTTTGGTCAAAATGGCAAAGGTTTAGGTGTGGACTGTCCTATTAGTTCAAGCTTTTCAGCTAAAGCCCAGTCCGTGCTCCTCAGATTTTCTTGTCAAGCAATGTCTTATATGTTGTTGTAGGAACATGATCGTGATACAAGAGGTTTACAAATGCTTTTGATGGGGGTAGACTCCCTTTACTAAAGTAGAGATTTTCGGCTAACATTAGCTTTAATCAGAAAACTGACCTACGCTTTAGCCGTCTTAAGAGTTTTGCAATAAAAAATATTCATAATAATAAAGTCTCTTAAAATGAAAATCGTTTCCAGACCCCTGTTATCTCCTCACTGTTTAATATTGAGGAGCAATGCAGTCTCATTGAATCCTATGGCAGGTTGCTCAAAAAACTGATAGTTCCCCTTATTTTTCTGTAATCCGCTATGGCTTGGATGGTTACCATGGCAACTATTTCTAACGATGATTGGTACAACCATAATAGATGACTAGTGGAAATTTTTCATGGTAGTCGTCTATCCTCTGGAGTGGACGTGTATCCAAGGATGTTCTCCTTTCACCCTTCTCCCCAATTCCCTTGTTCACAAGATTGTAGGAGCCATATCGGGACTTTCTTCTTCCCTAATTGATCTTCTGTACCATGTTGTTGCAGTAGATCTCAACACACCATCCTTATGACTTTCACTATCTGGACAAATTTGTACCTTTGCATTTATCTTTTCCTGTTACAACAGTTTGTCTTATTACCTACGTCCATTACCCTACTGAGCGTTGGCTTCCTTGCTACCTTGTACAATCACCTACTATCTGTTCTTTTCTATAAAGTTTGATGTTGATAGAATATTATATGTGGGGAAAATCTGTAAAAAAAACCAAAAAAACCACTGTATATACTCGAGTATAAGCCGACCTGAATATAAGCCGGACCCCTAATTTTACCACAAAAAAAATGGGAAAACTTATTGACTCGAGTATAAGCCGAGGGGGGGAAATGCAGCAGCTACTGGAAAATTTCAAAAATTAAAATGGTCGGAGTTTTTGGGTGCAGTATTTGCTAGGGAAGGGGAGGGGGTGTTTTGGTTGTCTGTCTACCCCTTCCCTGAGCTTGAGGACTGTTTTTATTTCCCCCACTTGGAACTCAGCCTGGCTGAATATAGGGTATCTGCAGTGCTCCTATTAACCCCTTCCCAACGGAACAGGAGCACTGCAGATACCCTGTATTCAGTAGACCGGGCACTTTCAGACACAGAGATACCTAATGTCTATGTGTTTCATAGTAATTTTCTACTTTTATATGTATTTTAGGGAAAGGAGGGATTTAGAACTTTTATTTATTGTATTTTTTTAATTTTTTTTAAAGCTTTTTTTTTTTTTTTCACAATTTTATCGGAGATTCTATACATTACTATTGCGGCTGGTCATAGACCCCCCTTCCCCCTCAAAAAAAATAAAATAAATAAATATATATATATATTTTTTTTTTTGCTTGACTCTGCTTATACTCGAGTATATACGGTAAATAACAAACCAGTATTTAACAAAAAAATAAACAAAGATCATGGAACAGAGAATTAACCCAAAGTGTGTGCAATGGCTGACTAACCATCGTCTTCTCTGCGACTAATGTTCGTACCTTGTGACTGTACGCCCAACGTTCACATGGGGTTAATTAGCAAGTTAATGAGGAGTGGATGAGACCTGCTAGTGCAGGGGTTATAGATGGACTGTGGCAAGGTGACTTTTCCTGCAGGAGGTGGTGGTGGTGCTTGTCACTATGCAGGTATAACCTCCTCTCCCCTTTTTTCCTTTTAGCTGGAAGATTGCACACTGCAGTTATCTACGAACGGGAACTACCTGGACATAGAGCTCTCCCTGGCTGAACAGCGGGACTATCTGGAAGCCTTCTTTGAAGACATAAGGTACAGGCAGCATTTTACTTGCTTTCAGTGTTGGAGTCACTGTGTCTTGGATCCCAGTTTAGACTCTGACCTCACAGTGATCACAATAAATAGCTTCTAACAGATATGTGACCTAGCGGGAACTTGTGTGTTCACCACCCCATGCCTGTCATCTTGGTATCGTCATGTGTTTATCAGGTTGTTGCACATGTCATACGACAATATGAGATTTTGCTGCAGTTTTTGTTTTTCTTAGTCATACAAATCTGCTGTTGAAAATAATGCAAAGGCAAATTTGCACGCCAACTTCAACTGTGAAAATTGGTCTGTGTGTTTGCCGGATTTACCAACCTGAACATAATGCTGCGAGAGGGGCTCCTAGCAGTATAGTTATCGATTACCCATATATTCCAGATGGAATTACAGATAAATACTGATACTTTAATCATTTTCATATTCACTACTGGTTTTAGCTTGAAAAACTGCATCAAAATCTGCAGGAATGAATTCAGCCTATAGGTGGTGCGCTGTGGATGCTTCCATGGTAGAATGATAAGGGACTCAAATTATAAAGTGCTGATGGATTAAATGCACACTGTGCATTGTAATGTTCTCTAAGTTTCGGGCCTGTCTGCAGTTGGTAATGTTTTCCTGTTGAAACAGGAAGCTCTGTGATCGCTACACTGGCTGCTTGTAGGAAGGGACCCTTATAGATAAAGTTCAGTTTCAATTTTTGCTTTTGTTGAAATATCAGCAGTGACATAAATGGTTACCAGGAGATCTAAGCCTCTTTCTGCTCTGTTGGTCTGAAATTTCTTCAGCTTTCTAATGTACTGTGTGTTTTTGAATTTTTGATATCTGCCTGCTGTCAGTAGATAAGAATGGTTTTATTTTAGTTTCAGGGACTAAAAACCAATCCGCTCAGTAGAGAGATTTACGCTGCAGCTGTATTTAGCTACTTTAGATATTGCATTACAGCCTGTATTATCTTCCAGAGCAGCAGTCCTAATTCTGCAAGCTTCAGAGCTGTAATCCTCCAACATAGTTCTTTTATCAGTGTATGTGCATTCTGGGAAGCGTGGTCTTTACACCAACTAATTGGGGGTGGAATATCTGTTATAAGCTTGTTGACTTTTCCATGAAGAATCCGCCTAAAGTCTAATACAGGCTGTAAATGTTTAGGTAGAAGTTCTATAAGTCTGGAAATAATGACCTCTGTAGCCTGGGAAGCTCACTTTATTTTTGGATTATTCCTACAGCTACATGGGGCTTTTTCAGGAATGGCTACTATACGTTATTTAGGATTTGTTACTTTGTATTTTTCTATTACATTTTGTCTCTTTAAATGTATGTATCGAGGTGAAAAGTTTTCACAATACCTCTGGGATCTCCCTGTCTTGGCTGACCTTTTACATCAGCAATCCCCTGGTATGTGTTATAGACCTGTTTGTTGGTACGGGAATGCAAGCAAAGTGGTTGCCTGGCATCTTTGGCACAGATTTTCTGTAAGCCCTATCCTTTCAGCCTGCAGATTGTTGTTTTGTTGCTGTGGCTTTTATTCATCTGGGCTTTTAATAATTATTCCCATCGTAAACATTGACACGCAGGAAGGATACTGCTGAGACTTTGTAAGTCACTTCTCTTTTCCTTTAAGTGCCAGAATCCTTCACCTTCTAGTAAATGTTTTATCTTGTCATTTAAAGGACACCTGCACGCAGCACATTACTCCTGTGGGTCACTTTCTATTGTCCTTCCTTAGCTGTGAATACAAAGTTAATAAATAAACTTATATTAGTGATTGGTTATTGTGATCAGACCAACAGAACTAGATACATGTTTGTGGGATCACTCTGGGCAAAACTAATCCCCTGTTTCATCCCTAAGGGGGCAGAACATGACACAGTAAGTTCAGAGTACAAATGCTCTCTCCCCTTGAGCTCTGCACTGGGCAGAATCCAGTGTGTCTGTTCCTTTAAGTTTATCTGATGTTTCTCATATGTGTTTTATTTCTGCCACTCTTATCTCTTTCCTTTATTTCTGTCTGTCTCATATGTCTTTACTACCTCCCTCTGTGCAATAATTCATCTGCCATGCTGGATTCTTTTAGCTAATACTTTGTATACTTTAACTATGTGATTGGCAAATTTTGGCCTGTAGGACATCATAGAAAATGAAAATATGGCAATAATTTAATTGCAGAAAGTTGGTTGTCACCATCAAATGGTTCCTTCTACTGACATTACTAAATCTATGGAGCAGCTGATGCCGGGCATTACCTGTGTTGCTATGCCCTAGTTGCAGTTGAGGAGGGTCCTGACATGACACAAAGAAACTTTGACAATTTTATAATAAATTTCCAACAAAATGCACTTTTCTGGTTGCGGTTGAATTTTCCTTTAAAGGTATATTCCCACCGTGTGGTTAAAATAGCATTATATCTATTTGCCACAGCTTTCCGTATATTTGTGGTTTCTAGAGTAGGACTGCATGGGCAGTACAATAGTGGCATGTGGCCAGAGTGACCTTTATAAGGATTGATAATGGCTGAATGATTATGTTGGGAAATGGCTAATTCAAACACAAAACCACATGTCTGATGATAATGGCATCGTAATTGTGGCGGTGAGTCACTTGTTTCCTGACAAAGTCATTGGGCCCCAATCGGTTTAGTTTCAAGGCTCCATCAGTATTTGGACCCTTGGTTGTAACACAAGGATTTCAAGTATCTCACCTGTAAAAACTGTAATGGTATTGAACAAGACAGCAGAGCTACATGTGGTATTTGCCCAGATTTGGACTTGCTATAGATTTAATCACACTCCATTGTGTGAATACAATTTAAGGGCCATTTTATATTTTGTGCCAATTCCAAATAGGTATTTTCAGAATGAAGTGTAACAAGCACCCAGGAAGGGATTCACTATTACCTATTCATACATTCAACAAACATTGTAGGGAGGGTTCCTATGTGCTGTATTATATTGGTTGGGGTAACTCTGTGTCTAACCCCTCCCTGCTGTCTGATATTACAGGAAGAAAGTGCTACAGTGAATAGATCTGCAGGAGAGGAGAGCTGACAGAGTTTGTGGTTTAGGCTGCTAGAAATACCACATGTAGGATGGAACTGGTGCTGGGGAAAAGGGTGGGGGGTAATTGCAGAGCCTGGAGGATGTGGGTGCTGTGATTTAGTCCATGCAGGGACGTGGTTCAGCACTGTTGTTCCCCTTGAAGTTTTACATATGTATGTCATCCCTTCCACCGCAGATGTTAAGTAACAAATCCTCAGAGGCCGCAGCCTGGCTGTCTGTGTTAAACATAGGAGCCTTCCTTGTTCAGTGGCTTTCTTTAATTCTTTACACTACAGCATGGGTTAAAATGCCATCTTGGCTAGTAATATTAATAACCCTTTATATTGGTTCACCTATTGCGCATGTTGGATGAATTACTGTGTATGACTGTGTCAACAAAACCACTGATCAGTTGACATTTTGGTCTATATATATATATATATATATATATATATATATATATATATATATATATATATATATAGAACAGTCCATTGATATTAATGTGACCACTTTTGACGTCAACATTAAATAACCAATCGCAGAAGGCACGTGTAATCAGCCATCTGGGTGCACTCATCATTGTGGAAGGCACGATGGATCAACACAAGTATGCATCTATCCTTGCGGACCATGTTTGCCCCTACATGCGAATTTTTTTTCCTCAGGATGATGGCATCTGCCAGCAGGACAATGCAATGTGACATAAAGCTCGCAGTGTACGGGCGTGGTTCGAGGAGCACCAGGATGAGTTTAACAAATTCCCTTTGCCAACAAATTCCCCAGACTTGAACCCAATTGAGAATCTGTGGGACCACCTCAATCGGGTTGTTCGTGCCGTGGATGCTCAACCGCATAACCTAGCGCAGCTGTCCACGGTACTGGAGTTGGCATGGCTCAACATCCCAGTGAACATCATCACAACATCTCCTCTCTTCCTGCACGTCTCGCAGCGGTCTGCTCTGCGAAAGGTGGTTATTCCGGATTTTGACAGGTGGTCACATTAATGTGACTGGAGTGTGTGTGTGTGTGTATATGTGTATGTGTGTGTGTGTGTGTGTGTGTGTGTGTGTGTGTGTGTGTGTGTATATATATATATATATATATATATATATATATATATATATATTATAATATAATATTCTTGTATCCACAGTCCTACTGCAAAATTCAACCGTGGCTGCCTCCCCCCTCCCCTTCCCAGTAATTGATGGGGTGTTATCATTTGGCTAGAAGGATACTTTTCTGTTAAATTTCACCCAGTGAAAGGTTCATTGTGGTTGCAATGTGTTGCAAAGTTAGAATCCCTCCAGTGTTATTTACAGCAGGTAGCTACTGCTATAGCGCCCCACTCTGGACATCATGTTCAGTGGGTGTTGCAGCGTATTTTACATTGATAATAGTGACTTACACATTCTCAATATTAGGCCCTCTTCACCATATAAATGTCTTAATTTTTAGAGGTTTGAAGGAGTACTTAAGCTGTAAAAAAAAAAAAACACCCTTCCTGGGAACTTGAAATGTGCGACAATGAGCTTGTCCCACAGGAAGTTCAGGCTTTGTGATGGAGTGTGACTTGTGGGAGAGCAGTCTGTTTTGATAAGAGCTCAGTCTCTTCAGGACGGGGAATAGTAGAAGCTGATCCTTACTGGCAGGATGACACAGGGAAGATGGTGAGTCCTACTTGTCTTATATCATTGCAGCCGTCCCATCGCCTGGACATAACTGGACGACTGATATAGTCTAGAAAGATGACATATACTCTTCTGGTTTGGGTGGGTCTGATGAGCCAGTTACGTGCATGTAGTGGGGATGATTGACAAGTGGGTGGAGCCTACTTTTTAAGGAGCCTTCAGTAATTGAAGCTTAATTATTTTACAATTTTTATGATTCTATACTTGGTTTCTTGATCCTTTACCATTTTCAAGATCTTTGAAAGAAAATATTTTTCTATAGGTTGTCTATCCTTATAGATGTAACACTTCTCACAGCTATAGGTTTATTACAGTATATATAGTCTTAACATTTCTTTGTCAATTAATCACATAACCCGTATAAGATGTATTGCCTATCCTGATAGTTTGCTACAATGTGTCAGTGCAGGTAGAATGTATCGGGTTGGAGTCTGGTCTGTTACGTTTTATGGAGGAGTTATTAATTTGCATTCTGTATCTACAAGTGAATAAAAGTGTTTTCATTACCTAATGCCTGATTATATAATAACATTTCAGATCTATACATTATACAAAGTGTAGGCTTTATACGATCCCATAATTAACCAGAGAAGGATGTACAGTCTAATGTGGGCAATAGACCTTTATCCTAATAATGGTTTCTACCCCCCCAGGAGTATATAAGACTCTGGTGTGCAAGCTCTGTCCTTGTCCATCACTGTGAGATACATTGACACATTGCTTCACATATGCTTTGGGCCTCAATTATTTTGAGCACTGTCAATGCTTGACTAATGTATATATAGCAAGTGATGGCCAGAAATAGGGCGGCTCTCCAGTAGTCACTGACCTCTGCCAGCTTGTACTTTTTATTGCTGCATGTGCTTATTCTTCTCACTTGGTCATATGTTGTGTGTGAACCTGGTGTTACCAGAACTGCCAGCCTCTTCTTATAGGAAGTCTGTTGGGTCTAAAATGCTATCCAAACCAATAACCGTGCAGGAGCAGAAACATATCTCTTAATCTTTTAGGCTTGTGCAAATTGGACAAGTTTGTTGGGGGCGCGGCTGGATTTACCAGATTTGTCTACAAACACTTGTGGCGTAGGCAAAGAGTAAAAACATCAATCCTAGCTAAACAGATGGCATTGGACAGTTATATGTGAGAGAGCTGGAGCACTTGTTAACCACGTTTGCATATGAATGAAAAGATTGTTGTATATACATGACTTTATTTTCGGGCCACAAAAGTATGTTTCTGCTTCTATTAAAGGTCCCTACTTGGCACGATTAATAGTTTGGGAGGCATTTTCGATTTGATATACTCCCTTTATTGGAGACCACTGCTGATAAGCTTTGTGAAGGAGCCCCTGGGCTTGTGCGAGCATCGCAACCTCTTCACTGTTTACATGACATTCATTCTGATACGTCATGGCCATGTGATGTAATGACAACCTCATCTTGACTGGAGAAGTGATTTCAGGCGTTTTAAATTGCCCTTCCTCAGGTGTAATAGGTCGCCACAGCTGGGTCAGGTGGAGGACTATTATACATGAGGAAGGGCGATTTTTAACACCTGAAATGTGGTGTTTTCAAGTTTTTTCAGTTAATAATACCGTTAACTCAACTTTCATGGTGGGAGCGCAGTTCCTTAAAACCTGACTCACGAACAAATCTGTGTGCTGGTCCTTTTGTTCATCCAATATAAACAGATGGAAGAGGTCACAGTACTTCACACAACTGATCAGTGGGAGTACTTGGTTTTGGACATCCACTGATGTCTTATTGATGACCTATTCTGAGGGTAGGTCCTCCAGTAACAATGGAATGGACAACCCCTTTTAAAGATATTCTCTGGGTGTTTGTGAATAGATCTTAAAAAAACAGAAAATGTGAAATGTTCCCTCTTTATGAAGAACAGACTTGATCTGCCCATGTGTTTGAAGTTTATCACTAGAATGGGTCATTCTGGGAAAAGCAATTATCTTGCGGTGATCATGGTTACATCTTGCTTTATAGCCTATTATATTGGACAGCTGCATTACGGTTGTTTATGTCTCCCAGCATCCTCTGCTTGTTCAGCAGTGTCTAAACAGATTTTATTGGTAATTACGGTAGTTTTTACCAAAGGTACAGTTTTACTGGCGCAGAACACAGTACAGGAGAGAGCATTGTGTAATAGAAGTTCATTGCTTTCAACGAATACAGCAGTATTGCAAATGCAGCTCTGGAGTGTAATGCAGACTGTAACTCCGAATCAAAACCGAACAAGAAATGTAAAATTATAGTTGTCACAATACAGGAGGTATGACAATTTCTCTATGCCAAAATGATGATACTTGTGGCACTTTTGCAGCCATTGCTTTACCCATTGACTTCAATGGGAAGTTGCTTGTGGGTGTTGCACTGGTCCATGTGCACATATAACATGGTGTACTACTATGCTATATTATTTTGAGGTACATGATGGGGTCACTTATGATTCACATGGACATTGATGACATCATAGTAATAAGTAAAAGTGATATTTTACACATTAACCCTAATGTTCCTCAGTGCTGGTTTGGCTACAAAATAAACTTCTGAAATGATCTTCTGAGTTTTAACTCTAAGTGCCCTGCTCTAGTGCCTTTTATCTCGGGCCTAGTCAGACACTGTAAGCGACAGTGGCAGTGGGGCCATTTTCTAAGGCTCCGTATTGAAATTTTTTCTACTTTAAAGTATCAAAATGGCATCAAAAATTTAAAGCGTCGTGAAACCCGATGTAATATATGTACACAAGTCCTAAAGCAAGTGCAGCTCTGGACTATAATACAGGATATAACTGTGGAACAGTGCAGAATATATGTACACAGTGACTCCATTGGCAGATTAGGGAGTCTAGTTTTGGACTATTAAACAGATACATTGGACATGCACTCTTTCATCTATATGACTGCTTTTATAGACTGATATCGGACAGTGCCACTTTGTGTTTGCTGCACCTGTTAATAGGCAGGACATTTTTCCCCTCTATTGTAGAAGATGTTCTGCGTCTTGGCAGGACTTTGGATTGTTTTATAGATCTTAGACTTTACTTAAGAAGTGTTGTCCTTGATGACTGTTCCTATCCACAAAAGCTTTTAAAGTAAATAGTTTACACTCTGATCCTACCAACTGCGGAGGGTTTATAGGCTCCAGGCTTCTAATATTCCACGACTGGTCATTATCCAGCGCTCAGGAGGAGGACGACAGCCAAGTTCTCCTTTTACTTCTTCTTTAATGGGTATAAAAGAAACATCAGCGAACCCCTTATCTCAATATTTGTTTAGCCTTGTGCCCCGGAAGAAATACTTCCCGTGAGAGTGCCAGAGCTCTGGGCTATAGGAATGCATCTTCTCGGTAATTGACCAGAAGAAATACACACACACATCGTGTTTCCTATCTATTTAAAGGACCACTTTTTACTTCAGTTTTGGGTCACTTTGTATAATAATGTCTGCATATGTGTGTGGTGGCGGCTGTAGGATGGAATCGCCCAGCGCTGGCATAACTGGCTCTAAGCTGTCAGTCACACTATTGTACTACCTATGTTGCGCCACTAAGTATTTTATACAATGGGTACAACACAACAGTGCCCAGTATGATAGAGGAACTAATATCTGTATAACCTTATATGTATAGTTGACCCTTTGTTATTATAATATGCTTCACTGCAGCATTTTCCCCATACGTGTTGTACTCCTGGAGGACCCTGTTAGCCTTATGGCATTTTTCCAAATGACAGGTTTTGTGCCTTTGCAGAGCCTACAAAATAATAATGATATAGCGTGCACGCCGTGGGCTTCTTGGGGGATTTAATTGCATAGTGCTGGCTGCTGAGCTTTCCATATTGTGCTTGACTCCAGGCCAGTTCATCCAGTGACACAGCAGCATTCTGTGCAGATTACCTGCCCCAGTCATGTCCTCACCATCACCGCATCATGACCAATTTATGCAAAAACCCTGTAACACCCCCCACGCACCCCTCATCCCAGCGAACATAGTGTTCTTCATGTGCAATATCTGAATTTTTGTCTTCCAACACAACGTACATTACTTCCATATGAAGAAAACTCAGGAAATCCCTTGTGGCCTGCAAAAAGGATGGACGGTTCATGTTACTAAATATTTTGGCATGCCGCAGCTCTTAATTTTAGCTTTATGAGTAATGGCTTGAAGGCCTGCGTGCATCTGAAATTGAAGGGGGAATGTTTAGAGTTTCCATTTGTATACAGTTTGAGGGTAGTCTGCATTCTGTCACCATATACTAGCTAGTGGGACATGCCGGTTGCTAGTGCTGATGTATGCTGGAACAGACGTCCCAGTTTCGGTAACGGTTTGTAAAAGTGTTGTATATTAGTATGTATAAACAGGATTTTATTCGCTGTGTTCATCCTGAGGCTTTATTACAGCTTCACTGTAAGAGTAGACAAGATCGCCTGTCATTTTAGTGAAAGTTTCTGTGTTATTCAGTTCAAGACTGTAGGAAGAGAAGACGGGTGGAAAAAGACTATCATTTTCTGTCAACCCTGTCTACAGTCACATGGGTATTTAGTAAAAATAGTCTACACCCACCCTAATGTATGATGTGGCGGATTTCTTTCTAAATTAGTGCACAATATATTTAGCAGTGAAAGGAAATATTCACTACAGACATCCAGGGGCTGAAGGACTGTCCTCATAATGCAGTTTACACAGGGTAGACTTTATCCACTGCGGACCTCCCAATTACATGAAGGGTTCTTTTCACCCCTATACATCGAAAGGGGGGAAATCTACACCATAACCTGACATGTTGCATCCTGACAATGTGGAGTGTGGTTGTATTTCCAAACAGATTTTCAGACGGGGTTTTCAGAACCCATTCATGTTTTCTACTCTAACTTACAGGGTGGAATCTGCACAGTGAATTTGCAACATTACAGGCATTGTTAGTAAGTTAGTAAGATAAGATAATCCTTTAATAGTCCCACAATGGGAAAATTTCAGTGACACAGTTTCATAGATGGTACAGTAGTATATAACAAGAGAGAAAACACATACAAGCTCATGGCAGATAGAGAAATCCTAGGAATCATAGCAACTAAAAAAGAAAGAAACACAGACACACTGCAGGATCATTTAGTTCTCTGTGTGAAGTGATGTTCATAATATATATATGTATGTGTGTGTGTATGTATGTATGTGTGTGTGTATATATATATATATATATATATATATATATATATATATTAGTATAGTAGTCCTGCATCTTTTGTTGCTTTTATGATGATAAACAAAAGTTTCCATTCACTGTTTCAAGCATCGATCTTGAACAAGGCTAGGACTTGAAAGACAAAGTATAATAAAGGTATTTTAATTTACACCATGTAGGAGGGAGATCACTCATTTGCATATTTGCGCTTGTAATTGACATATAAATCCACCAGCATTAGTAACAGTATAATCTGCGCTGTTTAGTTTCAGGGTAAGAACCTGTGCTGGGAGCGAATAGGCCTCAGCGCAAGCGACACTTGTCATTTGCAGTGTTATGGCTTCTTTCAAGGGAAATGCAGAGATAGGGTCACTCCAAGTTCAAGGTAGAATTCCTATTGAAACGCCACATGGAATCCGTTATCTTGTACATGTGTTAAGCGTGTCCTGTGTAATTGGATGTCTCTGTACTGATGACAGGAGAAGTCATTGAAATGAGTTATTTTATCTTCTACACAATCTATTCTGCGTGGCCCCGAGCCAGCACCGGCTGTGATCATTTACAGAGCCCAGTTTATCAGTATCATCTCGAATGGTTGGAGGCAGAGGTGCTGAAGGGAAGGCTCTGGTATGATGGAAGAGCCTGATCGGTGTCCAGAGATCTTGACATCCTATATTGCAGGTGGTATATAAAAGACGGTGTGCACCACATGTGTGTGCCACCAGTAAGGTTGTCACATCAAGGCACACAGTAGCTTTTCGCAATTGAATACCCATGTATATTTTTATGCTTTGACTTTCTTCCGCCTGCAGTGACCAGTGGTTGGCTGATATGGTCATATATGTCAATGCTGTGGCCAAGTTTACACATATAAGTAGAATGAGTCTCAGCATCAAGCTAAGAATAAATATGACTTATGTTATTTCTATTCTTTTGTACGTTTTTTTCAAAGTGTCCAAAACCCATCAGAAATGACAACAGAGGCCGCAGTCTCAGATTTCTTAAATGGGTGTATGTAATGTATAGAGATCTTTTTAACGGGTACTCAACCACATCTATTATAGTCACTTTGGTCCATGGTGAACTGTTTGTGTTATGTTGAATCCATCCCTGTTGGCATTTCTATTTTTCTGTTCCTATAATGAAATGGGGGGGGGGGGGGGGGAAAGAAATCCAGACAGAAGATAACCTTAAAGAAGCTGTCTTAGAAGTCTGTTGTTAAAATGAAGCAGGTGAGGCAATATAGGCAGACATCTTCCCTGCAGCATTACATGATGGCTATCTAAATGAATGCCTGGAAATGCTGGGGTCTACCATCTGTCTACATTTTGCCTTAAGGTGGATAGGGATTTTCTTCATTAGACTTCAAGGGGTTGTCCAGTTTCAGACAAATTTTGAGAGACAAATGTTACTGTTCGTTTAATAAAAAGTTGTACAATTTTCCAATATACTTTCTGAATCCACTCCTAACAGCCTTCTAGATCACTGCTGGTTGTCCTTAAACCTGCTTCCATTTAGTGGATAAAAATCAGTCCATGGTCACATGATATACAGTCCATGGTTATGTGATAACGAGCTATGCACCTGTCTGTACATCACATGACCGTGGACCGTAAATCACATGACCATGAGAGTTTTATCCTCTAGAAGTAACAGAATGAATGACAGCAGGCAGAGATCTAGAAAACCATCAGGAATTGATACAGAAGGTATATCGGAAAATTGTACATCTTTTCATCATATAAACAGTAACATTTGTCTCTGAAAATTGACAACCCCTTTAAAACATAACTCACAGGAATATTTCCAAAGGTCCCTTATAGCCATCAATAATATCCAGATGCAACTCATTGTAGAAGTGCAAAAGGTGAAGAGTGTTATAGACCTCAAGATGTACAGAGATCATCAAAAATTAGGAAGGATGTCTGATCTTCCCATTGTATCAGAAGTTACATTTGCATATTCTAATTACACGATGCCATGGCCAGTCCTTCTCTGCTTTCTCCCATTCATTTGAGTGGAGATGAGAATAACATTCACACCTACATGACTGAAGAAAGTCTTTGTGTGCATTGTTTATCTGTGCGACACCGCCACTAGACACGTTACATTGACATGTGGGACTCATACTATGTCTTCATTGGATAAAGTCCAATAAAGCATCTACACAGAGTTAGTAAACAGGAAGAATTTTTCTTTTTACATGGAAATCAAAGTGGGTAAATCCATGAGATGGAAGGTAAGCTTGGAGGCCCTTGTATGGAGTGTTGAATCTAAGTGAGTCCAAGCTGCGGTTATGCGCTATTTTCATTGCAGTGGTCACTACTATAATGTAGTAATACATGGCGACCAGGTAAATGGATGTCCTTCTAATACATCCAGCCACTATGGCTCTGACATATGGATTGTAGCTGGGCGACCTCCACTAGGATATTCTCATCTTCCTTTACTGAACTCTCATGAACAGTCACAGTAGAGAAAATAGTATTAAAAAAGAAAAGACTTGATGGGAATGACTGGACCTCTTCCACTGAATGCCTGAAGGAGGAGATGCTTGACTGCGCTCTCTCGCTTATTTTTGCTCCTGTGCAATATGAACCATCCTCCCAGTACACACCAGTGCGTGGCACACTATGCCAGGCTAATAGTGGTGTGCGAGGAATACAATAGATTCAGTGTATAAGGAGATAATTATAGGTATCATTGTGTCATTCCATCACTCCCAGCACTGTGGGAAATATTGAGCAGCTTGTGGGTGTCACGTCTGTTCACACAAGCCTACAGTCTTATGTTTCACTACTATACTTCTCTATGGTGAATTACAATGCAAACATGTGCGCACATTCTTGGAAACAACCAAATGCTGGTGGATGGATTATATCTCTGCATAGATGGTGGAGCCCATGATATAAGCTAGGACCTTATAGTTAAGATTATGCAGACTGCCATAAAAAATGGGGGGAGGCTTTGTCATATTACAGATTGACCTCTGAACCTCCATATCCCTAGATGACTGGGTCTGACAATGCCTTGGTGGGTTCCTTTCAGAACATTGCAGGTTCATTTCTTCCGCTCCCTTAGTGTTATGTATTGCCTTACATTATACATTAAGTTATACCTGACATATGGTGAAACAACAACCTCAAAAATAGTTCATGTAACTCAATGTAAATATCCATTGTGATATTTTCTACCCTAGAGCATTTTTTGCATGTTCTACACTGTAGCGGACATGGAGCATACAGCTCAGAGCACACAAGGGTCCTCTCATTGTGATACATTATCTTCAGTAGACTTGCGTCAACTTCCTCTAATAATCCTTCCATAAACCCTTTCTGTATGTATAGAACATTCCTCAGACAGTCCACCTTCTCGACAACAGGACATTGAACTTGTACTTTTCCTCTGCCGTGAGTCATCTTTCTCTCTTGTCACCAGTGGTATTCTTAGAAGACTTGAGTCACTGTGGGAAGCCGCGATCCCTGGAGACAACGCCAAGATCTGACATGTGAAGGATAAGGGGACAGGAACAGCTGGACAACATATCTTAAAGCAAAAGCTCCACACTTACAAGTCTCTTTGTAGCCCTTGTTTTAGAAATACAATAGGCTGAGTTTATCTTTATTGGTACCTGATGTTTCCCATCTTTTGGTATGCAAGTTAAGTGAGTAAGGTTTTAAAGGGGTTCTGTTGAAAGTATAAATTTTTCTCGGTGCATTAACTACGATGAATAAACATTCTTACTGATATAGTTGACAGTCCCCCGCATTATGTTTGTTAGATGTACAGAGCAAAGTGTTTAGTCTTCCATGCTGCTGACTCTGCTCTATTCCAGTTGCATTTACCTAGAGTAGAGCAGAGTCTGCCATGTAACAGAGTTGGAGTGTCAGCAGGGAAGGCTGAAGAATTACACTTGTGGCCCCTCCATGCACTCTGCAAAGCTTATAATAGGGATGTTGGGGGACCCTCATCTATATCAATCAGAAGGTTTATCCAGTACAGTGAATTCATTGTACAGACTTTACTCTTCCCATATTAATCCTATAGGTATGTTGATCAATTGCAGAATTTTTAGCAAAGTGAATGAGATTTTATTTAATCTTATCCCTACATTGTGGAAGATTCAGTGTTTTATAAAACGCAGCAGATTCATCTTGCCCATGAAAACTCTGCATTTTTCCCATAGACTTCTATGGGGGAGGCAAAAATGCAGAACACAATGAAAAATGCAAGCGTTTTTTGGATTGCTTGCCATAAATATTTATGATGTGAGACCTCCTTTAACAAGCATCGCCATTCATGGAGTTCTACATAAATGTCATACTAAAAGCCCTGACTATCAAGTCCTCTGTTTATATCCTATTTTGTTTTTATTTTCCTGATGCTTTAGATATGAAATAATCATTTCCTTTCCCTGTGGCGGCCAAGGAAAGTAGGAAACAAAGCGCATTTTATTGGTGGATGATCGGCATAGAGTTGAACTGAATCCGTACTATTGATAGGAAGAATGCTTGGAGTTACCTTTGTTAGGCAAATGCCAATGTTTCCAGACCAGGACATGGCTACTTGAAATGGCCCTAAATCTGTGTTTTGGGTTTGTTTGGTTTTTTTAACGGCAAAAATTAAGGTAAACCGCATTTACAACATATTTATTAACCGAGTGCCACCAGAAAGAGCAGAAAAATGTCACCAGCTCAACACATTATGAAAGATGTGCAACCGAACGGGTGTGGTCTAAAAAGGTTTGGTTTTACGGCATTTTTATGAAACCGTACTAATATGGCACAGATTTTCTTGTGCAAGGTATACCAGGTTTAACATGGTATAAAGTTAGTTGAATAATAAATTGAAATGGAATGTTGGCACTTGTACAATGGAGATTTTATTTTTGGCACATAGGAAAATAATTCACTTCAGAAAGTGAATATCAATTTTGGCACGTAGAGAAATAGATTTATGAAGGTCTATTCAATAGATTTATAAATAAATATATGTCGTATTCATAGTTTTAGATGTGCAAAGTTCAACAGTATTGATAAATATGCCCCAATGTGTATATGTGTTACTTTACTACTTCTAGACTACTCCTGAGTTGTAGCCTCTTAGGCCCCACATTGCGGAAACACAGCTTTTTTTTGTTGCAGATTTTGTTGCAGTTTTTTGAGCCAAAGCCAGGAGTGGATTGAGCAGAAGAGAGAAATATAAGAGCTTCCTATATATATCCCATTCCTTATGTAGCCATACTTGGCTTTGGCTCAAAAAACCGCAACAAAATCTGCAACAAAAAAAAGCTGTGTTTCCGCAACGTGGGGCCTTAGCCTCATTCTCCAGAAGAATCTATCTATCTACAGTCCTATGAAAAAGTTTGGGCACCCCTATTAATCTTAATCATTTTTAGTTCTAAATATTTTGGTGTTTGCAACAGCCATTTCAGTTTGATATATCTAACAACTGATGGACACAGTAATATTTCAGGATTGAAATGAGGTTTATTGTACTAACAGAAAATGTGCAATATGCATTAAACCAAAATTTGAGCGGTGCAAAAGTATGGGCACCTCAACAGAAAAGTGACATTAATATTTAGTAGATCCTCCTTTTGCAAAGATAACAGCCTCTAGTCGCTTCCTGTAGCTTTTAATCAGTTCCTGGATCCTGGATGAAGGTATTTTGGACCATTCCTCTTTACAAAACAATTCAAGTTCAGTTAAGTTTGATGGTCGCCGAGCATGGACAGCCCGCTTCAAATCATCCCACAGATGTTCAATGATATTCAGGTCTGGGGACTGGGATGGCCATTCCAGAACATTGTAATTGTTCCTCTGCATGAATGCCTGAGGATTTGGAGCGGTGTTTTGGATCATTGTCTTGCTGAAATATCCATCCCCGGCGTAACTTCAACTTCGTCACTGATTCTTGAACATTATTCTCAAGAATCTGCTGATACTGAGTGGAATCCATGCGACCCTCAACTTTAACAAGATTCCTGGGGCCGACATTGGCCACACAGCACCAAAGCATGATGGAACCTCCACCAAATTTTACAGTGGGTAGCAAGTGTTTTTCTTGGAATGCTGTTTTTTTTGGACGCCATGCATAACGCCTTTTTGTATGACCAAACAACTCAATCTTTGTTTCATCAGTCCACAGGACCTTCTTCCAAAATGAAGCTGGCTTGTCCAAATGTGCTTTTGCATACCTCAGGCGACTCTGTTTGTGGCGTGCTTGCAGAAACGGCTTCTTTCTCATCACTCTCCCATACAGCTTCTCCTTGTGCAAAGTGTGCTGTATTGTTGACTGATGTACAGTGACACCATCTGAAGCAAGATGATGCTACAGCTCTTTGGAGGTGGTCTGTGGATTGTCCTTGACTGTTCTCACCATTCTTCTTCTCTGCCTTTCTGATATTTTTCTTGGCCTGCCACTTCTGGGCTTAACAAGAACTGTCCCTGTGGTCTTCCATTTCCTTACTATGGTCCTCACAGTGGAAACTGACAGGTTAAATCTCTGAGACAACTTTTTGTATCCTTCCCCTGAACAATTATGTTGAACAATCTTTGTTATCAGATCATTTGAGAGCAGGCTGTCCATGCTCGGCGACCATCAAACTTAACTGAACTTGAATTGTTTTGTAAAGAGGAAGGGTCCAAAATACCTTCATCCAGGATCCAGGAACTGATTAAAAGCTACAGTAAGTGACTAGAGGCTGTTATCTTTGCAAAAGGAGGATCTACTAAATATTAATGTCACTTTTCTGTTGAGGTGCCCATACTTTTGCACCGGTCAAATTTTGATTTAATGCATATTGCACATTTTCTGTTAGTACAATAAACCTCATTTCAGTCCTGAAATATTACTGTGTCCATTAGTTATTGGATATATCAAACTGAAATGGCTGCTGCAAACACCAAAATATTTAGATCTAAAAATGATTAAGATTAATAGGGGTGCCCAAACTTTTTCATAGGACTGTATCTATCTATCTATCTATCTATCTATCTATCTATCTATCTATCTATCTATCTATCTATCCATTACACACACACACACACACACACACACGAAAAAAGGGTAACAATGTTTTGAACTTTTGACTTTCAGGCTCCATATTTCCCCATCCACTATAGCTCTGAAGGTGAGACTACCATCATTTGGAGATCTCATACCTCATACATTTGAAGTGTAACTATATAACTTTGAATATAACCTAGCCTATCCTAACTACCTACAATGGCCTACGATCAGCCCTCTTTAGAAATGGGTCAGTTGTGAACACATTTAACAACTGGCTCGAAGGCTGACACTGGGAAACACCTGTGATTACTTAAAAAGCATGTCCAATCCAGCCGGTCGCAAGGGGGTTATATCTTGTATTACACTCAGTATTTTGCTGGTAGGATCACTGTGTACATACAATACATTTATTATATTATACTGATCCTGAGTTACAACCTGTATTATATTCTAGTACAAAATAAGTAGTGGAATTTATATACGACCACTTTTTTATTAAAATGGAAATATAGAAAAATCCTCAAATCACAAAGCCACATAAATCTTTGACAGTTCTAATACTCAGATATCCATAAGCTGTTTGGGTAAAGTAGGATCTAGGAAACAAATCCCCCATGACACAGCTGACCCCCACTTCCTTCCTGGTTGGTTTTGGTTGGCCCCAACGAGCAATAATTGACCCATTGTTTGGGCATTGCTAAGAATAGTTGAATGTTTCTAACATTATCATATTAGCTCTTGACATTGGATAAAGGCTGAGCCAAAAGATAATGATCACTGAGCAAATAAACAAGATACACCCAGCGTGTTCTAGAGCCATTGCTTGCACAGAGCCAAAGTAAACAGGTTTGGAAGTGTTTGCTTTCCTGTACAGCAGAAGAGATCTGAATTTCTATCCTCCACACAAGCACATACAATATCTCAGGTAACATCCCTACAGCCAGGGCAGGACGCTATATATTGTCGTGACTGACTTCACATTATTCTTTTGCCACTTGTAATGACATACAGATTTATTAAAGTGACAGTATGATAAGCAATCTTTTTCATGAATGGTGATGCCTCCCAGACCTTTGAGACGTGTTATGGTTGCATGAAGGTACAATCTTATCTGGAAAGCCACCTTATAATAATAATAATAATAATAATAATAATACATTTTATTTATATAGCGCCAACATATTCCGCAGCACTGTACAATTTATAGGGTTCAGATACAGACAGACATACATAACAAAGAACGTCATTTCACACAATGGGACTGAGGGCCCTGCTCAAAAGAGCTTACAATCTATGAGGTAGAGGGGGTGACACAAGAGGTAGCAGGGGCAGCATTGCTTATACAGTGTTGAGACTATTTTGTGCATTAGGAATTGTGATAGGCTAGTCTGAAAAGATGCGTCTTTAGTTTGCGTTTGAAACTGTAGAAGTTGGGAGTTAATCTTATTGTCCGGGGTAGAGCATTCCAGAGAAGTCTTGTATACGAGCGTGGGAGGTTCTGATAATAGAGGATGTAAGTGTTAGATCATTGAGTGAGCGGAGAACACCTTCTGTTCCAGTGCAGGAAATAAATCTCCCAGAAATATTTCTCTTTTTTTGTGGGTGTCTTAAGGTTGCAGAGTTTTTGCATGTAGATTGATGAGTCTGAATATGAACCACAGTTCTTGAGGATCCCAGATAAGGATAGGTTCACACCTGCTTGGGGACTTCGTTCCCCATTCCACTTGAAAAAAAGCAGGACTTTTCTCTCTGCATTTCTCAGGCAGAAACCCAGCAGACCCGAAGAACGGAATCCCGAATGTAGGTGTGAACCTAGCGTAAGTGTCTTTTCTCTTTCTTTCGTAGAGTTGAGTCATCATATCTTTTACCTTGGGTTGTGTTTGTCAGTTCAGTAATACAAGTGATAACATAAGGTCATGAGTCAACAATCTTATCCATAACCTGATGGGTAAATAACATGGCCGACTCACTTGGGCTCAATATTGACTGCAGGGCCCAAACAAAGCTTTTGAAAGGGGCAGTAATCTTTCAGAGTAGTGCAACAGTGTCTTAAGAGGGGTAGTTGATATTTATCACACATATGGAAGGAAGTAAATGTGTCTGAAGTTCTGTGTCCTAAAGTAAGAGTCATGGTCGCAGGAAGGTTTCCTCTCTTCCCATGACTATTCCATTGAAGAACTCTACAACCTGTTCAGCCTGAAGTGGCTGATAACTGGGAGCAACAAATTGCGTTCACAATGCCACAAGTTTCTCCTCATATAGGTACTGTAACATTACTCCTAATACTGTGAGCACATCTGCTATCCGTCTAGCACATTCCTCTCCAGAAATACTTTGTGCTGCTTTCACTATGTAACTCTGAATGTTTGATCTTCCGTTTATCTTTATTTCCTTGCATCTCCATTTCCGACTGGGTTATTTTATTTTGTAATAAATTTGTTGCTTAAAAGCTCCTTTAAGATGAAGAGCAAGAACAGCGTGTTCTGTGATGAGCAGCATAAGACGGCATCTCCATGGGTGTCCAGTTTCCTGGCAGGTGGTAGAGTGAAGAGTTTGCCCGCGTGCCACCTCATCACTACTCAAACCTTGAATTACTGGAGGACCCAGCTGTCTGACACCAAGAGATGACATGTAGCAGCAGCTCCAGCATCTTTGTTATGTAGATATATATAGATACTGCAGTCAGCAATAATACACGAGGAGAAGAGACATGAGGAGGCTGAAGACTGAGTCAGTCCAAGGAGAGTGATCATAGGGAAAAAAAAAACCTTCATTTTTGTAGAGTGTGTTATCCTGTACCCCAAGTATCTCCCATTTGTCCTGTCAATGCATCATTATTGTGCTACCCAAGTGTTAGCATGTCATTTACCTGTACCCTGAATGTCATGTGTACTCCGAGTGTCAGTGTTAAGAACTACCATTCTGCAGGAAGCAAGGCCAGAGGAGTAGTAGTATGTGTAGGTAACAAACCTTCCATCTGAAATCGCCCAAATGACAATCGCTCAGAGCTTTCAACATTGATATCTGCTTAGCACCTGGTGGAAATACTACCAGCAGTATCTAAAAGCCTCTTGTTTCCTTTCTGTCTTACTGGCTTATGGACCCCGGTTACATTATGTTTTCTCGGCATCACTCCTCTAGCGGTGGTTGTGCACAGGGGGTGCTGGGGTTTGTCAGTGGTGCAGGCGCTCTCGGTGGCCTCCTGGAATGTGCAAGTCCTCGCTTCTCTTGTTTACACTGAGATGAATTTCCCCTCCACTCTTTGGGATAAGTGTATGATGAGATTTAATAAATAGTCTTTGGTTGGAAAAACAGAGACCTTAACCACTCAGAGGCTAGGATGACATCTACTCTGCTGAGTCTTAATCCTGTTTCCTGTTGCCCAGGGTCACATCATTGCCGTCTGCGACTTCATTTATTGCTCAGTCACATAGCAACAAAGTTGCCCCTCCTAACTAATGGGAAAGAATTTGGGCTTTCGAAAGAGTAGGTTGGGGAGACCTCAGGTGACCTGTGGGGGGAGTTTAGGCTGGTGACTGGATTTCGATCTAATTGATGGCATATGGTACCCAGCACCCTCTATGAAGCATCCATTATAGTTACACTTCAGTCTGCAATATCACTATATCATTATCACACTGCTCTACAAGATGGGACTCTCCAGTTCTGTCACACTACAAATCTCCTCAGTATCCTCCTGTCTGAAATAGGACTCAAAGTTTGCTCTTTCTGGTTCACAAATAGAATGCCAGAATAATAGTGAAGACTGTCACATGTGTAGACAGAATAAAGGTTTCTAAATCTGCTTTACTCTACAGATCTGTATATTTCAGGGTTTATGGAATGTTACATAACAACCCTATAGGAGGTATAATGGTAACTTTGGCAATCAGCTCTACTCTGTTGGTCCTATTATTAGGGTTATTACTAGCGAGTCTGTGAAGTGGGGAGGTAAAACCGTAGAGTTCACACCCAACCCCCCCACAAATGGCTAAACGCTATGGTAAGACAGAAACTGCAAATCACCCCCCCCCCCCTTCATATTTACTGGAATCCCTATGAAAGTATATATACATCAAACTATACATCGAATTACACAATACCAATCATTGTATCCTAGAAATCACCCTGGCATTGCTAGTGGGAACTTTATCTATTAGAAGGAAGTTAGGTGGGCAAACATTGTTGTAATCTAATTTATTAACCTAACCCCCTTCCCCAGTACAATAAAAAAAACAACACACATTTGAGTTACATTTTGATGTTTATAGGATGAATTGTAGTCTGATCAGCTTCGGGAGAGGGTTTATTAACCCTTTCTATTATCCCGCCAGCTTGTTATACGGGACTGGAGAGGCCTTCTATAGACTTGTCTGACCAGTCCTAAGCATTCTGCCCACATCAATGACCTTTCTTCACAATTGACAACTTCCTGTTATGAAAGTCTTTGTTTTTATATTGTCCTGATCTGCTTCCTGTAATAAATATACGTATCTTTCTTTGAAGCAGACTACAAATACCAGCATAACCTTACAGCAAATTGTGCAGCTCTTTAATCATTTCAGTGACAAAGTGTATAGAGAGAAAATACCAGCCTGAATTTGTGACTAAGTATAGCACAAGAGTGCCCCTACTTGTCATACTTTGCATTGCAACAGGATATTACTGTATGTTATGATTCATGGGATGGAGCCTGCCTAATAGTTTTGTGTCATATTCATGATGTTAACCAGTGAGGTGTTTCCTTTAGAAATCATAGGCTGGACTGTAAGAATGGCAGAAACTGCAGCGTAAAACCACTACTGACTGCGTGGACACAGTCACATTTTATCAGTACCAGTGCTGAGGAAATCAAATAAATCCTTGTTGCAGATTTACTAATACCATGTGCCAGGGCTGTGGTTGAATGGCACAGAATACTTAAGGATGATATCCTTGTGTCCCCATTTCTCCACTGCCACATTCATTCCCTTCAGAGACTCCAAGCCACAGAATTGGCTTGTGTATGTGGTCATAGGGACGAATGGGTCAGTGTGTTTTGCCGTCAAAAATACATCTAGCGCACTTATAAAGCACAGGGTCACGTGTCTGAAGCATACAGTCCTATGAAAAAGTTTGGGCACCCCTATTAATCTTAATCATTTTTAGTTCTAAATATTTTGGTGTTTGCAACAGCCATTTCAGTTTGATATATCTAATAACTGATGGACACAGTAATATTTCAGGATTGAAATGAGGTTTATTGTACTAACAGAAAATGCGCAATATGCATTAAACCAAAATTTGACCGGTGCAAAAATATGGGCACCTCAACAGAAAAGTGACATTAATATTTAGTAGATCCTCCTTTTGCAAAGATAACAGCCTCTAGTCGCTTCCTGTAGCTTTTAATCAGTTCCTGGATCCTGGATGAAGGTATTTTGGACCATTTCTTTCTACAAAACAATTCAAGTTCAGTTAAGTTTGATGGTCGCCGAACATGGACAGCCCGCTCTCAAATGATCTTAAAACAAAGATTGTTCAACATAGTTGTTCAGGGGAAGGATACAAAACGTTGTCTCAGAGATTTAACATGTCAGTTTCCACTGTGAGGAACATAGTAAGGAAATGGAAGACCACAGGGACAGTTCTTGTTAAGCCCAGAAGTGGCAGGCCAAGAAAAATATCAGAAAGGCAGAGAAGAAGAATGGTGAGAACAGTCAAGGACAATCCACAGACCACCTCCAAAGAGCTGCAGCATCATCTTGCTGCAGATGGTGTCACTGTGCATCGGTCAACTATACAGCGCACTCTGCACAAATAGAAGCTGTATGGGAGAGTGATGAGAAAGAAGCCGTTTCTGCACGTACGCCACAAATAGAGTTGCCTGAGGTATGAAAAAGCACATTTGGACAAGGCAGCTTCATTTTGGAAACAAAAATTGAGTTGTTTGGTTATAAAAAAAGGCATTATGCATGGCGTCCAAAAAGAAACAGCATTCCAAGAAAAACACATGCTACCCACTGTAAAATTTGGTGGAGGTTCCATCATGCTTTGGGGCTGTGTGGCCAATGCCGGCATCGGGAATCTTGTTAAAGTTGAGAGTCGCATGGATTCCACTCAGTATCAGCAGATTCTTGAGAATAATGTTCAAGAATCAGTGACGAAGTTGAAGTTACGCCGGGGATGGATATTTCAGCAAGACAATGATCCAAAACACCGCTCCAAATCCTCAGGCATTCATGCAGAGGAACAATTACAATGTTCTGGAATGGCCATCCCAGTCCCCAGACCTGAATATCATTGAACATCTGTGGGATGATTTGAAGCGGGCTGTCCATGCTCGGCGACCATCAAACTTAACTGAACTTGAATTGTTTTGTAAAGAGGAATGGTCCAAAATCCCTTCATCCAGGATCCAGGAACTGATTAAGAGCTACAGGAAGCGACTAGAGGCTGTTATCTTTGCAAAAGGAGGATCTACTAAATATTAATGTCACTTTTCTGTTGAGGTGCCCATACTTTTGCACCGGTCAAATTTTGGTTTAATGCATATTGCACATTTTCTGTTAGTACAATAAACCTCATTTCAATCCTGAAATATTACTGTGTCCATCAGTTATTAGATATATCAAACTGAAATGGCTGTTGCAAATACCAAAATATTTAGAACTAAAAATGATTAAGATTAATAGGGGTGCCCAAACTTTTTCATAGGACTGTAAGTATTAGACTGTGCAAACAACTAGAGACTTGTAAAATGCTGCATTTGTAGACTGCCCAGTCTGACTTTACATTATCTATTTCATGACTTGTCTGGTGCCTAAAAACTCCCCAAGATAGAGGTGTAGAAAGGAGCTTGCACTGGTGTTGTCGCTGAGCTTTCTCAGATTCCTAGTTGAGTGTTTTCTTGTAAGTTTGTATTAAGGAATTTGGGAAAGCTGGATCACAAGCGTTATGGGAATTGTAATGACTTCCTAGATAAACATTGTATTCAACTATTAGTAAATTTTATTTAGGGAAACTAAGCGGCATCAATATGGCTACCGTGGCAGCTGTAGGGTGCAATCGTTCCATTTGTATTCAAATGAGCATTTTGGGACCTGTAGTTCTACAGCATCAATCTGATCATCTGTGCTGTGTCATATTGCCTTCCTGTGTCATTGTTCATGTAATATTGTCCTTATACACACAGTTAAAGTGTAATTGCTCGATTGTGTAATATACATGGCTTTTTAATTCATGGGAATCCTATTTGTTTTCCAGCAAAGGCAGACGACCAACGCTGATCCTCCGGACGCAGCTGTCAGTGAGAGTCCACGCCATTCTAGGTAAGTCAGCCATTAAATAATACTGGACAGACACTTGGCCTGGTCTCTGATAACAGATGGATTAGTAAATACAGATGTTCTGCTAAGCAGTGGCTCAGGTCTCCCAATAAGGCTCAGAGAGCAGACTCTTGGAGGGAGATGCAGAGCAGCCATCCGGGATACAGACGCCCACTTATTAGTGCCACTGCTCCCAGACTTCAGAGATGTGGGGGAATAACCTGGGGGTGGAGTTAGGATGTGAAGTTCTCAGCGCAGGATGGAATCTGTGACGCGGCTCTTAATCGCTTCTTTCCCTCTCACTTCACAGAAAAGTTATACAACTCCAATGGCCCCGAGTTACGGAGGTCGCTCTTCTCGCTTAAGCAGCTTTTTCAGGTAAGCGTTCTTTATTGAATTTTTTTGGGGGGAATTGTTTCTGCAGGCTTCATGGAAATGTAGACACACCCCAGCTGTGAGTCTATAGTGTAATCCAGATGTCTCAGAAAACCGAAATTAATGGTTTTGTGTGTCTGTGTGATGGTGGCATGTGTCCCCTGATTGTCAGTGTGTCATTGTCCTGTCCCCTGAGTGTCAGTGTATTATTTTCCTGTAGCCCAATTCTCTGAAAGTCTACTGTAGAAATAATACATCAGAACATTGTCCTTGGGTTGGGGTACTACAAGTTCTAGCATACCCATCTATTAATTACACTGATGTCATTCCTTTCATAGGAAGACAAAGATCTGGTGCCAGAGTTTGTGAATTCAGAGGGGCTGACATGTCTCATCAAGGTGGGCGCTGAGGCTGACCAGAACTACCAAAATTACATACTGAGGGGTAAGTACATTTCGCATAGCCAGTTAACCTAAATATGAAAGTTTAATATCGAGTTAGCAGCTAAATTGTATCAAGTATAAGACATTAATTAGACTTACACATTGTGTTTGGTTTCAGCTTTGAGTCAGATCATGCTCTTTGTGGATGGCATGAATGGAGTGATAAATCACAATGAGACGGTTCAGTGGTTGTACACGCTCTGCGGCAGTCCGGTGAGTTTCCTTGGCCAGCTCTGATTGCCAGACACTTGATTTTATTTTCCAGATTGTTCTAGAACAATTTGTTTTCTCTTATTCCATGCACAGACGTCCCCACAGATGGTGCCAGCAATACTTTACACTTTACCTTGTTCTGTTTCCCATAAAATGTAATCAGAATATAAAGCAGTTCAAGAGACGCTGGGTCCTAAACCTCCTCTTCTGTCCCCACAGTACCGCCTGGTGGTGAAAACAGCCCTTAAACTGCTGATTGTATTTGTGGAGTACACAGAATCCAATGCCCCTCTTCTTATCAAAGCCGTGAATACTGTGGATCATAACCGGGGTAAGTCCAGTATCCTCACTGTTATACCTTGGCAGCTTTGATTATTGCACAGTCGGTGGCTCTAACATCTGCAGGACTCATGTCTGGCTCGTACTGTGTCAGGTGCCGACAGAACGTCCAAGGCAGCCCAGATCTCCACATCTGCTGTTTATGTTGCGTCGTCCTCTCTTAACCCCACAAATCTAGTAAATGTGAGCCTTGTTCAAGACTGTAGAGACCCTTGCTGCTCCCCTGTTTTTTATGTATCAATTTAAAGAGCCGTTAAACTTCACACACAGAAAATATTATATCATAATATACAAGTTAAAGTCAAGTGTTTTACCCCTTATATCCAGGTACCAACCCATGGTCAAACCTTATAGATATTCTGGAAGAGAAGAATGGAGCGGACTCGGAGCTGCTTGTTTTTGCCATGACCCTCATCAATAAGGTAAGCATGAAGAGTGGCCATGTACAGAGCATGCATGGGGCCACTTACAGATCACTGGCACAAGCATTACATGGCAGCTGTGAATGTGCTCACTCCCAGATTATTGCTGATCCTTAGCATGGGAAATTGCTTTTTTTTTTTTTAATATTCCTGTGTGAGAGACAGTATGGCATCTCCTGCTCAGATTCTCCTGCCTGCCAAGCACTTAAGAATATCTCAGCCTGTGACTTTTTCATGCCAAGCACTCACCTATTTCTGCATGACCACAAGCACTTCCACACATAAAATGCTGATCACCCTATGCACACTGACCTAGTAACTTTACCCAGTGGTGATGATGAACTGGCATTGTACAGAACCTAATTAGTATACATAATCAGTAGGACAGTGTTTGTGATATTGTCACAGCTGGAAGTTATAACATAGGAAATAAAGGTGCCTTTTGATCCAAATCCTCTGCTTCCTTTTGGCCTAGTTATGGAGTTAAAATCCCCTATCCACAGAACAGGTGATAAATGGATGGTCGATTTAGGATTTGATCACTGGCACCATCATCAGTCGACGAACAGGGGTCATTTATTTAGGTGGAATGGTGACCACTGTTTCATTCTTTCCTATGGGAATGAGGGGCTGTACTTGTCTATCTTTATCAGTCCCATAGAAGTGAATAGGAGATGTGCACTAGTATTTCTTTCACATAGTGACTTGAGGACTGCTGTTCTTATAAGGAGCTAGGGGTCCAAGCATTTGAAGTCCCGTCAGTGATACATCCATTTACATGTCCTATTAATTAGCAGGGACTCACCACAGACTATATCAGATTGGGCAGAAGAGGGCAACTCTGAGCACCTTTTTCTTTTGTGGCTTGACTTGACTGTAAAGCACTAATATGGCTTTATTATATGTCCTGTGCTTTTTTTTTTTTTTTTTTCTTTTTGCACACTTCCTCTGTTAAGTCAAACCTTCTGTCCTAAACAATTGACACTCCCATTGCAAAAATGGCAGCAAGTGCAGGGGTGTCTAATGCAACAGTTACTGAAACACCCACTACTTGTGTGTAACACTTTAACAGACAGTTGCACAGTTCTTTGACACTCAGGATAATGGCACACACGCTATGCATTGCAATATGTGGATTGTATAACACATCCTTCTATTATACGGTATTTCAGTTTTAGAATGGGAGCATCATGTGGTCAGGACAGAAGGCCTAGTGCATTAAATACAGTAAATGGTTGTTCATAGCTCCTCACATCCCTAAACAAGAACATGGCTTATTACCCAACATGTTTATAGCATGTCTATGTTTAGGGAAGAGGGAGGCGCTAAACAATATTTTACTTTCTAGATTAAAAGTCATGCCCCATTGCTCTCTTTACTGCATACAGTATAAGAGATTGTGGAGCAGGGCAGGTTTTGGGGGACAATACCCCTAAGTTAAAATATCCACCAGTGCCAAATGCCCAACAACATGGTAGAGTGGCACAGGGAGAAGGACTATATAGTGGGAAGCATTATGCAGTAGTGTAGCTATTCTTCTTGGTACGCATGCAGCCAGGTGAGGTTTTGTCTGCCAGATTGGCACTAGTATTCCGTGTCCAACAGACAGCCATGGGCCACACATAAAATGTGGCTTTCAAGCCACAGGTTGAGGATCCCTGTTGTACAGAGATTTATGCATCTTCTGCCAACATGATAAGCTATTAGGCAACCCATAGTAGTAGATGTAGACAGATATCATATTATTATGCAAGGCTGGGCTCACATCTTAATCTGGGCTTTTTAGTTTGGACTCCTAATGCAGATATGAATATAACCTAAATTCATAACTGTGTGCAAAAGGAGGAGATTTAGAGTTCTATAACAAAAAAAAAAAAAAGAATCCCTAACCCTCCTGAATATATATTATGAAATTAACCTACAATTAATTTTAGATCTACCTAGATTTATACATTATTAAATTAATAAACTAGTGCTCACTGGTGGAGATTCCTAATCCTCCAATGAAGCCAGCACAAGGTTTGTAATATGCAGTCTAGCCTTACTCTGTACTTTTTGTATATGTTTTGGTAAGCTTTCGTTCTTGTCCATGGAGGCTTTACTGCCGTTCTATCTTGAGACCACACTGTAGTCTACAACTAATGTGTAATATGCAGCAGATCCTTGTGGAGCAAGACCTTTACATCTGGCAGCATATTAAAAGTTTTTCTATTTGTGGAGCAATTAAAATCTAGACAAAATTCTCCCACTTTGTTGTCAGTCCAAATGACTCGGCACGTGGTGGACAGTGCTGACTGTGTGACCACATTTATTATCATTATGAGGGAGCTCCTCCTGAGTCTTGCTCTCCATGTCTAATTTAGATCTTCAGACTCCAGGAAGATGAAGGTGAAATAACCATGTTCTTGATATAAATTGTAACTGTCGAGGCTCCCGGACCTCTGAATCATGCTAAAAGTGGCTATAGATGTGGTACGGTTTGCAACTTTCTAATAGCCCATTTCCTGGTTTTATGATTTTTTTTTTTCTTGCTGCCATTGAATGTCAACATTCTTCCTTACATATAGGCTGAGAACTCCTCTATTCAGAGGGATAATTCCAACAATGGAGAGGTGCAACAATAGTATTTAACATAGACAATTCTCACACCAGCGGATTGACCAAACTGGATACAATTGTACCAAGCTCTAAATTTTCAGATATATTAAGACATGTTCTGCTGTTCAAGACTGACTGCAGGCTAGGCCTTTTCATCTGGATGGGCCATATTAGTGGTGGAAGACGAAACTTTCCTTTGAAGATGACTCTGATGTCCTCATCAAATTCCGCTCTATTTTCCATTGTGTGAATAGAGCCTTAGATCTTTCCAATATTTCAGCCCCTAAATGTAAGGAAGAAAATGTCCCTTCTATAACATAAAGTAGAGATCTGTAGGGAGAATGAAACCAAGCCTATGAGAAAGTTGCAGAACTTCTTAATACACAACAATTAGGGTTCATTTACATAACACTGGAAGCCCCCCATCATTAGTTTGGGGGATCATCAATAGCTGCTAAAGCTACAAAAGTAAAACAAATAGCAAAAAAACAGTGCGGTAGATTGTACATTCATTGCTGACATGTCTTGTAGCCACATTTCGTAGTCACTGCCTGGTGAATTAATATAGACAGAATAAATGACAAAATCAGATTCTGCCATTGTGTCATGTGACAGATATGCTGCACTCACACCATATGTTTTATAGCAGAACCATCACCTCATCAGAGGCCCTTTCTCACCCTATTGTATTTTACATCTTCAGTCTGCAGAGCTGGGATGAGGTCCATCAGCTGCAGCCAACACGATAAAACCATATCCAAGATGCAGAATACCAAACACAGAAGACTAGCAGAATTTAAAGGGAAAATATCTTCACGTACTAGCAAATATTAGCATCACCACTTCAGAAAACATCTTTCATTACCTATTAAATGGATAGACTGTAAGAGCTGTCTCTTGTGCTTCTTGTTGTCCCCTGCTACATACTATGGCACATTTCTAGTATTAAATGATAAATGGAAAATGTGCTATGGAGCAGGCTGTATTACTAGACATAGTTTGTGTATTGGATATTTATGTATTGGGGTGAACCATTGGAATATTTTTTCGTTTTAGCTACAATTTCCCTCAGTAGTTAAAGTGCCGTATATTCTAAGTGCAGTGCCACGCCGTTCATGATTATGTAATACTATAGAACACTTTATTCCCTTGTTAGTTTTGCACTGGTTGGTTCACAGAACTGCTAATACTGGAAAAGGGCTGAACATTGCTGTAACATGTCTAAAACTGGAGCAAAACATGCTTGCTGCTATGTGTTTTCTGTGGCACTGTGCATGAACGTGAAATGTGCTCGATAATTCTCTGTTCCCAAGAGCTTCTAATCCAGCTGTTGTCTTTTTTAGCAAATCCAATTTTCAGGAAAGCAGGTGAGTGTGAACCGCAGCAGAGCCCTTACTGAATGAACGCCTCTGTTGATGTGGCACGGGGACTGTTAATATCCCTTTAGAGTAGAGTTGTGTTAACCGTGGCTTGTGAATTTCATAGGAGACCGTAACTAACGGATAATGCTTTTGTTTGCACAGACACTGGCGGCTCTCCCGGACCAGGACTCCTTCTATGACGTAGCAGACTGTCTGGAGCAGCAGGGAATGGAGAAGCTCATCCAGCGACACATGAACAACAAGGGGACAGACCCAGACCTCAAGCAGCGTCTGGCTCTGTACGAGGTTAGTTAGAGGAACTTTGTTAAACTCGTTGCTGCAGGCTGCAATGTGATGTCTTCTACGTTACATGGGAGATGTCACATGTATTGCTTGCTCATCACAACCCCAGGAGACGTCTCCTGCTATATCAGCTATCTGGGCTGTCAGTGATGAGCTGTTGCCAAGAAGGAAATCCCACTGCACCTTGCAATGATGTGCACCATTGCTGTCTCCTTACTGACGCTGCATTCCTGTCATGCTTTCCATAAGAACATTCCCCCCAGACGACTGCAGGATGGATGGATAAATACTAACTCAACTTTAGAGCAATCTGCTTTCAGAAATTCTAGGGGAATTGCAGAGCTATAATTTTCCTGGCAGCTCCTCTGTGCTCTCACAACTTTCAGGAATTGTATGTATATGAGCATGACTTTGATTATGTCAGTTCATTAGGGAACAGTTACTAAAGCATATCCTTGTCAGAGTCACCATAACCTACATTTTACAGTTTAATGGAAATCTGAATGATTCAGTCTTCTTGTAGCAACCAGTAGGGGGAGCTTAGATGTCTACTGACTACTGTATATACTGTAAGCATTGTAGCATAACCCAAGTCAATTAAACTCTTCAGGGATACCTATCTGCCCAGTCAGGGCGCTGCCACATAGTGCCCGCAATTGCAGTATAGCTGCACTTTGGGCAGGGATGACTGCTGGTACTCTTTCTTAGAATGAAGTGAAATATTAATGAATTTTGGCCTATTTCTCATTACTGGCCACACAGTTTGCGGTCGCTGCATGGCCAGAAATTTAATTAACCATAATTAATCATTGTCTCTCTTATTTATAAATGAAAGCACTGACTGCTGTAGCCAGTTGTGCGGTTATGCTGTGGCTATGGCATCCTCAGGAAGCACAAGTAATTGTGAATCATTTTCTCCTGCTATGGTGCAAATGAAAATGACAACAGGAAGAAAACCTCAAAAAATGGATTGATTTTGTAGATTTTGTGGCTACAGATAATTACTAGTATTTCCTGTTTGTTTATTACCTGGTTTTGCATATTGATAGTGTCCTTGTAACTACTGCACTACTACAGCATGAGGTGGTATCTGCAGCCCATTCAGGTTGCACTGATAGTCCAGCTCTTCTAGGATGGCACATCTACTTGTGCCGTTACAAGAAGGTTTGCTGTGCATCCCAGTACCATCTCAAGAACATAGAGCACATATCAGGAAACAGGCCATACAAAGGCATCAGCCCAGCAGCACGACAGCATCTGCTCCTTTGTGTGAGGAGGAACAGGAGGAGAACTACAAGAACCATACAGATTAATCTGTTATAGGCTCCTGGTATGCATACTTCTGACCAGACTGTCAGAAACAGACTCCCACCCTCATGCAGCTTGATTGGCACTTGCCAGAATTGGCAGGTCTGCAATTGATGCCTCATTCTTTTCACAGATGAGATCAGGATCACACTGGACATATGTGACAGACTTCAAAGCATCTGGAGACCCCATAGTCAATGTTATGCTGTCTGAAACAGTATCCATAATGGATAATGACCAATTTGGCTGGAGCGTCTCTAATGGGAGGGAGGCATATCCTTCAAGGGTTGCACAAACATTCAGGTGGGAACAGCAGTCAGAGTATTGCTGGTTCGGTATCTGGATGAAATCCTTCAAGACCTTAAAGAGGTTGGAAACTTTCAGACCAATATTGAGAGACCAATGTTATTGTTTGTATAATAAAAATTTGCACAGTTTTCGAATATACTTTCTGTATCAATTTCTCACAGTTTTCTAGATCTCTGCATGCTTTCATTCATATCGCATACTCACAATGTATAAAAATCAGTCCAGGTGAACACACAGCTGTGCACCTGTCTACTCTTCACATGACCATGGACTGTATCTCACATGACCATGGACTGATTTTTATCAACTAGAAGTAAGCAGAATGAATGACGGCAAGCAGAGATCTAGAAAATCATGAGGAATTACAGAAAGTATAGTCAAATATTGTATAACTTATACAAATTATATGATTTGTTTTTTAACATTAGTCTGAAAGTGGCCAACCTCTTTAATCCTTTTGCTGACACCCACGTATTTATATGTCCGCCCAAGGTGGCACTTTTGTAGCAGAGGACATATGTAATACATCGTTACTACTAATGCTGATATCTCAGGATTGATTAGGGCTATGAAGATCATCTTGAAAAGGCTATTTGGCATTTGAGATCCCAATTCAGATCTGAATTCCCAACAGCGTTTTTAACAGCAAAATGCTATCATGATGATCTTGGTTTCTTTTTAAAGATGAGAATCTCATCTTTAAAATTAATCCAAGCTGATCTTTATAGCTCTTACCAGTCCTGAGATACGGGCCTCTAAATTGACCTCCCCCCACCTGCCACAAGCAGCATCGTTGAGCTGCTAAGGGAAGACGAAGCGGGAAGGAGCAGAGCTGCAGACTGCAGAGACTACAATAAATCCTCATTGAAATTGCATAACCTGTATATGACCACAAGGGGAGGGGGAGCGAGGACTTCTGTCTACGTTATCCTCTTTCCTACCATCGTCCAGATCGCAGGGCCAAATGAGTTGCACCAAATGCTTACACAACACATGCACAAACTCATCAATAAAGCTTACATTTGGCCCTGTTCTGATACCTGATCTTTATAGAGTGAAATATGCTGACCACCTCTCTAGCAATATCCGTTACATACTAAAATAATAGCAATGAAGATTATTACTAGAGATGAATGTATGTATGAATGTATGTATCCAGTATGGTTTTGGAGTGTGGGAGGAAACCCACACAAACACGGGGAGAACATACAAACTCCTTGCAGATGTTGCCCGAGGCAGGATTTGAACCCAGGACTCCAGCGCTGCAAGGCTACAGTGCTAACCACAGAGCCACCGTACTGTCATAGATCATAATTATTCATTAAAGTTACAATGTTTATAGGGGGATAGAAAATTATATTCTTATGTAAGCCCCAATTTCATTGGCATGTGCTATTCTAGTCGCATTTCTGTGATTTTTGGTGTTTATTTAACACCTGCACCTATAAATATATATATATACATATATGTGTGTGTGGTATTATGAATTTCTCACATCTTGCAGTTTTTTGGAAAGTATATTTTGTTTGCAGAGAGGGATTGCTTGAGATGGCACTCAAGAATTTTTGTGCAATTTTTCCTTGTAATCTCTGTTTGCTGCAAAGTTGCATGAAGGTGGTTGTATATATGAAATATTAAGTTGTGTCTTTATGTATCGTATACTGTGCAAACTCTTAAAAGTTAAATTTTGGTGTCACAATTTGCATAGTGCAGTACAGATATTTATTGTATTAGTGAATAGCAGCAAAATATTGTTTGTCTTCTGTATCAGTGTTTTTGATAGCATGAGGTCTTGTACTTGGTTTGCGTTTTTATATAAATTGTGTACACCTTGATCTTTTATTTTATGTGTTTTGTCTGTGAATGTACAATTGAATAGGTGCAAATATAGGTTTTACTGCATTTTTTCGAAAAATGTATTTATATTTTTCACAAAGTTACATGAAGGTGGATATGGCTATTGACCCATTGAGACATATGTAATCTTCAGGTTGTCTACTTTCAAGAAATATATAGGGTTTAGGGGTGCACTTGCTTTTCACGGTGTGTAATCCTTACATTTTATAGGATGGGCCTTTTTTTTTTTTTTTTTTTTTTTTTTTTTTTAAAGCATTTCCAGCTTCAAAGCAGATTTTTGTTCCTTCCAGTTATAGCGATTTTCTGAAGACACGAGCATGCGAGTGTAGGCCTTAGTGATATGACTGAACTTTGCATATGTTGAACTCTTATTTTTTTGGAGGTTCAGTGCATATAACTTTTTGTTTAGTTTCTACTTTTAACAACTAATATACGTTTATTTGCATTTTTGTTTTATAAAACATTCACTTTAACTCAAAATTGCATGAAGGTGCCTGTTTGTATACAGTATCAAGTGGCATTTTGACAATACTTCAGGCGTCTACTTTCAGAATATACTTAGGTATGGGGTTTAGTATTTTTAATGTTGCAATGTAGGTTTAATTTGTCCATCTCAAAATTGTGAAAATTGCTCTGGTTACCAGTGGTGCAAAATATCCAGAGACCTCTGGCAGTGGTAAGGCTGAGCTGATGCAGTAAACCCTGAGTTCCTCCTGTTGCAGTACAATATCCTGCCCATGGTCTGTAGGGGAGATCCCCCAGAACACCATAAACCTTAATCATGACCAAGCCCAGACATTGTTAGGAGTGCATACAGTCATGTGGGGGCCATACCAGTGGAGAGACTGGTACAGGGACTTATTATACTATGCATTGCCTGTAGGTGTTAATCTATAGGGAGCTACCTTCTAATAGGTGGTGCTAGGAGCAAATTACCCTTTTTCACTAATGAGGTCTCCTTTGCATATTGCTCACCCAGAATTCTTAGCATGGTCTAATCAGAGACATTACCCCTTCTGACCTGAGTTGCAGTGCTGAAATTCACTTAATTTGATTACTTTCTTTACTTTTATGTTATGGGGATTTGGGGTCCAGCTCAGTGGTTGATGATTTTGGGTCCATCGACCGTTGATACATCATTCTATTGTCAACAAATTTCATATCAAAAGAAATTTTCAACTTGAATCTTTCTTTCATTGAGCTCCGATAACGTTCCATAGGTTTTTATGTTTTTTTTTGTTGTCTCACCCAGAATGTTTTTTACGTGTCGATAGTTAATACCTGGAGGCTGAGTATATACTGTTCTGACAGGTTACATGTAGTAGTGACATATAGCACAGCCGTATGTCTTGTGGACACTTGCCTGAAGTCTCCTCAGACTGACAGAAGCTTATTTCCCAGGTGTCACTGTATCTCAATATTAGGAAAAAAGTTACTGTTACAAAGTCTACAGGTAATCTCTGCTTCTTAGGGCTTTACATTAGAGCGCTTTACAGACATAGTCAGCCCCATATAGGTCTCACAATCTAAATAGTCTATCAGAGAATAGTTATGTTCCCTTCATCTGCATCTTCCAAAGACATCCATGAAATGAAATGCTCTGCAGCTGCAGAAAGTCTGTTCCTAAAGATGATCATACACTTCTTCACATTCTCCTGTTCTAAGTATATGTGTGCTTGCATGGGTTGTAGGGGAGCCTGGCATTTGGTCAAGTGTGAATTTGGCCAATGGCTATCAAAAAGCTTTTCTCCTCAAGAACAAAATGATCTGTTAGTAAAAATCCATCTGCCATCTACCTTAACTCCCCTGACATCTTCCTTCCTGAGAGATGGAGGGGCCCTACACCAACAATCAGCATGCATCTGTGTGTGTCCGGCTTCAGATCGTGAATTGTGGAAGCACATGTCTGAAATTCTGGAACGGGCTAACTTCTCTTCTCCTTTGCTAAAGAGGGTCACATGTATATTATAGCACTTTGTCAAAATTCCTTCATAATATCCCAACATGTCTTGTTTGTTCAATGTCTGCACCCCCCTTTGATATAGGAACTTGGCTAAGATTATATTTATACACAAGCTTCTTGAATGTTTCCAGTAGCAAATAGCAAAATTGTGACTGCTGCTCTAAGGTATAAATACTAATATATTATTTTACCAGGATGGCTACAATGGACTTTGCCTCCTTCCTTTATTTGCTTTCATAATAACCATGATTAAGTGGTGCTCATTCACTGCTAATATTTTGCTAGATGTGTGTCATCCACTGATGGGGGCTCATAGAGAGGCCTTTAGGATATGGATTTTTTCAGTATATTCATCTGTCCTTTTGCATGCTATTCATATAGTCTTGTATTAGTTCTTTCTGAGCCACTTACATAACCTTAAAGTTGAGGCAAGCTATATTGATATTTTTTTCTTGGTAGACAAGTGTGTATATTGCAGAATATCACAGGGAGTTGCTACAAGTGACATATGAAGGGTTACTTTCCTGTAACACTTGGCTACACTCCATTAGGAATGTTGTACAGTGCTTTTCATGCGTAAATAATCTACATGTTACCTTTTATAGTATAGGCAGTGACTTACAATATGTTATAACAGGGATGGCAGATGTTTCATCATTGTTCAAAGAAGCACCATGTACAATGCAGAACTATCAGTGCTACAGTGTAGACACACCTGTATACAGCCGCTGCAACCAGTTATTGGTCTCTGTAGAACATGGCACGTGATTGGCTGCAGCAGTGATATAGTGTATTGTGATGTTGTTTTAAACCAATGCCTACCACCGGCAGACTTAGTAAGTAACTTGCATACCAATTCCAAGAACCTAGTGATATCAGTATGAGAACCAAGTCTGCAGTGATTTGGCTGTCCTATTACATTTTACTTGTGTAAGGCTGAAATCGCTTCCTTTAGGGGGCCGTTTTGGACACATTAACTTAAGTTAGTGTCTATTAATGTCTGTGTTTTTGCTTATTTTTTTGTTCTGCTTTCTGAGCATGCGCAACCCCCCCCCCCAAAAAAAAAACAAAAAACAAAACAAAACAAAAAAAACGCACAGTATAATGACTGACCGTCTGTTAGCATAGACATTAATGTTTAAAAAAAAAGAAAAAGAAATCCAACGGACACTTAACATCCGACATAAATCCATTATTTTGAACAGATATATTTGTCAGGCACCCTGCGTTATGTTCACTAAAATAACAGACGTGACGGATCTGGTGAAAATGGAAACTAATGGACAACAGATCAAATCCCACTGAAATCAATGAGATTTTTAACAGATTCATGACAGATCTGTTTGTGTCCATTGTTAACATTTTGTAATGAATACTAGCAACGGATACTACTAACGGTAGTGTGAACGCTCCCTTACAGTTGCTTTCTGAGCTAAACATTGGAGAAGATACATCTGTCTTTAGGCAACATCTATGCTTATTGGATTCACTTCTGGCTTTGGCTCTAAAAACATAATCAAAACCTCCATGTGATATTCCAGCTAAATAGGCTTCTATGCTCTCAATTCTTTTGAGATTAATGTTTACAAATACCATGTATAATTTTCTAATCGAAGTTCTTTAATAATCATGGACAACCTTCTATGTTTGATGCAGAGTGCTTTAAAACTGGAGGATGGTGACAATGAGGAGTCTTCTAGTGGTACTCGGAAAGATCGCAGGAAGAATTCCCTGGGGGTAGAAGAGGGCCGACGCTCAAGACGCTCTCTGGGCAACAGTGCGGAAGTATGGGCAAAGATAAACAACAACAACACCACCACTCCAGTAACACCTCCTATCGAAAACAGCATCAAACTGCAGAATGCTTCTAAAGTATGCACAGTGCCCAAGCCGACTGTATGCATTGTGCCGCCTTCTCCACCAAAACAGCCGCCAGTAGAAAAGGCACCTCCTCCCAGCCCTCCAAGTTGTAAAGTTGAACAGAATGTGGAGCCATTGACCCCTGAAGAGACTCCAAACAATCAGTAAGTACACCTTTACAGCAAACTCATCAGAGTAGCAAGTATAGACCCAGGATACAAGCTTAGTGGAAGCATTTATATCAGAGCCCTTTTACCTTAGAGGACCCAAGAGTCACATTAAACGACAGCAGTGCTAGGTGTGACACTTCACTGATGGGGAGTCCTGATAGCAATTGTTCATTAGGTCCCACTTGCTTAAAACAAGGCATATTGTGTCATATTATTTTACTTTGATCTGTGCTGTTATGCTGCCCCCTTGTGCCCAAGTGGCAAGTTGTGCTTCCCACCTGTGTAGTGGACCTTTGGGTTAGAAGGTCAGGTCTTTATACAGACTTGTGGCATCCAGTACTCACTGTTGATACAGTTTAATATTTTCTTTAGGTGGGTGTGCACATTTTAAAAAAAAAAATCTATTAAGTTGAGCAACAGTTTCACAGCAAAGTAACATACCAGGCAGCTCATGACCAAACATCTCCACATTTTAATTGTTGTACAGGATAAGCCCCGAGAGCAATAACACACACAGCAGCTCTGCCAATATCTCCCTCTCCTCAGCAGTGGCGGAAATGGTCCAAGTAGTCAACGACCGGAGTATATTCAAGTAAGTTACCTATGACTGTAAAATAAGGCCTAGACATCCTTTACAGGTGCCGTGTTGTATAGAGAGAGTAGTGCAATATAACACTAAGGCAAGATGAGTGTTGAATCACATAAGCCTAGTATTATTCCCTAAACGGTTCCGACTAACGCAAATGTTTCTAACCATGTTATAGATTATGATGAATAGCATACAACCTTTTCCTCATAAGGAATTAAAGCAGTGAAGGAAGTTGGCCATACTCATCAAAGTCCTATCAGGCAAACCCATACATTTCAGCAGAACTGATCAATGTATCTAATATGTGTGGAGATCTTCTGACAGCAGATCTCTGAGGGGATCTGGCTGTTGGATTTCAACATGCCCAATCATTGTGTTCTGAAGGAAGATAATCTGGTACTAGAGATGTCAAACTATGGCTAACTGCCCCCTTCCCATATAGCATACCTGCATGCTAAGCAGACCGGCTTAATACAGTCATCTTCCATTAGGCTAAGGCTATGCAGGAAATTTTTGGATTGAGATGTTGCAAAAATTAAAAATTGTATATATGGTCTAAGTAAAATAAATCAATGGAGTTGCATTTATTATCTATATGTTGAATATGTTGACACTATATAAATAAAATTTATTATTATTACTGTATATACTCGAGTATAAGCCGACCCGAATATAAGCCGACCCCCCTAATTTTACCACAAAAAACTTGGAAAACTTATTGACTCGAGTATAAGCCTAGGGGGGAAATGCAGCAGCTACTGGAAAATTTCAAAAATTAAAATGGTCGGAGTTTTTGGGTGCAGTAGATGCTGGGGGAGGGGAGGGCGTGTTTTGGTTGTCTGTCTGCCCCTTCCCTGAGCTTGAGGACTGGGGGATTTTCTTCCCCCCCACTTGGAATTCAGTCTGGCTGAATATAGGGGATCTGCAGTGCTCCTATTCCTATTCCTAACCCCTTCCCGATGGGACAGGAGCACTGCAGATTCCCTATATTCAGTAGACCGGGCACTGTCAGACACAGGGATACCTAATGTGTTTGTGTTTCACAGTCATTTTCTACTTTTATATGTATTCTAGGGAAAGGAGTGATTTACAACCTTTATGTTTTAATTTTTTTTTAAATCTTTTTTTTTTCTTTTGCACTATTTTATGGGAGATTCTATACATTAATATTGTGGCTGGTCATAGACCTCCCCTCCTAAAAAAAAAAAAAAAAAAAAAAAAAAAAAAAATTTTTGCTGACTCGAGTATAAGCCGAGGGGGGCTTTTTCAGCACAAAAACTGGGTTGAAAAATTCGGCTTATACTCGAGTATATACGGTATATAATCTGGATTGCAATAGTTAAACTTTTTTGTCTCATTTACATTGCATGCATATAATAGAATATGCAACAATTCATAAGGAAATAATGTGAGCAATATTAACTAATTACATAATTGTATAATATAACAATTCTCTGCCTTCCGCTTATAGTTTGTGTTTTCATTCCTCTCTTTGTTCGCCTTTAGTGAATGGAGAATAAATCAGTTTTTTGCACAGTGAGAGGCTGGCTGCTTTAACTTGTCTATACTGATTAACAACAGCAATTTTGTTACAGCGGTAGTACAGATCCATGCACATGAACATATGCTCTGTCAGTGTGTTAGTTTTTAATGGCTACCACACTGATCCATTATTTTCTATGGTTCCATATATTATCACTGGTCCGAGTAGGGGGCTGTGAGCCTGGGGACCCTACAATACACACGTTGGTGTGCATGTAGTCTTAGACAGATTTCCAGCCTCTGCATGACAGAAAGCATAGCTTCTGTAAAATGGTGAGGAACTAAAACATGAAGTATACCGGAAAGATGGCAGACTTATTTTTCACATAAAACTGGATGAGTCCTCTAAGCTGTTATTTTTTGTTTCTTTATATTAATAGAGTTTATGAACAACCATTGGTTTGTAGTTTTATGATCTATTATAAATTAAGAAACTGTTGGTCATTGTAAATTACTTAGTGTATTTATTGGGTCTGCATTGGTAGGTGATGTACTGTAGCTTTTCACCTCTATAAACAGCAGCACAGAGTGTTACAGTTCTGTAGTCTAATATGCTGTTGCATAATGTGCCTTCTGCCTCTGACAGCTGATGTGAACCTTGGGTCCTGGTGGCTTGTAAAGCCGTAAACTGCAGAGCTGCTTGCAGTCGGCTCTTGTAAAGTTCCCAGAAAGGGGGTAGGGAGTGAAGAGGGGGAACCTTTTGTCTTGCACTTGTTACCATAGTAGTGGTTAGGGCTTTTTTTGCAGGCCTCTCTATTCAGAATCTCAGCCTGTTCCCGCAGACATGATGTGAAGGTGAGTCGTGCGACATTTAGGGGGAGATCCTGAAGGTGTGAGGCTTGGAAGTCACAGAGTAGAATCCTCCTCTATGTAGAGGGTGCAATGTGAGTCCTTGTTCTGGGATTACAAGAGCAAATCAATGGCCGTTGTGTAGAAATCCCACAGAACAAAAAAAGGAACTAGCATAGGACTGCAGAGCACAGAAGTCGTGTAAAGAGGTGGGGGGAGCACATGCAGCTCTCCCTGGGTGGGCAGCCTTGACAAATGAGGGTACACAATTCACCATTCCCATCTGAGGGGTGACTGTGCTCTCTACATGTATCTTCCATAGATTAACAGAGCGTGATCGGCACACATATGCACAGCTCTGATGGCAATGGTGGGCCGAGTTCCCTCATTCTATACATTTGAAGAGGGTCTCGGTGGTTGGAAATTCTGCTATCAGACATGTGTCATCCTGTTCAAATAGGAAACCCCTCTAAGTCTTTTCCATTTCTCAGGTTTCTATAAATGAAACGCAGTCTTTGTACCATAAAAAGTTCTACAACCCCTCACCATTTCTTTTCTGTGAATAGGAGCATCCTTGTTTCCATCCTGAAGATGCAACTCACACTGACCTAGTTCTGCAGCCTAGAGAATGCAGAGTTTGCTACAGTGTATAAGTGCAGGCGAAATGTATTACCCAGTAGATGCATTTGCTGCATATTATCAGCTGCGAGAAGGGTTAGACAATAATGTTCCTTTGCGCTGACGGCCGTCAGATATCTTACAAATAGTTTACAAATGAAAGTTGTAGAACTTCTTACTATACAAGGATTGAGCTGTGTTCACACAAAACCCCTTTAATATTAGTATCGGGGTGTGTGTGATCCTCTTTAGTATCTCTTAACTTCTAAACCTTTCTCTTTCCAGAATGAACCAAACAGAGCCTGTTTGGTAAGTGTCCGGTGCTACCCGGACAGCGAGTGCCCCTTCCTCTTCTTAACCATTGCATTGTCATTATCTGTTCCCATACTAGCAGCCTCTTAAGTCACTGCCAAGACTTAAAGGCTTGTTTTTCTGTGTTCTAAGTGTGGATTCAGAGTGACTTTGTGTGTGACAACAGTGATAACATGATGTTTGTGTTGGCCTTTTGTCACGTCATAATTGTGCGTCTCTTCTACATTAACCCTTTATGACAAGCTTTAACTTCCATAAGGGGGTTATTCTAACAGCAAGAAATTTCCCTTCCCTAGAAAAGAACAATAGCCGAGTCTGAACTGTTTAGTGAGATTCCATAAGTCCTGAACTTTCTTATATTGTAGTGACCCTTCAGTGATTATAAGCCTGTTCCCAAGATGTGGTGACCACACACCGAGCACTTCCTTCCTTTGTCTTCTCTTGTGAAATTATTTCCAATTTTATTTAATCATTTTTGGAAAAGCTGAGTGACAATCTAATCTGACAAAGTGTCTTCTAACAGGATCCTCACCCTGCTTTCCAAAATTCCTGAATGAAATCTGTTTTGCAGCAACTGTGTGACAATCCCTGATAGACATATCGCTTATCCTTTTAATCCCCTGGGAGAGGATATGGTGAAGAATTGGCTGAATAAAATGTAAAAACTTGATATAAAAGGGATGACTCAGGGATTGTATATTTAGGGAAAAGAATGTATACTCTATATATAAGATGAACACACAAGTGCCCCACATGACAAGAACAGGGTTCTGTAGATTATATTTTCACATCAGCCATTGTCTGTCATTGATGTTCCCTGTGGTTTTACATCTGTCACTCACCAGGGATATTTTCCATATTGACCCTCTTTTTTTTTATTAATAATTCTGAAGTGGCTCTTATTTAGTCACACACCTTCTCCATTACTGACATCTGATGACTCAACACCTGCCAGTTTATGTTTCTCATTAGCTTTCCTCCAGTTTCATGTTATTCAGTATAGCGTAAAGATAATGAATGATTCAGTGGAAACTGTCAGCAGGCAGGAGATCTGATTCTGCTAATTTTAATGCAAGTTATATTTTTAATCTAATTATGACTTTTATAATACCAACACAACCTTCCAACCTTATGTCTATAGTGGGGACCCTTGTGACCAGCCACATAAGGTCCATGTGACTATTAGCAGGTGACAGCAGGAGAAAGGGTAATGAAGGCGCAGGAGTTTACATTTCCTTAGTCTAGGCCAATAATACAGATTATTATGGCCGGGTTCACATCTGTGTCCCGGCCTGTTATGTAGGTTTCTGTTTCCTGCCCGAAACTGGACAGGAGATGGAAACCTGCAGACATTTTTCAAACCCATTAATCTGAATGCGTTTGGAAAGTGTCCGGCCGTGAGCGCAGGTGAGCGTTTTGTGCTCTCCGCAAGGTAAACCGTTTTTGTTTTTTTTTTACCGGGCACAGAGTCGGACATGCAGTACTTTCTGTTCGGTTAAAAAAAAAAAAAAAGAAAAACGTTTCGCCGTAGAGAGCACAAAACACTCCCCAACGCTCATGGCCGGACACTGTCTGTCGGGTTTCTGTTTGCAGAAGACAGAAACCCGACAGACGGAGATCGGGCGCAGATGTGAACGAGCCGTAAGCGTGTAAATATTTTTTTCTACACAACTAAAAATGTTGTAACTGGCTATAGATTCTTGTCACCTAAAGAAAAAAAAATTGCCATTGAAATAAAACAAGACATCACTGAGAAAATATCCCTTCCCCCACCCCCTGATTAAAATGTCTCCATCACTGGTGTGAAGGACGCATGTTTTGGTTACTGATCCCATAACTCTGCCTGTGGCATGCCGTGTGTCACCTGTCCATTACTGCCTCATAACAAATTCTTCCTGCAGGGAGGACAAGAATAATCATGTGTATGGGGACAAACCCATCCTGAAAAAGTTCCAGTAAGTATGCATACAAAAAAATTACCAACACTTAAAGAATTATTATAGTCTTCACTCTCACCTGCACAGAAAGGAGGCAGCCATTTACCTTGACAAACTTATTTATTCTTGATGGAAAGTCATCAGTCAGTGGACCACTAACGCACAAACTGGCACGCGAAAACGGCCTACACCACAACAATGCGGGAGAAATCCAGAGCTTCAGCTATGAAAGGTCTTAAGTGAGGACACTTGATGTAATCTAGCTTGTCCCCATCACTGACAGCAAGAGATCTTTACATGGTGAATTATTGAAACTTCTGCTATGTCCACATTTGCACCTCTGTGATTTGTTCTGGATCATCGGAGGACTAGAATAACGTACACATGGACTATGAAAACCGTGGTCGCCAACATTGCCCAATGGACCATATCAACTATAATGGTATCTGTTGGGTGTCTGTACTTTTAAACCAAAACCGCCAGATGTAAGAGTTGGACTTGCAGCTCTTTTGTCTGCCGATTTCTGCTGGTCAGTGCGATGGAGTCTCCAACGCAGGTGTCAACCAAGTCTTAACGTTGTATAAAAAAAAAACTAAACACATTCTACAACTCTATTACAGCGATTATCATTAAAGGGTCACATGTCCTTATGCTATATTATCTTCATCTTTAGGATTTTTTATTATTTTTTTTAGACTTTTGGTTAAAAAAAAAAAAAAAATTGTTAGAAGTACCAAGGAATTTTGTTTTTCCAGGGGTGGCCTGAGTCTGAAAAGATTGGGAAACATTTCCCTAATATATACCGTACATGGTGACCCATAGTAAGTGGGATTAGTCATGGACTTGTATTGATGGCATGCGACCATGTTGGCTCATTTACCAATGTTCCTCTTATGTCTTTACAGAAATCGATTTCTGGAGAATCTGGCTGCCACAGAGTTAGAGAAGATGTCTGCCTTGTCAAAAGGTAGACAGGAGGTGCTGGCAGAAGCTGTGCGCAACGGGGGTGGAAATGATGATGATGAAACTTCCCCAGAGCAGGATGAATACAGAGCCGGCATAGATGACTTTGGCGCCCAGGAGGAGGGTAAGTTATATGTACAGCCAAGTACTACATGCTCATTAAAAGGAAACTATCTGTTATAATGACTGAATCTGCTGGAGGCCTAAAGGTGGTCCATCTTGTGCTGGAAGGGAACTATGACATCTCCAGAGTAAGGGTCTCCAGTCATACATGGCAGTAATGCCTGTTTAGCGTTTGCCAGGGAAGGCTGCAGGAGCGATCTAGCATTACACTAAAACCATTTACCTTTACCATATAATACTTAGAGCAGTCTGTGTATGGAGATCACTGTTGGGCCATATGGGTTGTCCTGATGGAACAGTGTCTTTGTGGGCTGATCTAAAAAAAAAACAAAAAAACCAACAATTATTTTAATGTCCATGATGGCGGATAGTTTCCAGAATGAGCATTCACGATCATGAGTTAACTAGGAGGAGGTTTATTTATTTACTTTTATTGCATGGATAAAATATGCAAAGCTTTGAGGTGAGCTTGGTTAAAGCGTGAACGATGGAAATGTATTATCATATCTGCTTTTCAGTGACTAGCTTCTCCCAATTGCTTGAAACCCACTACCCTTAGCTCCACCCCTGCTTACTACCAACCCATCTCTAATGCATGTGCTTTATATATAGATATATACAGTATATCTATATACATCTATAGCGTTTTCTATATCCATACACATGCATGTATGGCATGCTCCATTTGCAAGCATGGGGACTTCTGTGCACCTGGGCAGAAATGTAACCACCGCCCAAACCTCTATTGGACACAGGAAAAGGGGATCTGAGTGAGAAGGAAGAGAAAAATGACAGTGTGAATGAGAAAGAATTGTGCTCGGGGTCCAGCGATTCCTCTGCTAGCAGCACCTTGGAGAGGGAGGAAAAAGGAGACCGAGAAGAGCCTGAATCAGAACCAGGCAAGACATCCAACTGCATGCACGAGGCTTTGATCCTGTGATTTCTCACTAGAGGATCAGACTGGAGAACATCTGTGTCCTGCTATTAAAGGGGATTTAAATATAATAAAAAAATATGTATATTTTATTTTTTATTAATAATGTTTAAAGGGGTTTTCTGGGACAATGATATTGAAGACCAATCCATAAAGGGATTGTCTATGGATTGAACAAATCCCAGAGGAAGCCGGGGAAGGTGTAACTTTTGTAAATCATACTCTTCTATCCCCAGTTCTCCGTCGCAACTGTCTGTTCGGTATGCTGTGATTTCACTGCTGGAAGTCCTACACTGCGCATAACCACTAAATGCCCACAGTAGTGGCTGGAAGGCCTGTTGACATAATTCAAATACATGACCGAGTCCTTTCCTATGGCCGCTGAGGCCAGGACATCTGGCAGTGAAGGCACGGTGCGCCTGAATGAGCAGTGGTGGCAGACACCAGAGCGTCATGGACGGGTGAGTGTGAGTTCTTTTTGTATGTTTCACCTTCCCCAGCCATCTCTTTGACTTGTCCAATTTATAGACAACCTCTTTAAAGTTTGTCAATAGTATTTGAATGGTGGTGGTCTGACTCCTAGTCAGCTGTTTGTAGAGGCCATGACACTCAGGGAAGCACTGTTACTTCTCTTCTCAGGCCAGTGATGAATTCATGGTCATTGGTCTTGTGACCATTCTGCAGCTCAATCCCATTGAAATGAATGGGATTAAGTTATGATACCAAGCATGGGTATATAGTACGGTACCTGCTATGCAGTGAAAAGACAGATAAACTTGTCTAAACAATGTGGCCTCTACCAGCAGCTGGTTGGCATGGGTGCCAGGAGTCACTGCCCCACACACCTAATCATGAACTATTCTTAACATAGGTAATCAATATCATAGTCCTGGAAAACCCTTTTAGGCTGAGGCCCCACTTTGCAGAAACACAGCTTTTTTTATTGCAGATTTTTTTTTAGGTTTTTTGAGCCAAAGTCAGGAGTGGATTGAGTCGAAGGAAAGAGTATAAGAGCTTACTAGATATTTCCCATTCCTTTTGAAGCCATTATTGGCTTTGGTTGAAAAAAACACAGCAAAATCTGCAACAACAAAAAACTGCATTTCTGCAACGTGGGGCCTCAGCCTTTAGGTCAAGGCCCCATGTTGCAGAAACCATGCTTTATTTGTTTCAGATTTTGCTGCAGCTTTTTGAGTCAAAGCCAGAAGTGGATTAAGGAGATGGGAGAGGTATAAGAGTTACCTTTACATTTTCCATTACTTTTGTAGCTACTCCTGTTTTTCGATCAAAAAACTGCAGCAAAATCTGCAACAAAAAAGCAGCATCTATGCATTGTTTGGCTTCAGACTTAATCATTGTATAAAGAAAGTTCTCCAGCTTTCTTATCTGTCATCTATTCATCATGTCCAATTCTGCTTGCTTTCAGTGAATTTGAACTCCCTTATTTACATCTAGAAGCTAAAACCTGCAGAAAGTGCTTCTTTCTCACATAGGTTCATAGCTCCCTACAGTGGCGAGCCATGATATATATATATATTTTTTTTAATTTACTTTTATGTTTTTAAACCTGGATATAAATAAGAACATATTTTTTTCAACTCGTTGACAGTAAGCAGACAACTTTGCATTTCCATAATGAAAAAAAATGTATTTTTATCAGTGGCCCTCTGTATAGGAAACATCAGTCTGCTGTGGTTTTTGGCACGTGACAAAAAACATTAGCATGGAGGTAAAAAGTACATTCTCGTTTACTCCATAAAGTTAATGAGGTTGTATGCATACATTCAGCTTGTGATCACATCCGTAGAACAGAACTTTTGAGTAGGCAGTGTTTAAAACTGAACAATCCTTTAAAGGGAGTCTACCACTTCTCCAAGCATTCTCCTCTGTCATCACTATGTTCTCGAGCTCACTAGAGCAATAAACAACATAACTTATGCATGTCGTATAGTATGTAGATCAGAAGAAAAACAGCTTTGAATTGATATGCAGATTAGGCTATTGGTGCACCTGGGGTGGACCTTCAGCACCTGATGCTACTCTGACCCTTGTCATCTCCTGCCTGTGCAACCCCATACAGAAGGTGTTGATCTTCCCACTGCTATGACATCACCCATCCTACTGAACACCAAGATCAGTGCTTCCCCCAGTGCACCAACTACCTCATTTGTAAATCACTTCAAAGTTGTTTCTCTCCAATTCTACAAAAGTGGCATACATAACAGAGGTATGTTATTTATCACTATAATGTGCTCTGTAACATGTCCGCAGTTGAATTTGATTGGGAGGTGGTAGACTCCCTTTAAGCACTAACAAAAGGTATAAAATATTAGTAAATACTGTAAGCATACAAGTTTTTTTTTTATCGCCGAATCCAAGAGTAGACACCTGAGACGTTGTCCACATCGATCATAAATCTCATCGCTAGAGTCCCTTATACACAGACACATCATGGTCAGCTTATTATAGGTGTAGGAGGGGTCTTTTAATACTTGATATAACCTGATACATTTTGCATGTCTTTCTGAAGACTACCATTACAATCTCAATTCACTTTTACTACAATACATTGATCCCAGTCTTATGATTTGTATATATTCAATGGGAACAAGACAAAAACGAGGTAGCAGCCCACATACAGGAACTCATATAAAAACATTTGCAGCTTTATTTCATATCTTGATTAGAATCAAGGTATGTACAACACAAGGAGAAGAAGATCCTCCTCATCTTGTGCTGTACAAGCCTTCGTTGTAAGTTCAGATGTCAGATAAAGCTTCTGTGTGGTGGCCGATACCTTTTTATCATGTTTTTCTGGTGTATGTGGATGGAAACTTTGTACTTTTTGGTTGAATCTAGCAACCATTCTCTGGATACGTTTTATACTTCAGATGCATGAAGGAAATGCTCTGGGAAGATTCTATAGATATCACCTCTATTATTTGTTGGGTTGAATTTGCCTCCATATCTGACTATCCGTTATTATCATTGATTTAAGTTTTTGTCTTTAGACTGAGGAACCTTTTTTCTCTCTGAGTTACCCTTTTCTATTTTTCTTTTCTTTCAGCAAGTCCTGGTAGCTCCCCTCCCCCAACCACTGATCGCAGCAGCTCTAAGAAATTCATGCTGGACATGTTATGTACGAAAAAACAGGGTGACACAGACACAGAAATTCTCAATGAAAAGAACATTGCTTCTGCGGATCCAGGGAAACCACCAAGAGAAAAAAGGTCTCCAGCAGCCAGGACACAAATCTATGAGCCTGAGACTTCTCCAACCAAAGTTCCCATGGAAAATGGCTCAGACTCCCGAAAAGGTGTGAGGGCCCAGTACAGCATTGATGCTGAAACCAATGCCAAAAACCTGGAAAAGACCCTCATGACCCCCTTTAAAAAACCTGCTGAGACCCTGTGGGAACAAACCCCACACCCTCCAGAGATGGAGCTGAAGATTAAAGACTTAGACTTCACAGACTTGTGCGAGGAGGAGGATTTTGATGTTCTTGATTTTGAGGCCACAGAAACTGTTGCACCTTCCCGATTATCTAATGTAAATAATGCTCCACCATCCATTTCAGGGTTGCCCCTTCCACCACCACCTCCTCCTCCACCATTTGGTAGTTGCCCTGGATTTCCATCAGCTATCCCTCCACCTCCAGTGTGTCCTCCACTTCCACCTGGAAAAAGCCCCCATTTTCCACCTCCACCTCCCATACCCCCGAGCTTCAACCCTGTCTCACAGGACTCCTTTAACACAGCTGTAAACAAGAAGAGGAAGACAGTAAAGCTGTTCTGGAAGGAGGTGAAGGAAACAGACTGCAACAGTCGGGGAAAGTTTGGTAAAGGCACTATGTGGGAGTCACTGGACAAGGTTAATGTGGACACTGAGAAACTTGAACATCTTTTTGAGTCTAAAGCCAAAGAACTAATTTCTTCCAAGGTGAATATATCTGAGGTTTACTATGTTTAGATCCATCTCTTAGCTGTACTTTTAGCCCCTATAACGCCAATCATTTTTACTTGAGTTATTAATATGTAGATCATGGCATGAACATGAAAAAGTATTGTTTGTGTAGTGCCAAGGTTAGCTTTGAGCTGAAGGCCTCAACAGTTATGTACTTATTCACTTGACGGTGCCATACAAAGTACTTGTTTCACAGATGCCTCATACACTTTATCTATTGAGAAATCTGTGAAAACAGGCCGTGAAATAGCATGTTCTACTTTTTCACAGATTGGTCACATGGACCGTTAAAACAATGGTTGTGTTAATACATCCTATATTGACAAAGGGATTGGGTGGTGGCTTTGGAAAACTAGCTAGCATACGTCTGTGAAACCATGTTGTGTGAATAAGCTCTAAGGCAGGGGTCGGCAACCCTTGGCACGCGTGCCAAGACTGGCACGCGAGGCATATTTTGCTGGCACGGCAGCCAGCCTGCAACTTTCATACACTAATTGAGAGAGAGAGAGAGCGTCCTTTCAGTGCTCTGGTAGAGCTGCTGTGTAGGACACGCCCCCTTCTCTCACTGCCCACCAATCAGAGATGAGCCTCTCACTGCACAGGATAAGGGCTCCCTGGACCTGCTGCTACATGTGAGGAGTTTCTGCCGTCTGCAGCCCTGAGGAGAGGAAGCAAAGTGAAAGTAAAAACACCAGGTACGTGTGTTACTAACTATTCTCATTAATGTCAGGCATTTGGGGTTATTACTTTAGTTTCAGTAACTCCATGTGCCTCACATTAATAGCAGTTAACCCCATCATGTCCCTCACATTAACCCTGTGTGGCTCACATAAGGGTTACTGATATACCTACGCTATATCTGTCCTATATATACCCTATATCTGTCCTATACATCCCCTATATCTGTCCTATACATCCCCTATATCTGCCCTATACATACCCTATATCTGTCTGCATTTGCAGCCCTGTCAATTCATTTTAACATATAGGTCAGTGAAAACCACATGCGTGCCATTTTGTTTTGAAGCCAGGAGTAGATTGAGCAGGAGGGAGACATATAAGAAGCTTCCTATATATTTCCTGTTCCTTTTCTAGCCATTCTTGGCTTTGACGGAAAAAAAACGCAGCTAAATCTTCAATAAAAAAAAGCTGCATTTCTGTAATGTGGGGCCTCAGCCTTAGTGTGATTCTATTGGGTGGTGACCCTGTAACTAGATGCAATTATAGCCAAATCCAGTTCCTGGGCACCAGTGCGGTCACTTTGTTGAAAGTGTGACACCCATTAATACCTGGCTGGGGTTTTTCTGTTACTGCACCACCAGGAACTAAAAGTGACTGAAATTAATCTGCGTTTCATTTAGGGAGCGTTCACACTACCGTCGGTGTCCGACAGCTAGTGTCCACTGCCACAGGTATGACCTCACTCTGCTCCCAGTCACATACATTACCACTAATTGTGGGTTACGCATGTACTTACATTGCTTCTAAAGGAAAAGAACATGTGTATCCAGGCAAATAGTGGTAAGTGCATGTGGCTGGGAGCACAGAATGACAGCACCTCTATGTTGTGGTTTATGCTATATGACTTTAGTGTAGGTGTCGTCAGCTTTACAATTATTGCCCGGCACTCCGAGGACCTCATCTTTGATTTTTTAATTTAAATCGGCACGCCGAACAAAAAAGGTTGCCTACCCCTGCTCTAAGGGCTTAAGAATAAGAAATAAGAGAATAATAAACTAGTTAATAGGGATTGTCAATTCTCACTCCACCTAAAGTTGTATTAGCACCCGGAAACAAAATACGAAATAAGATATTCCTACATTTAGGTAGAGAACGTTTAAACAGCTATTGGAGTTGTCTTTAAAGGGGTTGTCCATGCTAAATTTTTTGACGTTTAAATACGTTGGGGCAGTGAAAAAAATTAAAGACTTACTCACCTGTCCCAGTTGGTCTGTTTTCCCGAATCTCCCAGTTCGTTTTCTCCTCCGGGTCTCTTCCTCAACGGCCAATCAGCGGCTTAACGCTGGGAGACGCTGCCGTAGGAGATGACACGGGAGGTGCAGGAGGACACCGGAGCAATGGGGACAGATGAGTATGCAATTTTTTATTTTTTTCTGCCCCCAACTTATTTAAACTTTAAAAGGGTTGTCTATTTTTGCCTGGACAACCCATTTAAGCTCAACCAATAGCAAGATGGTTCAACTTTTTGCTTATGTGGGTTTATGGTTTGTGTCTTGAATATAAATGACAATAAATAAACTAAACAATACTTTCCAAGGATGCATTTTCAAAGTAAAAAAAAAAAAAAGTTTTGTGCAGAAATATGACAATTATTTGTTTGCGATATATCATCTTAGTGTTGAAAATGTATAGATCTGTGCACATCATTGTAGTGAGGCTCTGTTGGTTATGCATGAATACTGCTGCACATGCTGAGCTTTCTATGAATGATATGCTTTTTTCTAAAACTGAAGATACAGCAGAAGCTGTACTGTATTCTACTGAGCATAAATGACTAATAGAGCCTCACTAACATGAGATGCATACACCTATACATTTTAAACAGGGGATATTTCTGTGAGGATTCATTTATTTAAAATACAAAATGTTTCACTTTTACTTTGAAATGCATCTTCAGTTTACATACAGCCATTTGTATTGCTGTCACAACCCCTGCAGTCACTGTATAAATGTACAGTACTACCACTTTCTAGCATACCTTTGCTTTGGTTCTTCACTATTTTGAAGATATGTTTGCTATCAGTGAAATAAGAACATTCTCGTTTTTATCCAGAGACAAACAATTCAGACACCTCTATTCCTGCTGTATGTCACAGTTTGCCTGCTGCGGAAAAACACATGGCAGTCACAGAAAAGCGAATCCTATCCCCACTTTGTGTAAAATTTGTCCTGCGGACATGCTGCGATTTCCAAATCTGTCACAGTTTTGGAAATTGCAACATGTCAATTATACTTATGGAAACACTGGTGGTTTCTCTGTAGGTATAATTGAAACAGAAGATCTGCAGAGGTTTCCTTTCTGTGAAAAGCTCTGCGGGATAAACCTTTAATGCATTGCCATCACGGTTTTTCCCGCAGCACTTTTTAGCCTTAAGCTGAAAAATGGATATAAACGTATCTTAAAAAATAGTGATCAAGAAAGTTTAAAAAGAACTTAGAACTTTTTATTTATCTACTTATTAAAGGGGTTTTCCAAGTTTTGAGAAATGTGATAAGATGGTAAAAGAAACCTTACTTTACCCATTTATTGTATTTATGTAGATAAAAATCAATAATGCACCTAACCTATGGTCAGGGGTGGTGATACTTCTGAAAGAAAGCAGACATGTATTTCTATAATAAATGTTAGTTTGTACTGATCTAGCTGCTAAGACTTCTATGGTCACTAAAATGGTGGACCCAAATCCTTTTGTCAGATGGACGATTCTGGTCAGGAGTTGTGTGGAGTGGCAGAGGCCGGATCACCACCATTACTAATATTTTTTTAATTAATATTTCTGCAGAAAGGGGCAGATGTAAAGAAACAGGCTCTGGTTGTGTTGGATCCCAAGAGAAGCAATGCTATCAACATTGGCCTCACAGTACTTCCCACAGTCCACATTATCAAGACGGCCATATTAAACTTTGACGAGTATGCAATCAGCAAAGAAGGTATCGAGGTAACCCATCATCCTGCTATACAATAGATAGTGTTATGTGCCTGCATTGTTATACAGTATATACAATATATGGTCATCTCTCTCTCCAGAAAATCCTCACAATGGTACCAACAGAAGAGGAAAAGCAGAAGATCCAGGAGGCTCAGATCGCTAACCCTGATATCCCCTTAGGATCGGCAGAACAGTTCCTGCTTACACTGTCCTCTATTAGCGGACTGACATCCCGCCTCCAGCTCTGGGCCTTTAAGTTGGATTATGAGACCATGGAGAAGGTAAACTTCACATCTTTTCACACTGGGGTGACCCCAAGAGCTGGTGGATTGTAGAGATTTTGGTACAAGAGAAAAACATATATGGCACATTACATACAATACACTTTACTTACGCAGTCCTAAAGAATAGTTACAAAATATTTCCACTCTGCATTTGAATCACAACTTCTTTCCAGCAATTCTGAATATATTGCTATAGAGTAATACCCAGGCTGGCCACAGACAAGAGAACACATCAGTCCTCATACAGCTATGTTGATGGGGGGAAAAAAAAGAGTATAAGTGTAGAAACTTGGCAAAAATGAACAATTTTCAAATTATATAAATCTGGCATTGCCAAACTTGTAATACTAATGACCTATAAAATGCATCACAGTTGTGATACTATATATATATATATATATATATATATATATATATATATATACTGTAACTACATGTAGGAATTCGATGGTGGATGTGGAGCAGCTGTGTGTGTCTGCTCAGTACACAAAATTGACCCCCCAGGGATGATAAATTGTTGTGTCTTCCCATAGGAGGAATGCATCCTGTTTATAGTTACCCGGTCATTTTTACTGTTTTGCAGAAAATCACATTAACTTTTTTTTTTCTTATTTATTTCAACATTGGAAAACTAAATAAAATGTATTATTATTAGAGAGGATTTGCTAGTAATATTTGCACAGTAGAGTAGAATATGATGTTGCACAGGCATACAAAAAAAATAATCAAGATTATCACACAGTTCTGTAGCAGAAACAAATTCCAGATTAGCAGATTTTTGGTAGTATTAGATGCTGGATAAGAATATTAGTAAACCATCCTGTTGGTTGTCTCTTAGGAAATTGGTGAGCCTTTGTTTGACTTGAAGCTGGGAATGGAACAACTATCGAAGAATAAGACATTTAAGGTGATCCTAGCCTCACTCTTGGCAGTTGGGAACTTCCTGAATGGGTCAAATGTAAGTCCACATTATTCTCTCCTTCTCAACTGTTCACCTTTTCTGCATCTCTGTACTCCAGGAGCATTTGGAGAAGTTACAATGCTTATACTTTTCATAGACCCGCTGTCACATAACATGGTAACAAATCCTAATTAATTGTTGCCTTGCAACAAAATTTTTAAAACAAGGAGCAGTTTGATGTCTGTGACACATGCGAAAACTATCTTAATAGATGCATCCTTCTAGCCATTGTGTGTATGTGGAGAAAACTGTTCAATAGAAAGGAGGCTCTAGTACCCCAGTGGGCCACCTCTAGCTTTGATAAAAGAAACAACATGGACATATCCAGACCACCTCCTGAGCATTTATGGAAAAACCTGTGATGCCTGCTTCTGCAACCAGGAGCTGGACCTGCAGGCACAGGTGATCATATGTTGGCAAATGTACTACAATATACCATATGGAATCTGTATGCTTCCATGCCCATCCAAGAGGTACACTACCCAAAAGTAGCCTCTAAGTGACTTTTTATGGCTGAGCACTTTTACACCCTCTTCTGGTCAGATACAGTATCTAATCAGACCACACCAGTAATAATTTGCATATCTACTTGACTGCAAATTACTACTACTTGAAATGACTGCATGCCCCTTTCCCCCATCCATTCTAACTACTATGGGTTTGTTTGCATGTAATTCTACCAGGAGTAAATGTACAATAGTGAGAAAAGCCCAAGTGAACATATAGGACACGAGGGAACACTGGACAAGCAGCTTTCATGACTGTGCTCATAAATTTCTCTTTTCAGTTATAAGGAAAATGTTTGTTTTTGTACCGTGTTAGCCAGTGGTTATAAAATATAAAAAACAAAAAACTCAAAAAAGTCTTCAGTAGGTGATACCTTTTTTAATGGCTAACTAATAATGATGACAGAATATGACGTTTCGAAGCTTACTATGAGCTTCCTCTTCAGATATGTCTAAAAACACTTTCTATCCCTGCCTCAGAAACACATTCTTGAGGCAGGGTTACCATCCAAGAACAATTGATAACCAAATCACCAGGGCCACCAGAATACCAAGATCGGAGTTATTAAAATACAATACCAAACAGGAAAACAATCGGGTGCCCCTGGTTGTTACATATAACCCACACCTGGAGACGCTGAGAGGAATCACACGCAAACTACATCCACTACTGCAAAAAGACCACTGTCTAAAATCCATATTTCCAGACCCCCCCTCTCCTGTGCTATAGACAGCCACCAAACCTCAGGAATATGATTATTAGCAGCTCACTGTCACCTCCAACTAACAAAGGAACATTCCCATGCGGACAGAAAAGATGCAAAACATGCCCTCACATACTGACCACTGACAGGATAGAGATACCAAACTCTAACAGGGAATATCAAATCCCAGGTACGTTCACCTGTAACACACCTAATGTAGTGTATTTGATCTTGTGCACCAAATGTTCCACTGAAAATCTGTATGTTGGAGAGACCAGCCAGAAACTCAGAATGAGAATCAATTCACATCGCCATACAATTAAACAACAGAGAACAGACCTTCCCGTGCCAAAACATTTCTGCAATGAGGATCATAATATCACCAGTGACATGAAAATTTTGATTTTAAGAGGGAATTTTAAATCAAGAACAAGAATCAAGAGTACAAGTGCATGACCCTATTATATCTGAAGAGGAAGCTCATAGTAAGCTTCAAAACGTCATATTCTGTCATCATTATGAGTTAGCCATTAAAAAAGGTATCACCTACTGAAGACTTGCAAGTTTTGTTTTTTATATTTCTTTTCAGTTATGCAGGCAAGCAGCTGAAAAGACCCCCGATAAAGGAAAAGAGAAATCTATGAGCACAGTTATCAAAGCTGCTTGCTTTCAGTGAATAAAATCTCATCTGTAATTACACAAGTGGTCAGAAGTAGATACAAGTACATAAGTAGACTTTTCTTACATTGTAAGTTGTAAAGTGTCCAAAATGTTCAGATTAGTGCACAGAGAAAGCAGTTCGCAGACACTTGGAGGATGTGAGGAAAATTGACCCCTCCCGTCTGCATTCACTGTGTGAAGAGATAACAGAACATCTCCCTTTATTCACTTTGACACCATTTTACATCTATGGATGGGACTGTCTTAGTAACAGGGATAGAAGTGCACATTAGCAAGGGGGAGACAACAGCAACATATTTAAAGTGCATTACTTTTTGGTTCAGAATCACATGGTGTATTAAATGAATTTCAGTTCAGTACTTCTTACAGCTGGGTGTTTCTCTAGACTGGCGACAATTCTAAGGCCCCGTTCACAAGGGGCAAGAGGGGGCGGATTTTGGAGCTGAATCCACATCAGAATCCGCCCCCTCACAATAGAGGTCTATGTAGACCGCTAGCTTATTTTTTTCCATGAGCGGCATTTTCCCGCTCGCGTAAAAAAAGGAAGTGAGCTGCTGTTTCTTCAGGCGGATTCCGCGGCTGATTCAGCTCCCAGTGTCCGCCTCACGGCAGTACCCTCTGAAGTAGGCCCATTCATTTGGGCCTACTACGGAGCGGGAAGCCACAACTGTCGGACGCCGCGACAGTCGTGGCAGGCACATTTTGGCCCTATTCTGACGTGGCTTCCCGCGTCATAATCAGGACCAAAATACGCCATCCCTAGCCCCGTGTGAACTAGCCCTAACAATCATTATTGAACACTCTACATGTAAAACATTTTACATGTACAGTGTTTTCAGTATCCTTTGTAGAGGCAAACCACCAGACACTCAATAGCTTTATTTTATTTACATATCAGGAATATTATTACATTCAGTGACCGGTGTGTGTTCTTTCTTCTTCATAGGCCAAGGGGTTTGATCTCAGTTACTTGGAGAAGGTCTCAGAGGTGAAGGACACTGTTCATAGACAAACACTCCTCCACCATATGTGTAACATAGTGATTGAGAAGTTCCCTGACACCTCTGACCTGTACTCTGAAATTGCAGCCATCACTCGATCATCCAAGGTAAGTGTCAAATGAGTCCTCTGCCAGTCAGGCGATCATTGCAGCTTTCTGAGACCAGCAGTAGCACTGAACTCAGACAGGCTTTGAATCTGAATTCTCCAAGCATTCTTAGCTCTGAAGAATTACACCTGATTCTCTTTAGCATTAGGGGGAGCTGAATCTAGTGTTCCACCCCCCACCTTTCATGTCCTCTGCTAGTTATAACACTTATACTACATAAAACATACAGACACTGGTGGTTTCCCTATGGGTATAATGGAAGCAGAAAGTGCTTTCTGTCAAAAACACTGCAGAAAGACATTTGATTTACATAACGTGAACTAAATTATGTTATACTTTTTTTTTTTTGTTAAATTATGTGTTTATTAAACTTTTTCAATTTAAATCCAGAAAAACAGTTCAGTATTTCATATGGGCTACATTAAGGCTAGGATGGAGACCCAATCATAACAAACTACCAAAAATTGACATAGAGAAAAGTCCTGCACAGACTTTTCTCTCCACAGCTTTAAGTTTGAAAATGGCGGACACCCATTATAGTCAATGTGGTCCGCCAATGTCTGTGTGTATCCCCTGTTTTAGCGGTCCGGCTTTCCGTTGTTTGGGTCCCCTAGCTGACCAAAACAACTGAAACCACAAGGCTTGTGTGAACCTAGTGTAACTGTATTCAACGTCTGATGAGGCCGTCGCTGTTACGAAATACATTATCAAAATTGGCAAGAAAACAAAGTCCAAGACACGCAACAAAACAAATCAGCTGTCAGTCCCAAAGTGGTTTTGAAAACAAGTCCCAGATAAACCATATATGGTGGTGTGTCATAGATTGAGTATGTGCTAGCAACAAACGTTAACTAGAACCTATAGCATAGAGCACTCGGCTACGTTATACAAAGGCATCTCCACTCAGGAAGTCTGTGGTTTGGCTGCCAAAATAATACTTCAGTGGGTAATAAAACCATTTATACAGAAAACAGTATGAGTCCAAGAGACTAACAAAGGACATACAGAGCAAGACAAAACAAAAGCTCACCTCCTCTCCATCCCCATCACAGCATTCAGTTATCTTTTATTCAATTTGTCTGGAACTCCCTATAAACATGAATACCAAAGAAAAAGGTCCCACCTAGCTTATATAAACTACTGACTACGCCCCCACCCATTCCATGGGGCATCCCCCACCTGAATCTGCTCTCGATATCAGGTTCTAAGTTTATAATACACTTTTATTAGAAGAATTACTAGAAAAAATTTGTATGGGAAACAATTTCCTGATAATGCAGTTAAAGAAGCGGTAACAGGATTCCTGTGCAGCAAGAAGTCCCCTACTATTTCTGAGGGCATCCAATCACTGAAAGGGAAGTGGCCTGGCTCTAATTCAGATGTTTATCACCTAATCAGGTGGATTTCGATGAACTAGCGGACACCCTGGTACAGCTGGAGAAAAGATGCCGAGAATCTTGGGAAAGCCTTAAAGTCATTGCCAAACATGAGACCAAACCAGGCCTAAAGAACAAAATGACTGACTTCCTGAAGAGCAGCACTGATAAAATAGTCATCCTAAAAATTGTGCACAGGAGGATTCTGAACCGGTAAGTGGAAAATTATTAACCCACACTCGAAACCCAAATATAAGGGGGCATTCACACGAGTAGAGTGACGCTAATTCTGGCCCGATAACTCAAGGCTGAATCAGCATTGATAAAAAGAATCCCATTGAGTTCAATGTGTTCTGCACAGAAGACGGAACCCATTGAACTCTATGGGAGTCTTTTTATCAGCTCTGATTCTGCCGCGAGTTATCGTGCCAGAATCAGCGCCACTTTACTCCGTGTGAATGCCTCCTAAAGGGTTCACAGAGGTGTGTAAATATGTCCAGGTTTGTTTAATAAACCCTTTTTCTGTTTTTGTAAAAAAAAAACAAAAAAAAAAAAACAAAAGCACAAAACAATTGTGATTGTTTGGCCCATTAGTCAGTAGCATAGCTGCCTCTATTCACAACATGTTGGGCCTTATGACCTAAAATTACTAAAATTATGGTCTCAGTTTTTCTAAATGACACTATTCTTGATTTTAACCCTGTGCTATTTTTAGGTAAAAAGACACATCATCTTTCCTATTATGGCCTTATACCTCCTGATGAGAAAGGGGTGCAAAGCCGGTTGCACATGGCCATATACTAACTGGCTGCCATGAATGAATTAATGAATGAATGGCATGGTCAAGTCACGGGGAACACCTATGCACCAACTGTGCTTCCATGGCCCCTTTCATTCAATGAATAGGAGCCACAGAAGCAGGGCCGCAAAATTGGACAAGAATAGGACCTATTCCAATCCTGTCCTGTGCCAAACCATTGGCCCGCACACATGAATGTGTCATTCACGGTCATGTGTATAAGCCCATAAAAACAAATGCTATGTAGGAAAAACCAACACAGGTCTAATGATCCAACCTGGCATCAATATAAATATATATATATATATATATATATATATATATATTTATTTATTTTAAAACCCAGTTTGTTGAAAAGATGATAACCAAAATATAGGCTGGAAAAACAAAGAATAGGCAGTGCTGGAGAGCAATGCCTTTCATCTCTGATGTGGAGAGAGGTGGTGATCTATTCACCCTTGGGTCAGTCCTCTGCACTGTAATGGCAGTGGCTGCTCTGCCTAGGTTCACTATGAGTTATGGCAGCAGCTTGACCTTTTATGCAGTCGTCCTGAGCATAAGCTGGTAATGGCAGAGTGACCTGACTGCATGAAAAATCAAGTTATTGCTATGACTCTGTGATCCTCGTAGAGCAGCCGCCCACTATAAGGGCCCGTTCACATGGAGTAAACGCACGTGTATTTTAGCAAAATACACATGTAAAAATAAGACTCCCATTGACAGTTTTTTACACGTGTAAAAAAAAACACGTCAAAATACATGTGTAAAATGTCATTGAAGTCAATGGGAGTCTTATTTTTACACATGTATTTTTTACATGTGTATTTTGCCAAAATACACGCACGTTTAATCCGTGTGAACGGGCCCTTACAGTACAGAGTTCTACAGAGGATTGTCTCTGAGGTTAACAGCATCCTGCCACGTCTCTCCACAGCACTGTCCACTGTTGACAAGATTCTTGACATCAGAGTGCTTCCACAACTTCACTGTGCCAATCTTTGATTTGGGTTAGGAGGGGCAATGTCTTTCCCTGTGAAGACTGCCTTTGCAGGTGTATGGTGACTTAATGGCTCTATCCTCATGGCAGGTTCCGATCCTTCTTGCTGTATTTGGGCTATTCCTACGCATCTGCCAGAGACATGAAGATAACGCGCTTCTGCCGAATAATCAGCGAGTTTGCACTTGAGTACAGGACGGCACGTGAGAGAGTGCTGCAGCAGAAACAGAAGAGAGCTGCATACAGGGAAAGGAACAAGACTCGGGGGAGGATGATCACAGAGGTAATGTGCTTCTTAACAGGAGTCACTTTTTTACATAATAATTTTAGACAATTGAACGCAGTGAACTGTCACTTACTACGTGTCGTCATCTTTACAGACTGCCAAGTTCTCCAGTGCTGCTACAACAACAGTGACCACTGAGAGTAACATCACATTGACCAGCAACAGATTGCAGACTCAGTCATCTGAGGAGGGACATGAAAATATGACCAACATACTGATCTCATCGGCAGAGCCCAACACCCGCAGGAGCCGCGGAGTCCGAAGTAAGAACCTCATATCAAACCAGTAAAAATATTAAATACTACCAGAAAATGAGAAGTTGTTTGAAAATTTAATTAGGCTTCATGTGTGATTTTAGCCAAAAGAGTATGGATTAGTTGAAAAAGGGTGTGGATTAAGATGCTAAAATGTGCACCAACATTTTGATAAACATTAGGGCACAATACCTAATGTGTACCAAATGTATTCCCCAGCATCAGCCACTGTGATGAAAGCTGGTGCACTTTCTAAATCTTTGACAAGATTAGTAAATCTGCCTGTCTTTAATTGTAATTGATAATTGGCTTCCATTACAAATATAAGATTTTAGGCATAACAATTCTTCTTTGTTTTAGGCTTAGGTCGGGCCAGTCCTCCAGACCTGTCAGGAAATAAAGAGGAGCAAGGAGGAGCACCTGTAGACGCCTCAGATGAGATCATGGACAGACTAGTTCAGTCTGTCACCCAGAATCCAAACCCAAGAGTAGTGGCCCCAAAAGAACGGAAGAGATCAAGAGCCAATAGGAAATCCTGTAAGTATAATCTACTAATTCTAGTCTGGTTCAGTTAAAGGGTATTTCCATTATATACATAATATACCTTGGTTATAAATGAAGGTCTAAATTCTGTAATCTTCCCACATGCTTGACACTGAGAATGATTCCTATGCCATTATCACTCTCCAATGCAATAAAAGGGAAATGCAGAAACTGTTGAGCCAGACTGTAAATTTCACCATATCAATGGTGCTGAAATAAAAATCCTAAAATGAGATGAATGTGGCTCACGTACAACCATCTCTTTTACAGTCAAAGGCTGCGTTCACATGGAGTAACGCGCCGCTCATTCTGACACGTAAACATGTGTCAAAGTGAGCGCAGTAAAACAGAATCCCATTGACTTCAATGGGTTCGGTCTTACGCACGCTACCCATTGAACTGAATGGGAGGCTTTTTTACCTATTGCTTTCAATGTGATACATGCATATCAGAATGAGCAGCGCGTTACTCCGTGAACACAGCCAAAGGAAGCTATTCTATTAGATCATAGAAACAAAATGGATATTAAAGAAGCACTCTGGTGATATTTTACATTTTTTATGCAGCTATGAATAGAGCAAAATATTAAAGCCAAGATGGGGTTTGATCAAGAGCTGACTAGAAGCTGAACCGCAGGGATTTCAGGGCAGTAGACATGAAAGAAGCCCAAAGTGTGACAGAAAATAAAATGGTTGTTGCAGAGATAGAAAAGTGTTTTTGGTAGAGTGCTGCTTTAAAATAAGCAAAACTATTCGTTATTTGCAGTTATCTTTTAGAGCCTTGGTTCTGAACATATGAAGAATAGCAATACACCTGTAATGAACTGGTTGTGAACCAGAAGAAATTGCACAAACCTCAATTCCATAAAGCGCACACATTATTAGGAACACAGATGTAATGAGATATGTGTAGTTGAGAACGTGTACCTAATGTCAGATACTTTCTTGCAGTGAGAAGAACCCTGAAGAGCGGGTTGAGTGATGACCTGGTTCAAGCGCTGGGGTTGTCTAAATCATCAGAGGTTGCAGTGTGATTGACTTCTGTATAGACTGCTTACATGCTAGCCCTCTGCCCCCTGTGGTGGGATATGGAATGGCAGCCCACTGAGAGGATCCTAATTGCATGATACATCAGGACAATGCAATGAATGGAGCAGAAAATGCCACTAAATGGGACTGCATCACTTTACTGTCCACTATAACCTAAGGCTTTTCCCTGTGAAAAAAGTAATTGTTACATTACAGGCAGCGCCCATCCGTCCGCAAGTAGATCTGCTTCTGTGACCATGGTCTACATTGCTCATGACAATACTGTATGTTTGCAATAAAAACAGATACGAGTCAGCAGATTGTTGGGATCTCTGGCTATGGACACACTACAGAGGGGGTTACATTCCCCTCTTTGCACACAGAACTGCTCTGCGTTTACATGTGTGGCTCCATACAGCACAAACTGTCAATGAACTTTATATCCTCCTCACCAGCAGTGATGGTAACAAAAGTTAGACTTTAAAGCTCACAACTGGTCGACGACTAACTGCAAACCAGGTTCAGCTGCGCCCTTGTGTGTGGGTGTGTTTAACCAACAGCATTCACAATCCGGGCAGGAAGTTCTAGATTTTATTGCTATAGCAGGTTTCGATTACATTCATGTAATGCCTCGATACATTGCCCAAAGTCACTATTCTACCTGAGCAGCTGGTGGAGACGCAGGACTAAAAATGTATTTTATACTCACCAATTTCAGCACTCCAAGGGTTAACTGCAACTCTGTAAATGATGTATGTGAAATATGGCGCCACCTAGTGGCTGATAGTTTTGCACATCAAATTTTTCTTGATTGTAATTTTATAAACTGCAGTTAAAGAAGTTTCTCTGGTAAGTAAACACACCTCCCACCCCCCAAATAAAATATTAATAGGGGCTCAAGTATAGAAAAGTGTCATAATTCAGTCAGTATTCTTCCATGCAACCAACACAAACTTTCCAACATTCTAAACTGCTTGCTGTTAATACATTGTCAGACAATTTTGCTAAATAGTTCCAAATTTGATGTGCTCTCTGAGCTGCAGCATTGTGCTAGGGATCACAACTATTGCTGTTTAGAACACAAAATAACACATTCTTGTGCTCTCTGCTGTCAGATCGGGTGACATACTATTTTTACCATCTAATGACTGGTAGCACTGTCATTACATGGGCAGCAGAGGCCGCCCGGTCTCCTCCTTCCCATAACACTGCTGAATTTCCTTGCTGAGACTGGATGAATCAGCCCAGGATATCTGTCATGCCCTCCTAAAACACCCCATACTCTGAGTTTATGGCTTGTATGGAGTCCTATAACTGCACTAATCCTGCCTACTCCATGGTTCCGATCTGTGAATAATGAATGTAGCACATTTTGATACGATGAAAGAACCTTTAGGCTAAGGCACCACGTACCGAAATGCAGCTAGAGACTTTGCGGAAGAAAAGCAGCAAAGCACGTTGTGGTTTATTCTGCAGCATTCTTCATTGAGTTTTTCTCTGCTTTTCTTCCCCTGTAGTTCAGCAGCTAAAATGAACATGCTGTGTTTTTTTAAAGCTTTTCCACAATGTGTGGATGCGATTAATAAAAACTCATTCACTTTGCTGGTACTGTAAAGGGCAGCGGTTTTTGCACTGGGTTGATTTGGGCATAGCCTATCGCTCTAATGGAGCACTCCTTAAAGAGCAGCAAGAAATAGATGTAGGAAGACTCAAGGGTCTAACAGCTTTATTACCTGGCCCATAGACCACAGTACAGTGCATTCCTCTGGCCACAATTATACATTATGCACTTCTGTAGTTCTCAGAATTACTGAACATTATGGTCACTTTTAATAGATTCTTTATCATAGGTCACTTTTAATTTGTTACAAAAATATATTTCTCACCCCTTTCCAGCCTTAAGCATGTCTAGATGGTACAAAGAGCTCAAGGTAGATTATTACCCCAAGTGTCAATGCTATATTGTCCTTCATAACTCCAGCTACGTTTAAGTTTCCGCCATCCCCTGGTGGTTGCAGAAGTTATGACGACTCCACAAAACACTTCCAGACCATCTCCTGGATTCCACCTCTTACCACTCATAATGCCACATGCTGCACATAAAGGGTTAACGCACTAGGAATCCTGGATAAGGTTTATATTTAATGTATTTTAACAGTCACCTTTATATTTATTTTTTTTTAAAGGGCTTTAGTAAGGAGAAAGATTAGTGCCTTGATTTGTGTAAAATGGCTGCTCCCCGTGGTTTTTTTTTTAGTGTAGATTTTGGGGATTTTTGTAACAAAGTAATTGGCTTCTGATATGTGCAGAGATCACTCATCACACTGACATCCTGGTGGGTTCTGTGCTGTTCACACTGTAAGTGACGCACAGGTTCTGAACAGCATTATGAAGTCATTGTACCACTGTCTGTAAAGTCACCACATAGGGAATGTCATTTCTTGTAAACATTGCTTTGTTTCTCCAATAAAATTGATTTAAATATCTTATTTTAGGTGTTTTTAATCAGTTTAATAATAGGTGAGTATAAAAATGAGGAACATAAGTGAGACCAGAGACCACGTGTGGAACCGGGTCACCATCCATGCCAAACAAAGCCCTCTTACCTCTTGTGTCACCCTTATATCCTCATAGATTGTAAGCTCTTGTGAGCAGGGCCCTCACTCCTATTGTTTGGTATGTTGTTACACTGTAATGTCTAATATTGTCTGTACATTTACCCTCTGATTTGTAAAGTGCTACGGAATATGTTGGAGCTATATAAATAAAATTATTTATATCAGTATCTACAACATAACTGGCTTGAGTTGTAGTAGATATATATGGACATTGATGTCGATGGTGATTTGGATCAACACAAGGTCTAGATCAGTGGTTCTTACTCAGGGTTCGATCGAACCCTAGGCCATATGCACGGTTCATTTTGTGTACCAGTAAAAAAAAACAAAAAAAAACATATACCTATGTCTTGAATTTGGAAAAAAAATCCTATTTGGTTTATCACTAAAGAAGGGTTCGGTGAATGTGCATATGAAACTGGTGGGTTCAGTACCTCAAACAAGGTTAAGAATCACTGGTCTAGAACTACAATGCACCAGATGCAAATGAGTAGAAGCCATGTTGGGACTGAATTTCTCAGTAGTACAGCCTCAGGTGATGATTTGAAACAAGGGAATACAAGGCCCAAATCTTGGCCAAACACATGGAGGTTTGTCCTAGCACGTTGTTGCAGCTTCATATTTGCATAGGCAGCAATACAATGGCACCCCCTCCCATCTTTATCTCTCCAGACATTCCTGTTTTGGGATTATCAATGTTGTAAAATATATAGACTCCCTCTACCACCACCATATGACATGACACAACTATAGTCCATAGGTAGATGACTATTCCCCGCGTGCCGTGTATAAGCAAAGTCATTTACTAAATTGATGTCAAGTGACTGCAGTTATCAGAATTATCACTGGACTCTGCCCCCTGTATCATCCTATCCCTTCCCCAGGACGTAGCATATGACTACCACATCGGAAAACTGCAGTAATCTGAACAAACGAAGGAATGGAATAAAACCCAAGAGCAGCTTATCCTCAGCTATTGTATCCTCCCTGTTGTAAAATATATCTACTTTGTGATTCATGGTATTAGTGGTTACTCCCATTAGTTAGTACAGTACAGTCTGAAATTCTTGGATGATAAATCTAACATACCTTTAGACTGCTTAGTCCAATGTTTAGACCACCTTTTAGGCTAAGGCCCCATGCAGCAAATTGCTGTGGAAAAGACCGGTTGGAAATGCATTGCGTTTTTTTTTTCTGCAGCGTTTTTCACAAAAAGCTCACAGAGTTTCCCTCTGTGGACTTTCTGCCCCTATTATACAGAAAACACCAGCATTTCCACAAGCATTTTCTGGTTTCTGCTGAGGAATTTTTTCTGCAGTGTGTGGATAGAATTAGCCAAAATCCCATAAACATTGCAGGTAATGTAAAACACTGTTATTTCTGCTGCAGCCAAAACGCTGCATCTTCGCAACATGGGTCCCTGGCCTTAATTTGTCTCTTAGACAAAATTTTTCAACACTATTGTGGTGCATTTAAGCCACAACATTTTTCTCAGAATCCACAACCACGTGTCTAGCAGGTTAAAATTTTTTAGCCCAAGCTAGATATGACACACTGTCAGGGGCGTAACTTGAGGGGGTGCAGTCACATCGGGCCCAGGAGCCTTAGGGGGCCCATAAGCACTGGCATCATTATTGAGACTGCAGCTTCCATCTGGCCCATAAGCCAAGGAGACCCACAGATTACCCTAACCACACTAAAATTGATTAAACTCCTTAGCATTTGTAACCATCACTATCTAAAATTCGCTGTGGGGATGAGGTAGGGGGCCCCGGACAAAAGATTGCACTGGGACCCACAAGACTTAAGTTACACCACTGCACACTGCCAGTCTTATACCAGTGTCTAGAAATCACAATAGTAAATTTGCACCTAAGTATACAAGAATGTTGCAGTAACTTCTCAGTATTCCAAAAATTTGGCTTCATTAAATTGAAAATTTCTTTAGGGTTCTGTTAATAATTTTTACTTACACAGCACCAACATATTCTGCAGCTTTTTACTAAATCTGAGGGCACATGTGCAGACAATACAGAGTAATAAACTCATCAAAAGGCAAACAATAGGAGTGAGGGCCCTGCTCACTAGAACTTACAATGTATCAGTAAGAAGGGGGCACAAGAGGTACAATCTAGGTAACACATACCAGCTAATATCCATGTATGTACAGATGCAAATGTGAGTGACAGCACAGCTAGGTGACGGCCATTTCGCGCTATCCAGCACTTCTAGCCCTCATCATACCAGTATGATATGTATGAGGCCCAGAAGAAGCGATGTATAGCACTATACTTGTATTGTGGAAAAAGAAGTTTTAACTAGTGAGTACCCCCTATTTCTAATCTTTTATGTTTGATTTTGATGGAGACCAACACTGGAAGCTGCTATAGTCAGGTCAAATGTGACAGAATATATAATTGGAGCCCGACACAAATATGTGAATGAAGCAGATTTCCTGCAACACAATCTGCCGTATGTGAAGGCATCCTAATGCACATTTGGGTTGAGCTCTTAGTTATAGCAATGGTACAAGATCAGCAGGCGCCTGTCCTAGAATGGGGGAGAAAGAAGGATATGACTGTTGGACTTGAACATACCCGATCCTTGTGTTCTGATAGATTAACTCCCTTTGTTGTAGAGCATGGGGCGAGGTTTTCTGGTTGTTGTCACCATTATTATCTAAGGAATGAGCAAATAAACTTTACAACCTGACGACATAGGGATGGACTATGGCTATATAACCAGGAGACGGCTGACATGCCAACCATAGTGATACAAGCTAACACTACTTGGCTGCACAGATTGGGAACAGGTTTCAGACTTACCGGTAATAATTAGAATAAATACGAAAAGGTTTTGGGTTTTTTTGTCTCTCTCTCTCTCTCTCTCTCTCTGAATCAAGGACAGTTGGGTGGGTGACCATGAGATCAAGAACATTACATTTTATTCACTGGAATATCTGAAACCAGTAAATATGTCCTGAAATCATTCTCTTGTGAGAAAGCTTGCTGGTGTCCTGAACTCCTAAAAGACAAATCTGCCTGGTTACTCAGTTAGGGTGCATTCACATGGAGGAAAATGGTGCTGAATCCGCGTCAGATTCAGCGCTGAAAAAAAAAGCCTCCCATTGACTTTAATGGGTGCCTGCTAGCAGAAAAAGGAACCCATTGAATGGGAGGCTTTTTTTTTCAGCGCAGAATCTGAAGTGGATTCTACGCCAAATTCAGCCGTGTGAATGCACCCTTATATTTCCCTGTAGGGGTATGTTTACACAAGAAAAAAAGTACATGTGATTTTACAATGCGTTGCCATGGTTGTGCGATGTGGTTTCAGCAGTATTGCTGGTATAGAAAAGTACATGGGTTCCATGGGATTCCTCTGTACATGCTATGTGTCCCAACCCAGTGTCAAACCATGACACAAATATACAACTCTTGATATAGCCTTTGGGCATCTATTCCAAAAGGATTCATGTAAACCCACTTCAACTAGACAGATATTCTGTCCAGGATTTCAGAAAAGCTGCCTGAGGGTGCAATGATATGGGAACTAGAAGAATGTGAGAAGGATAATGGATAATCCACCTCTAGGGCTAGGGTTAGCATGTGACCAAAGATCGCCAGGTGGCCCCTGCACACAATATTATGCCCAATAGTGTCCCCTGCACACAGTATTATGCCCCATAGTGGCCCCTGCACAAAGTATTATGCTGTCAGGGTCTTCAGAGGAAATGGGGGGGGGGGGGGGTTAGAATGCATTATTCCAGATTTCCCCCTAAACTTTTCTCCCAATATAAGCACTGGTTCACATACTAATCTTTGTGGTCTTTAGAGCACTGTTGGTTATGAGCCTCCACTCCATCACTCACAGAAATTCTGGCTCTGAGGAAACACTTTACGTTTATGGATAGGCTAGAGATGGCACAGGTCGGGGGGGGGGGGGGAGAAGTCTTCTTTAAGAAATGGGTCTCATTTCTGAAATATTTCCTGGATGATCGGGAGGTTAGGGAAAGAGTGTCCCCCTTTTAGGTACAATACATCATCCATGGCTGGGAACCTGGGAGGTTTGAGGATATCTAGTATGAAGCCTGGATGGAGTGTCTTCAAGAGGCTGTCCTAACATTGATGTCACCTTATCCCATGAACCTCTCAGGGAGGGAAGAGTGTGAGTGAGGGAGGGAAAGGGGCTGCTATTTGCTCCTTGAGGCCTCTTTTGTGTTTTGATTGTATTTGAGAACTTCCCATTCCCTATAGCTGCACTCATTCCTTTATTCTCTTTATTTCTGTACACTTCTCTATTGCCAGGGAAGCTTTTCTATTTGCTTATTGTGTTTCTTTCCCTTATTGTATTTAATGTATGTTTTACTCTTTTGAAAACCCAATAAACCATTATTTAAACCTATGCCGCTTTCAAGATCCATGGACTCATGAAAGATGAAGGCGAGCATCTTGTCATAAGTACAGCGCAGCGAGCATCAATTCGCCAGACTTCACTAATTCCCCCATTGTCCATTGTTCTGACCTTTCAGTATATCAGGACAATGGACATTAAATGATAGCGTGAAACCACCCTAATGCAGTCACCTATGTACATGTCCTATGTCCAAGTCAGATATTTAGCTATTTGCTAGGTGGGGGGATGCACCCTTGACAATCATTTCTGGTTGCTGCATGTGATTTATTTATTTTTAATTTACCCCATCTCCTTATACAAGCAAGGCCAAAGTCTTCCCTATGGTTTGAGGTGTTGCTTAGTTTGTTACTCTAATGTCCGATTTTATTTCTACAGGAACCCTGTGATGTGTAATGTGTACAGCTCTGTGGAATATGCTGGCCCTATATATACATTATTTAGAAAGCAACCACCTACACATTGTGTGTAAACATTTCAGAGAGCTGATGTATGAATCACTGGGGTGTGGATGTGAACAGTGTTCTAGAAGTGTGCAACACAACACAGAAGGGACTATAGAATGTCAAGAAGACTAATATACCGCCATCAACAGCGTAAATGACTCCTATATATGTACACAATAAAGCCAAGACCTATCACCCTGGAACTATATCAGTGGAAACTTCCCACAGACAGTGTATATAAGTCAGTCATGTCATTCTGTGCTGCTGATATTTTGTACTTGCTGTAAGTCTATCATGAGTGATACTGTCTACTGAGGCAGGGTATCTAAGCCTACTACATGTGATGCTTAGGTGTATCTAAAAATAATATGTGTGATACTGTTTGGTGCACCAGTGTATCTATGACTACTACCGTACAAGTGATGCTTAGGTGTATCTAAACCTAATATGTATGATACTGTCTACTGAGCCAGTGTATCTAAGCCTGTGTGATACAGTCTGAAGAAGCCGCACAGCACTACACCCTCCATCATGTAATGTTATTTATTTGAATGATAAAACATTCCCTTTTCCTCTCCAGTGTAGCAGTCTGGCAGGCGGAGAGTTAAGCATCATAGAGCATTTTCATGCTGCAGTGAGCACAGGTGAGACTGTATTGTGTGCTGTATTGTGCCAGACTTTGCCCCTGTGTTCGGTACTAGGATCCTATTACTATTTAACCTGCCTCTGCCCACCCCTTGCATCTTGGTATCTGGGGCGTAGCTAGAAAACCCTATGCTTGACAGGAGAGGGAACTAGAGACAAATCCCAGTGTGTGCTAATCGCCCTCCGCAGACCTGCCCCATCCTGCTCACCTCAAGAACACACCTAGCAAAGCGAATCCTATGTGACAGTCATTGCAAGAACGCCAGGAACACCACACTAGCACCATGGCCGAATTCCCTGCCAAAGTCAGCACCCAGACCAGCACCCCGGAGGCCTCCAGTGGGGGAGGATTTTTCCCTAAACCAGACATCACCTTCTTAAGGTCCATCCCTGGGATCCTCATGATAGTGGAAATTGTAAGTACCAGATTCCTGACGACACAGAGGGGGTAAATGTTAGTCCTGTCCAATGGTCAGTGACTAAATGGGTCGGTGGGTAAAGAAACATCATGTGTAGTGCTCAGAGCTGTGGCAATAACAGGTGGCACCAGCTAAAATTTCTAATATCCCTATAACAATCCAACCCTTGTTGGGATTCCCTGATTCTGGTGGGATAGTTATAGGGTACGGGTCAGATTTGTGAAGATTTCACAGGCGCAAACAGCTAAATCCAGGTCTTTGTTTGTTCTGTTTATCTCCCCCCCTCCTCCTCCTCTTCCTCCCTTCTTCTGTGAGCCTTTGGGAACAAGCCACAGACAAGTGCAAGCGTCATTACCTGGATACCTGTAGCCTGGGCACAGTACTGACTGCAAGCGGAAGAGACAACAGTTTACATTGAGCCTGTACTTTAGACGCTTTTCATGTGAGGGGAATGCATTATAGTCAAATGCATAATGCAATATTTTTCTTGATCTCTGCTTGTTGTCAGTAAAGGGAAATATATTTATCTGCATCCTGAGCCAAATACCTGTATACAGTAATCCCAAAGGTGCTATTGCGTGTACAGCATAACATCAGTAAACGAATTTCAACAGAACACTCTTTAACCTTTGCTACAATGCATCTGCCTCACAGATACAATGTTACATAACAGTTGTGACACATACTAGATCTGGACATGGTTTCCCTCAGTAAACTGAGCTCTTGCAGAACTGAAGTTAGAAAGTTTTATTAAGTATATTACAAAATTGCTCACCAAACACCTCCTGATATAATAAGAGTTACACAGTAAACTCTATTTATGCAAGACTGATCTGGCCCTTTAAATCAATAGATTATAAACTCTGTGGATCTAGAGTTTGGTTTATTATTGACACTGAAGTCCAAAGATCACATAAGACATATTCTGGAGATATCTCTGCTTTTACCTGGTGTCATCTTACTCTAAACATGTCCATACATATAAAGCTGGGTTCAAAATCCTGACCAAAAAACTCCATGTGAACCCAGCCTATTAGGGTAAGTTCACACTGAGTAAACGCTAGCTTATTTTGTAGAGTAAAATTACACTTGTAAATTTTGCTATCCCATTGACTTCAATGATATTTTTTTACATGTGTAAAAATACGCCTGTAAAATGTCATTGAAGTCAATGGGAGTCTTATTTTTACACATGTATTTTGCAAAAATACACGCGCGTTTACTCAGTGTGAATGCACCCTTAAGAGTCAATTGAACCTGACAATTTTGGGGGTCTAGCCAACTGCTGAATGTTCTGTGTATGAATTTGTGCCAGCTCCCTCTGGCCAGATCATGGGAAGTAAGGCCTGATCCCAACTGCTTGGCCAAACTGATGGCCTGAATGAACAACTATTGAGAGTTTATGGCAATCTAAAAGTCTCAAGCGCAACACTGTTCTATGGGGGATGTCTAACCTAGAAGCACTGTCAACGCTAGAGAATATGCCGACACTGATCTCTCACAGCTTGTGAAATCAGAACCACAGGGACTATGTGTTGCCATACTGAATCCATACTAATGTTGCAGTGCCTACGCTTTTATATGTCAGGGACAATACCCCCAACCCCCCACCCCCTCCCCCATACAGGCTGGATTTTGCAATGTATTCTCTAGCTATTTGTTGGAGTTTTTAACATCATTTTTTAGGTAAGAAATTCTGTGACCAGGTGTTGTTTTATAGCCTATAGCAACCATTGTTTTTGTACGTTTCATAAACACAGTAGGTTCTAAGTACACTTTTTTTCAGCTGTTTTCTTATACTCTTTCTATAGGACTTTAAGAATGACAAAAAGTTATATTTACACTTACCGGTAATTTGATTTTCTCAATGCCATGACATTACGCACAGATTGGAGGATTTGTTTCTAAAGACCGGAAACCCATACATATTTCAGACCTCCTCTTGGCCTTCAGTGTTGTTACTAAACTTCATTTAAGAGAATTAAGAACCATTACCATAACATAAGCACAAACATTGACCCTGGGGGCAGAGTGACCCATGACGCCGCTTCAGGTCACATGACCCGGGGTCATGACATGGACAGAACCTCTAGGTCAATCATCTACAATAACCAATCCCAGGAAACACCTTTAAGATCCCAATTAGGAGGACGAAGAGTGGAAACCTGAGTGTATTTGGACACTGCTTTGACAAACCTAATGACCTATGGATCTTTGGCTAGTTTAACCTGGGTAAGGGCGGTATAGGCTGAAAAGTGGAACTTATCTAACCCCCTCCTGGAGTCTAACACGTGTGGCCTGCTTAGAGAGGGAATAGAGAAATCAAAAGAACCTATATACTTCAGGAACACATTGCAGGTTCTGAGCTATATCCTTGAGAACCTGGCTTCTGTGTTTCACTAAAATAGCCACTTCTTTATCAGAGTAGCGCTCCATGCACTCGACCATGTGCTCTTTGTCGGTCTCCCTGCTGTGTTTTTTAGCCTGAACATCATGTCGGGAGAGGTACTCCTAGCATAACAGTTACTGACTCATTTCTAAAGCTGCATACCCATGCTGGTGTATTATCATGGGCCTGTGCATGCGGCAATGAGGATTGGGAAAAACTCAGGCTAGCTCCTATTTTGTTCTGCAGCACAAGATCACTGATAGAAGTGAATGGAGCTGTGGAGATACAGGTGGCACATGCATGTCAATCATGTGCTGTCCAATCACGGTCGCGTGCATGTACTTCTGGGCCAAAGCGGCTATCAGAATGATTGCCATGTGTCTCTCTGGAATATTGTTTATGACCCTAGGAATTAGTGCAATTGGCACAAAAGACAATGACACTTCTAGTCTCAGGTTTGGGTCTGTGCATCCATAGCTGTGGGCTTGACATGCTTCTGTAATAAGTAGAATTTGTGAGTTTTCCTGTATGAATGAGTGGCAAAGTAGTCTATTTCTGGCATAACCCACAAGGTCACCATCTTGTTGAAGATTGTGTTGTTCAGACACCATTCTGTTGGTTCAACCTGAACCTGCTAAGGTAGTCCGCTATCTGATTATTGTTTCACTTTAAGTAAAGAACTGTCATTGAGGAAAGATTATTCTTTGCAAGTGAAAATTGCTCTGAGACAGACATGAGAGTGGAAATTTGGCATCTCCTCCTCCGTTTATATGAGCTAAAGCTGTCATATTGGCGGATAATGATAATCTATCATTGCTGTAATATTTGCTTATAATGATAGTTCCTTCTCATTTGGTGAATGGCTTTTCTCCTCGAGCCCACTGACCCTGGAAATAAAGAGTTTTCACATGCCCTCCCTATCTCCCAAGGCCTGGCATCTGAGGTTACTATCAGACTCTTGTTCAGGTTCTCTTCAAAACTGGATGGTCCCTGAGGACAGGACAGACTTACTACAGTATATCTGCCCCATCTATGTAGGATGTCCATCTGGGGTATCCTGCTATGGGGTTGTGCACAAGCTACTACAGGGATGCCTGCTGTAAATAGGCCTAAGGCCAACATAGCTAATTTGAGGGATACCCTTGTTTGTTTGTTTGTTTTATCAGCAATAGAGCCGCCTGCGACACAATTGAGATTTTATGGAGTAAAGAAGGAACTGTAGATTCCAGCTAGATTTTTTTCTCTCCGCTGATTTTATGCGGAATCCTCAGTGAAATGCTCATATGCTATTGTGAACCTAGTGTAACACCATCCAAAAGCAGAAAGTTTCTGGGAATCCAGCAAGAATCTACATCCTACATAAATGGGACAGATACAGAAAGTTTGTCCTGTCCTCAGGGACCATCCTTTTTGAAGAGAACCTGAACAAGGAGGGCTTTTCTCTCTCCTGGTTTCCTTCTAAAATCCTGGAAACAAGGCAGAAACCCCACAAACCCCATTATAGTCTATGCGATCCACGGGTTTCCACATGTAACTGCTTTTTAAGTGAATAGGGTTTCAGTTTTTCAAGTCTCTATGTGGACTCAAGCCCGAACACTAGTGTGAACCTAGCTTTAGTGCAGAATCTTTCAGGTTCACATTTCAAACCCAAAGAATGTAGGACGACTAGAACATTGTCTATCCAGATAGGGATTCTGTACATTCCCTTACTAGTTGAAAGTCATGTAGATACAGGAGATGATGTTAATCAATCAGATTATTTTTTATTCCCTGGAAATCACAACAACATACGACCCTTCCCCTTACAGAGATCTGCAAGTAATTTTTGAGTATGACATTTGGAGGACACCACGTTGTGACAATCCTGGGCAATTACACAACATCTCATGATCATCACATGATCGCTGACATCAGGAAGAGCCAGAGAAATAATTCACAATGGTATAGATAAGACAACGAATGATCACATGCTCCACAGGAAGTCATTTCTTAAAGAGTCTATGCAATTAAAACAGCCCAATAGCAAAGAGCTGCACTGATGTCATAGTTTGTTATGAATACAAATTCATTCTTCAATATTATAAAGTGTATATTACCTGGAATCAATCATGATCAGAGCAGCACAGAGTGTTTCTGAACTATAGTGTGTCTTTATTATGGGTTAATAGTTGCTTTTGACAGGTGAACGGTCATGATGTAAGCAGTGAAATAGAAACATGTAGGAATTTCATAGTGGAAAGGTCAGGGTCCTCAAAAGTGCTGATCCTGATCGGCTCACATCAGTGAATTAACAGGACTACGTATGACAGACTGGCTGGGCTTTTATACTCGATATGTGCAAATGGTTAAATTGTGTGGGTAGTGGATTTGTTGTCAATACCAATTATACCTGGTGTGTTTATTACACAATAGTAATAGCAGCTCCACACCCATCCTTGGCACAGAACCTGAAACTTATGTAGAAACTGTCCTGGTAACATTTACAGAAATAACTCAGCCTCATTGTATTTGACTGGCCTGCACCCATGCTACACTACTCCAGCCCTAGCCATGCCACCACTGACTCTCGGCTGCTACAATAATAAGAAAGTTGGTTACTTATTCAACTTATCTTGACTCCTGAATGGCAAATCCAAATTAAAAAGCCCCCCACATAGTATATTCTCTTCTTGCTGGCCCCATACAATATAAGTGGCCATGCCCTTGCACTAATAAATAGTAATCCACTCCCCCCCCTTATGAATAATATGTCTTGCTCACAGCTAACTGCACCCTTAATAATAATTATAAGGTAATCATCATTATATGCAGAGACTATTATTTAAAAGGGGGGGGGGGGCTAAGATTCCTTGCTTATAATTACGCCCCCTTATAAATAATAATACCCTCTTATAAATAAGGGCCCTGTTTATAAATAGCGCCCCTTATCAGTAATCGTCCCTCATTATAAATAATAGTCCCTCCTTATTACTAATAGTTCTCCCTTCTAAATAGTTCCCTCTTATAAATAGTAGTCCCCATTATCAGTAATAGTCCCTCCTTTATAAATAATAGTACTACCTTATAGCCCCCCTTTTAAATAATACTCCCCATTTATAGCTAAAAGCCTCCCTCTGCGTTATAATTAATAGTACCCCTTTATTTATAAAGAAGGGAACTATTATTTATAAGGGGGAACTACTATTCATGGGGACTATTATTCATAAGGAGGGGAAGTATTAAGGGAGAACTATTATTTTTAAGGAGAGCTTTTTTTTTTTTAAAGAGGAACTATTGTGTATAAGGGGAAAACTTTTATTTTTAAGGGGTCTATTATTTATAATATTTCCCTTATAAAAGCCTTCCTTAAAAATAATAATTCTCCCACTATAGATAATAATTCCTTATAAATAATGTGTCCATATTCAGAAATAAGTGCCCCCTCAGCTGTAATTGCTTTGTCTTTAAAAACAAAAAAAAAAAAAACACCTAAAAAACCCCCCCAAAACAATAAAACAACTTATACGCACCTTACCACAATCTTCCGATGACTGGAGCAGCTAACGTCTCCTGTTGTTGCTAGTTGGTGCAGGTGGCGCACTGCAGTGACATTATCAGCTGTGCCAGGATATCCTACACAGACATTGCTGTAAGTATTCTAAGGTAGAGCAAGGACTTTACAGTTGTGAGTGGAGCTCTCCTGCGCACAAAGTCTAGTGCCCGGATCCGGGGGCCCCCACAACCATAAGGCCAGGTGCAAGTGCTCCATTGGCTCTATAGTTAAAGCAGCCATGGAGGCATGGCTTATGATATTAATTAGGTGAGCCCCATCACCAGTGGCGGATCCAGGGTTTGCGGGGCCCTGGGCAATTGACTTTGGCGGGGCCCTACTTACTGGGGGTCTCGCACTTCTAACCTGTACTTCCCAACTGTTGAAGACTAGAAAGAGGGAACAAAACGTGCTTAGGCCACGCCCACTTTTATGTTGACTCCACCCATTCTCATTCAATTTTCATGTGATTCCACACAGTATAATCCTCCTACAGTCACCCCTAAATTATATCTCCCCCCCATTTTCATATACACCCTTCATCTACCCCTAGTTTCATGTCCCCCCCCTCTATCTCTGTCCCCAGTTTCATGCCATTCTCCCCCTTTATCTGCCCAGTTTCATTCCCCCCCCCCGTCTCTGCCCCAGTGTCATGCCGTTCTCCCCCTTCATCTGCCCCAATGTCATGCCGTTCCCCCCCCTTCATCTGCCCCAGTGTCATGCCGTTCTCCCCCCTCCATCTGCCCTAGTGTCATTCTGTTCTTCCCCCCTCCATCTGCCCCAGTGTCATGCCGTTCTCCCCCCTCCATCTGCCCCAGTGTCATTCTGTTCTTCCCCCCTCCATCTGCCCCAGTGTCATGCCGTTCTCCCCCCTCCATCTGCCCTAGTGTCATTCTGTTCTTCCCCCCTCCATCTGCCCCAGTGTCATGCCGTTCTCCCCCCTCCATCTGCCCCAGTGTCATGCCGTTCTCCCCCCTCCATCTGCCCCAGTGTCATGCCGTTCTCCCCCCTCCATCTGCCCCAGTGTCTTGCCGTTCTCCCCCCTCCATCTACCCCAGTGTCATGCCGTTCTCTCCCCCTCTTCATCTGCCCCAGTGTCATGCCGTTCTCACGTTCTCTCTCTCACACACACACACACACACACACACACACACACACACACACACACACACACTAAATGCCTATGCATTCAGCTCATCGGCGTCCTACCGCCGATGAGCTGAAATACATAGGCGTTTAAAGCAGGAGCTGTGAGTTCAGTTCCTGCTTTAACGCTGAGCTCAGTTGGAGTCGGGACATGCCGACCGGGACCATTTTGTTAGGTCCCGGCCCCGGGCGGTTGCCCGGCTCGCCCGGCCCTGGATCCGCCCCTGCCCATCACGATACCAAAAATATCAGGTGGGTATTTTCTATGGTTGTCTTAGGCAACAGAGATGCCAGGTTCACCCCTAATCCTGCTACCTATTGAATTGCAGGACAGTGGGTACCCAACACACAGACATCCACTCACTAGTCTCCAGCAGTCAGATCAGTAAACACACTATATAAAGTAATGGGTTTACAGTAAACACTTTAGTACAAAAGGGCTCAATGCTTACAAAAATACAAAAAGACTAAACAAAATGGCAGGTACAAATCTGTTTTACTTAGTTTTTCTAATTTATGAACTACAGTCCTTCTAATTCCTTAGGGTTAGCAGTAAATGGTTGCACACTCAGGCCAAGCTGATCCCCACGTTATGGATGTCTTATCATTTCAGCCTTTTGGCTCAGGTCTCAGAGCTGCCCTTATGGGCTATTGTTCATATTCCCGGTCTGTGACTGGACAGTAGATTAATAAGGAGGCAAGTCCCATGAATATTAATTTGTAGCTGGTTTCTTAACTTAGCTACATGGTCTATCCAAAGCATAAATTAAAAAATAGAGCATGGAATGGAGTGTGTGACTGCTGCTGTGCAAGGTGACTAGATTATATGATCATGAACTATATATATATATATATATATATATATATATATATATATATATATATATATATTATGAATATAGCTCTACACGTCCTATATACTGCATTATTCAGACCTGACCATGTGATGGGGTACAGCGTTTCTGATTGTCACTGTTACTATTGCAGGTCCTGGGTCTCCTGGTTTGGGCGCTGATAGCTGACACTCACCACTATAGGGTGGCTGCATACGGTTGGGTCATGTTTGTTGCAATATTTTGCTGGATTCTCACCATCATCCTGTTTATCCTGATTTTACTGCAGCTGCAGAGAAGGATCCCTGTTGTTCCTTGGCCCTTAACGGTAAGTCACAGGTAAGACTAGATTCAAGAGACATGGCCATGGAATACTTTTGTGTGAATGAGCCCTAAGCTTGTTAGCACCATGTTAGCCTAGCCTAAGACCCCTTGCAGACGACTGGGGCTATAGTCAGTGTACTATCCGTGAATTTCACGGACCTGTGTGCGGGCTGACAGTCCAGGCCACAAAATAAAGAACAGGTCCTATTCCGGTCCTATTTTGCTGCCCATGCGTTCGTGGCTCCTATTCGTTTAATGAAAGGGGCCACAAAAGCATGGCTCATGCATGGGAGGCAAATGGGGACATCCCAGTCTCCCCCCGTGTGCAGTCCCTGCTTTTAATTCACAACAGGTTGGTTGCAGAACGGTTGTCTGCAACCAGTCTAAGAGTCTAAAGAATTCAGAATCTCATCTAGTATCTGACCAGAGGCTCTGGCTGCTACACTGTCCCTCCCTCATGACTTACACTGCAGCTCTACTACTGGTTGCCTGCACTGTATAAACACAAGTTCAGCAGGAAGTCTGAAGCCGATTTCTGTGACCATAAGGGCAGAATTAATATTAGAGCTGAGCGAGTACTGTTCGGATCAGCCCATTCATTTCTATGGAGCGTGCTGTTCGGATCGTCTGATCCGAACAGTACTCGCTCATCTAATTATTATAAATTGCAAGCAACTAAACCAAGAGTGAGTAAAGAAATATATATTTAATGATTCAATTACTGATTCAGTTATTCATAGACCACCACCTGACAGACTGTGGAGGGGACTCAACATCAGCTCAAGGATCTTACATTTTATTTTTACTTACCAGGTGTTTATCTATCATGTGGCAGCTACCCTCCTATATATAACTGGATTTATTACCTGTGCAGCATCAGTGAATTCCGTATACTTTGGGCAAAATGAATACAACAAAAGAGCGGCAGCCTCGGTAAGATAATGTTACATTCAGTTTCGGAATAGGGTGCCTAGGGCCTAACAGTGGAATACATTCAAGGGGCCTACTTACAGCTAAATACAATTACTACATAGTTCCATTCGCAAATTGCGAAAACTACAGACACATTTTTTTCAATATTAGCCTGCTACCTATTCTTCACCTTCGAGACCTTTGGCCCTCTCAGACTGTAGGCACAGTCTAGACCAACAGCTAGTTAAAGTAGCCAAAAATGTGCCTCATCTTTGTGTATTGTGGTGAAAGTTGGCACAAGCTCAGCTCTTCTGTCTTGCTTACCACTTTTTTAAGCAGTGGGCAGAAGTTGGTGGAACATCTTTGTCCATCAGATTTACTACTACTCACAACAAAAAACTGGCACAATTTGTATCAGAAATCAATACCAATCTCTTTACACAAGTTGCTTAGAACCTTTGAAAGCAGTCCTGCAACAACACAAAGGGATTGCACTCCAACAGGCCCCAATGCTAAGGTTTGTTCTGCTAATTCTGGGGAAAGTCAAGGCTCCAGTCCCAAACTGACACAGAAACACTAAGCTCTGACGAAAAGGCATGGGAAAACTTCCTGTCATAGGAATTTCCCTAACTCAGAGTGACTATAAAGCATCAGGCCATAGGATGTGAAGGCTGTAAAAGTCACCCACCTATGTCCGTACTTGAGGAAGGAGGGAGCTTTCCCCACCTTACAGTTTGATCATAAAGTACACAGTGCCCAAGGGAAACACATGATGTATCTGATACCTTGAAAGAAATATAATGCAGAATTACCACAGCATGAAGATACAAGGGTTTGTTATGCTGTAGGATCATGTCCGTCATCTGTATGGGTTTATAACACCATAAAAAAAGATTGAAGAGCTCTTGTAGGACTTTAAAGCAGCATTCCAGCATAATTTTTACCCACAGTTTTAAAATGATTCCGTTTGTAGTATAATGTTATCGATTAATCTACTGATGGCTTTATTGTAAAGTTATATGATCCCCTCTGAAGCACCAACAACCTCTCCACAGATGTGCACAATGTTTCCTATATGACCAAGTGGGGTAAACAAATCTACGCAGATCTATGATAGTCAGATCAAGGCTGTAATGGATTGGCATTATACAGGAAACATTGAGTACATCAGGAGTGCAGAGAGGAGGAGAGTGCTCCAGAGGGGAGTATATAAGTAGGGTTGAGCGATCAGGATCGGAAATGTTCGGATTCCAATCAGCGATCGAGTAAATTTCGCGATCGGAATTCCGATCCCGATCTTTTCCGGCAGGATAGAGGTCGGAGGTTATTTCCCACAATGCTTGGCTACTGGCCAATCATTTTGGGAAAAGCTATGGTATCAGATGAGCAAACACGCACACATAGGAATGAATGGAAGCGGCCGGCACACAGACTTTGCCGGCGTCTGGCCGCTTAACCCCGTGTGCCAGCTGCGTCCATTCATTCCTATGGATTTACCGCAGCCTGCCACTCTTCTGCATTGTCCCTGTTTTACCGTATACTCAACTCTGCTACATCTGAGATGTAGCAGTGCTGTATACTCAACTCTGCTATATCTGATATGTAGCAGAGCTGAGTATACAGTAAAGCAGTGACGAAGCAGAAGAGTAGATAGTATCTATCTACTCGCAAACTTCGCTCAACTTACCTGCACAGAAGTGCTGTTGCTGCCGGTTCCGTTCTTCTCGCTCCTCTTCTGTGTGGTTTAGGAGAGTGTGGGCAGGTACTGGAAAGGGAGATGTGAGTGATCAGGACTATTTCCTGATGTTCACTGTGACAGCACCTTTAAAAATTACCAGATTTGGAAGTCAGAAAGACAATGGCAACCTGCGATTAGTATACAAATAAGGCCATAAAGGTACCCACAACAACTGCTATGAAGCACATGGAGAAAGTGGGCTCTCTCAGTAACAAAACAGAACAAGGAACAGAGACCCTCATGCATTAGGAGCCAAGTGTGACTACCTCTTAGCATACTTGCTTATAGCTTTACCACTGTCTTCAGCTAGTTTACTACATTCTCATATACAATGGCTTTGTCATATGAAAAGATTAAGAACAGAGAAGGTCTAAATGCATCTAAAGCATATAATAAAGATGGAAACAAACTCACCAGACTCAAGAATCATCAGCAAGAATGAAACTTTCCTCCATTCTACACCATAGTAAACTCAGCCAACTCAGTAGCACATCAGTTAACTCTGCTGAGCTCCCCCTACTGGTGAAGAAAAATATCACACAGCCTGAGCATGGTACAAAAATATCAAACCTGCAGGGAAAACTGCAAACAGAGACCTTCTCTATGTATGGTAGGGATCAAACCCCTTTCAAAAATACTTCTAGGACACTGGGTTTCAAGTTGTGGTTTTACTGTTCTTGCAAAACTACAATCTGAGCTGTAGTTCTACAACAGACTGGGAGCAACAGGTTAGGAACTAGGGGTTTAGCTACTGTAACGGTTCAATGTGAGGATTCAATAACCTGTGTATCCACCATCTCTGAATTTAGTTATAGTCTCAGATGATTGCACAATGCTCCTAATGTAGGGGCAATTGCCTTTCTGCCTTAGATCTATTATAATAGGGATCCATGACTAAGTACTGTCATTGAAGGTAATATTGATAGAATACACCTATGTAGTTTACACAGTAAATGTACTTAGCAATAAATTCATAGAGTGACACTGCAACATGGACTACATCAACAGCTTAACAGTTGGCATTTAGTAGAAATAGTCTATATTTTATGGCATGTATAATATGGAAAACACATACCTGGTGCAAAGTACAATTCCAATGGAGATAGTAAACTGTGTATGCAATGTGGCCAAATCCATGTGATGCCAAATATATGTGAACAGGTTAAACCCAGAGACAAGTATAATTTGATCAAGGTGTATGTGGCGCCAAGAATTAGACCATCCATAACTGGTGCAAAGTATAAATATGGATAATATTTAGTGCTGCTATATATAATATAGATGTTTAGACCATATGTGGTGCCAGTATAGCCTAAACATTCTACAACAGATGCAGAAATAAAATATGGATAGTCTACAAGTGGTGACAACTAAATAGTTCACTCAAATACTGTACATTATAGAATGGCTTGTCCAATGCCAGCTAGAATGCAGCGATATCCGATGATATTTAATATTGCTTCTTTTCTGATCTGTCATGCAGTTCTTTGCCTGTCTGGTGATGATTGCCTATGGAGGAAGCACCTTCTTCAGTTTCATTGAATGGAGAGGTCCTGGCAGTAACGCAGCATCGGCCCAGGCATGATCATTTCCTGCAAACATTGCTGTTTTCCATCGACTGTCATCCCACTAAATATGAACTTGGAATAAGTCACTGGGATATTTTATTTACAAAACTTGCTGCAATGTCAATTACAAAGAGAATCGCACTGAAACTAAGAATACTGGAGGCGTCATCTAAGTTTATGGACCAACTGCATATGTAATCTAATATAATACCGGGGTGGGGGTAAGAAGGCAGCCCCCAAAGACAATGGGCTGACTGTCCAACATTTGTACTTCTAGCATAATAAATCCATGGGGACTTCTTACTGATCCACAACTCCCAGCACCTAGTTGTCAGCGCACACTGGGCATTATTTTGCAACAGTAGGAGACCCACTTGTTGAGATTACTAATCCTTCAGCATTGGCAAGACCCCTACATCGTGTGCCCTACATAACAAGGAACATACTTACTCACCATGGGGATCCATTACAATTTTGGGGGAGAAAATACACATATGAAAAAAGCTTGTATGACTGTACAGTGTATGCTTTGTTCATGTAATTTGTGGTTAGAGTGGAATCTATTGCTCTCTGTTATCAGCTGTTTCAGACTGGGAAAGGCTGAAGGTAGAGTTCATCATTGGAATGAATGACAGGAACCATAATATCAGCACAATGACTAGGTGAACTCCTGGATTATCTTCATGAAATAAATCACAATTGCTGCTCATTACAAAACTTACAAGATGTATTAAAATGTGTTTTGCAGTATGGCTGCCAGTCCTTCTTGAGTGTACTCTTCTATTGCAGCAGAGAGTTTGCGACAGGAAGCTTTTAGTTTAGTAAATCTCTCTCACACCTCTGTCATCACAGTTTTTACTATTAACCCAATTTTTCCAACTAGCTGTATGTGTCAAGCAAATCTTTTAGCTAGAAAGGGGTACGATTTAGTTATGAAAGGTGTGGAGCATAAGTAACGTGCACAAGCACCCACCATATTCTAGCACAAGTTACACCAATAGGTGGTATAAACTTAAACAGATGAAACATCGGCTGCACCAGATTCACCATCCACCATATATTTAGATTGACTAATCGAAATTGTCTCAACTATTATCAGGATTACAAAATCTGTCGCACAATCCAGTCTTGGAAACCTTGATCATATTGTGAAAACACAGAGGTGAAGCACTTTTGCTGCTGATGTGCATCTCCATCTGCAACATTGGAACAGGTTTTTACCAGATCACTATGTATCCCGATAAATTATTTTATAATGATGAGAACGGGAGACAACACTTCTATAACAGGAAGAAAGTATGCATCACTGAAGATAGAGCATTGCTTTGTGACATCACTAGGTGTCAGGAGACTAGGCCACTATTAACTTGGATGGGCTACATACTGAGTTGTAGAGGTTCTAGTATGAGATTCTGCTGCCACCTAGAGGTGACAAGAGACACTGCAGACTACATAACACAAGGACACAGGGCAGTTTGTAGGCTAATGCTCGGCAACTTTTTTTTTTTTTTCCAACATATTTTCTTTTCCCGCCTTCCTAAAAGTTGCACTCTCATTTGACACCATTGTGGAGTACACAAGGTTTTGATTAGCTTCTATTAAATTTTTGGGAGCTCCATGTGAAGAAAAAAAAAATATATATAGTTTTTTGCGTTTTTTTTTTTTTTTGTCGCATTCAATCTGCATTAAAAACAAACAAAAAACATTGTCACTTTGTCCAGTGGTCATGCTATTACAGAAATAACATTTATATTGGTTTTATTAGGTTTTGCTTCTTTTACATATTAAACTTTTTTGAAAATGAACGATTTTTCTGGGGTAACCGTATTCTAACACCTATGAATAATTGTACTATTTGGTTGACAAAGATATATCAGGGCATATTATTTACAGGGTGTACTAGGTGTCAGCTGCCTGCGATCTTATGCCCTGTTCACATACACCAACTCCTGGACATTCCATGGTGCAACGTGACACGCTGGAGGCACTACCAGGAGACAGGCCAGTACACCAGGAGACGTGGAGGGGGCCGTAGGAGGGCAACAACCCAGCAGAAGATGCTTTAGTCCAGGTCTGGTAGGAGATCTCTCAGGAGACCATCCACAACCTCATCAGGAGCATGCCCAGGTGTTGTAGGGAGGTCATACAGGCACGTGGAGGCCACTCACACTACTGAGCCTCATTTTGACATGTTTTAAGGACATTACATCAAAGTTGTATCAGTCTGTAGTGTGTTTTTCCACTTTAATTTTGGGGTGACTCCAAATCCAGGCCTCCATTGGTTAATAAATTTGATTTCCATTGATGATTTTTGTATGATTTTATTGTCATCACATTCAACTTTATATAGAACAAAGTATTCAATGAGAATATTTCATTCCTTCAGATCTAGGATGTGTTATTTGAGTGTTCCCTTTATTTTTTTGAGCAGTGTATATCAGAAAGGGAGATTTCTTTATGTTCTTTGCATTTATTTTTCCATAATTTGTATTTTTTTTTCTTACCACTTTCTCTATAAAAGTCGATTAAATAACTACTCCATGTGTTTTTTCCTTGCATCATCCACCTTAAAGTCAGGGTAGCTAGAGGGCAGTTCACTAAATGTATAAACTTTTGTTTACATTCCATTAACTGTTCACAAGAGGGACCAAAAAGAAAGTAAATAGCAACGCAAACAGATGAAGGGTGTGACAAACACAAAAGTCTCCACACTACTCAGTAGGTCATAGTCAGGACTCTGTAAAGACCCATTCCTTTATTAGAGAACAACAGATATACAACACAGTCCGCAGCTCATTTCCCTCCCACTTTATAAAATTAAAAAAAAATAAAAAAAAAAATGAATGAGTCACAATAGGGCAAATAATATTTGGCCACCATTAATTTCCCCTCCAACAGAATTCTCCCCATTTGTTTCAGGTAACAAAAAAAAAACAAAAAAGGGCTGGGGGTGTGGGGACATTCCAGCAAGAATAAGACAGTGCAAATCCTTCCACCCCTCTGCTGTAACACTGACAGGGTGCATAAGTCTAAGACACTTAAATAAGTTAGAACTAGGTTATTAGAAAAGAAGAAAAAAGAAAACATGCAAAGTGAGTCCAGGTGGGATCGCTTAAAATGGCAATATCTATAGACCATGTAGGGCCATAGGAGTGGATTAAGAAAGGGAGGCAAAGCTTCACATCCATTTGATAGGGCAGGTATAATTATTAAAAAAAAAAAGTTCTCGCAGTCATTCTAAATATTGTGTTACACAATTGCATACTGTTGCAATGGGATAAAAAAAAAAAAAAAAAAAAGTGATCTATTGGCACCAATTTTCTCCATAAATTCTGACAAAGACCCCCCTACCCCAGCTTTCCAAGGTGTAAGAGATAAAGAGGAAAGAGATTGCACTACATGTATCTGTCCACTAAGTGGCGATACAACACCTACAGCACATTACAGTGGCCAGGCCTAAAAGTGTATAAAATATAAGTCATCTTTACAAGTGAGAAAGCTGCTGTATACAAAGACGAGATATCCTCAAATAAATACAACTTCTGGGTTCAAACATGGGCTGGGGAAACAGTTCCAATTCCAAAGAGAAAAGGGACAACTTTATTTGGCTAAGCTTGAGGACAGAGGATATAGGGGTGATGCTGTAAAGCTTTCAAGGGGATACATAGATTTGGGATGAAATAAACAAAGGCTCAAATTATCATATTCAGGAAGCAATAACTACACAAGTCTATTAGATATGTGGCCAAAAGCATTCTACCTGGTAATGGTGTATTCGGATATAACCGCTGAAAATGATTGTGTAAGATGTGCACATTTCAGCCCTACAAGAAAACAGTGATCAGATTGATCAGTGCAGGAACTTCTATCTGCACAAAGGGTTACGTTAAGGGAAGTGGTGTCATTTTATTATGAGGACAAATCCCCTATAATCCAGCACCAGAAAAGTGAACAGGCTATATTGCCAAAATATACACAGAAAGTGAACACCAATAAAAACGCACAACTGGCCACTCTGAGGGTAAAAGGGTAAAAGTAAGAGGGCCTGGTGGGAGAGACTCCAGAAGTGGCAATCGCAGACAACCCTCACAAATGTGGCTCTTGACCTTATCCAGCATAAATTAATTTATACTATCTATAATAATAATAATAATATTATTATTACAGGAGAGGATGGGATGTTGGCAAAAAAATAATAAAAAAAAAACACTGTAGGGGAGGGTTAAAAATACACCACCCTGTATTTCCTAAGCTCTCCTACTTTCAGCATAGTCACAATGGACCCTTATATTGTCCGTTCACGTGTGCAAAAACTTCAACTCCGCTGGAGATGACATTATGGCAAAGCAGCCCATTCTAGTCCATCAGTGCTCGCCATCTACAAAGCTTTAGTCTGGGAAGCACTGGGAAAAAAAACAAACAAAAAAAACAACAACCCTGGTTTAGATAAGACTCCAGGAAGCCAACCAATGCGCTAACACCACGGCTCTCTTCTTCATCTCCATTTCTGTCTTTGCGCAAGATGGTTTTGCCTTGTTTAGAACCTTGAAACATTCAGTTCAAAGCGCCAAGAACTAAAAGTACAAATGTCTATCTGATGGCATCGCAGGTTACAACGTATCCCTGACCAGGTCACTAGGGTTGAGGAGGGGATTCATATTCTCTTCCATTGACCCTTCTTTGCTCTTCTCCCCCCTCCCCCCAAATCTGTGAACTTCACCGACAAAGGGCACAAGCGACGTTGACTTAAGACCTCTCAGCATCGCTGACCTGGTAGGAGGGGCCTGCAGAAAGACACACCTCATCTGCCTTCTCCCCTTCCCAACGCCTTCTCCCCACGAATATTTTAAGATGATGATGGGAAGAGTCTTCAGTTTGGCTTTTGTTATTCCCCGAATCTTCAGTCTTGGATAACTGAAGGTGCGCATGAAGGAGGGGACGTGTGTGGAAAGCAGTTCAGACAACCCTGGAAGGACGCAGATTCCAGTCTCTGTGATCCTAAAGAGGGTGAAACCTGGTGCTCTGCAAATGGAAAAATTAGAGGAAAATCAACACGCAAGTTACGTGGTACTGTCCTACCAGGCAGGGCAGTCATAGAGATGTGCGAGTGCCGCAAAGATATAGGAAAATATTAACAGGTCAGAAGTTTTCATGACTGAGGGTGTGCACAGCTACATTTAAAGAGGTATTCTCTAGCTGACAGTTTGTGTGAAGGGAACACTGCAGCCAATCACAGGCCTCGCTGACGTACCAACTTTGAAAAGGTGACGTCTGAGGCCTCTGACTGTCTGTAGCTGTCGCCTGGCAAATACTGTGTCTGGATCTGTAAACTGAAGACTGGCCCTACCACAACTGGAACAGGAGTCCAGGGCTTGAGAGGGTAAAGCTTGACACCAGGAATCAACAACCAATGAACCATGTACCACTCTAGGATTTCATATTTGTCAGGATGGTTTCTGTGAAGGATAATCTATACTACCAACTTTTACCAGAACGAGTTCTCTGTAAAGGAAACAATTGTGAACTATAGCATCATATGGCAAACTGGAGGGATGCACTGCACCAAGGCAGTACATAGAGACTTATCAACAGAAATAGAATCAGCAAACCAATATAATAAAAGCCTAAACAGACAAAGCTTGCTGGACCTATGAACCTATGTGACCATACAGATTAAAAGAGTCAGGTGAAAACACGTAATATAAAGCGAAACTGAGGTGTGGATGGATCATAATCTTACATACCTTAAGAGAAAGTCAGCCATAGTGGCCGCAGGTCAATCAGAAGGGTGCTCTGGACAACACCGGTTCACCTCAAACCAGGAATCTATACAGCTGAGACAGAAGAGAAGGATGAGAAATGCAGACAAAACACAAAGAACCAATAAAGGCTCCTCCACTTACATTCACGTTAATGCAAAGACACAGTAGAGAATTTTCATCTCCAGCCACAAGATATGCCATCAATGTCTGATGGGTGCAGGTATTGCATCTATTAGCACAGTTGCTCACATGTATTACTATTTCTGAAGCAGAAAAGTGTCTAGAACTGCACCTCAACTCAGTGTATTTTAGGCGTGCAATGGGGTCTCATCTCTTGGGCCCCACTCAGCACATTAAGATAATGAGTAGAGCGGGGCAGAAATCCAGATGGCCTTGGGCATGGTTCCAGCGGGCCCAAACTCTCAGACATTTCTTATAGTCAATGGGTATAATCAAAGTACACCAGTGGAATCCAGCTCTTGAGATACCAAACCACTCCTGTATCGGGAGTGCGCCACCTCCCCGTTATCTGCATGCACAGTTCCAAACCAAGCTCTATGGTAATTCTTCCATTTACTCACTGTTTTTAAGCTATCTTATTAAAAGGACTCCAGCATCGGGCAGCATTCTTCACTCATGAGGTTGGGTGGGAGGGTGGGGGGGAGGGATTTAGTAGGATACACCTTCCTGCTTTGTGGAGAGATTTAGGCTATAAAAATCCAAAAAAAAATTCTGCTGCCTGGGCATATTCTCTGGAATTCCATAGATGCATAATATGGAAATACCCCTTAAGAAGGTCTTATCTTACTGGTCGTGAATGGAAATATTTTCTTTTACTGATACATAGTAGCAAACTATCATAACAGAAGAAAGATTGGTGGTGTTCATGAATAGAATTCATAGAATTGTCTAGGAAGATAAAAAACTTTCAGTACTATTAGGTCGGATGGCGGAATTCTATACATAAAAATAATGGATACGTTCACCAACAAGGAGTTAACTTGAAAAAGGTGGTAAAATGAAACGGTCTAGTAAAGTTAGAGAACATTTCACTATACAGTTGCATAAAGTGGACACTACTATTAGTGGCTATTCTGCCTTGTGCTGGAGACCTGTGAACCTGACACACCATGGTTGTATGGATGTACAGGAGCGACCAGACACTCCAAATGCTTGTTTGGCATGGCCTTGCCAGAGCAGGCAATCACACCTTGCCACGTTCAAGTGGAGATCACAACAGAGATTTATTCATAAGCAACAAACAAGATCAACAAACAAGGTAGCTGGTGACAAATCTCTAATAGTAACTAACCAGAAAGCCATAAAACCCTGGTTAACAAATCAGAGTCCATCAACAACAATACAAATAAAAAAAAAAAAAACCAAAAAAAAAAAAAACCAAAGAAACATAACCCTTTTTTACAGCACACAATGGGTTAAGAGCTACACAGCGAGCCCCATCACTCGCAAGTAATTACCCCCAGGCCAGTTTGTTCGACAGGAGACTGCTTGTACAAGTCAGGTTACTACAGTAACATCCACTGCACACCAGGCCGGGACGGGCGCCAAGTTACTAAGGCAACGTGTCACGGACCAGCACAATGGCGTTTACCAAACGAGAAATCTTGAGGTGGTCCAAATAAATGTAATAGCTCAATATATACACAATTGGGGAGGACTCACGCCGTTCAGATTACCAGTGATAAGGATGTATGGGGTCTATTACCTTTTGTGGTAAATGCACAGACAGGGAAGTCTGGCTATTGTATCCCCTTGTGACAGCTCTTCCAGGCAGATGACACACTCGCCAGCGTCCCTTGTTAAAACATCATCTGCATAAGGACAGAGAAACAAGATAAAGGGTTATTTACATCAAGAGGTTTTTGCTTCAAATAAATGGTTCAAAAGCTGCAACTCTACTTCGGATATATTGGCTGCTATGGGCATAAAAGGAGAGAAACTCAAACTCCCTACCCCAAACCCTACTGAGAGGATAGTTTGGAGGATCCTCAAGCAAAATAGGGAGGTGGTGGTGGTGTGTGTGTGTGTATGTGTATGTGTGTGTGTGTGTGTGTGGGGGGGGGGGGAATATCAAAACAGCAACTCTGGGAGCGCTGACATCCTGCAAAGAAATCCAAGCAGAAACTATGCAAAAACTGACAAGCTTAATGGATGTAAGAATGGTGAAGGTAAAGGACTCCTATGTTACCATGTAACTTGGCCTGTTAAGAGGTTCTTGATTGACATAGCTTTTGATTCAGTAATTGTGACCCCTTTATACTGCAAATTCAACAAATATCCATTTTCAATTCCTATAAAATCTCACAAATTAAATCTAAAAGAAAAAAAAAAAGTTCTAATTGGGAGGTTTCTCAAAAAAAAAAAAAAAAAAAAAAATTTGTTTTCAGCTCTAATGGTTGAAGATTTGAACATTGTATCGACTCATTTGCATCAACCATTTAGGAAAGTCAGAGAAAAATATCAGTTGCATAATTCGGAACGCGGAGTATCTGTACGCATAGGAAGGCTCTTATATAGGAGTGGGGAAATGGAGGCAGTTGTTTCTTAGGCTTTCTAAAAATTAGAACCGTGGTTCTGGTGTCATATGAAAGATAAACTGCTCAGATCACAGTTCTACATGGCTTATTCCCAGAGATATTCCCAATTGAAAATAGAGTCAGGACTGCCATATTGATATGCAGTGCCAATATATCTCTAGTGAACTATGTGGAAATAATACATGTAAATGCAATCTTTGTGACATAGAAAAGAAGAGTCTCATACCAGAGATGCCCTCACTCCAGACTCCTAAACATTATATAAGAGCCAGGAGATCCGTACAGTTAGTATACATTTTTCAGCTCACAATAAAGAATACAGGTATAAAGAAAGGATAGAAAGTGGATTGCAGCACAGGATTCCACAGCCAAGGGAGAAAATCCATCAGTAAAACATTTAGCAAATGTATTGTCATAAATGCTGCCTGAAAATCAAAGGTTGTCAGTTTAGGTATAGATTGGTGTCTAACACTACAGTGACCTCCATAGCCATATTACAGGTCTCACAACTCACTGCTGCTGGTTTGGAGAGTGTACAAAGCACGGTGTACCAGACTATATATCTATATATAATATAGACTGTCTTGGCCATGAATACTACAAATTCCAACCTATTTTCACATTCTCTAATATCTCAGTGTTTTATTAGGTTGCTTCCCACTGGTTCAAATCAAGGATCGGCTATGAAGATTTACCAAGAAAAGAGAAACAACATCATCCAGTTGATCGACAGGGGTCTCTGACCAAGAAAATTGCATCATGTGAGTGCCATGACAGTTGGAAAAATACAAAATGAAGTCCGTCCATTCAAAAGCCAAGTGGTGGACTGTCAGGCAACAGAGTCAACAAGCCAGCTCATCACAAGGTCTATTAGTCTTGGTGCAACAAACATGGCAGTGGAGGTGGCTCATATGCTTTGTAATAGTGAGATCACAGATGTCTATGCAAGCATTGTGAAACATGTTACACAAGTCTGAAACAATAGCCAGAAAAAAGTTGAAGAAGCCTCAACTGCAATATAGTCATAAGTGGCGTTAGCTCAAGTTTGCAAAAGCGGTATTAAAAAAAATGGATAGTTGAAGATTGTAAACAGGTGATTTGGAGAAATGAGACGAAAGTCAATAGACTGGGCTCTGATGGGTGCAAATGGTTCTGGAAGAAACAAGGGGAAAAAAGGGGCTTACTGGGAAATTGAAGGAACTGTCAAGTTTGGTGGAGGAAAGGCTAGTAACTTCATACACGAGTGCTATGGTTATGGAAATGACAACAGTGTTTGAACAGACAACAAACCCATACATACGTTGAGATTGGCGAAGAAATGTTTCAATGACAATGAAGTGGAGGTGCTGGATTGGCCCCCCACAGTCCACAGACCTCAACCCAATCAAAAACTCGTAGGTAAAAGTTTAAGAAAAAGCTGTATTCGTTCCCAAGCAAGTCAACCAGTATGCATCAACATTGGGAATTTGTAGATGAGACCTGACGTCAGATTTCAGTCAAGACATGCTTCGATCTGATCAAGAGTATGCCCAGAAAGATTCAAGCAGTGGATTTTCAAAACACAAACAAAATAATAAAAACTTAGATTTTTAGGAGAAAAAAACCCCAGTAACAATGACAAGAATCCACATAACTATTCATATGCTAAATAGCTGCAAGTAAAATTTAGGTATGAGATAGCCAAGATGATTGTCTATAAAACGATGGTAGTCTCACATACGAAGCTGTACTGGATGGGGAGATAAGGTGCCTGAAAGCTCGTCAGTGTACACTTATACAGCTTCAGTTCTGTCCAAGAGCTGACGATCATTCTTGACTGACAGAATAATGAGAGCCACATGTATGAGGGAGGATCTTTTTCTGGCTGAGTTACTGGGTCATTAGTCTCCAGTAGAGAGAGCTTCGAGTCTGCGGGTGGTAACTGGGAGCCCATTTGTCAGTTGAGCTATTTGTAGCCTTTGTGCAGGCGAAACTAGTACGACTGACACAGATACCAGCTGCTGCAGGAATAAGACTAGAATCTAACCAGCTACTGCAATACTGGGCAAAGGAGAAGTGTACCTGCTGCTATAAACCTGGCCTGACCCTATCTGTATCAACTGTCTCACTGACCTTTCAGGACAGACATCCCAATTAATTTATATATAAAGATGTAACAAATCAGCAAACCTACTCCACTCTTTTAAAGGGGCTCTATCATTGGGAAAAGTCATTTTCAGATAAGCACATCCTTGCATAGCCTTTAGAAAGGCTATTCCACACATACCTTTTGTATTTAAATCGCCTCAGTGGTTTTTGAATGAGCCATTTTTATACATCTGCTAATTAGCCTCTCTGTGCACCCTGGAAGTCTCATCGTGCACCCTCTGCCTATTGTTTCCTATGTATGTGTACAGCAAAGGCTGCTGCTGATAACTTCCTGCTTCCTGTTTGCACACACAGAGATGGGAGAGAATAGCAGAGATGGGAGAGAATAGCAGAGATGGGAGAGAATAGCAGAGATGGGAGAGAATAGCAGAGATGGGAGAGAATAGCAGAGATGGGAGAGAATAGCAGAGATGGGAGAGAATAGCAGAGATGGGAGAGAATAGCAGAGATGGGAGAGAATAGCAGAGATGGGAGAGAATAGCAGAGATGGGAGAGAATAGCAGAGATGGGAGAGAATAGCAGAGATGGGAGAGAATAGCAGAGATGGGAGAGAATAGCAGAGATGGGAGAGAATAGCAGAGATGGGAGAGAATAGCAGAGATGGGAGAGAATAGCAGAGATGGGAGAGAATAGCAGAGATGGGAGAGAATAGCAGAGATGGGAGAGAATAGCAGAGATGGGAGAGAATAGCAGAGATGGGAGAGAATAGCAGAGATGGGAGAGAATAGCAGAGATGGGAGAGAATAGCAGAGATGGGAGAGAATAGCAGAGATGGGAGAGAATAGCAGAGATGGGAGAGAATAGCAGAGATGGGAGAGAATAGCAGAGATGGGAGAGAATAGCAGAGATGGGAGAGAATAGCAGAGATGGGAGAGAATAGCAGAGATGGGAGAGAATAGCAGAGATGGGAGAGAATAGCAGAGATGGGAGAGAATAGCAGAGATGGGAGAGAATAGCAGAGATGGGAGAGAATAGCAGAGATGGGAGAGAATAGCAGAGATGGGAGAGAATAGCAGAGATGGGAGAGAATAGCAGAGATGGGAGAGAATAGCAGAGATGGGAGAGAATAGCAGAGATGGGAGAGAATAGCAGAGATGGGAGAGAATAGCAGAGATGGGAGAGAATAGCAGAGATGGGAGAGAATAGCAGAGATGGGAGAGAATAGCAGAGATGGGAGAGAATAGCAGAGATGGGAGAGAATAGCAGAGATGGGAGAGAATAGCAGAGATGGGAGAGAATAGCAGAGATGGGAGAGAATAGCAGAGATGGGAGAGAATAGCAGAGATGGGAGAGAATAGCAGAGATGGGAGAGAATAGCAGAGATGGGAGAGAATAGCAGAGATGGGAGAGAATAGCAGAGATGGGAGAGAATAGCAGAGATGGGAGAGAATAGCAGAGATGGGAGAGAATAGCAGAGATGGGAGAGAATAGCAGAGATGGGAGAGAATAGCAGAGATGGGAGAGAATAGCAGAGATGGGAGAGAATAGCAGAGATGGGAGAGAATAGCAGAGATGGGAGAGAATAGCAGAGATGGGAGAGAATAGCAGAGATGGGAGAGAATAGCAGAGATGGGAGAGAATAGCAGAGATGGGAGAGAATAGCAGAGATGGGAGAGAATAGCAGAGATGGGAGAGAATAGCAGAGATGGGAGAGAATAGCAGAGATGGGAGAGAATAGCAGAGATGGGAGAGAATAGCAGAGATGGGAGAGAATAGCAGAGATGGGAGAGAATAGCAGAGATGGGAGAGAATAGCAGAGATGGGAGAGAATAGCAGAGATGGGAGAGAATAGCAGAGATGGGAGAGAATAGCAGAGATGGGAGAGAATAGCAGAGATGGGAGAGAATAGCAGAGATGGGAGAGAATAGCAGAGATGGGAGAGAATAGCAGAGATGGGAGAGAATAGCAGAGATGGGAGAGAATAGCAGAGATGGGAGAGAATAGCAGAGATGGGAGAGAATAGCAGAGATGGGAGAGAATAGCAGAGATGGGAGAGAATAGCAGAGATGGGAGAGAATAGCAGAGATGGGAGAGAATAGCAGAGATGGGAGAGAATAGCAGAGATGGGAGAGAATAGCAGAGATGGGAGAGAATAGCAGAGATGGGAGAGAATAGCAGAGATGGGAGAGAATAGCAGAGATGGGAGAGAATAGCAGAGATGGGAGAGAATAGCAGAGATGGGAGAGAATAGCAGAGATGGGAGAGAATAGCAGAGATGGGAGAGAATAGCAGAGATGGGAGAGAATAGCAGAGATGGGAGAGAATAGCAGAGATGGGAGAGAATAGCAGAGATGGGAGAGAATAGCAGAGATGGGAGAGAATAGCAGAGATGGGAGAGAATAGCAGAGATGGGAGAGAATAGCAGAGATGGGAGAGAATAGCAGAGATGGGAGAGAATAGCAGAGATGGGAGAGAATAGCAGAGATGGGAGAGAATAGCAGAGATGGGAGAGAATAGCAGAGATGGGAGAGAATAGCAGAGATGGGAGAGAATAGCAGAGATGGGAGAGAATAGCAGAGATGGGAGAGAATAGCAGAGATGGGAGAGAATAGCAGAGATGGGAGAGAATAGCAGAGATGGGAGAGAATAGCAGAGATGGGAGAGAATAGCAGAGATGGGAGAGAATAGCAGAGATGGGAGAGAATAGCAGAGATGGGAGAGAATAGCAGAGATGGGAGAGAATAGCAGAGATGGGAGAGAATAGCAGAGATGGGAGAGAATAGCAGAGATGGGAGAGAATAGCAGAGATGGGAGAGAATAGCAGAGATGGGAGAGAATAGCAGAGATGGGAGAGAATAGCAGAGATGGGAGAGAATAGCAGAGATGGGAGAGAATAGCAGAGATGGGAGAGAATAGCAGAGATGGGAGAGAATAGCAGAGATGGGAGAGAATAGCAGAGATGGGAGAGAATAGCAGAGATGGGAGAGAATAGAAGAGATGGGAGAGAATAGAAGAGATGGGAGAGAATAGCAGAGATGAGTGCTGCTGGGAACTTCCTGTGCTGGCTTGAAGCTACTTAGCATATGAATAAAAATGGACTTATTCAGAAACCACTGAGGCAATTTACATACAAAAGGTAGGTGTGGAATAGCCTTTCTAAAGGCTATGCAAGGATGTGCCTAGTTAAAAATGACTTTTCCCAATGATAGAGCCCCTTTAAAGAGGTACTCCTACAAACAAAATATATCCTCTACCAACAGGACCATCAACCCCATCACCAAGCATGAGAATGCCTGAATAGCAGTACAAGTGCACTGTTGCTCCAACCTCTATGAAACTTCCTAACAGAAGCTGTGTACAACCTCTGATAGTCTCTTAGGGATGGATGGCACGTTTGTTACTTTATTCAAAAGTGAGTGCCTTGTTCTTGAAAACAGTAGGGGTCTTGGTAATGGGGCCTCTGGTAATCAGACAATTATGCGCTATACACAAGTTAGGAAAAGTCTGGTACAGGGGGCGCTCACACTACCGTTGGTGACCGCTCAGCAGTGTCCGTGACTATGGTCCGTGCAAGATTTTAGCAACGGACACTAGCTAGTCCATTTCCAATTTCCATTCATTACAATGGGATTTTAGCTTGTGTCCTTTAGTGTCCGTTTACAACCATGTCCATTTTTTCAAGCAGACAAAAAAATCCTACATGCAGGACTTTTCTGTCCGTTTGAAAAAACAGACAGCAAGTATCCGTTATTTTTATTTATTTATTTCAGGGGTTTTTTTTTTTTTTTTTTTTTTTTTTTTTTTTTTAACATTGAGGTCTATGGGCAACGGACATATAACGGACAGTAACTGATAGCTACTGTCCGTTATTTTGTGTCCGTTTATTTTCTGCGCATGCTCAAAAAGCGTTAACAGCAAAAAAACAACAACAAAAAAAAAAAAAGTATAAAAAAAACGGACACTAACATACTAATGTGTCCATTTTCTTAACTGATCTATTAAATGGATCTGTTAAAAAAAAAAAACAGACACATTACCATCAGTTAATGTCTATTATGATAGATGTCCGTTTTTTTTTTCTTTTACACGGACACCTTCATAACGGAATCCAATAGTAGTGTGAAACCTGCCTAAGTGAAAAACCCTTTAACCAGTTCAGGACTGTGAAGTTTTACAGGTAACTGTTATCAAAGAAATACCAAATTCATACTTTAATATTTTAGTAACTTGAAAAATCAATTTGGGGGAAGGGGGGGGGGGGAGTCTAGAATTTTATTGCAGTGCCATATTGTGCCACTAGTAACCTTTTTTTATAGCTCTGACTACAGAACTGATATGGCATCTTGTTTTTCACAGCGAGATGTAGCTTTTGTTAGTACCATTTTGGAGAAGGTGTGATGTTTTGATCACTTTTTGTATTAAAAGAAATTTAAAAAAAAAAAAAAAAAAAAAAAAAGTTGCCAGCCAAAAAGCAAAAATAAAATGAAACTAAAAACCATAGGTTCGGCCATTTTGATTTGCTCTCTCGCTGCAGCATTCAGTGAATAGAATAAATATTTTTATATTTTAATAGTGTGGGCAATTTCAGATGTGGGAATACCCAATTTATTGACATTTACTTTTCTATGGCAAAATCATTATGTTACCATTGTGCCCAGGGCCTGCTCCAGGTTTTTATGGGCCCTTGGGCGACAGAGCCTCAGTGGGCCCCCTTGTAAAGGAGGCGGGGGAGTCGAGACACTGTGCGTTGCAGATGAAGCGAGTGACGTCACGCAGGAGTGTGGCGTCACCAACGCCATACCTCCCAAGTTTTAAAGAGTAGAAAGAGGGGCAAAATGTGTGGCGCGCTCTGCTGCAAATTTGGCTCCACCCACTTTTATGTTGACTCCGCCCATTCTCATTAATTTATCATGTGCTCCCACACAGTATAATCCTCCTACAGTCACCTGTAAATTATATGTCCCCTCCTCCCATCTCTCCCCCAGTTTCATATACACCCTTCCTCTGCCCCCAGTTTCATGTCCCCCCCTCCATCTCTGTCCCCAGTTTCATCACGTTCTCCCCCTTCATCTGCCCACAGTTTCATGTCCCCGTCTCTGCTCCAGTGTCATGCTGTTCCACCCCCCCAATCTGCCCCAGTGTCATGCCGTCCCCCCCCCCCCTTCATTGGGCCCCCTCCATCTTTGTCCCCAGTTTCATGCCGTTCTCTCCCCACCCCCTTCATCTTCCCCAGTGTCATGCCGTTCCCCCCCTCCCCTTCATTTGCCCCCCAGTTTCATGGGCCCCCTTCATTATGTTCCACCTTAATATAATACAAAACAAATACACTCACCTTCCATCGTTCCCCCCGACGCTCCTCTCTCCGCTCTCACTCCATTCACATAGGCGATTAAAGCAGGAGCTGTGACAGCTCAACTCCTGCTTTAAAGCTGCGGCCCAGCTTGCGTGTGTAAGCGCGATGTGATGACGTCATCGCGCCTACACACGCAAGCCGGGCCGCAGCTTTAAAGCAGGAGCTGAGCTGTCACAGCTCCTGCTTTAATCGCCTATGTATTCAGCTCATCAGCGTCCGGCGGACACCGATGAGCTGAAATCGGGACAGGCAAGTGCCGGGAGGCCCCCAGAGACTCTGCGGGCCCCGGCACTTGCCCGACTATGCTGTGCGCTGACGCCGGCCCTGATTGTGCCCTGCCACAAAGCATTGGCAGCCATCAGAAGGCTGCAGTCTGCCATAGTAATGGAATGGTTCCAACAATCTCCCTGAGGTAAAGCTGTTCCATAACCAAACAGGAGGCTGAAAGTGAACATAACATCTCAGATGCCATGGTTGCATTTGATCCCTGTATTTAAGGGGTTAATTGTCCATAGAACAGTCTCCAATAATGACACTGCTGACAGGTCCCTGCTGTATAAAACAGCAAAGACTCAGTGAATATGGAGCTCTGGAGGAAAACACCATGTAAAGGTTTAAAGCCTCATAGTGAGAGACGTATACATACATACATATTGTGATCCCCAAGTAGGTAAATTAGGGCAAGACAGCTAGTAAGGTGCATTAGTATTCACTGACCAAATAAACTACACTATCTGCCTTATTAAGACAACACACATATATAGGGCAAAATATTGGGTAGGGAATAAGCTATAAATACACCTATGCCATAAAAGGCAAAACTACCACAAAATATATATATGATGGTATAAAAATATATTTTTATTAAGTCAAACGACATTAAAAACAGAAATACATAAGACAAAAATGAAAAAATAAGGGGAAAAACACATCCAGATGAAAAAGCACACAGGACTAAGTGTTATGCATATAGACAGATAGGTCCACTATTTGTATTGGAGGCGGCGGCCTATTAAAAAAACATTCCTAGTTTAAACATATCAGGTGAGACATATATGATGAAGGATATAGTATGAGGCACAATGGCTATAATCATACTTGTATAGTCACTGATATCTAGAAAGTGTATAGTTAGCCGCCAATTATACACAAGTATATAGGGCCTTTAGGTGTCATGTAAGCATGCTGGAAAACATCCTTCCCGTGCAAAAAGACGCACCCTGATGCGTGTTTCACATACTCAGGCTTCATCAGGGGGAAAAGCGTGCTTACATGACATCTAAAGGCCCTATATACTTGTGTATAATTGGTGGCTAACTATACACCTTCTAGATATCGGTGACTATATATGTATGATTATAGCCATTGTGCCTTATACTATATCATTCATCATATATGTCTCACCTGATATGTTTAAACCTAGGAGTGTTTTTCAATAGGCCGCCGCCAATGCAAATAGTGGACCTCTCTGTCTATATGCATAACACTATTAGTCCTGTATGCTTTTTCATCTGGATGTATTTTTTCCCCCTTATTTTTTCATTGTCATCTTATGTATTTCTATGTTTTTAATGTAGTTTGAGTTAATATATTTTTATAGCATCAAATATATTTTTTGTGGTAGTGTTGCCTTTTATGGCATTAAGAGGGATCATGCGATTTGCTGAGGGGAGGTGCATGTGACTTCAGAGAGACACAAATACTGTATGCATTTTTTATTTTGAAGGGGTATCCCAATTTAAAGACGTTTATGCTGGTAACAAATCCCTTTTAAAATAATGTGCAAGAAATAAAAAGCCTATTTTTCATTCAGTGCATACATATGTGAATACTTGATACATACCGTTATAGGATAGCCGAGGTTTGCTCAGACACATTATAAAGTGCATCTCCATTTCATCAGAAGCTACAGACTTGGAGCATATGGGGCAGCGAAAGCCTAGGAACATAAACAAAGACATATTGACTATTGTTACCCACAAAGAAACATCAGGGACTTTGGGATGCAAAAATGACAAGCAACAACGATTGACAGCCCTACATTACATACAGTATTATTCACTACTGAAATGTTTACAGGTAATGTTTCCTTAGGATATGTTCACACAGTTTTTTTTTTTTCAGGCGGATTTTGACGCGGAATCCGCCTCAAAATCCGCCTACAAAGATGGCTCCCATCTACAAAAAGCTTGTCTGCAGAGGGAAGCCCTAGAAGTGTAGTGCTCTAGAGTTTCCTGGTAGATGACAGTGGACCTCCACCAGCAGAAGACATGGCTCCCCAAACCATCACTGATTGTGGAAACTTCATACTAGACCTCAAGCAGCCTGGATTGTGTACAGCAGCCTCGCCACTCACCTGCAGACTCTGGGACCCCGATTTCCAAATGAAACGCAAAATTTACTTTCATCTTATAACACCTTTGACGACTGAGCCATAGTTTATAACTTTTTGATGATAGTCTAATTTAGTGAGATTCACTAGTATGTGTATGACATTTAGTTGACTGTGTGCAAGAGAACATAAATCACCATTCACTCCAGAGAGATTATTACTGGTGTGGGAGGTCCTAGTTTTATACAAATAAAGCGGAGTTACTATATAGAGAAATGTTTTACATCTGTAATACAATGTACTTTTCTTTCAGGTACACACCATTTGCAATAGCTCTCCTTGCAGTTAGTGATTGTGTAGAGATCTAGAAGTCCTCAGTCTAGACTAAGGCTAGGTTCACATGTGCGCCAAGCTCTCAGTCATGCAGGTCTGCCGAGGGACGATTATAGTAGGGTCCGCTGGGAGAGAGTCATTTTAATACTGAAACCAGTGGAAGGAAACTTCTCTGACAATTTCTGGTGGTTTCTGTGGCAAAGACTCTGACACAGATGTGAGCATAGCCTAACCTTTGTGAGGTATACAGCCTGGAGACAAATACAAGGACCCCATTATAGTCAATGAGGTCTGCCGGTTTTTTGCCAATCGCCTATCCGTTGTTCAGGTCCTCTATTGAACCAGTACAATGGTTAGAAGATGCCAGTTGTGATATTTGGCCTGTAGAGGGTATTAGAACGTCTTCCTGAAACAACCTAACCAGTGACCACCTACACACATGTAAAATGTGCATGGCTGTGCGTCCTCGCTTGTTTGCTCTTTAACCAGCACATATTGCAGGGAATCTTTGGTCCCCCTAATTTCTACCTCACACCAAATGAGGACAAGGAAGGAAGGAAAAAAAAAAACAAAAAAAAAAAAAAAAACACCCTCCTCTACACCAGAAACCCAGAGTTTGCAGCTGTGCCTCCCCCGCCACGGTCGGCCTGACACATTTTGCAGGAATACGCTGAGGAAGCTGCGGTCTCTGTGGGGTTTTAACAGACATCCTGTTTGACTGGAAACACTGTGTGCGATGCAGCTGTTATCTGTCCTCTGCAAATCGTGTCAATGTACAATGGCTGCAGGAAGCGGCTCTGTAATGACTGCAAAGTGAACAGCACACAGCAGGGGGAATGCAAGGCCATACTGCTGACATATTAGATGTTTATATACAGTCAGGTGGGAGTTCAGGGGACCAGCTTGTACAACACAGAAGATGCTACAGAAGTGATACAGCCGACATGGCATAGGGTCCCCGACGGGTGTTATTGGGCCACCACAAGCCAGGGATGGGTGTGGGAATGACTCTGCCTTTACATGAAAAGGATTAATCACTAAATAGCAGAAAGGGCTGCGAGCCAGAATTACAGACAACGCAGAGTAAAGAGAAGCCCAAGATGAGCCGCGGTGTCAACTATGTCACCCTAACAGCAGCTGTGACAATCCCCAGGGAGGAGACTGCTAGCTCCCTATTTAGAAACCAGTAACAGTGCATAAGTCCTTATTTTATCACATTTCTCTAGGGAAGGTTCCTTATAAATTAGAGCATTGGTACAATGTCTGATCAAAGCTGAACAAGTGGAAACAACTAATAGAAAACAAAGCATGCTGAAGTAGCAATCCACCAAGCATACAAACATGCCCTGTACCCAGGGACATCTGTCACCAGAGTAGGCTCAAACAGGGAAGGGGATGTGACAAGATATTTTCGGGTCTCGGCTCATATGTATTGTACACTAAAAGCTGCAGTTTTGTTCACAGCTTTCTTTATTGTTGCCTCCAAGAAACGCTGTCCATCATAAACAGCTATTGGAAGCCATTAACTCTGTATCTGCTTGCTGCATGCTATATTATATAATGTTTCAGTAATAAGTATCCCAGGCCTGGCCTTTCCCTCCAGTTAAGCAATGATGCGTTTCGGTAATTTGCAGATGAGACAACGATTATCATTTAATGTATGGGAACCACTAGCACTACATAGGAAACCAAACCTTTGTCTATACATTTCTCTATCACTACTAATATATATATATATATATATATATATATATATATATATATCTCCTGTTTATACAGAAAAAGCTGCTCTGACCTCGAGAATTCATTGCATGTCAAGAGACTGAATAGAATAGCCCGACAAGTTCTACATCTGAGTTTCCATAGACCTATTGTTTACCTGATCATGAAATGCAGTTAACTGCTGGAGGCAACACCGCTGACGTCAGCAGGAAAGGTGTGGACGGGTCCTATCACCTTACATTACAATTACTTTGTGAAGGGAACGTCCACCTATAAACCTTTTCCGAAAATATGTTACCAAAAGTTGGAATTGCTCACATACAAACATAAATTTCTTGCTTCCCTTCCACGTAATAAAGTTCTGGCCGATTCTAGCCACCACCAGGAGGATCTTATTGTATACGGTTGTATTGATTGTAATGAGAACCATATAGAGTCTATATTATAGACCGCTTCTACACGCCCTCTAGTGGTGGCTGTAAACTAGCATTCAATGTTAGAGAAGAAGCAGGGGAATTGGGTTTATGTGGTAAAAAGCAGAAAAAGCAACTATAAAACAGCCAACATAAAATCTTGTAAATGAGAAACTGGTTGCTTGGACCTTGTTGCAGAAAAGCCCCACTCAAAAGATAGGTTGTTAGGCAGAGAATCCTTAGCAACCTGACTGTCAGATAGGGCTTGCGTCACAAAAGCAACAGAAGTGAAAAAAAGCAGCAAGTCTCACGTCAGGTCTGTTCTCATCTTATTATTGATTTAATAGAAGTTTTATTTTAGGTGAACATTACTTATAAAAGGTGCAAAGCCAATTGGCTGGTATAGGTGAACACTTTATACTAGACTCCCTAAACTTTGACGTTATACCCCTATATATACCAACAGAGAAACGTTTGATATAGTGAGAACAGGACAGCAATACTGCTTCTATCCACAAAAAGGGGAAACAACTGGTAGCATTATGCACATATTAAATAGGAAACGTTATAGTTAGATGATGTGTATGATATAGAAACACACATATAAATTATATGATATCACACAAATACACTAGAAGGAGGCTGATATTGGAGGTAAAAATAGGTGCCGATTTCAGATACAGACACCTCCACACCCGCGGTATGCATTGTATACATTAAAGCAGGTCAGGGGTGCGGCAAGAGATGATCAAGCCATGAATAACTCAAGTGGCTGCGACACCTCATTGTGCAGTACAGAATAACTGGAAAGAGGACACAATAGTATCAAGGAGGTAAAGAGACTGAAGCTTAGACCCGAGCTCACTCTGTGGCTATGACTCATCTCAGTCAATGTTCCCCTCAGTTTCATCTAATATCACTTTCAATATGAAAGTCCAACTCTCCAAATACTTCAGCTGTGACGCTTTACCTCCCCCCTGCCCCCCCCCAATACATTCCCCCACTCTATGGCAGATTTAACATCTTGGGTTAACACCCGGTCAGTATACCACTGCCTGCCTATAGATGTTGTTGGGCTACAGTCATTTAATACCATTCCACAAAGCTGTATGCGCTATGCGACTGCTTTTTTTTTTTTTTTGGACAAACCATACAACACTAAGCATGTGCGACAAGATCCATTATAGCGGCAAAGACTTAGAAGTGACCTCATCATATAAACAGTTATATGGTGCTGAAACAGCAAGAGATTACAGTCACTTTGTACCCAGACTGTGGAGTCGGTAGGCCAGAGTACCAAAACCTTTATAAGACATGGTCAGACAGATGCAATAAAGCTCATCCAATTATACAATATTAATTGTAGAATGGAATTTACAATCATTTTACATATGCAAAAAGAGCAAAAGACATGGCCCGCACATCCCAGTCTTATACATTGATCTGGTGCTTCTCAGCAAATTGTACTATACTGAACACGAGGTTCTTCGTATACATATTGATCAAGGTGTATATGCCCACTAGCCACTTCACGGCGCCCTCTTTATAGTGGGTCCCTACTCTACTGGGTGCGGCACTGCACAGCGACGGCGCCCACAGGGGGAGCGACCGAGGGGTCCAGCAACACCCCTTCCACTAGACCAAGCCCCCAGGCTCTTGGCTGCGCCGGCCCACAGGCACAGCGCCACAGAAGCAGCAGACACCACACAATGTGAACAGATCTCAAAAATTCACCTTACCAAAAAAAAAAATCATTTACAATCATTTAGAGTCAGAGTTCAGTTGTGTGCCACAGGTCCCTCTTGCTGCCTGACAGCCATAGTGAATTGTATGTTTACCTGAGGAGCCACGCAGCTGTGTCTCTACTACTGGTATCAGAGCAGAATCGACAGTCCATATGGACTATCACTGTTATGATAACAGCCAGTCTTCATATTAATGCACATAGGGCCTGAATGATTATTAGACTTTATACATAGTCCACACACATCAACCTCCATGTTCCACACCTCAGCTCTGCTTGTTCAGACAGGCTGCAGTGCATAAATACACACTCAGAAGGAGTGTACCAAGAACAAAGACAGAATGATGAACTACACGAAACTATACCTCCAGGTGGAGAAAGTTTATGAGAAAGTGTAAATTGTGATCGACCACAGGATGGTCTGCTGGGACTTACAGTTCCACATCAACGTGGTGGGGGGATGTGGGGGTGTATATACAAGCTAATTCTGGAAAAACATGTACACTGCCAACTGCCTAGTGGGAAAATGAACATAACTGTGTCTGCAGGACAGAAGACAAAGCATGGCAGTATTAGACAGCATGTGCCAATGGAAGGCTCAGCAGAGCAGAGAAGCTCCTGGCCACATCACAGACACTCAGGCATCTTATAACTAGAAGACATGTTCTTCCTAACATCTGTCCTACCATCCTATTAATATTATAAATGTGAAAGTTTGTGAATTTGTGGGTTTGTGTGTTTGGATGTTTGCATGTTCGGATGTTTGTTCCTCAATCACGGAAAAAACGCTCCACCGATTTGGCTGAAATTTTCCACAAACATAGTTAATACACCCGATTAAACAATAGGCTACTTTTCGTCACAATAGCGCACATACGTTTGTGCCAGGACCCCCACAAATCCCAAACTCACACCACCATCTCTGCAATCTCACACACTTTGGACCATAGCAAGCCACAAAATTCATATTGCCCTCTACAGCCTAGCCCCTAACCCCACACAATCACATATACATATACTTTACCACTTTGCCCCTCACCTTAACGCTACTCCAGGAGGCTCTCTTTAACGCTCCGGAGCAGCCATGTTTGCCGACCCCCACCGCTCTGACAATCCGCGACACCCCCCACCCATGTCAATACCCCTAGGCGGTCTAATAAATGCAAAAAAAAAAAGTTTAAAAACAGTAAAAAAAAATATTAAAAAATAAATAAATAAAAAGGATTAAAGATTCAAATCACCCCCCTTTCCCTAGAACACATATAAAAGTAGTTAAAAACTGTGAAACACATACATGTTAGGTATCCCCGCGTCCGAAATCGCCCGCTCTACAAAGCTTTACAAATATTTTTCCTGTTCGGTAAACACCGTAGCGGGAAAAATGGTCAAAAATGCCAAACCGCCATTTTTTCACTGTTTTAATTCTGATAAAAATTTGAATAAAAAGTGATCAAAGCAATAACATTTCCCGAAAATGGTAGAACTACAAAGTACACCCGGTCCCGCAAAAAAAGACGCCCTATACATCCCCGTACACGCACGTATAAAAAAAGTTACGTCTTTTAGTAGCGTCTTTTTTAACGCACTATGTGTAACTTCTGATGGACACCCTATCTTGTGTATCTTCTTTTTAACCTAAATGGAATAAAGAATTGAATATTTTAAAGGCTGTGGAGTGTCTGCAGATCGCCCTTTTCACTTTATTTCTACTATTGAACTCACCTTATGGTCCGGAGGAAAGATCCTGCACCTCCCTACAAAGCCCAGCCAGGTGGTAAGACGCAGCCCTAACTCTCTCTTTTTTGTATTTATAAAAAAGTTACGGCTGAACCCCATGGCCTGAAAGCAACTGAAACATATGAAGAGAGACGAAAGTGGAGCACAGTAACTGAGTGGATCAGTGGCAATTCACCCTGCTTCCCACCTCCCCCTTCCCTCTGCTATGTCACCCCCAGGCAGATTCCTGTTCTGTTCCATCTCTGAAGCCTCTAATTCATCACATCTTTACTGATGTAAAAAACTATCACCAGTCAGTACTGATAAGATGTTAATGGGGTGGGGGTAGGGGTGTCCACACCTATGCCTCAGGCCATTGACAAAAGGCAGACAATAGCCTCCAGTAATCCTGCTTCAGCTACCTCCACTCTCACATATATACACCCTCTAAAGTTTTATGTGCATGGAGGGTGTGTAACGCACCTGTGTCTAAATGTGCATGGAGCTTTAGGGATTATTGGTAACTCCACCCAAAGTGAAAATTCCTCATCACCATCTTTGTTTCTTCTTATTTACTTGTGCAATTAAATAAGATCCAACACTTGGATCTGCTAAAGACATACAGATAAGGAATGTAGATTGTATATGGGACAGTGACTGAATGTCCGTAAAGCTGCACAATATGTTGTTACTATACAAGTAAGAGAAATAAAATAATCAGTCACATATATGGATGGTAATGGCAGGGGTCATGGGGGGGGGGGGGGAATTCTACATCACAATGGAGATCACTACAGCCTGGGGACAGCAGACAGGACTGAAAAGCACAGTATATAGAGATCAGGTAGAATGTCTTTCCTCTTACAGCTAGAGCTGTTGTCACAGCTCCTCCCCTGCATCCAGCAGCAAAGAAGAATAATAGGATTTCTCATAAGCTCCTGGCCTTTACATATGAAGTACAACTAAAGATCTGTTCTTCTAGAAAAGCATTTGAAATAAGGATAGCACGACATAGAAATGTGAGGTTCTTCAGACATGCAGACTTTCTATACTTTCAAAGGACTCCACAAGGGACCTGATGTAAGAAATAATCCATACAATGTGAAAGAGTGGTCACAGGAGAAAAAACCCACACAATTGTCTGCCCTCTATCAAAGAATCTACTATCCTCTATTTATGCCCCCAGTTCACACCATCATGAGCCCATACAGTGACCATTACATATACTTCAGGCAATAGGTGCCCATAGATCTCTTCAGCATCTCTCTGCATTGTGGGTATTATTCTCTGCCATACTAAGCAATCTTGTTTGCCACCAGACAAGTGAGCTCCCAGGGCTACAGCTTTCTTCACCAAAAAAAAAAAAAAAAAAAGGGACTTTAATCGATTGTGTGATAACTGGCGTATATAGGAAGGAAACCGTAACAACCTCAACATTAAAACCTCTGAAGGTGAAGTGAATAACACTAGTTATTTCATGACACTTGTCCATTGGCAGGATATATTAGACAGCACAAAAACCATTTGTGTCTTGAAGCTAATACCTTGGAAGCAATAGAAAACAAGTAGATAGATTTGAAAGGCTCCGACAAGGCCCACAATTGAGATGACTAAATGATATTGCCAAAATGCAGATGTATTGCCATGTCCCTGGCATGCACAACTGAGGAACCTCTGACAAGTTCATGGGTATCCAAGGTACACTAAAGCACATGTGGACTGAAGGCTAGCTTGTCGGGTCTGACCCCACAGAAGAGCTGCAATAGCACAAATCCCTGAAAAAAGTTAGAGCTGGTGTGATAGAAAGGTACACACACTATATGGGGTTACATAGAAGCTTATTGATTTGAGAGCCCATGCTGACCCATGCCCACCAGCTATATTTGGCATATGAGCATCAGAACTAAAGCAGTCACTGGTCTGATGAATTACAACATCATGTAGGCAGCAGAGTGCTTGTGGCCCTTGCCTGGGGAAGAGATGAAACCACAATGCTACACTGGACAGTGTTCAGTTAGGAAACCTTGGGTCCTTGTATTCTTGTGAATGAACATTATTAGGCCAAGTACACCTCTTCATGGTAACAATATTCTCTAATGGCAGTGGCCTATCACACACAATGCCTTGCTGCATTATAAGAATGGCTCACATATGATTTGGGCAATATGACAACAGGTTCAAGGTGTTACCCTGGCCTCCAAATTCCCCAGATTTCAATCCAATCAAACATCTGTGAAGTCTAAGGAAACAAATTAATCCACAGAAGTCAACTACACAACTTACGTGACTTAAAGGGTTGGCTCCTAGTGTCCTTGTGCCAGAGACCAGAGAACACTATCAGAGGATTTGTGGAGTCTATGTCTCGACAGGTCAGAGCCATTTAGTGGTGTGAGCACAAGTTACACATTAGGTCGCAGAGGGTGCAAGCATGGCCCAAGTGGCAGACCTCCAACTTTCAGACTAGACAAACACAGGATAGGAAAAGCAGGGTGAGAGATTTTATCGCCCTTCACATGCAGATTCTACTTTATGGAAATAGTCAAGGGCAGTGGTTATAATTAGCTGGAAGACACCTGTTCATTTACAAGCCAACGTCACCATCCCCCACCACACTGACTCCTGACCACATCACTTTGGACGTCAACATGACCTTTCCAATCACCCAGACACATCTATTGTGGCTGCCGAGAACCTAAAGGACAACACATACAATATAAACTAGGTAGGAAGGCTGCATAAGCAGAGCTCTGTACATCAACCAGACCCCATCTACACCTCTGACTATTCACAAAGTTTGCAGGAAGCTGTCAAACTCCATTCACGTCTTCAATGACATCAAGCACAGATCTTGACAACAGCGAGGAACTGAAACAATGTGTCTAAGAAATGTGCAATAAATGGGCGACTGTGAATAGAAGGCAGAACTGCTCTGCAAGCTCAGAATCATTTTTAATAGTAGTTGGCAAATTAGACAGGCACCTCCCAGTCTGCAGAGGAGTTGGTGGTAGACACCAATAATACCTTAAGGGGTTTAGCTAAAATAAGCAGAAAAGGGGCCAATCTCACTTCTTCACTAGTTCCCCTTAGGCTGTGGTCACACTAGCATTGTGTGACCGTTCAGGGACTTCATCCCCCATACCACTTAACATATGCAAGCAGGACAACCTCATTATAATCTAACGGATCTGCAGGATTCCACGGGTAACTGCTTTTTAAGCAGATAGAGATACAGCTTTTCGAGTTCCCAAGCGGACCCAAAGAAAGGCAATCCAAACGCTAGTTCGAACTCAGCATCACTTATTTAGCGTCTGTACAAGTCTCTACTAAAGTCTAGAATACCTATGCACTACATTTAAGGATCACGCAAATTAGTTACATTTTGTTATAAAAATGTTGCTGCACTGTAACTAGCAGCCAGCAAAATTGTGAATGCAGCTCTGGAGGCAACTAGAGTATATTTTGGATATGAATATCAGTAAACTATTGAATAAAAAATTCTATATCAAACTAATGACACTACCTTGTAGGGCGGGTTCTGCGCTAACCAGCGATGATTCACCTCTACTGCGCATGTGTAGTAGGGGTGACTTACCAGCAGAAGTGCACACAATGTTTGGGGAAGAGGAGAAGAGCGCGCACCCTGCAGAATTATTACAGAGGAAGGACATGTCTCGCCAGAAGAAGCGTGAAGGGTAGGTACATTGGGGTGGATGCCAGTAGTGATAATCCGTTTCCAGAAATGGGGAAACGGATAGTCACCGGATAATCAGAAAATGCTCCTGGGGCGGTCACATGACTGACCCAGGGATATGGTTATTTAGAAAGTAGGAGGGGGGAGGGTGTTTAGATTAATGTAGGGATTCCAGTTATCCCAGACAAACCGTGTAATGCAATCTATTTCTCCTTGTTATCAGTCATGTCCAGTTGGGGAGAACAGAAATGTAATGTTCAGCAAAGGGATGAAAATACCGTACTTCGCTACTGCCATCCTTACATTATGAAACATATCTCCAATACAGGGACATTTTCATTCATGTGACATGTGATCTGAGCTTCAGCTTATAAACCTTCCTCTGATAAAGCCTCTTCTGTTAGTGTTAGAGCCCGTCAAGACTTTGTAACCAGATAGGACTTTTATTTTTTTTTTATTTTAACAAGAGACAGATAATTGTTACATGTTGTGCAACAGTTGGGGGAAGGGCAGGGGGCATTTCCTCTATTCTGAAACATTGGAAATTGGATGGAGTCGCATGTTTCCAGGATGTGCTATGAGCCATAGACCGTCTGACATCACCCTGCAATACTGGAAAGTTCTGGAGACAGTCTCTCACTTATTTTGCACCATCCTTTAGTGTGTATTATACCTGACCCCCTGGGGGGAGTGATCGTCTACACAGCCTATGGTCACTTCACTGCTGCAAGGTCTGTTTCCCAGCATTCCAGAAATCACATGACACTAAACAGATCATGGACACGAGACACAATATATATGAAAAATGTCTGCATGATATATATCCATGCCATTTTCTGGTAAGATTATTGGCACCTTGAATTAGTATAGTACATATGTAGCAATAACAGGACAAAGCCCTTTTGGAACACATTGCACTTGTGAGAGCAATCCGCAAGTATCACTTCAATACAGTGATACTTGCAGATTGCTCTCACAAGTGCAATGTGTTCCAAAAGGGGGTTTGTCCTGTTATTGCTACATATGTACTATACTAGTTCAAGGTGCCAATCTTACCAGAAAATGGCATTATTAATAAAGTTGGTGTATAAAATAGCTTAGAGAAACACACAGCTATGTAGTATATTGGGTGTTCTGCTTTAAAGGAGGGAAAAAAGTAGTTTAAATACAGTGTGTGGACAAAGAACAGGTTGGACTAGTAATTAGCATAACATGATTGGTGGCAAAGTTGTAAAATAGTTCTGGCACATGGCTATTGGATGAGAAACAAGAAGAGAAGCTCATCCCATTAAGGCGTCTGAGGGAGGAAATGAGCTCTCTAAACAGAGAAAAATGGCTACAGGCATGGCCCCACATGGCCCTGGAATCCAAAATGGAGGAGGATACACAGGCTGACATCCCCACACACTTATCGAGGATTCATAGTTTGCACTGAAATTGTTCCAGATTTATAGATTGATGTATGAGCCACACTGAACTAGGCATAGTCTCAAAAACAAGAAAAAAAAACCCACAAGGAAAATCGCTTTTAATGACCTTATATTAAGATCAGAAGTTCCAGGGCAGGGGTTGGACAAAGTCAAAGACTACAGTCAACTACATGGGAAACGTCAGATCTCAGAAAGTAACAGAAGATCAGCTGTAAACCAGCTCTCACCTCAGTAATCCAACATTGCAAGAGAATTCTTCTGATCTGAACACTGGTCAGTAAAACACCCTGGTATTATACGCTAGCATTCACAGAAAGCAGGTTGTCCATAAACTTGCCGACCTTACAATAATCAACCCCCTAACACCTTACTTTACCTCCCATAATTTCTGCAGTGGGAAGAAAAAGGTTTCCTAACATCAGATTACTATATACGGTAATACGGTAGTGTTTGGTAACACTTTCCTAAACACAGATCACTAGATCAAGCAGGAAATTCTGGAAGAACAGATCTGGAGTATAATATGGACAGCAGACAATGATCTATTCAGGATAAGTAGTGTATGTACATAGTAACTCCACCAGCAGAATGAGGAGCGCAGCTCTGGAGTAGAACACAGAATGTAACTCAGGCTCAGTACAGTAATGTACTTATGGTACATCTGAATAAAAATAAGTGGTGGAGCTTTACATGGTTATTGCCACCAGAATAAGATACGTTTGAGGTCTTTCAGAAGCTGAGCAGTCCATCAGGATGAAAATATTACACTTTATGTCTATCGAAATGCATGGTTCCCTCATGAGCAGAGATATAACAGAGTTTTAAATGTATGTGAACAAATACAAATAGAATTTGCTCATTGTTTAGATTATGCTAGGATTTATTACATGGAGAGGCAGACAGCAGCGAGTTCACTGTCTGGACATAGAACAGCTAACGTGGCGGTTGTACACAGTGTACTGAGTGATGGGCTGGCAAACACAAGTGGCGGTTGTACACAGTGTACTGAGTGATGGGCTGGCAAGTGTAGGTGCATCCAGTACCTAATAACTTCAATGAGATAGGACAGAACTGGCTACTAGAAAGTAATGGAAGCAGACAACTCCAGGAAAATCAAAGGATCAAAAAGAGTAAATGTAACTTTTCGTTTTATGCACACAATACCTATAACTGAAGTGTGGATGTCTCACCAGGTGCAAGGTTTGTGGTGATGTGAAGTTCAGTACATGTAATCTACCAGGAAACCACAATGTAGAGTGCATATATATCAATGCTCGACCACAGGAAGTCCTCAGGGTACTGTGAACACACCACAAACTGAATGCAATGCTACACCACCACCTCCGGATCATCAGAGAATACAGAAGGGCAGCAGGAAACTACTCTCACCAATGCTTTCATGTACCAGCCCATCAGTAAATGTATTCTTTACACCAGATAGATTCCAAATTGACTTTATTAATAGGAAAGTTTCCAAACATTAATCCACAGCAGATATGACCCGTGTGTGAGCGGCTCTGTTACTAATTCATGGCAAGGCCACATGGGGTGCAACTATGTTGTGACTGAACACCATGCTAGGTAGTATTTTGTGAATTAACTGTCCGACTGTAAATAATCCAACCTTCGGTCTGTGAGCAGCACTTACAACCACAAATCGCTGTTCCTTTAAAAGGAAACTAACTTTCAGACAACAGTCTCTTTAATAGACCATGTGATTTTGGACTAAAATGTAATGCCCTTTATATAAAAATGTTGCTGTACCCCAGTATGTAGAAGAGTACTGTCACTGCTCAGTGTGACTGGTCATTGATCTGGCTGGCAAGACATGCTGGGAGGCCACTTACTGAAGAGTCACATGGCCACTGTTACCAAAGGTTCTCCCAAAACAGTCAGTCTAAATGTCACAAGGTATACATCAGCGACATTCCTGAGGGGTGACACACCGGGCACCTCATTAACATTATGAGACCTAGCAACTGGTATGCAGAGTTGTCACAATACCAGAATATGGCCTGAGTTACTGATACTTACCTTAGATTCACCCGTGAAACTCTGTCTGTGTGTTTGTTGGATTTACTGACCTAAATTTCATGCAGGTAGAGGGACTCCTAGCACTGTCCCGCTAGGAAGGGACTCTTAGTAGCATAGATTAACTATTATGCCAGAAGTCCCTGTCCCAGCACCAGGTACAAGTCGATAAATCCGGGGAACAAAAGAACCGCGTTTTACGCATGTCTAGTTAGGGTTAGTCTAATATCGTAATTCACAATACCAAAACGATACTGCGTCTACTGCTTTTGCAGCTATGTTTTCCTATGGAAATGAATGGTAAGGTACTTCTTGGGTACTTTTCACTATATTTTAAGGCGCCCATAGCTTAAGAGGCACACCTAATTTAGCCTTCATTGTTATATATATATATATATATATATATATATATATATATTATATATGTGTGTGTATTTTATCTAATATATATATACACACACACTTTTTTTTACAGACAGAATACAGATGTTTTAATTCCAATGTAATTATTCATGCCAGTTTTTATTTTAGTACCATAAGTCACTCTTTTGTTCCATATAACTAATCATGGACAAAACTGAAAGTATAGAATGCATCAATGATGTGAAAAACAGCACAAACACAAAATCAGAACGCCTGTGTACTGTGGAAAACAGTGGACATTAAGCTATACTATTATATGATGTACTGTACTACCTTGGGGTTCATACGAGATACATAAGGTGCTTAGTTACTAATAATCTGAGGCTCATTCCAGGTGGTCATTGGTTAGTTAATACTGGCTGGCCTGGGGCAGTGGGACTACTAGTTTCACTACAGTCAGGGCCACTGTTCAGAGACTAGGCTGCATTCCCACTGTGTGGCTCACATTGCCTGCCCTCCCCTCTGTTCTCCTCTCCATTGGCAATATCAATAGCAGTGAAAGAGGAAGGAGGAGCAATCCTTGTCCCTTTTATGTGATGTAGTCGGCACCAAGCTAAGCGGTAGCCCTGGTGGGTTGGGGCACTGCACATAACAGACACCAGATAGTGTATGCACCATGTTATTTGTGCTGGAGGACCAAACAGGTCAGTACAATTTCAGTAATAAGTTGCACTTATCAGCAGCACATGCCATTCACTACAGTACAGTCTATAGTTAGCAGGATAGTGAAACTTGGTGCTATACACTTCTTCGTATTGAAATTCTTAGTGTCAAACGGATTCCTTCTCCAGAATATCAAAATAGCATTGAGAATGCAATGCACCATGTAACCCTACTAGTATGCAGAACACTCATGTCTGGTTTATGTAAGACTACTGGTTTTAGATCCTCACCATACTCTGCTTAGATTATTTGTTTACACCTCATGGCTGAAATCTTATCACAGCTAAAGGTGTGTTACAATTTTATCTAATATGGACAATCTCCAATGAGCTCAGCATCCTGGACTCCTGAGTGATACATTGTAGTAGAATCTCAGGACTAAAAGATGATTGTCTAGCCTGGATAGCAAACCGTCTGCTGTGCAAAGTATTAAAAGGATTATCCAAGTTTTTACAGTTGATGTCCTATCCTTAGGGAGGTCAGGCTTTAGGACAAAGCTGCAACTCAAAGAACACGTCCTCCACTAGTTGTAATATACAGAGAAACATGTTTAGGTGACTTGTGCAGCCTTAACAGCTGATTCTTGGGAGTGCCAAGAGCTGGACTGCCACAATTTAATATTAATGGATAACCCCCTTAAGGCAGGGCAGGTTTTCAGTCACCGTGATGTTCCCAGTTACTAGCAACAAGCAAAGATCTTGAAAATGGCAAGGAATTAATAACAAAGAACTTGCAGGAGGGTCACTACTACTGGTCTCTACAAATGGTTTACAAGCCATTCTGAAACTATAACTTATGTCCTGTGAACAGGATTAGACATCATCCCTATGATACTGTAAATTCATCTCCCTAGAACCAGAGAATAGGACCCAGAGAGAGTGGGCACAGGTGCCAGATGAGGGAAGGGTTTAGACACACAATCCAAGGTACAGTGGGGTACTAAAAGGCCAGCTTAATACAGCAATGTAATATTGGGTACATAAGGGTGGGCGCAAGCCAGGCAACCAGTGGTAGTGGGACACAGGTTGGGCACAAGCCAGGCAACCAGTGGTAGTGGGACACAGGTTGGGCACAAGCCAGGCAACCAGTGGTAGTGGGACACAGGTTGGGCACAAGCCAGGCAACCAGTGGTAGAGGGACACAGGGTGGGCACAAGCCAGGCAACCAGTGGTAGTGGGACACAGGGTGGGCACAAGCCAGGCAGCCAGTGGTAGTGGGACACAGGGTGGGCACAAGCCAGGCAACCAGTGGTAGTGGGACACAGGGTGGGCACAAGCCAGGCAACCAGTGGTAGTGGGACACAGGGTGGGCACAAGCCAGGCAACCAGTGGTAGTGGGACACAGGGTGGGCACAAGCCAGGCAACCAGTGGTAGTGGGACACAGGGTGGGCACAAGCCAGGCAACCAATGGTAGTGGGACACAGGGTGGGCACAAGCCAGGCAACCAATGGTAGTGGGACACAGGGTGGGCACAAGCCAGGCAACCAGTGGGGCACAAGCCAGGCAACCAATGGTAGTGGGACACAGGGTGGGCACAAGCCAGGCAACCAGTGGGGCACAAGCCAGGCAACCAGTGGGGCACAAGCCAGGCAACCAGTGGGGCACAAGCCAGGCAACCAGTGGGGCACAAGCCAGGCAACCAGTGGGGCACAAGCCAGGCAACCAGTGGGGCACAAGCCAGGCAACCAGTGGGGCACAAGCCAGGCAACCAGTGGGGCACACTGTTTACTCAATAAAATGGTGGGGTGGAGGGGGGGTGACATAACTGTAGGGCATCATTCAGGGGGTTACCAGTAACTTACCGCTCTGTGCGCCGATCCACCTCGGGGTAAGCTGCAGGGTGTCGGTGAGGGAGGCCCGGGGTCCCAGGTACAGGCCTCCCCGGCTCTCTTCAGCCCCAGAGCTACCTCCTCTGTCTGGCTCGGGCCCAGCCCGGTATAGGCCGAATGGCAGACCTGCCGCTGGAGGCTCTAGGCCGGACACCGAGCTCACTGAGCGGCTCCGCAGCCCCATAGCACCGCCTGGCCGGTAATGTCCAAAATGTGAGGTTGGGGGCACGGCGCTGTCATCTGACGACACCCCGGGGAACGGCGCCCGTGAGCGGGAGGCTGAGCTCTGCTTCCCCCCCATGGGGCGGCTACTTGGGGCTAAGAGGGTGCACACAGGAGCGGGCGGCAGACAGGTAGAGGAGCCCGGCCTCACCTCACATGTGTTCAGGGGCACGGCGGGAGTAGAAGAGGCCTCCGGGCGGCGCTGTCTGTGAGGAGTCCGGCTCTCTCACTCAGGGCTCCGGGGTGACGGGCCCATTAGATCTATCCAGACCTGGGGTGTCCATCGCCGAGCTCCCCACTGTCTGAGGCCTGGGGGTCCCTGCCGCTCCGATCCCCTAGCACCCAGATCCGCTGCTTCTGTCTGACTCGCTGCTTGTTGCTGGGTTGGAACAATAGCGACTAGGGATGCGCATGTGCGCTGTTCCGACTCCGCCCCTTTCCATGCCCTGTGAATTAACCCATTCACTTTCTTCTCACCTGTATGACTGCACTTACCGTTCCTTACATCTATGTACACGACATATGACCTATGCTATATACAGACTGACTCTTCGTATAACAATTTTATGTTTCCTACTTCAAATGCGTTTTTATGTCTAAGTGTAAATTTTTGATTAAAGGAGTAGTCCAGGAATAGAAATACATGGTATTCTAAAACAGCACCACACAGGTCCACAGGTGGTGTCTGGTACTACAGTTCAGCCTCATTGACGTGAGTGAGCTGCAATACCACACACAACCTTAGTACAGAAGTGGTGCTATCTACTTTAGCAACCCTATTTTTCTAATGGTGGAAAACCCCAATAATTATCATGTACTGCATTTTATTACAGGGGCTTAGTTACTGAGACTCTCAACAAAAGTCTGGCTTGGCTCCTCTGGAGAGTGATAAAGATAAAGATGGATCTTCTATTGTAATAGGTAACATTAATCAAAATGGCATACTGAGCCCCTTGGTTTGACTTTGTAATGTGGACCATACTGAGGAACACAACTAACATGCCCAGCATTGTCTGCAATCCCAACAAAAAGTTTGATGACTTTTAATACACTTTGGAGCTCAGATTTTCACAATTTTAGGGATCTTTGCTTGCTGTCAGTAAATGGGTACATGAAACTTTATAGGCTAAGGCCTCACATTGTGGAAATGCAGGGTTTTTTTGTTGTGTTTTTTTGAGCCAAATTCAGGAGTGGACTGAGTAAAAGAGAGAAGCATAAGTACTTCATATATATCTCACATTTCTCTTGTAGCCATTCTTGGCTTTGATTCAAAAAAATGCAGCAAAATCTGCAACAAAAAAATCAGTGATTCCGCAATGTGGGGCCTTAGCCTGAGGGTGGAGGCCGACATAGCATAAACACTGCGAATGTGCCTTGTTATACAGTAAAGTGGATGGGATTCTGGCTAGTCCCATCCACACACTGCAGAAAAATATCTGCAGTGGGACATGCTGCAATTTCAAATATCAACATCTCATTTTTGTCACAGCATGTCAGTTCTACCTATGGAAACGCTGGTGATTTCTATATAGGTATAACTGAAGCAGAAAGCCCACAGAGGAATACGCTATGGATTTTCAGTGAAAAAAGTTGTGGAAAAAAAACGTGCCAAAAACGCACAAAAAAAGCGTGTTTTTTGGCGTGTTTTTTACACGTGTAAAATATGTCATTGAAGTCAATGGGAGTCTGATTTTTACATGTGTATTATGCAAAAATGAGCACGCGTTTACTCCATGTGCACCGGCCCTTTGAGTGTGGCTTGCTACATGGAGCCTTAGCTTTAAAGGGTTAGTCATTAAGTGTCAGAATACCCACATGTTGCAGGGTCTGACCACTGGGATCTCCAGTTATCAGGAGAACAGGGGCCTAATAGTCCCCCTCCATCCACCATGTGAATTAAGTGCTAGCGTACCTGCCTGACCAGCGCTCCATTAATTTCTATAAGGCTTCTAGAGATTTGTAGCCTTAGAAGCTCCATAGAAGCACACTGGAACTTCATTCACATGGAGGATGTAGGGGGACTTTCAGGCCCCCCATTCTCTGGAATAATGGAGGTCTCAGTGGTCGGACTCTGAGTGATCTAAACAATTATTCTCTATCTTGTGGAGTCTATCATTGGCTATAGTGATTTTTAACTAAGCATATATGTGCATATCCTTTAGACAGGCTATTCCAGACATACCTTTTATTCATTAATCCTCCCGGCCATTTTTGAATTAGCTCGCTTTTATTGATATGCTAATTAATCAGCAGGGAGCACTGGAAGTCTCTATGATGTTCCCTGAGCACTGCTTGTGTGATATGTGTAAACAGGGGGAGGTGAGAGCCAGAGAAGGCTGCTGAGTCATCATCATCAGCCTTCGTTGGCTCTCACCTTCCTCTGTGGACTTCCTGTTTCAATTATACATATGGGGAAACTACCAGTGTTTCCATAGGTATAATTGATATGCTGCGATTTCCAAAATCGTGCTGATTTTTCCACAAACTGGGCATGAGATTTGCTAGAATCCCATCCACCTTGCTCTGACTGTAAAACGCTGCAATTTTTTCACACTGGCACTCCATTCTCAAGGAGGCTTTAGGGGAGTTTTTGGTCCCCCATTCTCCTGATCTCTAGGGGAATTGGCAGTCTGGTCCCCAGTGATCATATTATTCCGTTTGTGACATAGGAATGCCTAAAATGCTTTGTTTTTTTTATTAGTTTTATTTCTATATTAGGGTGATTTGACCTTTCACTTTTTTTTTATAAATATATTTATAGAGGCTTTAATGTTTTAATTTTTTAAAACTTTTTCTTAAGTTCCCCCCATGGGGTTTGAACCAGTGATCAATAGATTGCAGACCAATGTAGAAAAAAAGGTGGCACTGCTGCAATTAAAACACCTGATTCTCTATTCCCAAAGGTCAGTAGAGGGAATAGTGTCTACACGCAAACCGCTGTCTAAGGGTGAATTCACACTGAGTAAACGCTAGCTTATTCTGAACGTAAAACACGTTCAGAATAAGCGGCGTCTAAAGCAGCTCCATTCATTTCTATGGGAGCGGGGATACGAGCGCTCCCCATAGAAATGAATGGGCTGCTTCTTTCACTCCGTGCAGTCCCATTGAAGTGAATGGGGAGTGCCGGCGTATACGGCAAGCTCTGCTCATGCCGGAGCGTACACGCCGGCACTCCCCATTCACTTCAATGGGACTGCACGGAGTGAAAGAAGCAGCCCATTCATTTCTATGGGGAGCGCTCGTATCCCCGCTCCCATAGAAATGAATGGAGCTGCTTTAGACGCCGCTTATTCTGAACGTGTTTTACGTTCAGAATAAGCTAGCGTTTACTCAGTGTGAATGCACCCTAAGGCTGCATTCACACGGAGTAACAAGCCGCTCATTCTGACATGTAAACACGTGTCAGAGTGAGCGCAGTAAAACAGAATCCCATTGACTTCAATGGGTTCGGTCTTACGCGCGCTACCCATTGAACTCAATGGCAGGCTTTTTTACCTATTGCTTTCAATGTGATACGCGCGTTACTCCGTGTGAACGCAGCCTAATATGAACAAGGTGGTGCTCTCTGAATAAAAAAGTGAACAACTATGAAAATAGAAAAAATCAGAGCACTCACCAAAGCTACTTTAAAATGAATAAATCTTTATTCCATCTTCATTCAAAATGTACACATGGAGAGGATGTGGAAGTGTGGAACACACAAAACAGTTGCTGCTTTGCCAAAACATTTTGAATGAACATGGAATAAAGATTTATTCATTTTAAAGCCGCTTTGGTGAGTGCTCTGATTTTTTCTATTTTCATAGTTGATCAATAGATTGCGTCTAGCATAGACTACAATACTAGTGTATTGCAGCCTATGGTAAAATTCTGGAGTACCCCAGCAGGTCCTCACGCCTGCTCACAGCTTCCTTGAAGTGGAGGCAGGTGTGAGCAAGAGCAGGGATCGATAAGTGAGGCCCACGAACCCCAACAAACACTGCGATCATTATAATCTGGGTATAATGATCGGAGACCCAGGGGAGAATACAAACATATAAAATTGTTACTTATCCTTCCTGCGCTCCGACAGTCTTCCGGCCTCTTTGATGACATCCCAGACATCACATGGGCCAGACCAGCAACATTATGTGTAGCGATGCTCGCTTGGCTCATGTGACATTTGTACCAACATTGAAGAGGGCAGAAAGCAGCAGGGAGTGTGCCAAAGCCAGGGAGAGTTTAGTAACAGTTTTTTTTTATGTTTGTATCCTCCTCTATGTCTTGAATCATTACATTCTGGTCTCTGAAACCCCCCCCAGAGTATAATAATTGTTCATGAGTGGACAACTATGGGACATAATACTGTGTGCAGGGGCCACAATGGGGCATAATATTGTGTGCGCAGGGGCCACTTTGGGGCATAATAGTGTGTAAAGGAGCAGCTGTGGAACATTATACTGTTTGGAGGGGCTACATTGGGACATTATACTGTCTAGAAGACACTTTGGGACATTATAGTATGTGTAAATGGAGTGTTATACTGTGAGGGGGCCAGAAAAGGGGGCGCAATGCTGTGAAGGGGGAGGGGCCAAGTCAAAAGTTTGCTGGAGGGCCCAGTCTTTGCTAGTTATGTCAATGAGCAACAGTAACCCACGGGTGCCACTGTCACATCTGACCACAACATCTGAGGGGTTAAGTGGCTGCGCTCAGAGATGTCTCTGGTTGCAGGAACTGCTAGCCAGTCTCTGCTGTGTGAAACAGCAGAGACCCTGCGGCTATGGCACTCACTCGGATTACAGCTTCTGAGTACAGCTATCCGCTATACAATTATGGCAGATATTGGGTAAATCTCATTAGACGAGTCTGTTGAAAAACAGAACCCCCTGAAACATTCTGGGTGCATTAATTGAATTAATTCAATTAAAGAGATTGTCCAGCATAAATTTTAAATCAATCCCTAAACAAAAACCCCTTCCCCCGCCTATCTTCTAATTGACTTCATTAAAATAGAAAATTATATTTACCTATATACCTGGGGTGGTCACGTTACCGCCCCTGGCACATTTTCTGATGATCCAGTGATGTTTCTGTTTCCTTATTTCTAGAAACAAAGCTTCACTAATATTCCTCCCCCATCCCCTGTCTGCCTCATACTTACCCATCTTCATTCTTCTGGCATCTTCCGCTTCTACCAATGTTTGCACAATAAAACTTTATTTCATAGTCGTCGTCCGACTGACAGCATTTTTAACAGCAATGTACTCCAAATTTTTGCTCATTCCAGTACTAGAGATTTTGTGAAGACACGTGCGTGCAGGTGTAAGCCTTAGTGATATCAACAAACTCTGCACATGTTGAACTCTTATTTTTAGTTGGCTTGGTGGATATAACTTTTTTGTTTGGTTTCCACTTTTACTAATATACATTTATTTGCATTTTTTTCATAAACATTCAATTAAAATCAAAATTGCATGAAGGTGCCTGTCCGCATACAGTACCAAGTGGTATTCTGACAATGTTGCATGTGTCTACTTTATAGGTATAGGGGGGCTAGATGATTTTTTTAATGTTGCAATTCAGGTTTGATTTTTCCATCTCAAAACTGTGAAAATTGCTCTGGCTACCAGAGGTGAAAAATTTCAAGAGACCCCTAGCAGTGAAAGGGTTAAGTTCCCAGCTTGCCGTCGTGCATTTATAATATTTTGCTTGTCTATATAGCACCAACATATTCTACAGCACTTGTACCAGATTTACTATGTCAGAAAACTAGTGTACAAAGCATAAAAAATTGTGACTTGTCAACTGGCTTACATTTCCCACCCCAGGAGCATGGCCTACACGGAGGGTGCACCTTGTCATATATGAGGTGCCCAGGCGCCCCCTCCTCTGGCTTTACGGCTATGAAGACTTGAGTATTGAGTATTACTATTATTGAGTATTAAGTATTGTTATTGAGTATTAAGAGTTAAGTATATGATTTGAGTATTCCAATACAAAATACACACTCCTCATTGTGCCCCACCACATTCCTCCAACACACTTATCTGCGGACACTCCATATTTTAGTGCAAAGGTAGAAAATCCAGCACTCTCCGAACAATGGATAATTAAAATCTTCAAACCTTTATTTAATCTTTCAGTAAAAATACATTCCATGTTCATGAAGATGCAGCGACGGCAAACAAAGCACCCCACTATAAGCTGTTGCTACGCGTTTCGGAACGATGTTCCTTCATCATTGTTCGGAGAGTGCTGGATTTTCTACTTTTGCACTAGTTCCATAGACCGACTGAAGTCCATCGGCGTCAATGCATCCCGGCAAGGAGTATACGTTTATTTAAGGGTGAGCTGGATCTATCCGTTTTGTACATCCTATTAATATTATAAATGTGAAAGTTTGTGAGTTTGGATGTTTGTGGGTTTGTGTGTTCGGATGTTTGTTAGTCAATCACGCAAAACCCGCTCGACCGATTTGGCTGAAATTTTCCACAAACATAGTTAATACACCCCATTGCGCAATAGGCTACTTTTCGTCACAATAGCGCACATACGTTTTTCCCAGGACCCCCACAAACCCCAAACTCACACCACCATCTCTGCAATCTCACACACTTTGGACCATAGCAAGCCACAAAATTCATATTGCCCTCTACAGCCTCGCCCCTAACCCCACACAATCACATATACATATACTTTAGCACTTTGCCCCTCACCTTACCGATACTCCAGGAGGCTCTCTTTAACGCTCCGGAGCAGCCATGTTTGCCAACCCCCACCGCTCTGACAATCTGCTACACCGCCCACCCATGTCAATACCCCTAGGTGGTCTAATAAATGCAAAAAAAAAAGTTTAAAAAAAGTAAAAAATATTAAAAACAAACAAAAAAAAGGATTAAAAATTCAAATCACCCCCCTTTCCCTAGAACACATATAAAAGTAGTTAAAAACTGTGAAACACATACATGTTAGGTATCCCCGCGTCCAAAATCGCCCGCTCTACAAAGCTATACAAATATTTTTCCTGTTCGGTAAACGCCGTAGCGGGAAAAATGGTCAAAAGTGCCAAACCGCCGTTTTTTCACTGTTTTGATTCTGATAAAAATTTGAATAAAAAGTGATCAAAGCAATAACATTTCCTGAAGATGGTAGAACTACAAAGTACACCCAGTCCCGCAAAAAAAGACGCCATATACATCCCCGTACATGCACGTATAAAAAAGTTACGGCTGTCGGAATATGGCGACTTTTCAAACAAAAATTTTTTTTTTTAACTGTTTTGGATTTGTTTTTAAGGGGTCAAAATGTAACTAAAACCATATAAATTTGGTATCCTCTGAATTGTAACGAAACACAGAATACAGGGGACAGGTCACTTTGGTTGCACAGTGAACGCCGTAAAACCAAAGCCCGTAAGAAAGTCGCAGAAATGCATTTTTTCTTGAAATCCACCCCACTTTGAATTTTTTCCCTGCTTCCCAGTACATTATATAGAATAATTAATGGTGACATCATGAAGAAAAATTTGTCCCGCAAAAATTAACACCTAATATGGCTCTGAGAGCGGAGAAATAAAAAAGTTATGGGGTTTAGAAGGAGGGGAGTCAAAAACGAAAATCAAAAAATGCCATTGGCGGGAAAGGGTTAACTTCAAATACCTCTGTCCCAAAGTCACTATGTAAAGTTTCTCACAACACCGTATAGCAGCTCTAATACAAATTAACTTCAACACAAAAGTCTCACGTATTCTCTGAATTACAGCAAAAACAAGATACAAAGTTACATTTCATATCCCATACCTTATACACAGTACGAAAACCTTACCCACGCCTGTATGTACCCACTGCTACAATCACCGCAGACGAAGTCGCGGGTACCAGCTAGTACTCCATATTTTAGGCTAGGGTTAAACTGCGATTTTGTCTGTGACTTCCATCACACAACTACAGATCTCAGATTTGCCCTGCAACTCCTTCACTAATGTTAGTGAATTGAGTTATATTGTAACCCCAAAGATGCTGTAGCCACGGTACCAAGTGGAACATTGCTTGACAGTTTTGTCACAGTCGCACCCTTAGGGTCGCAGTACACCTCCAATAACATCAGTGAAGGAATCCCAGGGTTACCCAGTGATTGTTGGCTGCATGATGGAAATGGTAACCAAAATCACTGTCTATTTCTAGCCTTCAATTACAACCCCACCACATGGCAATCTAGGCGGCTGCCTTTCTGTCTACACCTAGTCACTGCCTTGCCTCCTTCTATAGTTTTTCACCAGCTGAAGTAAAGCAGATTATATTATAATAACCAGTAACTTTGTATTAAAGACACAGAAATCCTTTATTGCCTGATGCATTTGATCTCATAATAAATACTTGTAGAACTAATCAGAAACTTTCTTGCACTCTCCTGACCTCTAGCTGCACTATGGAGAACAATAAAGAAGACTAAAACTACACCTCCCAGAACACTCTGCGCGTAGCGTGACTTAGTTGCTTGGTAACGGCTACGTGGTGACGCATGACGTTTGTTGTTGTTGCTGCTGCCCTGTGGGAAGGAAAGATGGCGGCTCACTGGAGCAGCGAGAATGTGGTGGTGGAGTTCCGAGATTCGCAGGTCAGCGGGCGGTGGGGACAGCACAGACGTCCTCTGTGAGGGTGACCCGAGGACCTTGAGGCAAATTAGGATTGTGTATTAATCAGAAACGTTGAAATAACACAGTCACACTGCGCATGTGCAGTATAGAGTTCGTTCAATGGACTTGATAGATAGTGGTGGAATGACAGGACGACCACCTGCTGAGGAACCAGAAGTGACAGCAGGCCAGTCCTTGCCTACTACTATCCTTGAGAAATGTGTGAAGGACTGAAATTCAGCAGGGCTACGGTGTTGGAGTCTGGAAGAAGTTACAGCCTCCACCTTCCACATAAAATAATGATATATTTAGTTATATTATGCGAATTTTCAGTATTGTATAAATGTATAATTTTTGCATTTTTATAGGAATTCATAGGTTTTTTAATGTATTAGAGGATCTTTGCCGCTTCTGGCTCAGCATTTATGAAGGAGTTGGAGCCAATGATTGTTTTGTACTGTTTGTGATTGGGGGAAGGTGCGTTTCTGATACGTAGACCCCAAACGGGTCAGAAGCTACAGCAATGGACAGGGAATGTGGGCAGGGTCTCTCATTCAGTCCTGTCCACCCTATAGTGGTGGTTCCAGGGAGTGAAGCTCTGCTCCTATTATTTGAATAGGAGAAACTACAGACTCCTTGATCACTGCTATACCTTCTGAAGAATCTGATCTGTGCAGGGTCCAGGTGTCACATCTTCACAGATCACATACTGATGACTAAAGGATTTGGAGTGGACAATTCCTTTAAGTTTAGGAACTGCTGGAGATACCAAGAGCTATACTTTGGCTGTCTCCAGCGGTTCCCACTGAAATGTATGGAACAGTGTCCGACATTTCTTCCCTGCTGCTGCATTTAAACTGGTATACAAAACACACCAGTACTTGGTTGGGGACCCCAACTGGTAAGCCGTTTAAAGAGGTTTTCCATGCATAAAAATATTTTTACAGTAGGCCAGGAAAGGTGCAAACCCCCCCCCCCCCGATCCCTTCCACTGAAGCTGCTGATTGGCCTCAGCGTCATGTGCGGTGGAAGGCAACAATGGACTGGGAGGACCAAAGTGCGCTGGGAGACACTGGAGCTCTAGGCAAAGGAGTGTATGATTTTTTTTTTTCTTCACCGCCACCGGCCAGTTAATTATTATTATTATTATTTTTTTGCCTGGACAAACCCTTTAAGCCGTGGATAAGGTAGTAGCTTGTTATGACCAGAATAGCAATCTGGGTATCACCCCTGCCATTTTCACTGACCTGCAGATTTCACACGATCATATGCACTAATTCTTATTTTCTTTACAGGGTAAATACTGAAGGTTTTTCAGTCAGTTGTATTGAGCCTAGATTGTTCTTTGTGAATAACACAAATTAGCAGACGTTTTTTTTTTTTTTTTTGCAGTGTATTAGTCTCAGATTAAGGCTGTTTACCTGACATAGGGCTGTTTGGAGCTGGGTAAAATTCTAACAAACACTTAGGGGGTTGTTCACACTACCGCTAGTGATTGTCAGTAGTGTTCATTGCTATTGTCCATTACAAGATTTTAGCAACAGACACTAGCAGAACCATCACAAACCTGTTAAAAATTCAGTTGATTTCAATGGGATTTTATCTAGTGACTGTTATACCAAATCTGTCACATGTCCGCCAAGCATCTGTTATTTTTTTAACATTAAAGTCTATGCGTAATGGACAGTAATCGACGGGTGTCCGTTATACTGTCCATTATTAGTGGCCATTTTTTTTCCTGTGCATGCTCAGAAAGCAGAAACCAAAAAAAGCAAAAAAAAACCACAGTATAAAAATAGACATTAACAGAGACTAACTGAAGGTAATGTGTCCGTTTCTTTTTTAAATGGATCAGCTAATAAATGGACACGTTAACATCAGTTGGTGTCCATTAATATCTAATTATAGGTGTCCATTTTTTTTATTTTTTGTTTTATTTTTATTTTTTTTAAACGGACACTATCGGAACCGACATCCAACAGTAGTGTGAACCCACCCTTAGATGTGGGAAGTATTGGTCTGTAACAGGTTTTCAGTCTTTTGAGGCAAACAAGAAATTTTTCATTCACTAACAGCAAGCAGAAATCTTGAAAATGGAGAGAACTTGACAAAAAAAAGTATATTAATTGTAAGAGCTCTTCATTGTGTGTTGATTAAAGGGCCCCGGGTGCCCCACGTGAATGAAGTGGTGGTGTTCAAATGTGATATATATTCACTTCTGTGGGACGGGCAGAACACTGATTATAGTGGTGAAATGCCCTTATCTATATAACTGTGCCATAATGCTTCTCATAGGCTTTATCTATCTATCTATCTATCTATCTATCTATCTATCTATCTATCTATCACACACACCAGAGGTGAGCAACCTTTCACAGTTGGGACACTTTTGGGGGAAGTCTGAGTTGGAAAAAAGTTTCTGACTGCCTCCAGTTATGGCTTCTAAATAATATGGTTGACTATATGTAATTTTATTCTACAGTACAAGATCAGTAGTTATATAATATATTATACATAGACTGTTGCATATTTACTTCCATGGGAGTTAACTCACTAACTTGTTTTCATGAACTAGAGGCGCTTTACTGCTTGGCAGTCGGCCACTTACGAAAGAAGTAGAGTTGGGCTGTGTAAAAATAGGGGAGTTGTAACCCCCTCTTTTGATGGAGTGGCTCCAAGAGTTCCTCACCAATAGGAGGATGGAGGCCTTGGTCACAGAGGATTCTCCTACCTCCTAAGTTTGAGGCACTCTGGCAGCCGTGGGTAGTGTTTCAGGATTCATCCGAGTTCTTTAATCTATTTTCGTGACCCTCCCTGATCCCCCCTCCTCTCTGCCCTGGCAAACTCTTCCCTTTCCTCTCGTTTCCCCCCTTGATGTCTGTGTCCCCCCCCCCCCCCCCCCCCCGGTGTCTTTTTGTCTTCCCCTGTCCCTCTTTCTCTTACCCCTGTTTTTCTCCTTCCTTGCCTGTTTTTGGACTTGCATATCCACTAGCACATGCGCGTGTTGTTGTGTTCTCACCATTACCTGTATTCTATACTATGCATTAACCCTGTTTTTTTTTTTTTTGTTAAATAAATAAAAATAAAGGAGTTGGAGTCAGTGGCTTACCGATTTCACAGTTCTGTATGAAACTTACAGCATGCACAGTTGCTCAGATGTTCTCAGATCTCCCATAGAAATGAATGGAGCATGCTGGGAGTTGTAGTATGCTGAGCCCTGACATAGACGTATTCTAAAGTTTTAAATTTTACCTTCTCATGCTTGTTATGATTTGTTCTAGGCTACAGCAATGTCTGTGGACTGTCAGGGACAGCTTGCGGTCCTGTCTGGGTGAGTCTTTTATTAGGTGGTATCCACTGAATGCTGCTAGGTAATAATATTATAATTATATTGATGCCTATAAAATCTGTGTATAGCTCATAGGTTTCTAATAGTAGGAAGCAGCCAAACTGACAACTTCTTTATAATTATTCCCAAGCTTGCTGTACAGCTGTATTCCATTATTACATTACAAAATTCTGCAACTTTACATTAGTTTAAATATTATCTGAAATAAAAGCAAAAAATCCCTCAGAGGTGCAGAAACAACATCCAAATCCAGAAGTAGTACAGGTGAGCCATGTATCTGAGCCTATCATACTGTTTGTGTATCTAAGCCTATCCTGTGTGACACTGTGAGTTCATCTGGTTTATCTAAGCCTATCTTGTTATGCAGTCTGCTGACTTGCTGTATCTAAACCTAACACATATGATTATGTCTGCTAAGCTGATATTTCAGCCTTGTTCCCTGGGCAATGTAAGATTTCTCATAATATTGCCTTAGCAACCAGAGCTGATTTATTAGGACCCGAGATATTTTACAATCTTTCTACTGCTTTGGTTGGGTTCCTGAAGCTTTTAATCAGCTTTTTCTTGCATGGCTGAGACCGCAAATGAGTAACAGGGAGTCTGTAATAAGTTTAATGTACAGCGGGATGAGGAGGCCAGTGCTGACTGTGCTGCAGGAAGATTGCTGGGCTAAATCAAAACCTCTCCTATCCTTGTGCTCTGTCATAATGAGGGATGGTCAGACTCTATGGTGGCTTAAAAGGATGCTTTAGTAAAAAATCATGCCAGTAAGATATCATTGTATATTCCAATGTTCCCAACCTATGGCTTTCCTACTGTTGTAAAATGATGATTCCAATTGTGCTCGGACAGTGGCATGCTCACCTGCTGCAGAACATTTTTTTATGTCCTTTTACAGTGAGTTTTTGGAGAAACCGAGGTGTTACAGCTCTCTATGTAGTTCACCCAAAAATTACCTCAGTATTTTGCTTCAGCAACCATAAGATGACGGACATTACATCTCTATCCTGGATACATGTGATAATATTCTTAATAATGATTTTTATCTCTAACAGCCGCCGTTTCCTGTACATTGTGAACCTGGAGACCCCCAACGACGGCCACAGAAAAATATCCAGGCAAAGCAAGTGGGATATCGGCACAGTGCAGTGGAATCCCCATGAGAGCTATGCTCACTTTTTTGCTGCTTCAGTAAGTTTATGTGTGTATGTTAAGTTTGTTTCTTCTAGAGTAAGGGGGTGTTAAGGAGTGACGCTTCTAATTATTCCCCCTCTGTTTGCTGCATTGAATATCCATCCATGTGATAGTTGATTGAATCTCCGCGGTCATCTCATTCTTCTTTGTTACAGAGTAACCAACGAGTAGACCTGTATCAGTGGAGGGACGGCTGTGGAGACATTGCCACCTCTTTGCAGGGACACACAAGAGTCATCAGGTCAGTCAGATAATGTATGGCATAGTGATAATTATGTGAGAATTCCACAGCATTCCTGACAAGGCTGTGTCTTTGTCTTCTGCAGTGACCTAGACTGGTCGGTGTTTGAACCAGACATGTTGGTCACTAGTTCTATTGACACCTACATTTACATCTGGGATGTCAAGTAAGTGCCTGTCCGAACAACGTATATTACATAAATACCGTGATGGGTTATAATTTATCAGTGAGTAGATTGTCACAATAACAACTCAATATCTATGGTAATGGGAAGCTTACAGTATAGGATTCTGAAATATACGGTTGCTGTTAGAATGAGGGGTTTATGCCATCACCTTTCAGTGTTTCACCAGTCACTAGAATAAAGACACTGTGTGCCTGTGAATTTTTTCATTAACATTTGGGTAGACTCTTTTGTACTTTACTATATGCTAAGTTTTCTTTCTTTCCTTATATTTCCTTCTCTCAGAGATACAAGAAAACCAGCAGTCTCCCTCTCTGCTGTAGGTGGGTATTTCATCATTGGTCCTTACCTGTGGTCCTGCCTCTCTGATCTGATACCATTTACAGACACTTATTTGCTTACTTATAATCCCAGGTCACAATAGGAAAGTATTTTTTGCTAACTGAATTGTTCCCATTATTATTAATTATCTTTAGGCCTGCAAATTCCGTATAAGCTGGAGATTAATAAACATACACACCTAACCTAAACCACAGAGTAGCTGGCAGGATGTGCTCGCCTATCAGTTTCAGTATGGAGTACTAATCTTACAAGATTATCTTATCTTATAATAGTATAATATTGTAAACGGAGCAACATATATCATTCACATCTTAAATCACATTTATATCAGTCACGTGCATATTGATGTGACTAGTCTCAGTACTGGAGATATGTGTCATAGTAGTAAACATAGGGGCAGGGAGGTTTCAGCACTTCATGATACTCATTCCATTGCTATGACATGGGCATGTTTGGCTGTCAATAAAATTGAGTTATTGGAGTTTATCAAGGATGATTACTGGTTCCTTGAAATCCACATCTTTTAGACTTCAGACATTTCTCAACTGCAGTGTTTGGTTCTAAGTAGTAAAAGTATTCCTTTATATTTATAATTATATTAGTTTAAGTTACTTTTCAGCTTGTGGAAATAGAATACATTAGAAAAGAGATAAATTGAAATAAAAATCTCTGTAATTCCTAGATAGTTAATGGAATATTTTTGTAAAACCCCTAAAATATAAAAGTTTATACGTCAGTCTTATCTTGATGGGCTTGTTGTAAATCCACAGGCTAAATGATGAAAACTATGTCGCTTTCCAAATACTTTTCAGCTATATGCCACAATAATAATATTTGCTTGCCTCCTGCAGCTGGTGCCTCACAGGTGAAATGGAACAAAAAGAACACAAATTGTCTCGCCACAAGTCATGATGGGGACGTGAGGATTTGGGATCGGAGGGTTAGTTATCATCCTAGAGTCAATAAGTGTGGGGGCAGGGGCTGGTTTAGATTCCAGAATTGCATTTCATTATTGATCTGTGTTGAAATTGTAAGTTGCGGAGACCAGAGGAATGCATCCAGTCCTAATTAAATGCATCCTGCTCCGTCATTCCAGAAACCCAGCACTGCAGTGGAGTACATTGCTGCTCACTTGTATAAGATCCATGGACTAGACTGGCATCCAGACAATGAATACGTCCTAGCAACGTCAAGCCAAGATAACTCTGTTAAGGTAATGTTTCTGGATAAACAGTAAGGATGTCAACTTGTTAACATTTGACATCACAATTTTGGTTTCTACTATTTCACTGAGTTTAGAGTAAGTTGCAGCCATACTCTGTATGATATGAATAAGTTCCATGTAATATATGTTATGTGCTGTTAAGCACTGCTCAGTAGCAGCATTATATGTTGTAAAAGACTTTGAGTTTACTGCTGTACCTGTAGCTCCTTTTTGGTGTAATAATTCTAACAAAGTTTATGTTTCACTACGTCCTTATTACTCTTTACAGTAGGTCAGAAATCTTTCTACCATATGCAATTTTGGGTATCATAGTTACACAATAAATATACACACAACATATCCGAATCAAATTTGATGAGAAGTCTGAAATAAAGACGGCAGTGAATGTGCTACAAATATCCTATAACATAATAGGTACTTGCACGGTACTTGCTTCACTACTGCTAAGTGACTTCTTGTATACATGCACGTTTCTGTACATCCGTGCTTCACCCAGCCTGCTGTTGAATCCTGATAAGAGCTTTGTAGTGGGAGGTACTGCATACTTATGTCTTCATATAGCAGCTGTATGTAAACACAGGCACTAGATATCTGGTAGATCTGTGGAGTATGGACAGTCTGTATTTGAACCATGGTCTACCAGTTGAACACACCTACTATAGAGGGTCCATCTGACCCTGGTTTTTGGGGACCCAGGAGCTACGAGCAATGCCTTTGTTTTCCACATAAGTCAGCCTTGCTGCCTCCCCAGTATAATATATACATATATAACATTGTGCAGGCATTATGTCTGTGCCATCAGTGATGATGCTGAACTACTCTGATGTTCATCCTCCGATAGCAAAGTAAATGACTCCCAAAAGAGTCAGCATTTTACATCTTGTGCCGGCTACCTGGCACGTGTCCAGCTCAGCCTTGCAGCTGTAAAATATTCTATTTATATTGCTGCCTAGAGAAAATCAAGTAATGTATCCTCATACCATCAACTTAGAAGCTTCTACAGGGGAAGTTTCACTTCAGTCATTTTATTTTTACTTGAAGTCTTTATGGCTATCATTGTGCATTAATTGGTTTTCAATGACTTGGAGATTTGTATATTCTCTGAGTTTACCTAAGATTAATGAGGTATTTGTTTATCTTGCTTAATGACAAGGATTTCAAGACTTGCCCCACTATTCACTTTTATGTTATATACCCAGACAGAAAAGTGGTCACATTAAATTAGGCAGGAGGCACCGTGCAAAAGATTTTGGGCACCAGGTATTGGCGCTGTGGTGCTAGGTACTAACAAGTGTGGCAGGTTGTTTTTCTTAAAGAGGACCTTTCACCTCCTGGGGTACATGCGGTGTGATACACCACTAGAAAGCCAACAGTTCGCTGAATTCATGTTCTGCGCCCCCGGTGAAGAGCTATCAGTGCCAGTACCATAGCTCTTCACCGTTAGAAGCGCGTTTCTGACAGTCAGTCAGGAACGCCCTTCCTCGCAGCAGCGTCTATTGCACTGTACTGTGAGAGTGGTGAGGAACGCCCCCCTCCCCTCCTGATAGTGGTTGTCCATAGACAAGTACTGGCCTGGGGGAGGGGGCGTTCCTCACCGCTCAACGTCATGGCTGGACGGTAAACAACGCCCCCTTTCACAGTACAGCGCTATAGACACTGCTGTGAGGAGGTGAAAGGTCCTCTTTAAGAAAAACAACCTGCCACACTTGTTAGTACCTAGCACCACAGCGCCAATACCTGGTGCCCAAAATCTTTTGCACGGTGCCTCCTGGAGGTGCCTCCTGCCTAATTTAATGTGACCACTTTTCTGTCTGGGTATTTAACATAAAAGTGAATAGTGGGGCAAGTTGAAATCTTTGTCATTAAGGAAGATAAACAAATACCTCATTAATCTTAGGTAAAATCAGAAAATATACAAATCTCCAAGTCATTGAAAACCAGTTAATGCACAATGATAGCCATAAAGACACTGCTGTGAGGAAGGGCGTTCCTGACTGACTGTCAGAAATGCCCTTCTGACAGTGAAGAGCTACGGTACCAGCATCGATAGCTCTTCACCAGGGGTACAGAATGTGAAAGCCGATAGTGCGCTGAATTCAGCGCACTGTTGGCTTTCTAGCGGTGTATTACACCGTACATGCCCCAGGAGGTGAAAGGTCCTCTTTAATAACAACTTCCAACATGCCTTTAGATGGCGGAGTGCTGTGTTTTTACAAGGCTCTAGTATAAGTGATGCACAGGTGCTCATCTGATGAGAACCAAGTTCCTTTTCTGATCCCAGCTTTTTAACCCATTGATTGCTGCATATTTCTTGGTGACACAATTGGGAACTTGCAATAGGGAACACTGCACAGTCACCTAGGAACCTAAGGAGAACCCCAGGTCCTTTGTTTGGTAGGTCAAATATTAAGGAACACTTGTAAACAATGAAGAGGTTACAGCGCTTGCGCGTTATATGCTGTTTGTTTCATAGCAGCCTCATCCCATTCACAACTATGGGACGAGGATATAATCACATTGTGTTGCTGCTAAAAGACAGTGTTCAGTGTAAATGGAGACGAGGTCACGCCACTTGCTGGAGTCTTGCAGCCCCTTCACACGGCCTATCAGCTGTGTACCAGATGTCAGTTCTCCACAATATTTTTGATGACAACCCCTTTAAGAAAGTCTGTAGGCAATGATAGGTCTATGCAACAAGCCCTCAGTACCTTGTAGATGAGGGTCTTCCCAATTTTACTTTATTTTTGAGAACTGTTGGCTCGTCACCATATGCAAATAGTTTGCGGTAGTGGCAGAATCTGAATGGGCTTCCAGCTCTGCCTTTTCTTGGCCACCCCCATCCAGCACTGTCTCCATGCTGTTAATTGACTACTTTCTTACTCCCTGTCTCTCAGTCCTGTCACTGCTCTTGGTATGTTCTGCACTGTGCATTCATACCTACAGCCTTGTGTGAAACTGCTCTCCTCTTCAGGGTGTACTCTGTGATGTGGTGTAGCACAGGCATGGAGCATTGACTGATAACTTTCCTGTTTCCCAGTTCAAACAGCAGCACAGGGCTGTCCTGTACAGGGTTGGCAGAGGAGAGTTAGAGCTAAAATCAAAGCCCATCCGGGCTCTGCCACTTTACCATAGCACCTTTAAGGTCATTTGCATAACGCAAAAAAAAAATAAAATAATAATAATTGACAAATGAGGTGATAACGCTCAAAAATAAAGTATTGGACGTACTCAACAGATTCTCCTCTACAATGTACTGGGTATAGTTGCATAACTCTTCCCCTCCTTTTAGCATTAACACTCATCCTTTTACATCCATTTGTAAAGGATAGGCTTAGTCCTTACTAGTTGGTCTGAATAAGATTTTTGTTCACCTTACTTTCTAATGATCCTATTGTTTTCTCTTTTTCAGTTCTGGGATTCACGACAGCCCCGGAAGTGTCTTAGTGTTTTAGCGTGTCAAGTGCCTGTATGGAAAGCACGATACACAGTGAGTGGATTGTTTGATTGTTACTTTTTTGGCAGTTGTTATAATAAATGGTGACACCACAACTCCATACATGGTTGCGCTTTCCAAAGGTGTGACTTAATGCTTTCTTAGGTTTATTAACAACAAACATGCGGTGCACCAATATGACAATGGTTTAAGAATGGAATCCCAAAAAACTATAACAGTTGGGTATAATGTTACCCTACTATGTTCCCTTTTCATCTTGCCTCATGTGAGATAGCTTAGCCAACATGTGTGATGCCACACTGGAAACCACACATCTCGGAACTTCAGAATCACACTGGTATGAGAGAGGTTTTGCAGGCAAAATACAGGGGCAGAGTGGACCCAGTTAGTTTCAGACAGGACGGTATCTAAACTGGGTTGTACACATTGAGCGTACACAAGAGGACTGCGGTAAAAGGGTAAATTCAGCATATACATCACAGACCAAATTATAAGTACAGCAAAAACAAATTTCTCCGGCAACTCTCCGATGATAAAATATAACTTTTAATCAGAAAACATCATAAAATGACAAAAAATTTGATGTCGATCACAAAATAAAGAAAAAAAAAAAAAGTAAACCCCCTAAAAACCGCAGACGCGTTGCGGAACCATCGTTCCTTCCTCAGTGCACTGAGGAAGGAACGATGGTTCCGCAACGCGTCTGCCTGTTCAGTCATAGGCACAGAAAAAATGGAATGCAAGTTGAGGATGGATGTGTTATGTTGTGTACACCAACACCGCTGACAAATCCCAGTAGTAATAATGGGGTCCATTGAGTTTCTGTTATGGTGTCCGTCATTTTGTCCATCTTGTTCAATAAATAGATGTGATTTTTCCTGATCAAACTCATTTTAATGCTTAGTAAAACTGCAAGGAGTGGAGTAGCTCTAAAATATTGTGCAGCCTTTGTGTTCAATCACAGTGTAACATCCTTAAAAGAGGATCCTGTCTATGTTACTTGCATGTGCTGGAAAGAGGTTGTCTATGGTGAAGTAACCCTTTAAAGTACACATCATCCCTTGTCTATCAACCAAAGCTTGATCTATAATCTTTATACATTTTGCATAAATGTAACTGATGAGTGTAACCTAGAATTTGACATGAATGTGCGTAGGCAGCTGACAAGCAGCCGTCCTGCAATCTGTTCATTTATTTTTACAACTCAGCCCTTCAGCAATGGCCTGGTCACTGTCATGGTGCCCCAGCTGCGCAGAGAGAACAGCCTTCTGTTGTGGAACGTCTATGATCTTCATTCGCCAGTGCACATCTTTGTGGGCCATGACGATGTGGTGCTCGAGTTCCAGTGGAGAAAGCAGAAGGAAGGTTCGTTCCTCCTTAGTAATACATGGTCATATAATGATGGTAATGTTAAATTTTAATCTGCTTCCAACCCCCACCCACAGCAAAACAAAGGAGAGCATAGAACCAATTTCCCCATAGGTATAATTTTAACAGAATGTCGTCGGAGGAAAACTAGGCAAACTTTGGTTTAAAGCAGGGCGGGAAGTAGCAAGATGCGTTAACGCCGTGTTTTTTTCTGCAGTGCTTTATTACTGCGGGACATCCCGTGGGGCCTTAGCCTTAAAGTGGTTTCCCAGGCTTATTAATTGACCCAAAGTCGCATTTACACAAGTGAGATTCAACTGCACCATATGCTGGGAGAGGTTTCTTGTAGTATAGTTATCTATGTTGCTTAGTTGGTATGGGATGGTATTTCAGTGGGAGACCAGCAAATCCAGTCAATACATGGACTTTCACAACTGAAAGTCGGTTCAGTGAATGCGACCTAGGGGAGAGATCATCTATTAAAAACCATTGGAAAACCCGTTCAGGCTGAAGCCCCACATTGTGAAAATGCAGTGTTTTTGTCACAGTAGAAACGCAGGCAAAGATTTCTGGCTAATCCCATCCACACATTGTATAAAAAAAATCCGCATTGTTTCAATTATAACTGTGGAAATACTGGCATTTTCCCTATAGGTATAATAAGGCCAGAAAGTCGCAAAGGAGAACCCTGCAGAAAAAAAACATGATGCATTTCAGCTGCATTTTTTCTGCAGTGTTTTTTTTTTTGCTTTGTTTCGCTACATGGAGCCTTAGCCTTAAAGTCCCGGATGACCTCTTCTTCTTTTCATGTCATGAGTTGCTTAGAATGCCATTCTGGTTTTTATTTTTCAATTTATTTGTTTATGGAATAGGATATCATACAATTTTCAGATATACATGTATCTAAAATTCTTCTCAGATACAATTGATATATATAAAATGGTATAGCCCATGAATCAGTCCTGCGTGCATTCATGGTCTAACAGAATAGCACAAAACATGGTGTCTGTCATGTGACTTTTTCCATTCAGTAAGCATTGGCGTTACATGGATTTGGTTGACACACAGAACACATGCATGGGATACAGGACCAATGGTGGAAGCAGAACTTAATAATAATTGCATGGCTGGCTGATGTCCCCATGTTGTTTATAAACTAACTGAAAAACAATATACTACTATTTACCAGTCTTCTGGAAACTGAATGCCAGGGGTTGCATCACATGTGTGAGGTTCACATGACTTAATCCATGTTTAGTTCTATCCAGTTCGTCTACATATCCATTTTACAAGACGAAAAATGGACTAGATATTTTTTTTCCTTTAGAGACAAACTACTGCACTAATAAAGATATGTGAGCAAAATTGTAAATACATGTATATAAAAAAAAGTGTATGATATCTTATTCTTTACTCAAATTAAAGCATACCTCCAGTTATAAACAACTTTTCGTAAATGAACAGTGCAGGTTAATATATGAAATTTTGTAGTATAACTTAATAAAGAAATTCTGTTTTCTTCTAACGGTCAGAGTTACTTTCTGCATATTAGTCTATGAATAGGGGAGGAGGAAGAGCAGGCTGCTACAAAAGACACTGTAATCATTTCTGCTGCTACTCTGGCATTTTAACACTGCTATGTTGTATATAAGAGGCTGTTAGTGCACAGAATGAAGCAATAAATGAATTAAGCAGCCAACAGGAGCCTCCTACTCCACCCCTCCTTTCTCCATAGAGCTCTGTGTGTGTGAGGCAGAATATGGAGATAAATCTAATGTAAACAAGCAGTCAGATTGAAGATGAGCAGAAGAAGAGCTTAAAGTGGTGAAGGAAGTAGGTCTCCTTAATTAGAAGAAACTTTGTCTCACATTTACATACACTATTCATTTATGTCACTTTTTAACTCTAGAAAACTAGATACCTCTTTATTCCTTTATTTCTGTGCTGAAGTTACTCCTACAAGATGGTGGAATATATGGTCAGCAAACAACTCTGTTTATTGACTATATTCTGTTATACTCTCTAATTCCCATAATGTAGATGAAGTTAATTTTTCATATGTTAGAAGTCTGTACAAAGGTGTAAAGTTGACACTTCCTTGAAAGCAAATTGTCAGAACAAACTTTGTGCAGACCCCAACAAGCATGAAATGCTGAGAGGTTTTAGTTACAAAGTCTTCAGAGTAGCGAGTACAGCTCTTGGGTATAATACAAGCTTCAGTTTAGGATCAGTACAGGGTAAGTAATGTAATGTATGCGTGTTGTTATTTTACCAGCAGAATAGTGAGTGCAGGTCTGCAGTATAATGCTGGATGTTACTCAGTATCAGTACAGGAAAAGTTATGTACAGTATAAATTAAATATTAATTGTATACAAAAATTGTAGACTGTTGACATACATTTTGTATATTATTATGCATTATTAATAATGACCTACTTTGTGAATATTTTTAAATTTTAGGGCTTAAAGACTACCAGTTGGTGACTTGGTCACGGGATCAGACTTTGCGGATGTGGAGGGTGGATGCTCAGCTTCAGAGGGTAAGATGGTAATGCTCTGACACTTAAAAGAAGGCTAAGCAGATATATCCAGTGCCTTTCCGTGTAAAATCATGTTGAAATATAAATGTTATTTATTTCTTCATTATTTTTATTCCTGTCTTATACAGTTTCGGCCATATTGTGTACATTCAGATTGTGTAAATGTGTCCCCATAAACTTGATACCTGTTCTTACTTCTAGCTTTGCGCTAATGATATCATGGAGCCAGTTGATGAACTATTGGACGGATCCTTGATGCCAGAGCAGGAAAAGTCCCTTCAACCTCAAGAGCAGATATCTGTCCCCTCAGAAGAAGAGGGTAGGTGTTAATACACACTTTGTTCTACTTAAATCATACATGTGTAAGGCATATGCAGTGTGTTTAGCAAATCTGTAAGGGTGAACACGCACAAGGCAACTTTGTTGCAGAAATGTTTGCAGCTGTCGCATTCATCTGAGTGGAAACTGCTGAAATCCACAATTATACTGCAGAAATGACTTCAACAAATCAGAAAGCTAGTATCCACTTCCATACTATCCATTATGCTTCTACACAGTGTTGCAGAGCTACGGTAACTGCACTTCGTTTGCCACCAATTGCTTTGCATAACCTATGCTTCCAAGAATGAAGGGTTGAACTATCAGGACCATATGTCATAGTAAATCATTTGTGGCTATTGCAGCTTAGCCACACTGTATACACAAGTGTTTTTCTGTCATGACTTTTTTGGGATGTTCATAATTGCTGCATGACTGCTTTTGTAAGAACCACATGAAAATAACATTGCTTAGAATGTGACAAATGGTTCTCAAATGCTGAGGAGAAACCTGCAGTGAAAATGATCCTGCCCAAGTTATTTAGCTGCTTAGCTAATCATATTATTAATTATTGCATATGTTGTATTATTTTTATTTTTTTTTTTTATATGTGTAGTGGCGTTTGATGAAGAGTCTCCATCAACTCCCATAGTGATTGGAAATTCAGAACAGCTCGGACTTCCTCAGACGCTTCAGCAGGAATTCTCCTTGATAAATGTACATATCCGCAATGTCAACATCGAGGTAAGTCTGTTGTCCACAGAACACACATCAAAGCCTTTAGGATATATTCAGTCGGTGTGGTTGTGCTGCAGATTAACTATTTGCTTTGATTAAATTTAAGTTTACCTTAGTTGCACTATAAATTTTGTGTTTGCTTGTTTAGGTTTTCAGATGCCTTTTTTTTTTTTTTTTTTTTTTCTTAATGAAAAGCAATAGTATAAAGAATATGTGCTTTTTCTGATTGTCTTCATTGTACTCCAGGTTTTTGGTTTCAAAAACTGTATTTGAAAACCTGAAAGGGTAAACAAAACCTTATATATTGGTTCATTTTAAAGCGCTCACTAAATTCCAACAGAGTTCCAAAAAACCTCTGCTGTTAATATCAGCACAACAACTGTGCATGGAGAGCTCCAAGGCATGAATTTCCTTAGTTCACCAGCTGCATGCATGCCTTACATCACCAAGCACAATACCAAGTGTTGGTTGGAGTAATGCTCTAAAGCAGGGGTGCCCAATATGTCGATCGCGATCTACTGGTAGATCGCAAAGGACGTATGGGTCGTTCGCGGGATGCAGGGATCCCCGCTGTCTGCTTCTTCACAGTGCAGGCTGAGAGTCCTCTCTGGAAACTGGCAGGCGGGGCTGCCGCAGCCCCAGCCTGTCAGTGTCCAGAGATAACTCTCAGCCTGCGCTGTGAAATAGCAGACAGCGGGGATCCCTGGGCAGCCACAGAACGCTGCTGTCTCCTCCTGTCACGATCCGCTTGGCCCTGCCCACAGGCCCGGCCCCGCCCACAGGCCCGCCCCGCCCTAGTAGATCTTTTGCCTTGGTCAGCTAATAAAGTAGCTCACACGCTGAAAAAGTGTGAGTACCCCTGCTCTGAAGCATGTTGACCCTCTGGAACAGTGGAAACGTGTTTTCTGGAATGAAGAATCACACTTTTCTATCTTGCAGTCTGATTTATGTGTCTGAGATTGGTGAATGCAAGAAGAACACTACCTGCCTGACTGCATCTGTAAAGTTTGGTGGAGGAGGGATAATACTATGGGGTTGTTTGTCAGAGGTTGGCCCCTTAGATCCTATAAAGAGAAATCTCATTATTTATGATTATCTTGTCAACACAACAAAATTGTTCTTACAAACTTAGTAGCATACATACTATCTAGCGACGGCCTCTGTCTTCTTTTGGCACGTCTCTCCGTGACTTCTTCATCCGATGTCTTCTTCTGGCTTTAAATGGCACATATGCACAGTCGACTCTGTTATCGGGCAGGGCCAACTGTGCGTGTTTGCAGCCATTTTCTTGTGCCTACTTACACAGTACGCCTGTGGTTTCAAGAATGCCCTGAATACTCACCTGTTCAGGAAGGCCTACAACCTCCAGTAACACTACTGCCATCACACCACCATCTGAACAGTTTCTCCCCTCACCTTCTGTTTCTATCCCTCTTCCCTCATAGACTTACAGGGCCCTCTACCCCACTGTGCCAGTTGGTAACTGTTAGTGTTATATTTGTTTTGTATATTTTGTGTACCGTATGTAAACCCTCAAATGTACAGCACCATGGAATTAGTATAATAACGTACAGCAGCATGGAATTACTAGTGCTAGATAAATAATCATTTTTTTTCCATACTAGCCATTTTATTTCAGCTGACCACTTTTTTATACAATTCTGGGTGGTTGTCTCAAAGAGGTTTTACTTTATAAGGGTACATTCATATCTACTTCATTTTAACCGTTTATCTAATGACTGACAACAAGTGATCCCGAGGGACCGCATTGACTATAATTTCTGCCTGTCAAGAAATGCGTTTTCTCCCTGACAGGTCTTGAGGAAAAAGTTTTGCTTGCAGTAATTTTTTTGTCAGTGATTTCAGACAGACTCTGTGTCAGACAGACACTGATGCAGATGTGAATGTAACCTAACTAAAAAAATATATAAAAAATGCTTTATGGGGTGCTCACACTTGAGGTTGGTTCTGAAATTCCTGGCAAGAAAGCTGCAAGATCTCATGGCTTTCACTAAAACCTGGAATTTTAATAAATAAGTACTGTTGAAGTTCAAATTTTAATAGTTTTTCTTATAAGTACTTGTATATTTAAGGATTTTACAGTTAATCCTATTTGCATCTAGATTTATAACCTTTGCTCATTTATTTCTTAGAATTTCCTTTATTCCTTTACAGATGGACGCTATGAACCGGAGCTGTACAGTATCTGTCCACTGTGGGAACCACAGGGTGCGGATGGTTGTCATGTTCCCTGTCCAGTATCCCAATAATGCAGCGCCATCCTTCCAGTTTGTTGCTCCTACAACCATCACTTCTGCCATGAAAATGAAGCTGCTAAAAGTAAGTAGAAGTCAGTTGTAGCTTCATTCTGTGTCTGTAGGGTGGCAATGTTTTATACACATATAGTTATTCAAGCATAAGAGAATGTAGATATAAATGTGAATAGTAAAGTCTTCAAGACCGCACTGAATCTGATGATAAAATTAATCTAATGATTAAAATGTCATTACATTCTCTCAGTAGTGCAGCCAGCTCGAGGTTTTTGGTCTGTAACTACTCCACATAGAAGTAACATAGAAAACAGGTTTGTCATGTACTGTATAATAAAGGACTTGGAAAAGAGACAGAAATCGTTCATTACAATTTTCATTACTGTCTCCCAGAATTTTAGAAGACCCACAGACAAGATAAAAGTACTGGATTGAATAATTTCTTAAATTCGGATGATGTATGAATTTCACAGCTCCTCAGTGAATGACAGGACCGAGCGGCATTAATTAGCAATATGTTGCTTGGAATTTTGTGTAAAGTCTTTTGCATATATTATGAAAAGATGTCATCATGTCCTTTACTAAATTTAGGTCTGACTGTGGGATCATTTTCACTGCACTGCAGGATTTATTTAGTTTATTTTAGTAAGGGGACTTTATTTAGGGCAACAAAGTAAATTTTTTTCTTGTAGTGAGCATTTAGTTTTAATTTACAGATTTTGAGAGACACTTCTCTGCAAAAAGTCAAGCGCAATCAAAGTTGTCTAGAGCCATGTCTGCGTCAGCTGGTCTCCTGTTTAGAGAGTTTTGTGGTGAGTATTAGTACTTTGGGGTGATTGATCAAGATTGGTGTTTCATACAACAGTCTTGATGCTTTTAATAAGTTGGTCATATCTCTGGCCCTTCATGCACTGGAAACTCAAATCCATGGCAGTTAGGAGCTGGCACACAAAGAATAAGCCCTCACTTAACTATGTTGATTGAAAAATATAAAGGCTATCAATTTTGGAAGGTGGGGAAGGAAAATATGGAAGAAAAAAAAAAAGCGCTGAGCATTAACGTACAAACTAACCCGGGTCCTTAAATGGTTAAACATGCAACAGCAACACATGGACAATACCACACGGTAAAAAAAAATTAAATACACATGTTGCACAGTATCCCTGCAGATCAGTTAAAGGAGCTGCAGAGAAGGCGAATACCTCCAAAGCAGAGTACCTCTCACTTCGATTTCTATAAGCTTGGAATTACGCCGCATTAGTGCATATATCCTATAACCTGTGACTTGTAGGAGGGCTATAGAATCAAAGATATCCCACGATTGTTCTCAAGTTAAAAGTGTGGGATTTGTCGCCACCCCTCATACTTTGAAGGAACCGCCTTCAATGCATAGATTTGAGGGTCTACCCCAACCATGCAAGCAATCAGTTGACCTATTGGGCACACGTCCTCCTCAGTTTGTCCCTAACCTTTCACCTATTGAGCCTGTGAAGTCAGAAAATAAATCTAAGGATTAGGGATAGCCAATCCACCCATAGTCTTTTTTTCTTTGACGTTTCTCAAGTTTAATTCTATTATAGGCTTTCTACCATAGAAGGCCATGCACCCTATAGAAAATTCTAAGGGACAGCCGGATGGGAGTATTATGGAGAAAGCTACTAAGGAGAAAGAGTTGTGGCTAAAAAACTGATATTGCCATTAATTTATATAAAAAGTGCAGAAATATAAAATATGCAGAAAATATTTCATATTCAAATCATTATCCAGTAGGGCTGATGTAAATTTGGCAGATAACATACAGAGAACGTTAGAGACTAACATACAAATGGGCAAAACGTATATAATCGATGCACAAAAATATTAGTCTTCACAAAAAGGTATATATATTGTGCATAAAAGCCACTCATTGTATAGCGATAATGAGCAAGGATGGAGTAATAGGTGACTTATAAGTAAAAAAGCAAAACTGATACAATTTCACAGGTGATATAAATAATAGACCAAAATAACGGTATCGCAGTATCAAAAATAATATACACCACTTATAAACCAGCATCAATATAACCAGTAACAAATGTAGCACCATCCCCCACTCATAAAGTATAGGCATAGATATAGAGAGGACTAGAAGGATTATATACCTGTGGCAATAACAGTGGTGAGATCCCCATAAAGATGCACTTCAGTACATTTGACAAAGAAAAACGCAATCCTACGCGTTTTGGCTACACAAGGAAAAGGTATAAGAGCTGTGGGATTAAATTACCATTTCCCACCGCTAACGTGGGTAACTTGCACCACTTACTAGTTTTGCTATGAAAATCAAGAATTGGAGAAAGGTTGTCTGCCTGGAAGTCCTGTAATTTTGGTGAGCCCATCTGTTCTGAAATATTTATATTTGGAAATAATCTGGAGCAGTACTCTAGAATGGGCAGCTAGTGTGTTCAGAGGATCACTAGTCATTAACCCCAATTTATTTGGAGCTAAGACCCATTGCCAAATTTAAGGATAAAGTCCAGAACATATATCGGCTATATATCTCCGTTCAGTAGCAAACATGTTGAAGGTGTCTCTGGCAAAGTTTTCAATCTGCTAGTTTTCAAAGAACTCTTCAGATTTCTGCCCCTCACCCTTTTTTGGCTTCCCAGAGAGTCTTATTTTGCATTATCTGTTTTTACAGATTTATTAAAGGGGTATTCCCATAACTCTTGTTCACCAACCTGCAGGCTCTGTGCTCTGTTCACTTCCTGGTTTTCTCGGCACATTGGTGGGCGGGGTTGCTCTGCTATGTTTGCAGTCAGTAATGAGGGATTGGTTGTAAATGAATTCCCACAGTATGAAGCTGATGTAGAGGCTGTTGTAGCAGAGCTGGATTTGAGTCTTTTCATTACATACAGAGGTAACGGACTCCCTATCTCAGCCCTTATCAGCCAAATTCAATTAAACTGAAGATAAAGAGTTTAGAAAGCCCCGAGCTCTCACCTCCCCCCTCCCCTATCTGAGGAGCTCCGTTACTTGTCAAGACATACACAGCTCAGAGCTGCTGCCGAGCACTCAACCCTCCCTCCCACCTGAGAGCAGGCAGCTATGTCACTGAGGGACTGAGCAGATAAGCCTGGGGCCTGTGGTCATAGAAACACTTGTAAACAATAAAGTGAATAAATTAAGATAGCAGCCAAACAAAGCAGTTTTGATAAAGCAATGTATTTAGAAAAAGTCTTAAAGCCACATAAACTAGCAGTATAGATAGGCTCCTTGCTATGGGACAACCCCTTTAATGAGCAAGGGAATGTTTTTCTCCACTTTTCTATGCATTAGTGGAAGCTTGTCTTCTAGGACTCCCACCCTGTCTTCCAACTCTCTCACCATCTTATTAACTTTCTGCAAGTCTTGTCTTATTAGGGCTTCCTGCACACTAGCCATCTTCATGGCCAGAGGGTCAATGGGCAGCATGTCTTTGAATTACAACATTAAAGATATCATAGAGAGTGCGCTCACCTATACTTGCTAAACAAGATAGATGATTGCCAGTGTGCATCTCTCACTTCTATTCACTGTCTGATTCTGCTGAGATAGACTTTGGGTCAGTTGCCAGTCAAGCCAGGACATCTTTTGGCAAACTCCTCTAAGTGAGCAGTCACCACTTTCATCTTGTCTGCAGTCACTGTCCCATTTTGCTTTATTGTTTTGCTCCCACTCTCCCCAATTGGTTTAGTGAACCAGTATACACACCTCTCTTATAACCAAAATGTTGCCTGTGTCTTCTAGAACCAGGAGTCCAGTCCATCAAGCAATCCATACACTCTGCAAAACCCTGTCACTCCACCACTGCCAACATTTGCCCGGGCGACCAATGCCTATGGGTCCTACCAAGATGCCAACATCCCATTTCCACGAACTTCTGGTGCTCGCTTTTGTGGGGCAGGTAATTTCTATATGACTCTATTGTTACATGTATTATATGGCATAACAGTACAATAGCAGAAGTTGTAGACTTTTCCAAACTCTATCTTTTTGTCTTTTCAGGTTATCTGGTTTATTTCACCCGACCCATGACTATGCACAGAGCCATCTCCCCCACAGAGCCAACTCCAAGGTCAGTCCTTGCTCTAATCATGTCTTGTCCTTTTATTACGGAACATTAAAAATAGTTTGCAATTCTTCTTATATTATCAGCTAGAACACGTATATTTGTATAATGTTTTATAATCTTAATGATATATTATCAACAGTTGATAAGCCTGGAAAATTCCTTTTAAAAGGAGAAAAAAAAGTAATACTGATTATGACCACATGATGGCACTATAGCAAGGAGAAAATAAGTTTTGTCTAGGCTTCAAGCACACATCTGAATGTGCAGGCTGACTGGGTGTTGATTTTATAGTGGAAAATAATGAATCATGGAAGGGACTTGGATGTCATCCAAGTGTCACCGGAGTGTCTCCTGTGATTCAGTAATTCTTTTGTGGGGCTTCATTCTATTCCAACCGGTATCAGAGAGCAAGATAGAGCCTGCTCTATAATTATGGGATCAAGCATTGGAGCCCCAGTCGGACAGCAAACTTGGTTGTGAACATGTAGCCTGAGAAATGATAACATTGGTTAGTAAAGATTTAGTGTTCACTGGTGTGATTAAATGCATTGGTTTTACATTGATTACGCATGTATGTGCTGTGAATACACACAGACACACAGCAGATTGTTCTTTCCTATGGAGTGGTTGACAAGTAAGATAAGTATATCATGTATTTGAACATTGTGGCGAATGGCTGGCATATTTGTAGCATGGGGTGGCTATACAGTGTCATGCGTTGGCGGTATACTTCAGGGACTTAAGCAAGTATACTGATGTGAAAAGTGCCTTTTACTGAGGCAAGTAGAAACCAACATCACCTTCTATGCAGTTTGCATAACATTAGACCCTCTGTAGTGGTGCCCTCTTATGTTGGCAGGTGCATCTGATGGGATTGGACAACATCGGCACTTTTACAAATGGGTATGTCTTTGTTACGACCCAGGACCTCTATGGCATCTTTCTGCTCTTTGCTGTACCACTCTATCTCTGTATGTATTTCTAAGACTCTGTGTTTGCTTCAAAGTTTATCCCATGGTTTCTTTTTAGATCTCTCTCTGCCCTGTCCGCGTATCACAGTGGAGTGATTGCACCCATGAAAATCCGTACAGAGGCCCAAGGGAACCTACGCCTTTACAGTGGGAGTCCAACACGTAGTGAGAAGGAGCAAGTGTCAATCAGTTCTTTTTACTACAAGGAAAGGGTATGGACTGCTTGTCTTATCAGTAGAGCATTACTTATGGAGGCCAAAGTACCTTAAGACAGTGATAAAGCTTTCACCTGCTTAACCCCTCTCTATGTTAAAATGACCTTCAGGCTAGGTGCAAAGTCATCTGTTCCTGCTGTGATCCTCTTTCCCTCCAGGCCAATGAGCTGTATCCACCGCAGCATGCTACTTGTTTGTGAATGGTGCATGACTGGCTGCATATCACACCCACATCACCCTGCACCTTTCTGCTTTTTTCTTGGGGCCTTAAAAATGTGCCTAGTACATATATTTGTACTCGTCCACAATGGCAGGGTCATTGAAATCAAGCTTAATTATGAAGATATTTCCATCTACCTATTTAAGCAATTTTCTAATAACAATTACAAAGTTTCATGTAGAAATTCCCCTGAGAAAGGAGGAAAGCTATAAGGGATCTTCGGAACTCCAAAATTCCCATTCATATCTGACTACTTTTTTTGGGTTTGCAGGGTAGTTAAGCCAAACAGGACTTGAAATTGAAGACCGCAATTTGGATGAAAAATATGTTTTAGGGGATTGTTATTTATGCATATTCCATTTATTTGGTATCAAAGTTAAAAGTTTTATCTATTTTTATCTCTTTCATTTTTTTTTTGTGCCAAATTGAAGGGAAGAGGTTAAGACAAGTTTCAGTGGCCATTCAGACAATTTCTACCTGTTTTCTTGATGATTTTTTTTTTGTTTTTTCTTTTTTTTTCTCCCTTCTTCTCCTCTCTTTCCTTCTCACTTTCCATCCTCTCTTCCACTTCTAATATGCAGACGTCCCCCCTGTCTGCTCGCCGGCGCTGGTCCATCCAAGTGATTAACGACTTCCCGGTACAGTGCCCTCTGCTAAGTAACCCACTGCACCTTCCTGCTCACCTCTGCTGTTTGATGGGGACCCTGAGAATTAGGAAAAATTCAGACTCTGTGACCGCTCTGAGTTTTAAGTACACCATAGAGATACTGTATATGTATCTGTGTATGATAATTTCTGAAATAAGAAGTGTCATTTTCATCAGATACTTTACAATTCGGATATAAAAGAACTATATCCCCCACAATTGTATGCCTCATTATGCTAGGCATAGTATGCTGTTCTGGGTATCTGGTGGTTTTCAGGAGATATGCAGCTCTTGATGTGACTGGAAAGTAAGACTTAAGACCTCCAAAGATATGCAGTATTAGAAATCGATTTAACCAAATTCATTACTTGAGATGCCCAGGAGATGGGGATAATCTTAAAGTTTATCCTTTTTGATGTATCACCTATCATGTTCTCAGAGTGCATCCTACAGATGTCAGGTTTTTCTTTGCTCTTGAGGTCTCCTGGTAATAACACTCTTTGTAAATAAATGTGGAGAATGTCTGTCTCGCGTTGCTTGCAACGGCTTCAGCTTTGTGCGTCCTGCTATTACTTGACAGTGTCCTCTCCACTCTGTGCTGGGTCTATGAAGCCCTGATGTTCTTATGCCAATTGCTCTGTCCTTTCCTTTGGCTCTGGTGTATCAATGGATATACTGTTCTCTCCCACTCTTTACTGTCCACTCCTTTACACATTTCTGATCTCTCTCTACCCCACCATTCCCTTTTTCTCTTTCCCCTATATACTCCTCCCTTTCTCTTTCTCTCTCACTTCCCCTTTCCTTCTTTTTATTTCTCTCTGCTCTTCTTTCTTTTGTGCCATCTATCAGCTTTTCATTTCCTTTCTACTTCCTACTTCAATCTTTGTGTGTAAAAGTGTCTGACTGGCTCCACCTTATAATCACTGGGTGATTTTTTGGGATTTTATCCAGCTTAATTTATCAAGCGACATCATAAGGGTTAATTCACCACATTGTGTTTGATTTGGGACTAAATGACATAACATTAATTGGGCCTACAGTTTGTCACCATTGTGATGGGTTTATCTTCTGATGTAAATATCTTGAGCAACAAAGTGTTTGAAATTTTTTTTTCTCTTGTTTTTTATGTTAAGGTAAGTGCCTGTTTTTGTACTTATGTGGGATGTGACAGCTTAAGGTGGACATCTGCTTATCCTGCAGCGGTAACAGTACATTGGACCGATCATTTTCCAGTTTCAATGTTCAACTTTGCTGCCCTCTGGCTTCAGTTTTCTTAGCTATTCATTGGGCCTTGGGTCTCTCAAAACAAAAGAGATGCATCTAACATGGGCCACTGCTGTTGGCTCTGAATGGCAACTACTCAAGGCAGAGGATCTGCCACTACAGCCATCGGCTTTTCTGAAGGCGATAAATTATGATTTATAGAGTCTTTCAACCGTATTAAAGTAAAATTCCACCCAAAGGTTTAGTATGCAAATCTGATTAGATTACCTACCCCTGAATATAATTTCAGTTAATCTGTACAATTTAATTTGTAAATTTAATCCTTCTACCCTATTGTATGGAGTATCCAATCAGTACCCCAGATATGGTCACATCATCCATTGATCCTGTCTGATGTGTATATACTCATGGTTGGCTCTACAGTCTTTTGGACCACAGTAGAGCATTTGATTTAGTTCAGGTGAAACTTACTTATCGTAGTGTTTAAGAGCCCTCAGATGGCTTTCGTCTTTGATTCTTACAGAAGCATGTTAGTGGGCACGATTCCTTATCTATCAGAGGGCAGCAGAGTAACATGTTGTAGTCCTCCCAGCAGTATACAAGATGTTTCTTCTTCAATCCTTTGCTTTCTAAACCTTATGACAGAATTGTTCTGAATATTACTTATGAGTACAGAAACTAGTAAAATGACAAGGTGAATTGTGTGTCCTCTAGAAATCACGTAGATGGAAATCCAAAAGAGAGAGCAGTGACTCCAGCTCTCGACCGATCAAAGCAGCTGGAAAAGTCATCATCCAAGACATCTCATGTTTACTATCTGTGCACAAGGCCCTGGGTGAAATGTATATGTGAGTACTGTATGTGTTTTGTACTTTACTGATACCCCAAATTACTACTTGCTGTCAGGGAATGTAAACTGTTTCAGAAATCTCTTTAAAAAAAAAAAAATCCATAGTCTTCTTCAAAAACCAGAAGTAGAACTTTTTCTGCCTGACAAAACAAAACTCTGTGTGAATGTAAAGGGATTGTTCAGGAATTACAATTTTGTCCCTGAAGGCCATGGAAGGTGAAAAATAAAATAACCATACTCATCTGTTTCCAGCACTCCGATGTCCCAGGCCGCTGTCCGGTCTAGCAGCATCCTAGGAAGTCTTGTCTGCATGTGACTGCTGAGGCCGATCAGCAGTCTAAGAAAAGGACCTGGGAAGTCACTCACATACTTCACCTATGACGTCTTGGTTCCTTTCCTTAGGCCGCTGAGGACACTGATTGGCCACAGTGATCACGTGTGGCAAGGACGTTCCCCAGAACAAGCCCTAAGTCGCCGCTGGACTAGACAGTGGTCTGGGACACTGGAGCAGATGAGTATGTTTTTTTGTTAAAACAGTGGAGCATGGCACATAAATCAATAAAGGGCCAGGATCTAAGGCCCTGAAAGCATCTTAATTGTAAAGGTGCATCCACGAATATGCCCATAACTAGGGTCTCTTGTAGAACAATAGCAACAAATTGGGCTAGCAGGGGAAGGACCATGAACAGATATGTAAGGCCACCCATGGGAACCTGTCCCCAAGGTGAAACAGTGACAGCACCAAGAGCATGAAAACAAGGGCTCAGGAGAATGTCAAGCAAAGCATCTGGTTCTTGGAATTCCACCCACAACCACCAGAGAGAATCAAACTTAGAGGTGTTGGCAGAGTCTGACGCAACAAGAGTCTCCATCCTCCTCATGTGGGGGAACTCCTGGAACCATTCCTGTTAGGAGGGTGAGGCAAGACTACGCCAGTGTCTGGAAATGACAGCTCTGGCTGCCACGAGGAAGTGTGGTCACTCTTCATCTTATAGAATTTATCTGGGATTAATGAACGGAGGGCCAACTGGAGGGAGAGCATCAGGACATGACTGCTGACCTTATTATACAGATGAAATACACACTTCCAAAATGGCCGTATTCCCGTGCAGTCCCACCAGATGTGTAGAAGGGAACCTCTTTCCATGCCGCAGCACCAACACCGACCAGACACTCCAGGGTATATTCTGTGGAGGAGATCTGAACAGCAATACCACCGAGTCAAGATTTAGAAATTCTTCTCCTACGTACTGCATGGCAAAGGCAGCTTGTATGCAAACAGATCTAAACCAGTCAGCTGGGGAAATCGGTATCTGTAGGTCATGGTCAGGCTGTGGTGTACAGGAGAGAAGAGTACCATATAGAAAGGATATGGCATGTGTGGGAGTGTCCGATTGTAACAGAGTCTATTGCAGTGCAGTGGGGTCAGAGGAGAGAAAACTTTTGAACGAAGCAAAGATGCTGGTTGTATTCCAGCCAAGGCAGCTGAGGGCCCGCAGTGGATGTTCTCAGCTGATCAAAACGGGGAGAGAACCTGACCCAAGAGAATTGTGCAGCCGGACATCATCCCAGTTAGACCAGCTCAATAGTCGAGGGGAGGAGCAGCCGGGGGGAGGAAACATGGCTCAAGAGACCAACATCCCTCATGATACTGGCTCCTCGACAAACAGAGTCCCACAGCGAGAGGAAATCCAGTGAGATGGACCAGTGTTTGATGTGTCACGGGCGATAAAGAGTGGGAATGAGGAGAGGTGGCCACCCGTTGTTTGTCAGAGCCACGATGCTGCCAGTCAAATAGGCGCAGCAGGATTGACGACTTAGAATACAGATGATGGGGGTCAAGGAGCACCGCACCCCTGTTGCATTTGCGGCATGTCAGAAAGCGAAAGTGAAGTCGACTGCAGGTGGTGCCACAAACTAAACAGCCGAAGGCCTGCCTGAAGCCAAGAAAAGAAGGAGCATGGGGCCCGGATCGGCGGGGCCTGAAACAAGTACAAGAAGCACGGAACAACGTCCATTTTCAACACATTGATGCAACCAAACCAAGTGAGGCCAAGTGCACAATATTTCTGAAGGTCTACTTTGTTCCTTTCCAGAAGTAGGAAATAATTACATTTAAAAAGGCTAGCGGGGTCTGATGTAAGTTGGATCCTCAAGCATTTGATGAAATGGGATTGCCACTTGAAGGGAAACTGTGAGTCTAAGTGAGCGATGTCAGCCAATGGTAAGTCAGAAAGGATTCCGTTAGTCCGGACCGTAGCTGAGGTGTCCCTGTACAGAGATAAAATCTTTCCCAGGAAGCCAGTGTCAATGCCCACTTGCTCGAGGGTAGCTCACAGGAATTCCCAGTGAACGCGATCTTTCAGCGTCCCCAGAAAGAAGACACATTGATGAAGACACCGTGTAGGCCACTTTGCTCCCAAAGAGTGTCTTACATACGTTATTTACATGCCTCACGACCAGACATAAACTCAACCTGATTGGTGGGAATTAGAGTGGGGAGGGCAGTTTCCTGAATGTAGTCTTGCAGGGTCTATCTGTATATTGGCCCTGTATTTTATAAGAATCCAGAAACGCCCCCTCTATGTCGGGTGGGTTATGAACATCGTGGACTTTTTTGTTATGAACATGGCGGATATAGGAGTGGGACAAGCAAGCGGATAAACGACGAGGCAAGGAGCAACTACATTTATCAGAGAAGTCATAGTAATCCTTACGGATTTTGTCTCTTGAATGACTGGGCATTTGTTCAAGGTAGGTACAAAGTTCCTCCATTGTATTGAGGAGCTCAGTGTAGGTCTCACGATCTAGGGTCTGTTAATGGGCGACTTCCAATGAGTGGATCGCTGCCAGTTAGGTAGCAGTCCAGGCCGACCTCACTTATTTTCAACCTCGAGCCGTGCTTAACACGCCACAAAGAACACATTTTAGGGCCTCCCACTGCACTGGAAGGGGAGTTTGGTCTTGGGCATGATTTATCTCAAAGTAGTGGAGCTAATCTCACCTCTACATGCAGCATCTTTGAGGAGGCTATCATTGGTGCACCTCATGTAGGGGGGTGTGGACAGGCCAGGGATCATGAGACAGGAAGATGTGGGCCTTGGCTAGACCAACGTAACTAACTACCATTTTATGTTTATTTTTTTGCTGTTTTGTCAGGGGTTGTTTAATGAACATTTTTGTAATATACTTAATTAACCTATTAAACCTCATTTTAATATACAACAGACTCTAAAATTCTCCATAGCAATCTTCTATCTGAGCTGTTGCCAGAAAAAATCTGTACACATTTCTTCTGCCAGTATGTAGCGCTGGAGCATTTGTCAAAGGGGGAACGGTCACTTCAAATGGCTCTATCTCCAGTTTTATACAACGTAGAGAATTGGGTGTGGTATCACATAAACTCTGAGATTGAGTACAGGATTAGCTACAAAATAACCTGAGAGATCACTAGTTAAAAACATGGTCTGGAACTTGAGCTTTTTATGCAGCAAATATTTCTGCCTGTCATCTATTAAAAGGAAGTTAGATAGATTTATTAAGTATATTACAAAAATGTTCACCAAACATCCCCCTAACACAATCACAAAAAAATAAAATTATTTTGCCTTACATTACTTTATGTTTCACTATTTTCTGTACTTTCTATAATTAGATTAAACCGTGGTGATCTCCAGGAGATGTGTCAAAAAAATGCCGCTTCTGCCCTTAGTGTGGGCCGCAGGGATCTGGTGCAGGTGAGTGCCCCCCTGGTTTTATATATTCTGCAGTTGAATAACCATCCATCCCTAAGATCCCTAAATGGAGCAACTGTTGCCTGGTCCACTCTAGAGGCAGCAGGTAAGGGTTGGTTCACACTAGCGCTTGTATTCTGTCCGCAAGGAGTTCGCATGGAGACCCTCCCCGGACGGAATGCAATCGCAATTGAAAGCGATGTTCTTGCAAATCACATGGAGCCCATAGACCTTAATGGGCTCTGTGTGCTTGCTGCCACTGCCCGCACGAATGAATTGTGCGGGCAGTGCGCGGCAAGCATACGGAGCCCATTATAGTCTCTGGGCTCCGTGTGCTTAACTGCACAGCGCTTGCATTAGCGTTGGTATTCCGTTCGGGGGTCTCCATGCGAACTTCTTGCGGACGGAATAGAAGAGGCTAGTGTGAACCAACCCTTAGGCCGGGTTCACACGGAGTTACGTGCCGCGAGATTTGGCACGTAGACGCCGCGTGACCCTTTGCGTGCTGTACACGCTCCCATTCATTTCAATGGGAGTGGGGAGCGTATGCGCCGCGCTAGTTTGCGGCCGTGCATTTATTCACGGCCGCAAACTAGCGCGGCGCATACGCTCCCCGCTCCCATTGAAATGAATGGGAGCGTGTATGGCACGCAAAGGGTCACGCGGCGTCTACGTGCCAAATCTCGCGGCACGTAACTCCGTGTGAACCCGGCCTTACATGGACAGTTCCTCAGAAGTGAATTACAATGGTCAGACTGCATTACAGAAATATTATATCCTAAAATGAATTTATTACCAGAAAATTGATTAATTGGTAATCAAGTTTTATCTTAAGAATATTTCTAGAGAACTTTTCATACAGGATTTTTAAATGTTCCACATTATTATTTATATTTAAACTAGCCTCTGCCCGCACTTAGTCTGCGTGTTGTTGGCGTCGAAAATCCGCCTTTATTCAGCAAATTGCTGGCGTCAATGGTTTGCCTGCTCCGGTGTTTCAGCAGCTGTCAAGCTGGCCTGCCGCTGAACTCGTTCCTTGCGCTGTGCCCGTGATTGTCCCGGCATTTGAGCAGCTCGCTGGGAAGCCATATAATGAGCGTGTTGTTGGTGTTGATGATCCGCCTGCTCCGGCGTTTCGGCAGCTCTCAAGCTGGCCTGCCGCTGAACTCGTTCCTCACGCTGTGCCCGTGATTGTTCCGGCATCTCAGCAGCTCACTGGGAAACCATATAATGAGCGTGTTGTTGGCATCGATGATCTGCCTTAATTCAGTAAATTCCTGGCGTCAATGGTTTGCCTGCTCTGGCGTTTCGGTAGCTGTGAAGCTGGTCTGCAGCTGAACTCATTCCTTGCAATGTGGCCATGATAGTTCTGGCATTTCAGCAGCTCGCTGGGAAGCCATATAATGAGTGTGTTGTTGGCGTCGATGAACCCCCCTCAGCTCCGCTTGAGGAGAAGTCTGTGACTTCCGGCTACCTTCATAGCTCTCATTGTTTTGCAATTTTGCAACAAATTAGATTTTCTTTTTCCCTGCATGTTTAAAAGTAGCAAACTGCCAATTTGGATTAAAGGTGTTTTCCTATCCAGTGTGTCAGCACTGCCTGGAGCAGATCAGATAATATGCAAATGCATATACACAATGGACTGAGGGTTAGCAGAGTGTTTACAAATAGAGATAACAGACCTGGGACCTGAGATAAGCTGCTGCAAGAGAAGTTTAATATAGTATATGAACATAAATTCATACCAGTCGTGAAGCCATGTCATTTACCGGGATAAAAAGTAGCCTATCTGTTAATCGAGGTTTCAAACTATTTATGTGTCAAATTACATTCAAATCTGTTCAGCTGTTTTTGCGTGATTGAGGAACAAACAACCAAACTCACAAACTTTTTATAATATTAGTAAGATTATAATATTAGTAGGATATTCTTTACAATTCTGCATTTGTGACTCTGGCCAGAAAGCCAAATCATATACTGACACTTCCTGTTTTCTGTAGGAGAGTTCATTGCAGCACCCATTTCACTTATCAGCTCACAGATTATCACAGTTATCATGTATATGTAGATAAGACAAAGAATCCACCAGTCACTGTAGGTAAATTCTCAGCTTATCTACTCCCCTTTGTGCACATTGACCTTTGTACAGTCAAGGAGCATGTCTAGAACACTCTTTTTATAGCAGTCAAACAGGTCTGCTCCACACTATAGTGTCTATGGCCCATGCTCCTTCTCCAGGAAACAAGATGTAACCGAATACTTTGGGCTTAGTGGCAAGAGTTGGATTTGCATATTTTTTTTAGGATTGTTTAAATATAGATAATAACATGGAAAATTAAAAACGTCAGCAGAATTCTTAGAGAAATATAGAACAAGATTAGAACAATAGATCATGTCCTGGTGACACATTCCCTTTACTACAGTGATGACAGAGCACCAGAATTTCCAGTAATATTGCAGTCGGTACAGGATGAAGCTGCTGCTGGTCTGTCGATTATTCAAGCATTGCTGGTAGAGTGAAGATATTTCACCTATTCTGTCATGTCAGATAATAGTAAATTCTTGTATTCCTATGGAATAGTTATTCTGGGGAATCTTTTCTTGTATTCTGTGATGATACCATGAATGTTTCTAGTCACTGGCGAATTGAAACACAAAGTATGTTTGAAGAATGCTATTTCATCATGTCAACATCAAACTTTATTTACATAAAACCAGACCCTATTGGAAAGGATTTTGAAGTATGTGGCAGAGGCAGGTTGTGGATGGTAGCTATATCTTTTTCTCTTCACAGGTTTGGGCTCTGGCCGCTGCTGCTAATGACTTATGCCTTACCCCCAAGTCTGATCCTGATACTGAGACTCCTTGGGCCCGTCATCCATTTGGCCGCCAGCTGCTGGAATCATTGTATGTTCTCGATCCCTTTTGTCTGTGCTGGTTGTTTTTTTTATAGATGTGGCTCCTCACCACTCCTCAACCCTATGCTCTTCTCTCAATTTGCAGATTGGCACATTACTGCCATTTACATGACGTTCAGACCCTGGCCATGTTGTGTAGTGTGTTTGATGTCAATCTGCAGCCGCAGAGCAATGGAGTATCCTCCTGCCACCCTTTTTCTTCCCGTTCCACACATAGCCGCTATGTGAGTCTTTTGTTCTACTTTCTTAAACCTTTATACAGGTAAAGATGACTGCACTAAATCTGCCTCTCTACTTACAGCCAAGCTTTACATCCTCTGGCTCTGGATCTAGTACATCTGACCCTGGCTTCAGTAACAGCGGCTGGAGCATCAGTAAGAAATTTGTTGTTGTTGTTTATTCCTTGCTTAAAGTCTACATAGACACAATGGAGCAGTTTTACTCATACAATCTAATAGCTAGTAAGGACTAAAACTGTCCATACATGTTCAACTTTTGTCAGCTAAAATGGGCAATTTTGGGCATTTTGGCTGATAAGCAATCATGAAACTTGTGCAAATGCATGTTAAGTACAATACAGCAGACGTCAGTTTGTCATAAATAGATATGCCGTGCTGAACATTTTTGTCCAGTGGTCGGCCAAAAATTTGTGTTTACCATGATAGATACTGTGACTGAGGATCTGTACAAAGTAAGTAATGTAATATATAGTGAGAAGGTAACAGGCAAAGTGCTGGACTCCAGGTATATCAGCCCCAGGTTTCTGACGTATGTGTGGTCCAGGGCGGATCTAGAGTAGGCCTCAGCCCAGGTGTAGGTCCTTAGCTCATTACTGACCCATAAAAGGCTGCAGAGCATTGCAGTTCATGGCAGTTCCATGAAGTGAAAGGAGGTGTGTGGTTCTGTCCTGTAACACGGAGTTTGGTGAGACTATATTGCTCCTGTTTTGTTCGTGTAGCTGGAAGTAAGCCACGCGTATAGTTAGGTTAACCTACTGTTTAGTTAGCGCTCAGACGAGCAGGTATTTATTTTGTTATTTGCCGAAGTTAAGACTGTATTTTGTTTCATTTATTTTGTGCCTGAGGTCAAGGTTTATTTATTTTCCTGTTTTTCTAAATAAACCAGTTTGTTGCACGTTTTGTGTCCCTGTCCTGGAGCTAACTTCCCCACTCCATTGTATGTGTATAATACATGATATAACTCTAGATCAGTACAGGATAAATCATGTAATAATGTACACAATGGGGAATTAATCACAATGGAGTGTTTTTTTGACCAGCCATCACGCCCTGTCTTGGTCCCCGGCAGTCCGTATTGACTCGGCTCTTTGGTCGGACCATGCCCCTGTCCATTTAACATTGGACATCCCTGGTTTACTGCGGCGCCCTTTCAACTGGCGCTTGAACGAGGGCCTGTTGAAAGATATCCCCTGTAAGGAGGCTGTCGGGGAGACCATCCGGAATTTTTGGCTGGATCACGCTTCTGATCCTACTTCCCTCCCAATGCAGTGGGAGGCTTTGAAGTGCGTGGTAAGGGGGGTCCTTATCCAGCATGGCGCTCGTCTCAAGAGAGAGCGAGCCGTTGGGGTTGCCACCCTTTTGACCCGGATCCATGATCTGGAGTTATCTCATAAACAGTCTGGCTCCCGCTCAACCTATACGGAGCTTCTTAATGCTAGGGAGGAACTTCGCGCCCTCTTAGATGGGAAATATTTGCGCTTCCGGGACCGCGTTAAAAAACATTATTATGAGTTTGCTGATAAATGTGGTCGGTCGTTGGCTCGTCGTCTTCATCCGCGCGGTTCCCCTGAGTACGTTCCGCGTCTGCGTGCGGATTCGGGTGGTCTCGTTCACAATCCCTCTGACATTGCCGCGGGGTTCCGCTCGTTCTACTCAGACTTGTACAATATTCACAGTCAATACGCGGATTTGGATCCGTCCGTGCTTAGAGATAAGATCCGTCAGTATGTCTCTGACACTGCTCTCCCTTCCCTCTCTTGTGACGACGCGGAAGCTCTTGAGACGCCGTTCTCGTTAGAGGAAGTTGCCGCGGTAATCCAGTCCACGCCTGCGGGTAAGGCGCCGGGTCCCGACGGGTTCACTGCTCGTTTTTTTAAATGTTTCAGTTCTCTCCTTTCCCCGGATTTGGCGCGGGTGTTTAATAGTGTGGGGGAATCGTCTCCGTTCTCCGCGCAATCCCTGTCTGCTCTGATCACTGTGATTCCTAAGCCTGGTAAAGATCCTGTATGTCCGGGGAGTTACCGGCCTATCTCCTTAATCAACATTGATGTGAAATTGTATGCGAAATTGTTGGCTAACCGTCTTTCTCCTTTCATGCCCGCTTTAGTTCACAGTGATCAGGTTGGCTTTATCCCGGGTCGGGAGGCGCGAGATAATGTTTGCAAAACTGTTCTGGCCGTCTCGGTTGCCCGCTCCTCTGGGGTTCCTCTTTGTTTGCTTTCGCTTGACGCCGAAAAGGCGTTCGATCGCATTCACTGGGGATTTCTTAGGGAGACTCTCGCACAGATCGGTGTTGGCTCGGGATTTTTGGGCAAGATCTTGGCTCTCTATGGGGCTGCGTCGGCGCGTGTTCGGGTGAATGGCGTAATTTCAGATCCTTTTCCGGTCCGGAACGGTACCCGCCAAGGTTGCCCCCTCTCGCCGTTGCTTTTTGCTTTGGTGATGGAACATCTGGCGGTTGCTCTGCGTTGTTGCCCCGATGTTCATGGTATTCAATTAGGATCCCGTATGGTCAAGGCGGCTCTATATGCGGATGACCTTTTACTGTACGTCTCGGAACCGCGGGTATCGTTTCCGGCGGTCTTGCGTGAATTTTCCCGATTCGGTGCCCTTAGTAACTTTAAGGTCAACTTGTCCAAGAGTGAGGCCCTTAATGTTTCGCTTCCCTCTCCCGAGGCTGAATTCCTGGCGCAGTCTTTCCCTTTTAGGTGGCAACCTTCCTCCTTCACATACTTGGGGATTCACATTTCCCCTGATCCTTCTTCCCTGTTCCAGCTTAACTATATCCCGCTTCTGGACTCCATTGCTGCTGATCTACGTTCTTATGGCGCCCGTCTCCCCTCCTGGTTTAGCCGAATTCATGCCCTTAAGATGGATGTCCTCCCTCGGTTCCTGTACTTATTCCAGTCCCTTCCCATCCCTCTCCCACGTGCTTTCTTAGCTCGGGTACAGTCTCTGTTTGGGAAGTTTGTGTGGGGTTCCTCCCGGAGCAGACTTGGGTTTAGTACCCTTGTCCGGCGCAAGTACAGGTGAGGCGTTGGCCTCCCGGATGTGCGCCTTTACTATCGGGCCTCGGTCTTGCTTCGTTTGTTTGATTGGCAGTTCCGTCGCCGTGATAAGCAGTGGGTCTCCATCGAATTTGACCTGATTTCGTCCTCGCTGTCCTCTTGGCCCTGGATTCCACCGCACTTTCGTCCCAAATCCCCTGGCCTTTACATCCTCCCTTCGCATTTCCTGAAAGTGTGGGATTCGGTTTGTTCCTCTGGCCGTTTGGCCCGTGTTCCGGGCCCGCTGACTCCCCTCTTTGACAATCCTATGTTCCCCCCTGGCTGTTCGGTTGATCGGTTCCTTTGTTGGGACAGATTGGATTGTACTCGTCTTCAGGAGGTGGCGGGCGATTCTCCGCTCCTTCCTTTTGCCCAGCTATGTAGTTCTCACCCCGACTTGCGCCTCTCATGGTTGGAGTATGCCCAGCTTCAATCCTTTCTGCAGCGGTTCTCGCTCACTTCTCGCCTCTCTTCTCCTGCCTTGGCTTTGGAATCCTATGTCGGGCGTCGGTCCTCCCCTCCTCGAGCCCTTTCACTGTTGTACGACGTGCTCCTCTCGGATGTCACTGCGGAACTCCCCTCATACGTTGCCGCCTGGAATGCCGATCTTCCTGTGAGTCTGTCGTCTGCGGATTGGGACAGGTCCTTCCTGCTCTCCCACAAGATGGCCCTCCCGTGTAGCGCTCAGGAAAGGAATTATAAGATTCTGTCCCGGTGGTATAGGTGTCCAGTGCTTCTTCATAGGATCTTTCCTGCTGTTTCGGACTCATGTTGGCGCTGTGGTTCCGCTAGGGGTACTATGCTGCACATTTGGTGGGATTGTGACGTTCTGCGCCCCTTCTGGGATGCGGTGTTTTCTTTGTATTCCAGGGTCAGTGGGCGCTCGGTGGCTGTTTCTCCTCAGCTGGCACTTCTGTCGGTCATCCCTGGCCGTCTGTCGGAGATTAAGAAGGACCTTCTGGGGCACTTTCTCACGGCCGCCAGGGCTGTCATTCCTAGACGCTGGCGCAGCCCTACTCCCCCCTCCATGCTTGACTTCCTCCAGGAGTTCCTTCTTATTCAGCGGATGGAGACTTTGGTGGCGGAAGACTCTCCCGCTTATCCCCAGTTTGAACTTCGATGGCGTCCCTGGGTTATGTTCCAGGAATCATCTGCCTTCTCTTCTGCCTTCGCTTGAGTGTCACTTGGCCGTCTATTTTCTTTCTCCCTCTTTTCCTTGCTTTTCTTGTCTTACTTGTTGTTTCTCCGTATTTGTCTCGTGCTTGTTTGTTTGTTCTGTGTCCCTCTCTTGTTTCCCTTTTCCTTCCCTTGTTGGGCTGTATTTGGTTTGTGCGGAGGGGGGCCCTTTTGGCTTCCCTGCCCGCTGATTTGTATGCTCCTGCATAGTTGCTCGACTGTATTTTTTTCTGTTCGTTCTGTATTTTATTGAAAAATCTTTAATAAAACCCGTTTAAGCATAATCACAATGGAGTGATATTGTGGTGCTTATTTAGCACAAGGCCCTTTCTTGGGCCAAATGTGTGCCACATCACTGTTCTGTACCTTGCTTGCCATGTTGTGCAGCGGAGTGGGGAGTTCACACAGTTGTAAATTTAGCCAGAAGTGTAGAAATTACAGATTAAATAAAATTTGTAGACAAGTTAAAGGAGTTGTTCCAAGAACAGTGTCTCAGTAGTTAGCAGTGTTGCCTTGCAATGCTGGGCTCCTAGGTTCGAATCTAGCCAAGTATAGCATATGCAGGAAGTTTGTATGTTCTCCCCGTGTTTGCATGGGTTTCCTCCGAGTATTCCATTTTTCTACCACAAAGACATACTGAAAGAAAATTTAGATTGTGAGCCATACTTGGAACAGTGACTGATAACAATATTTTAATGTGCTGCAGAATATGTTGTATATGTTCCATATAAGTAAGAAAAATAAATAAATAAGACCCCAAGTGTTACATCAGTATGTTTGCTGTATACAGTATATTTGTTTGGAAGCAACTTTGCTCCTGTTCATGTGAATAGGAACAGAGCTTCAGTTCCCAGCGCCTCCGATATAAAGCCATACAATTCAGTTAAAAAAGAGCGGAGTTGCTTCTGGCTGTATACACTATATGGAACTTACAGCTGTGAGATCCATTGTGGGGTCTGGGTGTCAGGAAACCTCAATCAGATACTGATGACCTATCTTGTAGATCACAATCAGATACTGATGACTTATCAGTATCCAAAACAAATGGGTTCTTGGACAACATTTTTAAAGATTTTTTAAAATCTTAATAAATTTTGTACTTTTACAGATATTCTCTAAGCATCTTAGTGGTGACAGTCTTTAGTCTTGATAGGTTTGCAGTGGATCTCTCTAAAGTCTGGCAATTATGAAATTTCATGGCATTAGCCATCATTTCCCTATTGTTACTAGGTTATCTTCTAGCGCTGGACCACAAAACCAGGCAGGAACAGTGCATTATGAGAAGATAACCCAGCCACAATAAGGAAATCATGGCTTGGTTTGTGACAAGTTGTAAACCTTGGATAGTTCCTTTATTCTTGGTAGTATTCACTGACAACCTACCAAAACAAAATACTGTCACTGCTATGATGCTTAAAGAAAAACCTTTATCACTTTGAAGAAAATTTCCACATTTTTATATTTACCAAAAATGTTCAACCTTTAATTGGCCATAAATTTAGATATTTTAAGTTCATTGGAAAGCCATTTTTTAAGCTATTTTGTGAAAGTAAATTGACGTGTGAACATTATATATGGATTAGCATAATAGCTTGTCTTTATGGCCTTTTGACAGGTGGCCAAGATGGAGATCATGGTGTTCCTTGGGGAGACGCTTCACCTGATGAATACCGCTACAGTAATTTGAGCTATGTAGATCCCCGCGAGCGTGAGAGAGAGCAGCATGACAAGAACAAGAGGTGATTTCTACTAGATGTTTTATTATCAAGTTCATTTAAATGATCACTAACTTTTCAGGCAACTTAGTCTCATTTCATGGAGCATGTGATTCTGGATCGAAATGTAATGCACTTTACCGTATATACTAGAGTATAAGCAGAGTTTTTCAGCACAGTTTTTGTGCTGAAAAAGCCCCCCATGGCTTATAATTTTTTTATTTATTTTATTTTATTTATTTTATTTTATTTTTTTTTGGGGGGGGGGGGGTGTCTATGTCCAGCCACAATAGTAATGTATAGAATCTCCCATAACATATTCCCTAGAATACATATAAAAGTAGAAAATTACTGTGAAACACATACGCATTAGGTATCCCTATGTCTGAAAGTGCCCAGTCTACTGAATATAGGGTATCTACAGTGCTCCTGTTCCATCGAGAAGGGGTTAATAGGAGCACTGCAGATACCCTATATTCAGCTAGGCTGAAATCCAAGTGGGGAGAAAAAAAAAAAACAGCCCTCAAGCTCAGGGAAGGGGCAGACAGACAACCAAAACACCTCCCCCCTTTCCCAGCAACTACTGCACACAAAAACTCTGACCATTTTAATTTTTGAAATTTTCCAGTAGCTGCTGCATCAACTCCCCCCCCCCCCAGCCAATCAATAAGTTTTCCAGTTTTTTGTGGTAAAATTAGGGGCCTCTGCTTATATTCGGGTCGGCTTATACTCAAGTATATACGGTAATTCAAAATATGGCTGCTTTTTGCCGAGAATAACTCTCTAAAGTTCCTGCCGCTAGGTGCCTCCCTTTTAGATAATTTACAGTTCACTCCCTATTACTAGCCAAGGTCTGTCCATAGATACATTAGATAAGCAAGTTGGAATCACAATGAGTGGAAAGGGGAGGTTCTGTTTTGTCTTCACAAAGTGAAGGGAGAGGGGAAGGGTTGATTCTCCTCACATCCTGTGCACACGTCTGCAAAATTTTACTCTAAGCAAATGACTGAACATTGTTCAATTTTCACAAATTACAATGTTAAAAAGTCTTCTATGTACTAGTAGCCGCTTGCGTGATTGCTGATGGCATATGTTTCACAGACCGAAAGCAGCTTTCCATTCTGTGCTCATAGATTGTTTGTTTGGTTTTCCTGTGTTTTAGCTGCTTGCCTGGATTTATTTGCCCTGCATTTGTAGTCTAGCGTTCTTTGATTTTCTATGTTATGGTCACAGGTTTTTTTTCTGCCATTTGGTTGCTGTTATAGACTTATTCCTGAAAGAATTACATATAACGAAACCAGTAACCTCAGTAATGGATAGCGGATGAGAGGGGAGAAGAATGCTCCTTTATTGTATATGCTCACAGCCTCAGAGACAAATGCAACATGTGCTGCAACAATATTGTGATTATTAGCATTAGAAAACCTGATATAGCATCATGTTTGAAGACGTTATAGAGTCATAGAACAGACTGCCCAGCAAGATCCTGCACATATTTCAACTTTTTATCAAAATTCAGATTCCCTTTAATCATACTCATGCTTAGGCATTTACCATTTTATTCAGTGTTGGAACATTCTGTGTCCAACCCTGAAGAACACATTTTGCTAGTAGAGTGTGCAGCCTGTTATCATTATTATGTGCATATAGACCATTCCTAGCACTGCTCAATGTTTAAGCAATGGGATGGGATGACTTGCAGGATTGTCAGCAGTTCAATGTCTGCCACATCAGAACTTGCTTCCTAATTAGAGATGAGCGAACAGTGTTCTATCGAACACATGTTCGATCGGATATCAGGGTGTTCGCCATGTTCGAATCGAATCGAACACCACGTGGTAAAGTGCGCCAAAATTCGATTCCCCTCCCACCTTCCCTGGCGCCTTTTTTGCACCAATAACAGCGCAGGGGAGGTGGGACAGGAACTACGACACTGGGGGCATTGAAAAAAATTGGAAAAAGTCATTGGCTGCCGAAATCAGGTGACCTCCATTTTAGACGAATAGTGGATTTCAAATCCGGGTCATATGAGAATGTGAACTTTGTGACTATGAGACAGGGATAGCTGTACAGGCAGGGATAGCTAGGGATAACCTTTATTTAGGGGGGAATGTTATTAAAAATAACTTTTTGGGGCTCTATCGGGTGTGTAATTGTGATTTTTGTGAGATAAACTTTTTCCCATAGGGATGCATTGGCCAGCGCTGATTGGCCGAATTCCGTACTCTGGCCAATCAGTGCTGGCCAATGCATTCTATTAGCTTGATGAAGCAGAGTGTGCACAAGGGTTCAAGCGCACCCTCGGCTCTGATGTAGCAGAGCCGAGGCTGCACAAGGGTTCAAGCGCACCCTCGGCTCTGATGTAGGAGAGCCGAGGGTGCACTTGAACCCTTGTGCACCCTCAGCTCTGCTACATCAGAGCCGAGGGTGCGCTTGAACCCTTGTGCACACTCTGCTTCATCAAGCTAATAGAATGCATTGGCCAGCGCTGATTGGCCAATGTATTCTATTAGCCTGATGAAGTAGAGCTGAATGTGTGTGCTAAGCACACACATTCAGCTCTACTTCATCGGGCTAATAGAATGCATTGGCCAGCGCTGATTGGCCAGAGTACGGAACTCGACCAATCAGCGCTGGCTCTGCTGGAGGAGGCGGAGTCTAAGATCGCTCCACACCAGTCTCCATTCAGGTCCGACCTTAGACTCCGCCTCCTCCGGCAGAGCCAGCGCTGATTGGCCGAAGGCTGGCCAATGCATTCCTATGCGAATGCAGAGACTTAGCAGTGCTGAGTCAGTTTTGCTCAACTACACATCTGATGCACACTCGGCACTGCTACATCAGATGTAGCAATCTGATGTAGCAGAGCCGAGGGTGCACTAGAACCCCTGTGCAAACTCAGTTCACGCTAATAGAATGCATTGGCCAGCGCTGATTGGCCAATGCATTCTATTAGCCCGATGAAGTAGAGCTGAATGTGTGTGCTAAGCACACACATTCAGCACTGCTTCATCACGCCAATACAATGCATTAGCCAGTGCTGATTGGCCAGAGTACGGAATTCGGCCAATCAGCGCTGGCTCTGCTGGAGGAGGCGGAGTCTAAGGTCGGACCTGAATGGAGACTGGTGTGGAGCGATCTTAGACTCCGCCTCCTCCAGCAGAGCCAGCGCTGATTGGCCGAATTCCGTACTCTGGCCAATCAGCACTGGCTAATGCATTGTATTGGCTTGATGAAGCAGTGCTGAATGTGTGTGCTTAGCACACACATTCAGCTCTACTTCATCGGGCTAATAGAATGCATTGGCCAATCAGCGCTGGCCAATGCATTCTATTAGCGTGAACTGAGTTTGCACAGGGGTTCTAGTGCACCCTCGGCTCTGCTACATCAGATTGCTACATCTGATGTAGCAGTGCCGAGTGTGCATCAGATGTGTAGTTGAGCAAAACTGACTCAGCACTGCTAAGTCTGCATTCGCATAGGAATGCATTGGCCAGCCTTCGGCCAATCAGCGCTGGCTCTGCCGGAGGAGGCGGAGTCTAAGGTCGGACCTGAATGGAGACTGGTGTGGAGCGATCTTAGACTCCGCCTCCTCCAGCAGAGCCAGCGCTGATTGGCCGAATTCCGTACTCTGGCCAATCAGCACTGGCTAATGCATTGTATTGGCTTGATGAAGCAGTGCTGAATGTGTGTGCTTAGCACACACATTCAGCTCTACTTCATCGGGCTAATAGAATGCATTGGCCAATCAGCGCTGGCCAATGCATTCTATTAGCGTGAACTGAGTTTGCACAGGGGTTCTAGTGCACCCTCGGCTCTGCTACATCAGATTGCTACATCTGATGTAGCAGTGCCGAGTGTGCATCAGATGTGTAGTTGAGCAAAACTGACTCAGCACTGCTAAGTCTGCATTCGCATAGGAATGCATTGGCCAGCCTTCGGCCAATCAGCGCTGGCTCTGCCGGAGGAGGCGGAGTCTAAGGTCGGACCTGAATGGAGACTGGTGTGGAGCTATCTTAGACTCCGCCTCCTCCAGCAGAGCCAGCGCTGATTGGTCGAGTTCCGTACTCTGGCCAATCAGCACTGGCCAATGCATTTCTATGGGGAAAAGTTAGCTTGCGAAAATCGCAAACTGACAGGGATTTCCATGAAATAAAGTGACTTTTATGCCCCCAGACATGCTTCCCCTGCTGTCCCAGTGTCATTCCAGGGTGTTGGTATCATTTCCTGGGGTGTCATAGTGGACTTGGTGACCCTCCAGACACGAATTTGGGTTTCCCCCTTAACGAGTTTATGTTCCCCATAGACTATAATGGGGTTCGAAACCCATTCGAACACTCGAACAGTGAGCGGCTGTTCGAATCGAATTTCGAACCTCGAACATTTTAGTGTTCGCTCATCTCTATTCCTAATGTAACCGTCCCTCTGTTATAGTAATATGTTTTGAATTTTTTAGCCAATGTAATCCCTTTAATCAGAATCCTATTTCTACTGCACAGAATTCTTGACCCAGCAAATGCTCAACAGTTTGATGACTTTAAAAAGTGTTATGGAGAAATCCTGTATCGCTGGGGTCTTCAAGAGAAACGAGCGGAAGTTCTGAAATTTGTCTCCTGTCCTCCTGAGCCACATCGTGGCATTGGTGAGTAGTGAACATGCCTAGAGTGTTGCATCATTTGGTCAGTCGATTGTTGTGTTCAACAATATACTTAAAAAGGTTGTCCAGGCAAAAAAATTATTTTTAAAATGGACCGGCGGAGGTGAAAAAAAAAAAAAATTCATACTCAACTTCTCCAGTGTCCTCCCAGCTCCAGCGGTGACGACCTGGATCCTTTCCACTGCAGTGGCATCAGGAAGTGACCCCAGGACGTCACAGGTAATGATGTCAGGTGTTCTTCACTAAAGCTACTGATTGGCTTCTATGGTCACGTGTGTCAGGGACTTCCGTTGGAAAACTACGGACTGGCAGAACCAAACCACACTCAGGGACACCAGAGCACCTGGGAAAGGTGAGTATAATAAATTATATATATATATATATATATATATATATATATATATATATATATATGAAGAGCTCAACGGAAAAATGGCCTAAGTCCACATTTTGTCATATTTCAAATTATTACCTAGAAAGCTTCTTTGTACCTCATTCTATGCATTGGGTTTACAAGGTACCTAGGATTAATGACCTAAGTCCATATACACTCACCGGCCACTTTATTAGGTACACCTGTCCAACTGCTCGTTAACACTTAATTTCTAATCAGCCAATCACATGGCGGCAACTCAGTGCATTTAGGCATGTAGACATGGTCAAGGCAATCTCCTGCAGTTCAAACCGAGCATCAGTATGGGGAAGAAAGGTGATTTGAGTGCCTTTGAACGTGGCATGGTTGTTGGTGCCAAAAGGGCTGGTCTGAGTATTTCAGAAACTGCTGATCTACTGGGATTTTCACGCACAACCATCTCTAGGGTTTACAGAGAATGGTCCGAAAAAGAAAAAACATCCAGTGAGCGGCAGTTCTGTGGGCGGAAATGCGTTGTTGATGCCAGAGGTCAGAGGAGAATGGCCAGACTGGTTCGAGCTGATAGAAAGGCAACAGTGACTCAAATAGCCACCCGTTGCAACCAAGGTAGCCAGAAGAGCATCTCTGAACGCACAGTACATCAAACTTTGAGGCAGATGGGCTACAGCAGCAGAAGACCACACCGGGTGCCACTCCTTTCAGCTAAGAACAGGAAACTGAGGCTACAATTTGCACAAGCTCATCGAAATTGGACAATTGAAGATTGGAAAAACGTTGCCTGGTCTGATGAGTCTCGATTTCTGCTGCGACATTCGGATGGTAGGGTCAGAATTTGGCGTCAACAACATGAAAGCATGGATCCATCCTGCCTTGTATCAACGGTTCAGGCTGGTGGTGGTGGTGTCATGGTGTGGGGAATATTTTCTTGGCACTCTTTGGGCCCCTTGGTACCAATTGAGCATCGTTGCAACGCCAAAGCCTACCTGAGTATTGTTGCTGACCATGTCCATCCCTTTATGACCACAATGTACCCAACATCTGATGGCTACTTTCAGCAGGATAATGCGCCATGTCATAAAGCTGGAATCATCTCAGACTGGTTTCTTGAACATGACAATGAGTTCACTGTACTCCAATGGCCTCCACAGTCACCAGATCTCAATCCAATAGAGCATCTTTGGGATGTGGTGGAACGGGAGATTCGCATCATGGATGTGCAGCCGACAAATCTGCGGCAACTGTGTGATGCCATCATGTCAATATGGACCAAAATCTCTGAGGAATGCTTCCAGCACCCTGTTGAATCTATGCCACGAAGAATTGAGGCAGTTCTGAAGGCAAAAGGGGGTCCAACCCGTTACTAGCATGGTGTACCTAATAAAGTGGCCGGTGAGTGTATTTCAATGCAGAAGAATTTACATTCAATGGAATAATGGCCTAAGTCCAATACAAACTTACTTACTTCACTCTCGTTGGTCATTTTTTCATTGAAATCGTGACTTCCGGTCTATTAGTGTAAAAACTTTGTCTTATTGTTTAAAAGGCTCTAAATCGACTTTTGCACATATTTAGCGCCGAAAAGGGAGGCAGGTAATTATTATTCTTCATCGTTTAATAATAGTAGTAATTAATTAATAATATTAAATAAATAATATTTATACATGAAGCTGCAATTTTTTTAATAAATAATACAATTTATGATTAGGATTAACGGTGTTCATTAGCTGATTACATTGGATAGATATATTCCACAATAATGCCCGTTTGCTTTAGGCTAAAACTTTAAATTTCGTTTTTCTCACAATATTGATTTTTGGACTTTGGCTATTTTTCCGTTGAGCTCTTCATATATATTATATATATATATATATATATATATATATATATATATATATATATATATATATATATATATATATATATATTAGCTTTTACCCGCGACTTCGTCTGCGGTGATTTGAGAATTGGGCGGACACAGACGTGTGAAACTGTAAAAGTGCTTTAAAAAGTTTGGTGGGCTAGCAAATGTGATTTGATGTGTTATATTGTGTATGTAGTAATACAGACAGTGATGTGTTATACAGCCTGTGTACAGGAGTATATATGTATCAGGTACTGTATATAGCAGTGATAGGAGATACATGTAATATATAGTATATACAGCCTGTGTACAGGAGTATATATGTATCAGGTACTGTATATAGCAGTGATAGGAGATACATGTAATATATAGTACATACAGCCTGTGTACAGGAGTATATATGTATCAGGTACTGTATATAGCAGTGATAGGAGATACATGTAATTATATAGTATATACAGCCTGTGTACCGGAGTATATATGTATCAGGCACTGTATATAGCAGTAATAGGCTGTATATACTATATAATTACATGTATCTCCTGTGTACAGGAGTATATATGTATCAGGCACTGTATATAGCAGTGATAGATAATACATGTAATTATATAGTATATACAGCCTGTGTACAGGAGTATATATGTATCAGGTACTGTATATAGCAGTGATAGGTAATACATGTAATTATATAGTATATACAGCCTGTGTACAGGAGTATATATGTATCAGGCACTGTATATAGCAGTGATAGGAGATACATGTAATTATATAGTATATACAGTCTGTGTACAGGAGTATATATGTATCAGGTACTGTATATAGCAGTGATAGGAGATACATGTAATTATATAGTATATACAGCCTGTGTACAGGAGTATATATGTATCAGGTACTGTATATAGCAGTGATAGGAGATACATGTAATATATAGTATATACAGTCTGTGTACAGGAGTATATATGTATCAGGCACTGTATATAGCAGTGATAGGAGATACATGTAATTATATAGTACATACAGCCTGTGTACAGGGGTATTTATATAGTATATACAGCCTATGTACAGGAGTATATATGTATCAGGTACTGTATATAGCAGTGATAGGAGATACATGTAATTATATAGTATATACAGCCTGTGTACAGGAGTATATATGTATCAGGTACTGTATATAGCAGTGATAGGAGATACATGTAATTATATAGTATATACAGCCTGTGTACAGGAGTATATATGTATCAGGCACTGTATATAGCAGTGATAGGAGATGCATGTAATTATATAGTATATACAGTCTGTGTACAGGAGTATATATGTATCAGGTACTGTATATAGCAGTGATAGGAGATACATGTAATTATATAGTATATACAGCCTGTGTACAGGAGTATATATGTATCAGGTACTGTATATAGCAGTGATAGGAGATACATGTAATTATATAGTATATACAGCCTGTGTACAGGAGTATATATGTATCAGGCACTGTATATAGCAGTGATAGGAGATGCATGTAATTATATAGTATATACAGTCTGTGTACAGGAGTATATATGTATCAGGTACTGTATATAGCAGTGATAGGAGATACATGTAATTATATAGTATATACTGCCTGTGTACAGGAGTATATATGTATCAGGTACTGTATATAGCAGTGATAGGAGATACATGTAATTACAATGTGATGTGTTGTATTGTGTATGTATAGTGGAAAGCTACAGTATATGTAAATGTGAGTGAGTAGAGTGAGGGCTACTCCTGAGGTGACAGTAAGGAGTGTGCAGGCAGGTTGAGGCAGGAAATGCCAGGCAGTGTGTGTGAGTCTATAGCTGGGGCTAGGAGTCCTGCTTTTGTGAGTCTCCTGCTAGGAAGCCATGTTGTTTAGTGGCACCAAAAGTAGCCTGTGACTCAATCCTGAGGGAAAACTATGTTTGTGGAAAATTGCACGCAAATCCGTCCAGGCGTTTTAGCGTGATTGAGGAACAAACATCCAAACACACAAACTTTCACATTTATAATATTAGTAGGATATATATATATATATATATATATATATATATATATATATATATATATATATATATATATATATATATGTATGTATGTTTTTTATTTGTGTATAAACTCCCCCGGCCTATTTTTTTTTTTTTTTAAATAAAATATTTACCATGGCCAACCAATTTAACAAACCTTTTTGTTTTGTTTTAATGTAATGTTGTCCCCGTTGTACAAAAATACAGCTACTGTAATACTGCTCCTATTTACTCTGTTGTGGTTTAAGTTCGATATTAGGAGGTGACTGAGTTTTTGTTTTTTTCTGGTTTTTTTTTTTTTTTCACCATATTTTGTAACCTTAAACCCTGTTTGTTTTTTGTTTTGTTTTTTTTTTGTCACCAGAATTTGGGGTGTATTGCAGCCACTGTCGCAGTGAGGTGCGAGGAACACAATGTGCAATTTGTAAGGGATTCACCTTCCAGTGTGCCATCTGCCATGTAGCTGTCCGGGGCTCTTCGAACTTCTGCTTGAGTTGTGGACATGGTGGCCACACAGCACACATGCTAGAATGGTTCAGCTCACAAGAGGTCTGTCCCACTGGCTGCGGCTGCCATTGCCTTTTGGAAAGCACCTTCTAATATCCCTCCATTACTTCAGTATAAAACATTACAGGCAGCTCCACTCAAATCTTATCTTTGCCAAACTCCATCATATCGCCACCATATGGAGACTGAGAACTGCCCACCATTGGAAGGACTGGAAAGGATGGAGTGGGATTATGTGCCTCACCTCCGAGGCATTTGTTTTAGCTGATTTTTCACATTTTCCATTACCTGTACATAATTGAGTACCATCCTTTTAAGAAGTCTTCTCAGTTGGGACTACAGCCACACCCAGCTAGAGGCCACCATCGTCAAGAGCCCCCTTTAAGAATTTGAACTTGTCTGTGAACAAGGATATTCAGGAGGCAACTGTATATTTTCTAAGAGAATATTCTTTTTTGGAATTCATTTGTTTATACTTCATATGAATTTAGATGTGACTTTGCTGCTCCCAGTTTGATGGGTTTTCACCAATCCATTCATTTTGGCAGGAACTTCATTGGAATTTGATTGATGACCTCAATGGCTGACATAGAGCCTAGCTTCTCCAGCTGTTTGGAAACTATATGTTTTACTGCTTTTTTTTTGTTTGTTTTTAAATTAGAGACCAGACCATTGATATTGCAGTTACAAGTATAATTGCAGCTGTGAATGGACAACAGGATCACCTTACATTTGCACTAGTTTTTTTTTTTTTTTTTGTTTGCTTGCTTTTACATTTTTGCCCATTTGTTTGTCTCATCTACCTCATTCCTATGTTTGATATTCTGATTGTTTCTGTCAGACACTGCCATTTCCAGTTTTGGGCTATAACTCTTGGCATCTCCTAACAGCTGCTCTCCTGGCTCCTCCCTTTTAATCTGGCTCCTCCCCTTCATATGCATAACTGAATATGTAATAAACCTCTTTTCTGACCTGTTTAGTGACTTGTAGTTTATAATCATTCTTCCCTAACTATCTATGCTCTGACTTCCTGCTGATATGTGCCTATACATGACAGCCTGTTTAGAGAAGCAGAGCTGCAGTATAAAGCATGGAGATGGAACATAAGCCTACCATGAGACAAGGCATGTGGCGTCGGTAGGCCATATCACCGATTCTGACTCCTCTATTTTTTCACAGCCCAAATCTTACATAAATAACTGACAGCTATGGTCAGACAGACGCAGTAAAGCTCTAATTCACAAAAAATCTAGTAATTTTGTTGATAATAAAGTAAATATGCAACATACTATGCATCTTATTAACTATTCAGTATTTAAACTTGTGTAATATAATTTACAATAATCATTTTATTTTGAAGTGTGAGTTGGTAATTGCCTCCGACTCCACAGCCCTGCATGTTCCGGGACGTGGATTTCAGATTACACGACAATGCCAATAGTGAAGAAAAAAAAAATTGCATGTACGCATTTATCGCATATGGGCAATTTTTTAAGACTACAGCTGGAGAGACTGCTCATTCCCGACTGGTAAAACATCTTCTGCTGGGTATTATACGCCACCGCATTGGCTACGAATGTTGTATCAATGATTTATTGAAAAATAAAAAAATTTACAGTCTCTTTCCCGGATGTCATATTGGATTTTTAGATATACTAGGGTTTTTCGTTTTTGTTTTTTTTTTACCTAAAGTTAAGTCCTTGAGTCTTTGTCTACTTATTCAAATTCTAAAATATTCACTATATTTACTTCTGAGTTATATCTTTTCTAGGTAAATTAAGCTTTTTAAGGTGGTTAAAGCTTCACCCCTATCTGCATAAATAGACCGGGTCTAAGCTGGCCATACACATTAGATTTTAGACTGCTGAAGTGGCATATTTTACACTGTCTGCTGTTGGTATGTTGTACATAAGACTACGACTATTTTTGTATTGTGCGCATGTGTTTGTACTATGAACACACATCCACAAAGTGTCCGTCGTTTCCTGTTTTCAGCACCTCATTAGCATTGAACGACTTTCATCTGTTAATTTTCCAAGTGTCTGAGGTTGTCGATCACTGGTTCGTGGTTGTTCATGTGTTTAGGACAGCTGGCCACACGACCAACTGCCCGCTTTTCAGGCAAGCAATGGCAGTCTAAATTTTAAGTGTATGGCCAACTTTAGGAAGACTCAGTGTCCGTATCTATGTGAGTTTAACAGTGGTTATCACCCAGCTTTCCCAGAAATCTGTCATTTAAAGTGTAGCATGCTGTAACATTGCCTGAGGTGGATTGCTGCATATTTATTCCATGGTACTAGCTGTGGCAAGCACTATTTGATAGTGTGCACTGTCCTGCAGTAATATGTAATTATAGTCATGGAATGGCATTGTTACACCACACAGTGATGATATGCAAATATTCTATGACAATATTGTATAGGTGCAGAATGGAACAGTTACACAGGCATTGTATGTTGCTGTTTGGAGTCTATATTAGACATTTATAAGGTGAATTATAGAATCATTGGGCACACATTGTGATATTGCCCTATACGTGTGGTACAGCATCATTAGGCATTGTCTCATATTACTCCTCACTTCCCTACATTCAAATAATAGAAGACTGCTGAATGGCCCCATCTAACCCATTCTATGTTGTAGATGATCAAGTGACAGCAGGAAGTGGGGGTGAGGTGTCTGTTACACCTTTTCTGTCACTGGCTGGCTGACAACACATACACGTTGCAGCAAACATCTTTGTCATTAGTAATATTATTCTTGTCATCCAGATCTCATTACTTGCACCCAGGCCAGTGCCCTACTGTTGTGTGGTTGCCAGGTCATTACTCCACATGCACTGGCTTCCATCACCACTCACTTTAATTTTATGGTTACTGCCTGTAAAGGTTGTAGGTACAGAATCATGGTGGTGTTGCCTCAGAAGCAAAGATCCAGGCAGATTACGCCAGCACATTCTTAAGCAAAACTGACTTTAGAAATTCGCCTATTGATAAATTTTCCCCATTATGTGTACATTAGTGTCTGTTTAGAGAGCATATGAGCTCAGACACATCACAGCTGTATTCCCTTTACAATACATACAGATCATTACAGTTCAAGCCACCGTGCTGAGGGTACCTTGTTCCTTGATACAAATGTCTCAAATAAAAAGTCAAACTTCTACAAGAAATGCTTGAGATTGCATCTTTACACTTTGCACCTATATTTCAAAAAAGGAACTGAAGAAAACCAGAAGGAGAAGTTTGAGTATTGTTCTGTGCAACAAACATTATCATGGCTATCACGTTAGATAAGTAAAATAACCACTCCCTATTGAATTTTGTGCACTGGTAAACACAGACGCAGGAAGACACAAATGATGATGTCATCTGTGGAGAGCTTCAGAATAAATGTGTCCTAAAAAGTCTGCATCTAGATAGATAAGGCAAGGTCTCTTGCCAGTGTCATATGTCTGCATCTGATAGTAAATAGTAAGACGTAAATGGAAATTCCACCTAAAAATAACATTTAAGGGGTTTTCCAATGTAATGTTAATACAACTGTGATGAAAATTTTTCCAATTGAATTTACAAGATCTTGCCTTGCTGTCACTGAATGAAGGCTTTGCATTTAGACACTGTAAGTCCATTGTGACCAAACACTTCTTAGATCTGAGGGCCTATTACATTTGTATCCAGTCTGCACTTGCACTTTCCATGAAGTAAACACACGGACAGCACAAATCTCTTTCCTGCTTTGACAAGTTTGCTACATTGTATCACTGCAGGAAAAAAAACTCTAGGAGGGAGCCTGCACACGGAGTTACGCTCCGCTCATTCTGAACGTAAAACTCGTTCAGAATGAGCGTGTAAAAACCAGATCCCATTGATTTCTATGGGTGCCGGCATACGTGCGCTACCCATTGAAATCAATTGGAGGCTTTTTTTCCCTATTGCTTTCAATGTGATACACGCGTATAAGCGGCCATTTTCTTGTGGCCCGAGCATGTGCACTTAGCTTTGCCTGAGGCCTAGAAGATTGAAACCCAGGATGGAAGAAGACACAGGGAGAGGGCATTCCAGAAGAAGATAGAGGCGTCGCTGGAAAGTTCTCTTGCAGCATTGGGGACGCCCCCAGTGCTGTGAGAGAACTCATTTACATACCGAAGAAAACCAGGATTTCTACCAAACGGCGGTGCAGAGAAGACATATAAGGTAGGAGAAGAATAGCCTTTCTTAAGGCTATTCCCGCGTGTTAGTCAGAAAAAAGGGTATCCAATTATATGTCCAGTACCTACTTTTAGTCTTTAAAACTGCTACAACAGGGCATATAAGCATAACAAACCAATATGCGCTTGTCTGCAGTTCTTTGTTTCCATCTCCAGCAGGTCTGTACGTTCCCGTGTTGTTTGTGAGAGGGGAACACTGCAGCCAATCACAGAAATCAATGGTGGCCTCTTCACAAACAGCATGTCACAACAGTAATGTACCATTTGTGAAGAGGTGACTGCTGAGACCTGTGATTGGCTACAAGGGACCCATCACACAAACAACACGGGAACTGTATGCTAACAAGAAAAGCTGCAGCATTGTAATTGGAGGCCCGCGGAGAGGCGAGTGCCTGTTTATGTTTATATATGCCCTGTAGCAGCACTATTAAAAAATAAAATAGGAACTGGACTGGTTTTCACAAATTACTTTGTGACTACTGTCCAAACCATTTCGCAACCATGGAAGAATTTACCAGTATCAGTTTCTCAGATTTTCTATCCTACAACCAAAACACTGTTCACACAATTTTTGCAGGCATATTTTGAGGCAGAATCTGCTTCTAAGTAAGTGGAGCAGCACACGACTGTGTTTCACCCATGAAACACGGTCTGTGTGTCAGCCAGATTTAGCGGCTTAAACTTCATGCTGGCAGCAGGACTCCTAGCAGTATCGTTGTCTATGATGCTAGGAGTCCCTGCCTTCCAGCGACATGCTGTCCCGTGCTGTGATTGATGCTAGGAGTCCCGCTGCCAGCACGAAGTTCAAGCCGCTAAATCTGGCGGACACATGGACCTTGTTTAAATAGGTGAAACATGGTCATGTGCTACTCCCCTTACTCCCATTCATTTTTTGGGGAGTCAGTAGCAGATATATTTTCTCTGGCTGTTTTTTTTTTTTTTTTTTCAGCTACAGAAAATGAAGTGTCATGACCTATCTTCATACATATAAATGAATAAGAGGTGGAGAAAAATGCAATGCAGTTTTTAGACAGTTTTATGAAACTGATTTTCCAGGCCCATCATCAAAACAGTACTGGATAGGAGAAAAAAAAATAGTGTCAAAAAACTGCTTAGTGCTTACCGATTTCTGAAACATTTTTTTCATCATCCAAAAAACTCCATGTGAACTCGCCTTATTAGAAACTATCATGCTAAACTTAAATATCTCCTCAATACATAATATATTTCAAAATGGTGCAACGTGTTGTTTTTCTGCTCTCATAGCTAAATATAAGCTATAGAAAGAGGAATTGTATACATCCTTGCAGAACTGAATAGTCCCTCAGAAAAGAGAAATATCCTTTTTCACTCTTCCAGCCTCTGTCGTGACATTCTTTCAAAACCATGTAAACTCACAGATACTTTTTATGTAACATTTTAATCTAATATGGCAATATCAAGACCCATATAATACAATACCCTGATAAATATGCTCATAAAAGGTCAACATGGTGGCTCAGTGGTTAGCACTGCAGCCTTGCAGCGCTGGAGTCCTGGGTTTGAATCCTGCCAAGGACAAAAACATCTGCAAGGAGTTTGTATGTTCTCCCCGTGTTTGCGTGGATTTCCTCGCATACTCCAAAGACATACTGATAGGGAAAAAAATTGTACATTGTGATCCCTATATGGGGCTCATAATCTACATAAAAAAAATAAAAAATATGCTCATAAATGTATTTGGCCGCATCCTCTCCAAGATTATCCAAACTAGAACATTATTCCATACATATTGGGTATGTCTGCCCCGTGTGCAACTATGGGCATCTATAAAACCTTTACTGCATAGTACCTTTGATTCCTCATTTAGATTAGGTATTAACCAGTTTCCAGTGAAACATTAGACAATATTAGGGCATATATTCACAATTGCCTTGTCATTTGGCATAGCTCATCATCTACTATGTAACATTAGTATACCTTACAAACCCCTTATATAATAATAAATCTTAGCAAATATTCGTATGACTGTGCTTTCATGTAACCAACATAAATGTAAGTTGTTCTTAAAATTGTGGGAATGTTGGAAAAACTTAAGTTCTCTGCTCTTTGAAAACATGAAGTGGATTTGATTGTAATTCCCGATTATTTGTGTCCTTGTTGACTCTCTTTTTATTTGCCTCTTTGACATATTGCTAGTGTTTTTACTTTTTCTTTATATAGGTGCATCTTACACATGTATATACATTGATGCAGAATTCAGTAAAAACGATTGATCCAGAAAATACTGCTTAGATCCAGATGCAGGTAATGTGAAGGGATAGATAGCATGCTGCTCCATAAGTGTCTCCGAGCTCTCCCTTGTAGTGAGCCTTTCTCAGGTTCAAGACAAACTTTTATCCCTGGCATTCTCTGACAGCAAGTACTTGTGAAAAAGGTAAGGATTTGGAGCTCAAAGTAAATGTACATTTAGAAATGGCTTTATTTACAGGAAACTATATCTGGACTATTGGCATCAATCATCAAACTTTTGTTAAGCTTTATGCACACAATCGTATGCAGTATATGGGTCCACCAAAAATTAACAGATGGCACATGGATTGGCATCCATGTACTGTCCATATTTTGTGCAGTCTCATAAACTTGAATTAATGGACTGAGCTGCAAAAACAAGACAGGAATATAACCTTCTCTGTTGTAACCAGTGGTGTAACTAGGAACGGCGGGGCCCCGTGGCGCACTTTTGACATGGGGCCCCCCACCCACCAAAGACCCCAACCGCCCCCACCCTGCATTTCTGCACTATTATGCCCCATAGTGACCCCTGCACACAGTATTATGCCCCATAGTGGCCCCTGCACGCAGTATTATGCCCAATAGTGGCCCCTGCACACAGTTTTATGCCCCATTGTGTCCCCTACACACACTATTATGCCCCAATGTAGACACCCATGTATAATAATCGGAGACCGAAGGGGGTTACCAACATAAAAAAAACAATGTTACTTACCTATCCCCGGCTCTGCTGCAGTCCTTGGTGGTGTCAGCCATCTTCAATGACGTCTGGAACGTCACATGACCTGGGACGCAGGTCCCAGTCATGTCACATTAGGGAGAGTCACAGAAGTAGGCCCAAAGCCTGCCCGGAGAGGTAAGTAACACGGTTTTTTATGCTCCCTTACCTCCCCTGGACCTCCGATCATTATACTCAGGGGTCTGAAAAGACCTCTAAGTATAATAATACTGTTTGTGGGTCCCGTGGTGTCACTTACTGATCACAGCCACTGCCAGGATTGGTAAGTAAATAGCGCCCGTTACCGGCTGGAGTAACTCCAGCCTGTAACTGCCTATTAAGAAAAGAAAAAAAAAATGCGGCTGTCGCCGGGCCCCTAATGTCCCGGGCCCTGTGGCAGCCGCTACCCCTGCTACCCCGGTAGTTACGCCAATGTTTGTGACATATTTCTATGTCCCTCTACGGGCCATGAAAAAAGACTTGTACATGGGTCCATAAATGAATGGGACTGCCTGCTTTCCATTTTCACAGATCCATAAAAATGAATAACATACGGACCAAAACTGTGGTTGTCTGTATTAAGTCTAAGGGATTTGCTGGATTTTTTTTTTATCCTCTTTGGTATCTCTGGGAACTACTGCAGATGAGAAAAAATGAATGCAGGTCTTAATATTCTCAGTATACATTCTGAAAAAATATGACCAGAACAGGAAAGAAGATCTGCATACAAAACCTGATGTGTGTGTGTGCATTCAATGTAGTGGGACCCATAGTGCAGTCCCTGACTGTGTTAAAGGGAGTCTTCCACCTGCCCAAACATATTCAGCTGACACCACCATGTTACAGAACAGATTACAGTGATAACTAACATACTTTTATGTATGTCACTTTTGTAGATTTGGAGAAAAATATAAAGGTTTTATGCAAGTGAGACAGTGAACGAACTGGGGAGGGGGCTTTAGCCCTGGGAGTACCGATTCTGCCACTCAGACCACTACCTGTTCCACCCCGTGCAGTGGGTGTTGGTCCTCCCCATCACCTATCCAATTTGGGTAGCAGAAACAAAGGTATGCTGTTTATTACTATAATGCGGTGTACTGTTTATCAGTGAAATATCCACAAACAATGCCGATTAATGTTCCAAAACAGACTGAACTGGACATTAGGTGTACCTGAGGAGACAAGAACCCACCCCACCCAACTATGCAGAACATTTCAGTGTCTTCTTCACACTGGGTTCATACTAGTGTCCAGGTTCTTCAGGTCCTCTTGGACCACTTAAAAAGTGATTACCCATAGAAACCAATAAACTATAATGGGGTCCGACCGGTTTCCACATTTTTTAAGTGAGTTCTGGGACCGAAACCCCGAACATAGGTCAGTCACAGGTGTGAACCTTGCCTTAACTGCAATGTATACTTCTATTGTTATCGTCAAGGTGACAAGCCAATCTACTGTACACTTCTTGTGAGGATGTCACCTGCTTGATCTCATGTTGTAGATGGGGCCCATTACAGGATCCTCTGTTGCATCGGTGTAACCTTCATGTACATTAATAAGGCTCTGGGTTCAGTCACAACACTCTGAAGTGACCAAGTACCAATATATTTTATAATGCTGATGCAGAAGCTCTTTTATAAAAGTAAGGGGGAATTCCTGTTCACCAGTGTTTGAAATTAAATGTCCTCATTCTTTTCAGAAAAGCAGAGCTGCAGCAGCTGTGCTAAATCTTAGAAGGTTCTGCAGTAGCTGAGGTGTGTATTGTGATGTTTTATAGCAGGTGAGGTATTTTATGATGTTCCGCAGCTATCAGTATAGCAATATATAAACTATATGACGAAAAAGCACTTAATGTAGGACCTCATTCACATATACAAATCTTTCCATTCTTCCTTACCTCTTTGTAGGCTCCACTTCTGGTTTTGGCTCATAACACTGTGAATAAGGCCTGCTTTCACATAATGGATTTTTGTCCTTGAATCTCGGTCTGTGTGCCAGATTTATCAGTATGAATGTTATATGCAGAGACAGACTCCTAGCATTGTAGTTATATATGATGTTCGGAGTGTCTGCTTCTCCGTAAAATACTGTCTCATACTATAATCAATACGGGATAATATTTAATGGGAGACAGGGTCATTAGATAATCATCAGCTTGAGCTTTATTATATGAAATGATGTATTAATATTTTATTACAGCATGTTTATTGAGAATTAGACTAGATTTCATGATAGTTGTATATTGGGCTGCTTTCACACCGCTGTTTTAATGTTCTTTTTGATGCGGAAATACCGAAAGTATTTCTCTTATTTACATCAATCTGGCAATTTTAATGCCTGTTGTTCTGATTCTCTTATGGATCAGAACTAATGCTATTAAACTGATACGGTAGAGTGAAAGTAGCCTTACATGGAGACATTTTGAAGAGTACATCAATATATTTGTTGTGGGCTTGATCCATCACTTGTTGGTGTTGGATTCCTTTATTTAATGTAACATTTGTCATTGTCTAGCTATAACCTCCAGCTTGCCTGGCGATGACTGACCAGACTCCTGATACCTAATTAGTATCTTTATCCATTATTAATAACGAAACGTGTGATGTTTAGGAGCTCTGCTTCACGTCCTTGTGATCACAGCAATATTAAACATGGCAGATGTTATATTAACAGCTGTTCATTCTGCTGGTCATTTGCAGAGTGCAGTGGCCTGTAAACTGGGGAAATATTCATTGTGAAGCCTTCTATATCATCCAGCTTGTGTATTATGATCCTGGATGCAGATGAGACCTCTAAAGATGTTGGTATGGCAGAAACGAGACACACCTCTGATGGCTCTGGAATAAAAGGAACCTGATGTCAGAATGTACTGGTATAATGAATCGTAGACAGTGGTCCCATATTATGCATTGTAAATCGTTTTTCATCCAGCTTTCCTAGTCTTCTGAATGGTGGAATTGCCTAATTAAGGTGCAGTCATGACTACTAAGAATTTATGCGGAAGCTGAACAAGCAGGGGTGGCTTGGAGGTTTTACCTCTAAATAGAGCACAATATCCAATGCAGCTCTGAAGCATAAAAGAAGCTGAGGCTCAGTATAGGATAAGTAATGAATTTGAAGTGTGGGCAGATTTACTGAGCTAAATGCGTCAGAATTCTGGCTTAAAGGGGTTGGCCACTTTCAGACCAATATTGAGAAACAAATGTTATTGTTTGTACAATAAAAGGATATACAATTTCCAATATACTTTCTGTATCAATTCCTCACAGTTTTCTAGATATCTGCCTGCTGTCATTCATTCTGTTACTTCTAGTGGACAAAAGTCTGACCATAATCATGTGATTTACAGTCCATAGTTATGTGATGAGCCTGATTACCAGGCAGAAGTCTGATTACTGTCCTGTGACTATAACAAACTGCACCTGTGTGCTCATCACATGACAATAAACAGTACATCACATGACCATGGTCAGACTTTTATCTACTAGCGGTAAGCAGAATGAATGACAGTGAGCAGAGATCTAGAAAACTGTGAGGAATTGATACAGAAAGTATATTGGAAAATTGTATAACTTTTTATTATACAAACCATAAGATTTGTCTCTCAATATTGGTCTGAAAGTGGACAACCCCTTTAAATAGTTTCTTGGTTTTTTATAAACCCGTCTGTGAAAGGGTGCCGCTTATTGGAAAATGGATTAGTATTAAGATGCAGCAATGTGTGGTAAAGATCTGCCACTGTGATAAGTCTGCCACACACTTTAGTTAATAGACGGACATCATGTGGCCTTCCAGTTGATAATGGTATTGTTTGTACAAATGGGTTACCATACCACAAAGAGTGTTTATCCTGCTATATATATAGTGCTCTCATTGAAGAGAATGTGCATACGGCACGCCTATGTTTTGCTTGACATTCTCTGTTCTCAGGATCAGTGGGTCAAAAGCAACTGGTCATGCCAAATACTGGCCATGTAAATGTTTGCAGCCACCTTTAGATTTAGATAGGTTTAGTAAATCTGCCCAGTGATTCCACCTACAGGATAGTGAATGCAGCTCTGGAGGATAATACAGGATAAGACTGGGTTCACATCTGTGCTATTATTTTTTTCTGATCCATTCTAGAACCAAAATAAATAATAACAGTGCCAGATGCAACAGTAACTCATGGCTCCCACTGGCTATAATTGGGTCAGACAGATTTTTCGCTGTGGTTTTGAAAAACTTCACGAGAAAAACACTTGTATGTCATACAGATTGTGGTTTCTAATTGAAGTGAACGGCAGACATTTTGCAAGAGGTTTACTAAAATTTTCAAGAATCTTTCATGTGGTTTTTGCTGTGGAAACTCTCCAAATCATTAGCCTAATACAGGATGTAACTCAGAATCCATGCAAGATAATACAATAGAATTTCTCATAATATTATCTACTATTAATTTTACCTATAGCCTTTTGATTTACGGATACGTTGACCAAAAAAAAGTCCCAAATCCCTTGTTAAAAACAAAATAAAATAAAAAAATTAGTCTGCATCTACATAAGGGGCAATAGAAAATCTTGTGACGTGCTTTCCCTCTCACCTGTCTGGGCCACTTTGAGACCCCTCCTCAGTGCTTTCACAGGGCTGTTTCTGGAGAACTCTGATGAGTTGTGTGAGCTGAATTAGCGTCAGTTCAGTGGTCGGCCTCGTCCTTTGACGTCGTCTGTTCATTAAACATGGAGGTGTCCCCAGAAATGAAAAACATCTCTTATTCATGCCCATGAGTTGCCGTGCTGGCTTATTACCATGACATGATGCATACTGTAAAAGAAAGATTTCAAAACTGTGAGATACAGATTCAAGGTCCTTGTCTTTTTTATGGAGCAACACAAGTTTAGGTAAAAAGAATACCAAAATATGGCTAGTACAGCTTTTTAGTTTACCATGTCTTTTAACGGTACTTGAGTTTTCATGAAGAGTTGAAATAGCTGCAGGGTCTTGCTGGGAAGTTTGTGTTATATGACTGTATAAGCCTTAATACATGGTGTCCTATCAGTTTTTATATTTGTCTCTGAGGCTGTGGGTGTGTACAATAAGGAGAAGACTGTTCCTTCCCCTATCCATTATAACCTCTACTGGTTTATATACATACAGTTTTTCCAGAAGTAACTGTACAGTAGCAAACACAGGAAAAGAGCAATCTATAAGTACAGTCAGGAAAGCTCCTTACTGTCTGTGAATAAGGTCCCATCTGTAATCACACAAACACCCAAGTAGATACAGGTTCATTAGTCTTTTCTTACATTGTAAACTGAGAGATGTGCAGAATGTTCATGCCAGTGCACAAAGAAAGCAATTTGCAAATGTGTTCGGAAAATCAACCACTCCTCTATGAATTCACTATATGAAGAGACTATTCCCACTCACTAAGAAGACATCTTGCTTTTTAATGGTATCTATATAAGGGACTTCCCTAGTGACAGGGAATGAGCTGCAAAATAGCTAGAAGGAAGATAGCTAGTGGCAGGAACTAGCCAGGTTTTTGTCTAGGGTTTTCATGCAGAAAACATTTTGGTCCAGAATCACATGTTCTAATAGACTAGATTAAGTTGTCTGAAAAGTTAGTGACTATGTAAATGATCACCATTTCAAAACCTTTGCCTGCCATAGGCAAAAGGGTTATGTGTTTGCTTATATCCAGGCAATGGGCAACTAATCTTTAATTCTTTCCCGACATCTATTATTCTGGCAAATTTTGGGTGGTTAAATATGGTAGCTGTTCAGGAGCTGAGCATCTTGCCATAGCCACTAGGTTTCCACTGTGCCTAAACTGATTGTGAGCATTAACCCCCTTGATGACTGAGGCACCAATTTGCTAGTCAAGGATTGCTGTCTCACAAAGCCCTTTGAAGGCTCCCAGGCTTGTCATTAAGAGACTTCTATTACAGGCTGTTTTCTGCCTACAGCAGCCTGTAATAAAAGTATAGGGATTTTTTAATGCATTCTACTATTCCACCCCATTCTATTTTTTTTTCCAGCATCAGGGTACATTGTATGGAATATTAAATGATATCACTATCAAGTACGATTTTACCCACAAATATTAAGGGCTCATATAGCTCTGTGAACAGAAAAATAAAACAGTTGTAGCTTTTGGAAGACGGGGAGTCCAAAACGAAAACATAAAAACAGCTGTGACAGGAATGAGTTAAAGTATTGACATATTTTATGTCAAATAAAAAAAACAAACAACTAATGAGTGTGATAAAGATCGTCATAAATAATACTAAATCCAAAATATATGGAGACAATAATAAATACATAATCATACATAAATATACACGTAAAACAGATGAAACAAACAACACTAATGGATGTCAGACAAATGGCAGAGGTCAAAATATCAGATATATATAAAGTAATGCACAAGCTGGGTCATTTATCAACAACAGGTTAAATACGTCTATATGAACAAACAACAATAGTATCAGTAATCGCCATATAAATAGCGATATATCCTAATCACATAAGTCAAAAATTGCTGGAGAGTCATAGGTTATGTCTGTGTGACCTACCCAGTAAGACAAACAATAGAAGTAGGGAGGGATGCTATACCATAATAGTAAGAGTCACTGCGAACATACAAATTGTATTCATCCCCTTAAAAAAAACAAAAACAAATCATTAAACGACCAGATCGTGGTCACATCCAAACTTCTCAAGAGGGAGGAAGAGTAACTACATGGTACATCTATGACCAACATATGCATTACATATTTTATATTCTGATGGTATATTGTTAGATTTTGCCATTACTTGACCTTATGACTGTTGCAGTTTCTCTGCACAACTTAGTGGTTGGAACTGCTGCTGTGAATGGAAAATTGGATGCAGTTCCTTTATTCTCAGGATCTGAGAAGTCCCAAAGGTCAGACCCCACTAATCACACAGTGATCTTTGTAATATGTCATTGCTTTATATGATGGGAATATCCGTTTTCAGTAGCACTAATCAATTTCTCGTCTTGATAATTTATTACAATGTGTCATTGCAGGTAAATATACATATCAATAAAATATGTTCACGCTCCAACAATTTATGTAGTTATGCAGCAAGTGTCTGCTATTAAAGCTATTGAGTTTAAGGCTAAAGCCCCACGTTGTGGAAATGCAGCTTTTTTTGTTGCAGGCTTTGTTGCGTTTTTTTTTTTTTTTTTGCTAAAACCAGGAGAGGATTGAGTAGAAGACAAAAGTATAAGCATTTCCTTTTTTTTGTAGATTGTGAGCCCCATATAGGGATCACAATGTACATTTTTTTTCCTTTCAGTATGTCTTTGTAGAATGGGAGGAAGTCCACGCAAACACAGGGAGAACATACAAACTCCTTGCAGATGTTGTTCCTGGTGGAATTTGAACCCAGGACTCCAGCGCTGCAAGGCTGCAGTGATAACCACTGGGCCACCATGTTGCTCCTAAAGTATAAGCATTTCCTATATATTTCCCACTCCTTTTATAGCCATCCTTGGGTTTGGGCCAAAAACCTACAACAAAAAAAGCTACGTTTCAATATAGAGCCTTACCCTAAAATATTATTCCCATCTCGTCAAATTTCTTCTGAGACAAGAATAACTGCTTGCAAGTTGTTACTGTGGAGCCGTGGAAACAATGTAGTTCCCATTCACCCCTATGAGAGTTACAGAAACAGCATAGAACTGTACTATTTATCTGTTTCCGGCATCAATTTTTCTTGCCTCTGTAGTGATTTGGCTTAAGCTTGAGGATTAGTAAAAGGGAGAAGTATAAGTGCTTCCTTATATTTCCCAGTCATTTTAAAGCCTTTGTTAGCTTTGGCACAAAAAACACAACTTTTCCACAGTAACTTCAGCGAACACAGCCTTAAGATTGTGCTTACCCCCTAAGCCTTGCACGTCCATAGGCTCAGTCTAGATCATTGCATATTAAAGATTACAGCGGACTGGGTGAAAGTGATTGGGGAAATTAAACAAGCACTAGGATAGTCCACCCTTCATTGTACTCTTGCAATGGACCTACCTCTCCAATATCTAGACCTTAGCTCCACCCCAATGATCAATATATCTCAACTCTTCTGATCCTTCTACCACATCTACCACCACCCTGCACATGATGTCATTCATTTACTACTATTGAAACATCACAAATCTCTCATGTTATATTGTATGCACCACTACAGAAGTCATTTACTCACAGGTAGGAATGTGGCCATTATTCACACCAGTTGTAAAAGTCAGGCACCGACTCTGACCTAGTTGGCTTGCTTCTTTTCTCTTGTGTGGACCTACCAGTATCAGTTGGTTATATAGGGAATCTTCACAACCTACTCTCCCATCCTCATGTATCAGGTTTCCCATTGAGATCACTCAGTCTCAAGATGTGTGTGTAAATCTCATATTACACAGATCACTGAATGAAACGTATAAATTATACAGCAGGGTGGAGATGCCGCACCTTAAATTGGTCACCATGTCTATCTGTCGATACCCATAAATTCAGTAACAGTAAATGACGAGGGATGTGGTGCGGTGCAGTTGTCTGAAACAGTACCTCACATGTTAGGCTAAGAGACAGTGGCTCAGCAAACTATCCCATACAATAGACTGATACACAGCAGCTCTGTAGACAATATCACACAAAATAGGCAGACAACAATAAAAATGAAAGGCTTGTGCTAGGCTCACATGAAATCATTTGGAGAAGAATTTCAGGTGGTCTACCATCTCAGATTCCTCTCCTAATTCTGGCTGTGTGGAACATGGCTTTCTGGCCCTGCCTCGGCTTTCTGATGCGGGTTTCATCACTGAGTAGCATCAAACATAATGTGGCACATTTATTAAGCTACTTGCACATTTTTTGCCGTAAATTTCACCTTTTTGTGGTCTTTTTCTTTTATGAAGAATGCGCCTTTTTTCCCAGACATTATGGCCTAAATGGAGATCCTTTTCACAATGTATTTTAACCACTTCACTACTTTAACCACTTTTTTTTTTTTAAATTGTGTCCCCATAAGGTCATAATAGGCCTTTAGGGACATCTGACCAAAATTTTTTTTTTTTGTGGGAGGGCTGATTTCTCCCCTAACTGGGGCTGATACCTTAGTCCCAGTTGCAGGAAGAATACAGCCTCCTACCCATAACTACAGAGCTGATCTGGGTCCTGTAGGACCCAGCAGCTCTTACAGCCTCTGATTCTGGTGGATCAAGTGACCGCCGTTTCAGAGGGAAGCCGCATCCTGTCGGATCCCATATCTGTGTATACAGTAATAAACCGTCCCTGCCTTCTCTTTGTAGTAACAGCCAGCTCCAGACTTCTGCAGCTGAAAAAAAAAAAAAAGTTATGGACACCCCTCTGCCACATAAGATTATGATCTATTCTGAATGACACAAGGTATGTGAGTGCCCCATTACAGATTTTGCACCTCTGGGTGTGAGAATATAGCCCCTTCATGCAAGGAGTGTTTATTTATTTATTTTTTTAGATAAAGTAATAAAACATACCAAAACAAGTATGAATATTGTGTTATCATAGCCATGACATGCTGAAAAAATTAGAGAGTGTGGATATCCTAAAAATCAAATAAAAAAATAAAAAGAATTCTTGGAATATTTGATCATCTACATCCTATCAGGTCCAGTTGATGATGTATTACAGGAATTTACAGGAGTGTACAGTATTTAGCAGGTGGTGCGCTGTATGTAACCCCACAAATGCTGATGCTTAGAATGACAGGAGCGAGTGCAGTCACTTTCTTCTTTTTCTTTCAAGCAGGGGAAGGGTCAAAGCCTACAGTTTCCTCAGTCAATGGGGACATTGTTGGGCTAGTTATAAGGAGGAGGCTGGCATGAAGATCATCACCAGATCTGGACAATAGACTCCAGTAAAGGTGCCCCCCTGCATCCTGAGCACCAGCTGTGACTGGCAAGACATACTCTCATTGTCCTTACAAAACACTGGCCTAAGTGTCTCCCACTACATCCATCTCTCTCTGCTGAGCTTACAGGAACATGCTCCAAGCATTGTGGGGTGATCCAAGGGGGTGCACAAGCCAGGAGCAGGCACAAAGGAGTACCAAATAAGTAGATCGTACTCATGCTCTGGTCTTGTTCATTGCATACATGTCATGTGTTACAGATCCTGTGACTAGCTTTTAGCAGATCCTGTGACTAGCTTTTAGCAGATCCTGTGACTAGCTTTGCATTGTGCCATATCACATTGTGTGACACTGACACAGAATCTGACACAGTTTCATTTCACTCCATTTACATCTTTTGTGTGTAAAATGCATTCTTACTATAAGAAGTAGAATTTACAAAAGTCCTTATACATAATGGTGCGATGCACGTGGTTGCATCCTACCTGCCTGACCCATGAGGAATATATTGCAGATATGTAGTCTTTTTTTGTTGCAGATTTTGCAGCGTTTTTTTGAGCCAAACCCAACAGTGGATTGAGCAGTACACTGTAGTGGTGGCATCAGGGAACTGAAAGCTCTGCTCCTTCACATTCAGAGCTACTCCTGGCCATATATCTTGCATTTACAATGGTGTTCAAAAGTCCTCCATAGACATAGGAGAAATTGATTTTTCAAGTTTAAAATATGTTCTCTCAGATATCTTTGTCACTAATATGACATATTATATATGTTTTTGTTCAGAATTTATTTATTTTTTTTTTTTGCATTCTCTCCCTGTAATATTTTTATCTTTTGAAGCAGTTTTCCTGCAATTTCTGCAACACTATGGGAAATAAATGTACAACTAAATATTGTACAAATTCAGAGGTTTGAGGGGATGCAAGGCCTGAAAGAAGTCTTCGATGACAGCCATACAAAGACAAAGGTAAAAACTGTGAGCATTGAAATATTCAAAATGAAGAAAAGAGGAGTGGGAGAAAGTGCTATTTAGTAAGAAAAGGTTTCCAACATGAAGAGCACAAGCCAGAGGGTTTGAGCTTCTCTGCAAAATATCCAATAAAAGTAATGGTCTGGGACTGTATGGCAGCCAATGGTGTTGGAAGGCTTTGTATTGTGGACGGTTTGGTTAATGCAAAAAAATACATAAACATTCTTTATAGGAACATGCTGCCTTCTGCTCAACACCTGTTTTCAGGGGATTACATCTTCCAGGATAATAATGCTCCTTGTCACAGAACTAAGACAGTAACAGAGAAGGTAAAAAAGAATAAGGTGGCTACTATTGACTGACCAGCTCAGTACCTGGACCTCAGACCAGTTGAAAATTTGTGGCACAAGGTATCATTAGAAATATCTGGAAAATAGCCAAGGACCAAGTGTGAGTTTACTGGGGCTCTGATACAGGCCTGGGGCCACATCATCCCTCGCACTCATCTACACAAGCTTGTTCACTCAATGCCACAGATTCAAAATGGTTCTCAAGAGCAAAGGATGGCCAATAAAGTATTAAAAGCTAAAGATGGACTTAAATGGCCCTTTTCAGGGCCCTGAATTAAATAAAAAATAATAAATATTAAAAAGTAACATGCAAGTCTGTGTGAACTTACACTGGAAATGAATGAACTTACAAACCTGTTCACTGTTCTATACATTTTACTGGTGTAGGTAAGGTCATGCTGTAAAAAAAAAAAATGCACATACTATAAGATTTATACACTTCATACATTCAGAAATGAATATGGCACTCAATAAGGAATTACAAAAACATGCATGTTCCACCAGTGTCACTGAGGAGATGCAGATGTATGAAAGATATAGGTTTCTTCAATCCTATGCAGGACTTTTGATACCACTGTAGCTTTCTGCAGCCAAAACAGCTGAGTGGTCCAGGTATCCGACCTTGACCGATGACACTGATGACCAATCCTGTGGATCCTTAGGCCTAGGTCTCAAACATCCCCTTTAATCATTCTATAATAAAAAGGTCTGCCATGCTGTAATGCTCCACATTTTCGATATTTCTTATTGCTATCAGTGAATGTGAACATTCTTGCTTATGGCCATAGGCTGAAAAACCTGTCCTGATGTCACACTTGTGACAGCTGAGAGTTTGCTATAGTTGCATCCTGTATAGACAAACTCGCTGAAGAGTCTGAATTTCAGACTGATACGTTTTACCTGGTTTAACAAATTCTCAACTCAAGTAAAAAGTATGTGATGCTGCTTTGTTACCTTATAGAGGGATTATCTTGAGTCGCTACAAACTCTCTGTATTACATTTGCAGCATCTGGATGTAACCAGGAATGTTCTTATTAACTAACAGCAAACACAGATTGTGAAAATGGCGAGAAATTGAAGCTCAAAGTACTTTAGAAAATATATACAAGTTTTGATTTAAAAGTATAAAATAATTTAATGTACAATCAAATCTAAAATAAATAATAAATATATTGTGGTTTCCTCCATTTGCCACTAGGTGGCTCCCTTATCAGAGAAGAAGTAGTTTAGGAATTCAATAACTTTGCTTCTTCTCTAGTTATTGTAGAACTATGTCTTAGATTTTCTGCACAAACACCTTACCACAAATATTGGCAATTTCACCAGTAACAACTCCCAAGGAGTTTTCCAGCATGTTCTTTTAAGCCAGGCATTACATGTTAATCATTATATTACATCCAACAGTGTGTTGGGTTAAGTTGGCGGGTCAATAGCTCGGCTTGACATACAATTACTGGATCAATTTATGAGGACTTTGTCCATGAAAACACAATCAAACTCAAACAGAGCTTTCCCCAGTGAACAATTTTTAACACTCAACCCTCTGACCCATCACTTTTTAGGTCCATGCACACTTAAAAGGGTACGGTGTGGATTTTCTGTGCCAAATTCACACAAATTTTACTGCAAATTTTATCTCTTGAATTTGAAGTAGATGTAATCTGCTAAAAATCTGCACAAAGAATTGACATGTCGTAGATTTTATGTATAGTCGGGTTTTATTGATATTTTTTTTTAGAAAAGAACAGTGTAAAACACAGGAAAAAAAAACAAGGGTCGACAGACCAGGCACGCAGGCCCCAAACAGTATGAATTGGCAAGGGGGGACCCCCCCAGCCCAATAATGTAAAGGACCACAAGGGCCGCGGAAACAAAAAATAAAAGAAGGGGTACAACAGAAACCAGGAAAAAAAAAAAAAAAAGGGGGGGGAAGTGGAGGATACAGCAACAGCCGCTATAAGGAAACGACTAACGTACGACGAGACAAGACCACAAACGGGAGGGAAAAGGCAGACACAAAGGGAAGGGGGGGGGGATGAAAGAGCAACCAGAAACTAGTCAAGAAAGAAAGACGAGAAAGCAGAAGATTCCTGAAAGATCACCCAGAGCCGCCAGAGCCGATCAAACCGAGAAGAGTCAGGGGAGTCCTCCGCGACCAGAGCTTCCATTCTCCACATGAGGAGAAATTCCTGTAGGAACTCAAGCAGGGGCGAGGGCGGCGTAGAGCTCCGCCAATGTTGTGGGATGACAGCCCTGGTGGCCATGAGGAAATGACCCAATAGGTTCTTTTTAATCCGGGAAAGCTTACCAGGTATAACGGACAGCAAGGCCAGTTGGGGAGTAGGAGCGACAGGACGGTCATATACCTTAGCATAAAGCGAGAAGACTGCATCCCAAAAGGGCCGGAGGGGTTGTAATCCCACCAAATATGAAGCATGGTGCCCCTCTCGGTACCACAGCGCCAACACCGGTCAGAAACAGCATGGAAGATCCTGTGGAGAAGGTCGGGACACCTATACCAACGGGTCAAAATTTTAAAGTTCCTCTCCTGCGCACTACAAGGTAAAGCCAATCTATGGGACAACGTGAAAGATTTACTCCAATCGGCAGGCAGCAGGCTCGAAGGGAGATCAGAATTCCAAGACTCCACAAAAGAGGGAAGCCCTGGAGTTGCGCCACAAAGGAGAAGATCATAGAGGGCGGCGAGGACACGCGGGAAGGAAGCGTAGGATTCCAGTGCGGTCAGGGGCGAGGAGAGCAAGGGAAGAAGAGAAAACTTCCTCAGGAAGGACGACAACTGACCGTATTCCAACCAGGAGAGACGAATATCGAGATGGGAGAGGCAGAACTGAGCGAAGGGGGGGAGTGAGGAATTGCCACTAACCTGACGAAGGCGAACATCTTCCTCTCTGCCCCAACAGAGGAAGTGAGCTATGGACTGGCCCAGAGGAAACATGGGGTTGTCGAACAAAGGAGTCAGGGGTCTCCGTCACCCTAGCCAGCCTCCCAGTAGAGCACACTAGGTCCCAGACTTTAAGAAAATGTAGGGAGAGAATGGAGTGGCCCGAAGATTTGGGCCGGAAGTGCGACAGGATCACGGCAGGGAAGAGAGCGAGGAGGAGATCAAGTCCGCCTCTATGGAAACCCACTGCTTGTCATTATGGTGAAATCGCCAGTCAAACAAACGGAGGAGCACCGAGGCGCGATAATACAAACGAACGTCAGGCTGGCCCGCACCCCCCCTCTGTTTACGCCGAGTGAGAGTGCGGTAATTAAGCCTACTCCGCGACGCCCTCCAAACAAATTTCCCAAACAACGATCGAACCTGGCTAAGATAATCTCGAGACAGTGGGATGGGGAGGGTTTGAAATAAGTACAAAAAGCGTGGAAGGATGTCCATTTTAAGAGTGTGAAAGCGGCTGAATCAGGACAGGAACTTAGAACCATAGGTGCGCAGGTCCGACGTGACCTTGTGAAGAAGCGGAAGGTAGTTGAGGCGAAAAAGGTGGGAAGGGTCCGGGGGGATATATATCCCGAGGTATTTAAATGACGCCGACTGCCAGCGGAACGAAAAGTCACGCGCCAGATGAAGTTGTAGATTTTAGAATCCAAACAATACTGTGCAAACACCGTATACAGTGTTGAAAAAAATCTCATTGACTTAAAGGGGTTATGCCATGAAATATATTTATACTGTATCCATTGCATACAGGATATACTGTTAATCAGTGGGGGCCTGACTGCTAAGACCCCTACATATCCGGAGAAGGGGGTGTTTTACCCCTGTTGTGGATTTACCCTGAATGCAGCCTGGCTGAATGTAGGACAAGACATCCACTGTTCTCGGCAGTCAGATCCCCACCGATAATCAATTTATCCTCTAGCCAATAGATCTAAGATAAATATATTTTATGGTTGTAACTCATCTAAATGCTACTGTGGATTGTCCACATGTAAATCCATGCATAATATGCATTGTTTGCATGCAGGGCAAATCGTGCACTTGCACTGAACCCTATGGTAGTCGGGGCCCCCTTGAAATAGTGAGACAGTCATGCATTTAGAATGCTGTTTTAGGTAGTGAGTGTGGGTCACCCCTGTTTCTGCTTCCACAGTCTTGGGAGATGTATACGTGATGCGGTGTTGTCATTTACATCACACCTGTTGCTCCTTGAAACCTCAGAGACAGAAGAGAGCAGAAGTAGACTTGGGAAAGGTATTAGTTTTTGTTTTTTTTTTAAATTTTATTTCATCTATTGTCCTGTGGGCACCATATATATACTGTGGGGGCAACATTAGGGGAACATTATAATGTCTGAGGGGCCATTGAGGAGGACAGGTTAATGACGGAGGGTCCAGGGAAGTCTGGGGGGAAGGAGTGCATGTTAAATAATGTCCAATGAGGCAAGTTAGTTATCCCCTTCCTGACATCCACCATTATGGTACAGTGGATGCCAGGCCTTTAAAGATGGCAGCCACTCTCCTGCATTGTGGCCGCCATTGCAACCGGGTCTCCACTGTCTGCAATCAGAGTTCATCCTGATCGCAGGCATTGCAGGACAGTATCCCCCCCCCCACCCTAAGTCGAAAAATGGCCTCTGTACATTTACTGATGCAAGCTGGCTCCTACGCGGCGAGATCATGGGAACCGATCTGTTCTTCTGACATTTGGGACCCTTATATGAAGTCTCTCAGACTTGTCATAGCATTATAGCTATAGAGTTTGGTCTATGACCAGCCTCAATCGCTATGTAGCGAATATCCCATAGACTGCACTACAGTTGTAGTGCAGTCTATGGGACTTGCAATCAAATGATTGTAGGTTCAAGCCCCCTAAAAAAAAAAGTTTTAAAAAATATAATAAAACAAAAAACCTAAATTCTAATTAACCCCCTTCCCTAGAATACATATAAAAGTAATATATTACTGTGCAACACATACAGCTTCCCAGGACATTGTACAGAATAATAACAATATATCCCGCAAACATTAAGCCCTTATATGGCTCTGAGAACGGAAAAATAAAAAAATTCTGGGGTATGGAATGAGGGGAGTCAAAAATGAAAATAATAAAAAATGTCACTGGCAGGAAGGGGTTAATGACTTGGAAAAGTGGCGGCATTACTGCACCATGTGGATTTACTCTAGGAAATCTCCCACTCATCTGATACTATAATTTTAGGGCATCTAGAAGTTTGTCTCCAGCAGTCAGCAGTAACAAGAGCTCCTGTGTGTTCTTCCTTCACTACCCTGCAGCCTCTCCTTGCTGATTCTTAAAGGGAATCTCCTGAATAACTGTGTGAGCACTGAGCAGGGGCAGTAGTGCAGCTTCTCCTCCTCACTCTCCAAGTTACGTTATGTGAGCAGCAGGACAGTTGTAGCGCGGCGCCTCGTCCTCTAGAGGGCAGTACAGAGAGCGGGTGCGCTTCCACATAGCTGCCTTGTTAGACATTCCGCTAGTCCCCGCCTTCTTCTCGCCCCGCAGATGAATATTGAATGATATGCAGATGAGGCGGCGGAGGGTGACTCTGCGGGCGCTGCTGACCAGGACACTCTGCTTTACCTCACGGTCTATGGCTGCGCGCCGGGTAACAGCCGCCGAGCTCCGGGACAAGTGCTCCGCGGGCGCTTGCTGGCTCCTCCGGGGGAGCAGCGTCTATGATGTGTCCAACTTCGTCAAGCTTCATCCTGGTGGGGAGCAGCTTCTACAGGACCGAGCCGGCACTGATATCCAAGCGGACCTGGACGGACCCCCACACCGGCACTCGGACAATGCGCTGCGCTGGTTAGAACAGTATTATGTGGGAGAGATGGAACCGGAGGAGGCGGCACAGCAGGTGAGAGGACGCGGGATGGAGACATCTATCTATCGGGGGTACACCTGTCATATGTCTATGGGACCGCACCTGTATCTGCTATGTATGGTGGGATCTCAGCTGTAACTCTTACATAGTGGGACTGTCTGGGGAACTGCACCTGTAAGTGCTGTATATTGGTGGGACATACTCTGTCATCTATAGATGAGCGCACCTCTAAGTGCTGTATATAGTGGGACTGTCTGGGGAACTACACCGCTAAGTGCTGTATATAGTGGGACCTACTCTGTCATATTTATGAGTACTGTAACTCTTACATAGTGGGACTGTCTGGGGAACTACACCTGTAAGTGCTGTATATTGGTGGGACATACTCTGTCATCTATAGATGAGCGCACCTCTAAGTGCTGTATATAGTGGGACTGTCTGGGGAACTACACCGCTAAGTGCTGTATATAGTGGGACCTACTCTGTCATATTTATGAGTACTGTAACTCTTACATAGTGGGACTGTCTGGGGAACTACACCTGTAAGTGCTGTATATTGGTGGGACATACTCTGTCATCTATAGATGAGCGCACCTCTAAGTGCTGTATATAGTGGGACTGTCTGGGGAACTACACCGCTAAGTGCTGTATATAGTGGGACCTACTCTGTCATATTTATGAGTACTGTAACTCTTACATAGTGGGACTGTCTGGGGAACTACACCTGTAAGTGCTGTATATTGGTGGGACATACTCTGTCATCTATAGATGAGCGCACCTCTAAGTGCTGTATATAGTGGGACTGTCTGGGGAACTACACCGCTAAGTGCTGTATATAGTGGGACCTACTCCATCATATCTCTCGAGAACTTGTACTTGTAACTGATCTGTATGGTGACACCTACTCTGTCATCTGTAGAGGAAAGCACCTGTAAATTCTGTATATAGTTGGACATTCTATCATATCTATGACGACTGAAACTGTTCTATAGTGAGACCTACACTGTTATTTCTCTAGGGAACTGTTGTGTAGTAGCACTACTTTATCATATCTATAGGGGAGCACACATGTAACTGCCATATATTGGGATCTACTCTATCATATCTATAGAGGACTGCACCTGTGACTTGGATGTTTGGTGGGATAGCAGCTGTAACTCTTTTATAATGGGACCTGTTATATCTGTAGGGAACTGTACCTGTAATTGTTCTACATTGGTGGGACCTACACCTGTAAATGCTGTATATAGTGACCTACTCTAGCATATGTATAGGAACTGTAACTGTTATATAGCAGGACCTACACTGTTAGATCTCTAAGGGACTGTACTGGTAACTGCTGGATGGTAGGACCTACTTTATCATCTTTATAGGAGACCACACCTGTAACTGCCATATACTGGTGCAACTTCTCTGTCACGTATAGAGGAACACTCCTGTAAATGCTGTATATAGTGGGGCTTGTTCTGTGATATCCCCTCCAAATCACTATGACGTCAAGGTGTATCTATTGTGTTATTTGTATGTAGGGGCAGTCAGTATTATGTAGTGGTAGTACCAGCAATATTCTCTTTAAGACCTGAATTCCGTACATTGTCTCTAACAATGTCATCTGTACAGATGGTGTCCTCTTTTGGGCTGCAGCTGTCAGTGTCCCTGTCGTGTCCCTGGAGAGTAAAGCAGTTTGTGCTGTAGTCGTACCTATCAGAAATGTCTGTAGGACACAGCCATCATCTGTATAATGTCTTCCCGAGATGAAGTTGTGATTTTGGTGGCAATGGGTGTGTCCGCAGTGTGTCGGTTATTGGATTACTTGTCATGGCCGCTGGTAGGGTGTAACTGGCCCCAGAATATAGCCTTATCCATACTTAATATTAATTCATATATTGGTGTTTTTATCCTTGAACTGCTTTATGTAATCTCATGTATTCCGGCTTCATATGGAGTCCTCATTTGGTGTACAAAGTAGTATAGACACAGCTCTAGGGAGGAACTAGCTACCATGTACAGGTAAGTGGAGACTGTAAAACTAAAAGAAAATAGCAGAGTATGCAGGAGGGCTTCAGGAAGGACACAGGACTCTCCCTCGGAAAGGGGTTAATACAGAAGAGCTGCAAACTGGAGAATTATAGAATACCCAGAAGTTGTCTAGGAAAGATACAGGGATAGGGGATTGATATTCTCAGAAGAGTTTTACGCGGTGGTTAGGGTTACGCAGGAGAGCTTTTGGCTGGTGATGGGATGGAAAGGTTTTTCAGTAGAGCTTGAGGCAGAATACAGAGATGAGAAGTGTGTGTGTGTGGATACGAAAAAGAGCTCCAGACATGACATCAAGGTGGAGGATACTCAGTCCAGTCACGATAGTGTAGTACAGTTTGAGGTTCATAAAGCAGGTGAGCACGTATAGTAGAGGTGAAAGTGCTTTCTGTGACTGATGGGTGCGGCTGCAGGGCTTACTGTATGTGCGTGTGGGTGTGAGCCTTGTCAATCACAAATACACCTGGGCATGGGCAAGCAATATGGAGTAAGAGATCACCATAATGTGACACACACCAACTACATAACACTAATTGTTTATGTCATTGGCTATATGGCAAAAAAACAGCTTTGGATTTCTCGAGCCACCAGTTATTCCAGTTATGTCTTGTTTTTTTTTTTTTTTGCTTTAGCTCCATAGGAATTCAGGATGATAAAAGTTGTCAACATGTGATCAGGTCATTGCAGAGCATAGCTAACCAGAGGCATCTACATACAGGTCAATGAACCTGCAACAGCATACATGTAGTCTTTTCATTCAAAGACGACCTGTCACCCAGTACAAAATGCTAAATGACATATGTCATTTGATTCCTGCTGTGCCCCTGAAAAATTTGGCATTTTTTTAAATATAAAAATCCACTCATTCAAATGGCCCCTGGAAGATTATATGTGAATTAGCTCTCACTCACCAAGTGGGCAGTAATCTTTAACAAAACGGTGACTGCCCATTTGGAATATAAGAGCTAACTTACATATAACCTACTGGGGCCATATCTTTTGAAAGGGTGGATGAATTTAAAAAATGCCAAATTTTCAGGGGCACAGCAGGAATCAAGTGTCATTTACATTTTTGTACTCAGTGATCCTCTTTAGGGTATGTTCACAGTTTTTTGCAGGCAGATTTTGAGGTGTAATCCTCCTTTGGGAAAAAAAAAATCTGCTAAAAAAAAATCTGCTAGTGACTCCCAATGAAATCAATAAGAGAGTTGCGAGGTGTTTTTTGAAGCAGATTCCACCTGCAAAGAATTCTTCCTGACCAAGACCTGTTCACATAGCTGACATAGATTTAAGATGATTAATTATGACAAATGTGCAAGGGCCAATGGACCTAGCCATGCCATGTCCCAATCTACATTCCCTTTTCCGTTTACTACTCTTCGCTTGTGACTTTTCTTGTATATATATAAAAAAAAAAAAGTGGAGTAGGGTAATAGATGACTATGTAGATAATAGAGATAATGCACCCTCAAGTTTGTACCATCTATGCGGCTAAGGCCCCACGTTGCGGAAAAACAGCAATTTGGGTTGCAGATTTTGCTGAGCCAAAGTCAGAAGTAATTTTAACAGAAGGGAAACCTCTAAGTATTTTCTTTATATTTTCCATTCCTTTTAAAGCCATTTCTGACATTGGCTCAAAAAAACGCAGCAAAATTGTGATCTCAAACTATCCTTGAGGCCAGGGCTCCTTGTGGCATAAATTCCACGGTTTGCTGTAGTTCTGTGTTTTACAGTCACAGCAAAGTGGATGGGATTCTAGCAAACCCCATGCAGAAAAATACCAGTAGTATACCATCGCGGTTTTGGAAATCGCAGCATGTCAATTATAGCTACAGAAACACTGGTGATTTCACTGTCCATATAACTGAAGCAGAAAATCCTGCTGAGGTTTTTCCGACAGTGCTTTTTTTTTTTTTTTTCCTGTGGGCCACTACATGGGGCTTTAGCCTTAGGTTATTAGTATCAGATTGGTGAGGATCTGACTCTTGACACCCTTACACATCAGTTTTTAGAATTCATAGGAGCATTGAAGCTTAGTCTCATTCATTTAGATGCAGCAAGTGACCAATGAAGTGTGGTCACTGTCCATTACAAACAGCTGAATATGTGGTTAAACAGGTGTTGGATCCCCAATAATCTATTTTCTAAGGACAGGTCATCCGTATCAGAACCCCAGAAGGCCCTTTTAAGTCTGATTGTTGGTATATTGCAGCACAAGTTCACGCTTCCCTTCACTGATAAATGTAGCCTTATTAGACTCAGCATTGCAGGCATTTATCAGGAAGAATGTTTGTGAAAAACACTTAGGGAGCGTGCACACAGAGTTCACGCTCGCTCATTCTGAACATAAAACTCGTTCAGAGTGAGTGGTGTAAAAAACAGATCCCATTGACTTGAATGGGTGCCAGCATACGCGCGCTACCCATTGAAGTCAATGGGAGGTTTTTTTTTTACCTATTGCTTTCAATGTGATACGCGCGTAAGCTGGCACCCATTGAAGTCAATGGGATCTGTTTTAAAGCGCCTCACTCTGCCATGTGTTTATGTGTTAGAATGAGCGGCGCGTTACTCAGTGGGAACGGAGGCTAAATGTCATAAAAATTTGACTACTGGCAGTGATGACCAGTTTGGAAAGCCAAAGCTTTATTTCTCTAGTGCAACCCCTGATTGTTAGCAATGCCTCTGGTCTGTAGGGTACAATGAAGGGCTTGGTTTAGACTGGGTGCTTGACGACATCTGAATCCATTACTGTGTGATGCATCTTAATTCTACTGAATATAGGGGTAAATCCGCCATCAGTGTATCCTTATGCAAACTCAAGGGTAAGTTCACACGGAGTAAAATGGAGTGTATTTTGGAGTGTAATTTTTACACGTGTAATAAATTTACACGTGTATTTTGGAGTGTTTTTTTTACACGTGGCGTTTCAGTAGCGTTTACGGAGCGTTTTTTGGAGCATTTACTGAAGCGGTTTTTTTACACGTGTAAATGCTCCAAAAAACGCTCCGTAAACGCTACTGAAACGCCACGTGTAAAAAAACATTCCAAAATACACGTGTAAATTTTTTACACGTGTAAAAATTACACTCCGAAATACACTCCATTTTACTCCGTGTGAACTTACCCTCACACATGGAATATTTGACCCTAGGGGCATAATTTCCTGTTAGTCCACAAAAAGAAGAATCTGTTTTGTAATCCTTTAGTTTCCATGTTACTTGTGCAGGTGTGGGAGTACCTCTGAAGGCTCGTATCTAAATGGGACCATGTGGATGAACATGGAGGACCCCTTTAATAAATTAATTTAAAACAGCAAGGCTTTTTATTTTGTTGACCATACCTGCTTCTAGGGCTCTAATCTGCAGGAAGGTGAAGGATTAGGTGCAGCCATATGCTCTGGTATGGCTATAAGGTCACATAGGATTGGGAAAGGTGAATGTTATTAGGGATGTCCAGGATTAGAAAAACATGGCTGCTTTGTTCTATAAGTAATGCCACACCTGTTCACTGGGTGAGTTTGCAATTGTAGCTGAGCTCCATTGCAGTCAGTCATACACCATGATGGGTGTGGGACTGGTTTTGGAACAAAAGTAACAATGTTTTTGTTGACCTTCCTTGGATTCCAGTCATGGATATCCTGGAGTCCAAGAAAAGTGACTGCATATAGAGCAGTAAGCTCCAACTGTGCAAAACCTACAACAGCATGCTCTGATAGCTGAAGCCTGGCCATTGTAGTTTCACATCAGTTTCAGAGCCACAGGTAGGAGATCGCTGTCATAGAGAATTTAATAAGACCTCTCTTACCTAGGTTATGCTATGTTCAATTTTGCGACAGTCCATTGGAGGACCAGAGCAATGGACAAATGAACATGAAATAACAATAGTGGACACTAATGGTGCCAGACAGACCCCATTGACTATACTGGGACCAGTTTGGTGTCCACTCTTTTAAACTGAAACCGTTAGATGGGAAAGTCGGACTCCAAGCACTTTTTCTTCTGGTGACTTTTGACAATCTCTGGTGACTTTGACGCTATTGTGAATCCAGCCTTAGTCGTATGGTGGTTAGGTGGAATCTCTGTCAAAGGTGACAAATATTCTGCTTCTTCTTCTTGATCTCACTGTGACAGATGCTGATGTGCAGGTTCCAGGGTGTTCTGACTATCTTACCTTCTGTCATTAAAGATAATGTAAGTGTGTATGCGAGAGGTATTTCCCTCAAGCACTTTCTGTTGGGGTCACACGGTAGCTCAGTGGTTAGCTCTGCAGCCTTGCAGCACTGGAGCCCTGGTGCTCAAATCCGACCAAGGGCAAAAAAAAACATCTGCAAGGAGTTTGTATGTTCTCCCCGTGTTTGCATGGATTTCCATCCCATATTCCAAAAAGACATACTGATAGGGGAAAAAAATGTATATTGTGGGCGCTATGTTGGGCTCACAATCTACATTAAAAAAAAAAAAAAAAAAAAAAAAGCACTTTCTGTTGTATAGAATTCTACTCCTGAGACTAGTCTGAAATATCTATTATTGACACTAGCGCCCGGAGTCCGTTCTGAGCTTTCCGTCTTCTGCATGCAGAAGACGGAAAGCTGCCAGACCGGGTCCGACCATGAGCGTTTTAGGCTCTCTGCCACGAAACCGTTTTTTTGTAAACCGGACACAGAGTACTGCATGTCCGACTTAAAAAAAACAATTTCGCGCCGGAGAGCATAAAACACTCACCGGCGCTCACGGCCGAACATCTTTCAAACCCATTCAAATGAATGGGTATGAAAGAGTCCTGCAGGTTTCCGTCTCCTGCTCAGTTTTGTGCAGGAAACGGAAACCTGCATGAACGGAGACCGGGCGCAGATGTGAACGAGCCCTAATTCAAACACAGCTGAAATCTCTAATAAAGTGGTTGTTGAGCCCCACAGGACTCCTAACAAAAGCTACAGCTCTCTAAGTGGGCCACATAGATGCTTAAAGGGGCTGTCCAGTTTCAGGCCAATATTGAGAGACAAGTATTGTTTGTATAATGAAAGGTTCTCCGATTTTCCAATATATTTTGGTTATTAGCGCCTCACAGTTTTCTAGATCTCTGCTTGCTGTCATTCATTCTTTACTTCCAATTAATAACTTAGTCCATGGTCATGTGAAGGATGAACACAAAGCTCGTTATAGTCACAGTACAGTAATTAGAGCTGTTTGGTAACGAGCTGTGCACCTATCCATCACAAGACCATAGACTGTCATTCATTCGGTTTACTCCCAGTGGATATAAATCAAAGCAGAGATCTAGAAAACTGTGAAGGATTGATACAGAAAGTAAATTTGGAAAACTATAGAAATTTTCATTTATGCCAACCATAAAATGTGTCTCTTAATATTAAGTGGATAACCCCTTTAACCACCTGTCCAGTCCACTGCAGAATCCTAGGCAGATCCATCTCTGTACATGTGATGTCGTCATGAACAGCGGTGAATTTGCAGGAAGCTGGTAGGCTCAGGTATAGATTAGAAGTTCTTATGATCGGATCATCAATTTTACTGAATGTAATCTAGAGAAGAAAGTCCACATGGGTGGCACTGCACTTATTGCCCAGTCACAGTGATGTGTATATGACCTTTACTTCATTGTCCCATAAAGCACTGAACACTAATATATTAATAATTAATTTGGTGTCAGCGTTACTTTATATAAATACTTATTTCCTGTTCATCCTATTTGTGTGGGAATCCTTTTAAAGGTAACCCAAGCCATTTCATACTGAAGATAGGTCACACATATGTACTGAGAAAATACCTCCATTAGAAGAATAGGAACTGGGGTGCCACATTATGCCCTCTCCTCATTTGGTTCACTGAGAGGAGGGCATCAGCAGAGTTGCATTGGTCACATGGCACATTAACCTTAGGAGTTATTTAGCGGCAGTAATTTCCTTGTTAGATACTTTGACACCAATATAACATCTTCAACCACAGCTCCCACTTAAATGATACCATTTTTAAGTTTCCACTTTAGGATCATTCACACAGAGTAACGCGGCGCTGATTCTGCTAGGATACCTTGCGGCAGAATCAGCACTGATAAAGACTCCAATTGACTTCAATGGGTTCAATGACTTCAATGGGTTAAAAAGCCTTCCATTGATTTCAATGTGTTACGCGTGTTAAACTGAACCCATTCAAGTCAATGGGAGTCTTTTTATCAGTGCTGATTCTGCCGTGACTTATCGTGGCAGAATCAGCACTGCGTTACTCTGTGTGAATGCCCCCTTTTTTTTGAGAAAGTCTGATTTTCTGCTAAATATTTGTGATCTTTTGCCATGCTGCGCCCCCTGCAGCACTTTTCCAGACAGTAGGTGAGTGAACGAGGGGCATGATGACTTATTTACTATGATTTACGCCATAAACTGTAAATTATAACACAAATCTACACCGGTTCATAGACTAACTGTTCTGGAACACTGACTGCTGGAAGATGCTCCAGATTCTCTTAATAAACTTTGCACATCTCAATTGCTCCTGTTATACAATGGCCATCTTAATAAATCCCCTTCCCCCATGTCACACATACAGTGGCTTAGGAACACACTGTTGCTGGAGGTTATATTTGAGGTGTTGGTCCTTGTCTTTTTTTTTTTTTTTTTTTTCTTTTCCTATGTTTTGGTGTCTGAAGTGTTCAGTGAGTGTAATGTTTCAATCTTCATCGAAACCTGGAGCAGAGAAACAAGAATAACCAGACAGTCAGCCCTCTTACTTCTGAATGGTAACCTGATGGGTCTACAGTTTTTCTGTACGACTGGAGTGTATTGCTGGAGCACCTTTAAAAAAAACATCAGTGCAGGGAGTCAATTTTGCCATGAACACTGCCATGAACAAAGAATGGTATCTAAACATGCCAAGAACTTCTCTCAGCCCTCCAGGAGCACCTTCATGATGAAAAATGCTTTTTCCAGTATCATGGAACACCATTTCGCAAGGCACATCTTGTTAAACTTGGTAACAAAACATCGGAAATTTTAGTTTCATGGCCAGGAAACTGCCCAAGATCTCAATCCCATTGTGAACCTGTGGTTCATCCTCAAAAAGCAGATGGACAAACAAAACCTGAAATTGTGATAAACTACAAGCACTGAATAGGTAAGGAAGGCTTGTCATCAGTCCCGATTTGGCCCAGAAGCTGATATCCAGCATACCAAGATGAATTGCGGAAGTCTTGTCAATGAAGGATCATCACTGTGAATATGGAGTCTTGAGGGAGAGAGTGCAGCTACTAGGAGTATCTCTTGCTCTGAAGGACATAGAACAGTGTTATATTGCATGCATGACACCTTGACACTATAGTCTGTGACATCCTGTACAAACTAACTATATAACCCATGGCCATGTCTATGGAGGAATGAAGAAAGGGGGTTAAGTGATCGTGTGATTTGTGTTCATGACACCATAGTGAATGCTGGGTATCATCTGGCCAGAACTTCTGCTTTCAGTATTACACACACTGATCTGAACCATGTCACCAGCCGGTTACTAAACCTGACCGCGGGGGCACTCTGTGGCCTTGCGGACACTGAAACAGGAGGGCACAGTTACGTCTTCTTCTGGGAAAGCTTGACTGACAAGCAATATGAAACATTTAACATAGAGCTTATTGGTGGCAAAGCTGCTCAGTGTGACTGCTGTAATGCAGTGTTATATATACAGTACATACATTATTAGATGTTCTCATCAGCTGTTTGCACGGCTTACAGAGGGCAGCATGTGCTTATATTGTTATTACAAAAGAGTTGTAACTGTAAAACAGAAACACAAAACAAAATGTGTGGGTAGGAATGTTTTTAGTTCCAAATCCGAACTAATGTGATAACCTATAATGTGTCTGCTGCTGAAGGAAAGCATCCGCACAATCACACATACTACCTTTACGTCAACGATCTGATCTTCTGTTACATAATATCTTATATTTTAGTGGCATCCAGAACTGCATTCCTAAACTGGACAAATTGGTTAGCACAATTAGGGACTGATGATGTACTTTAGCATTGTCGTGGAGGTACGTCACTGTTCATGGTACTACAATTGTGAAGTTATTTATGCAGTTTCCAAATGTATCCTAGCAGATTCAGGATTTTTGCTATGTACTTCAAAAATAAAATGGGTGGGAGATGGTAGTACTGCGCCCTGACTGTGAATAATTGTGTATTCTATGAATAATGATGTCATACGCCTGGATTAGTGGCGTTCTCTGAGCATCCGGCCAGAGCTGAACTGGGTGTAGTCCTGCTGGATGCTATGCTGTAGAGCTTGTCTGACCGCTATGTGGATTCTCGCTGGATGATATAAAAGACTGAGATAAGGCGCTCTCTGTTGAGTCTCTGGGCAAAGGTTGCAGGTGTGTACGTGATGGTGAGATAAGCCACAAAGTAGGCGTTTCTGAGGTCGTAGGCAGGTGTGCGTGCCCAGATTTTCAGAATCGGGTGTATTACCATTAGAAAGACGTTATTCACTAATATCAGCAGCAATGGGAGTCCAAAGCCTTATTTATAGCTCACTGATTTCTATCCATGTTTTCCGCAGTGAATATAAGCCAAAAGTAGCAAACTTTGATACAACAGCTTTGCAAGCAATTTTTTTTAAAATTTTACAGCAGAAGCTGGTGAAAATGTATCATTTACAGGGAGTCTGTCAGCACAAAATTGAGATATAAATAAATCACAGTGCCTTGTAGGGGCTGTCGACAGTCTACAATGATGTATTTCTTATTTTGGACCGCTCCATTCTTGTAAAACCTTTTATCCCCATGCTAGTGAGCAGAAAAGGGCTTTAGGTGCGTTGATTTCCATCAATGGGCTTTACTATCTGCGGCTAATGATGACATACTTCCCCTATGTGTAACCAGCTTGCTTCATCAGACATGCACAGTACAGTTATTGGGTGGAGCTGAGCAGCAGTTAACAGCAGGAGATAGTGAAGCCCATAAATGCAAGGCCATGCCCCTAAAACACTTTTCTGCTTATTTGCATAGGGATAAAGTGATGATCTTTAAGAGAATGGAGCAGCGGTCCTTGCCGTTTTTGAAGGCTGTTTTCATATGATCCATTTTTGATGGACGAGTGTCATCCTTTTTGCATAAATTTTTATCTGTCATTGAAAAAAGGATGAATTTCATTGATCCTCTTTTTCAACAAACGTAAAAATGATCTCAATCCTTTAAAAATGAATTCATTGATTCTCTATTGGGTCCTTGTGTCCATGAAAAGGAACAAAGATAGAGCATGACAGCTGTGGACCCCCCCCCCCGACATGTAAATAGACCTACTGAAATGTACTTGTTCTCAAAGACACACACAGTCTTTTTTCACGGTCGTGTGAATAGGGCCTTAGATTTAAAGATGCATCAAACATGTGTGATGTCTGTATTGAATATACCAGAAATAACAGGTGATTTGTTGACGATGCCGGTTCTTATTGCCATGCTGGCACTCTCCTTACAGTGAACCCTTGCACTCTCAGCCCAAGCTGAGCATGTATATGTATGAGAAGAATTGGGTGGCTTGTCCAACAGGTAGCTGTCTAATACGCAGGCCAAGCCTTAGTTATTTTTATATATATAGTTATAATTATGTGCCCCTCCTGAAATCCTCTGTGCCACTGCCCTTTTCCTGTCTTTAAATAGACAGAGCTGCAGAACTGTGCTCTCCTGAGCTGTAGGGCCCATGGGAAGCCGTCTTGTACGGTGTTGTCCTGAGTAGTGTAATATCCATGTATTTTTCTGCCATGTTACATGTAAGTGCAGTGGATAATGACCCTTTAAGTTCTGCTCCTACGGCAGCCTCATGGACTGGTATTTCCAGTTTCAGTCAGAAATGTCCTGAAACAGATCACAGCCAATCTAGATTTTTCAAGAAGCCTCACCATGTAGGAGTTTCAGAATGCTTGTGGCTTCTAAAATGTCACCTCTCTTCCACAAATCTGCACACACCCTGGAGGGAGAATGTTGCTGCAATATAAGGCCTCTTACCTGAATGGCGACTAGCCTAGTATCTGTACAGAACAACAGGTCTGTGAATTGGTCATCATTAACAATAGATTTTCTCTATTCGTCATCTGTCACTCCCTGTTATTAGCTAGGAGACAGGCTGGCAGTCCTACTTTTTGGGCAGTTTAGCTCGAAGCTAATAATACACAGCGCTGGATCCCTGTCACAGCAGTTGCTAAATTCTGTGCTAACATAGCAGTTGGGAGCTGAGTTTTCCTGATGCATAGCTCCAATACTATGGAGATAATAATAAATTATCTACCTGTAGCCACCACTAGAGAGAGCTATAGGAAGCCAGAATTTATGAATATATCCTGTGAATTAATATACACCATATTTGGATGTGAGTTCTGTTCAGAGACTGCAGTGAAGAGTCTGTTTTAAAATTTTGGATAGAAGTCCTGCAAGCACAACTTTCTCATTCAGCATTGTAAGGGTCCATTCACGTGGAGTAAATGCATGCTCATTTTGGCAAAATACAATTGTAAAAATTACACGTGTAAAAATAAGACTCCCATTGAATGGACCCTAACAGCGGATGTCTGACAGAATCCCTGATCATCAGGATTCCTCAGGGTCCGTTTTATTGCTTCGCCCATTCTTTTGTTTTTATGACAGAACAGAAGAAAACTTGAGAAAATATATATACACACTGCTCAAAAGAATAAAGGGAACACTTGAGCAACACAATGTAAGGGCCTGTTCTCATGAAGTAATGCGCTGCTCATTCTGACATGTAAACACTAGAGATGAGCGAACACTATTCAAAACAGCCGTTTCGAATAGCACGCTCCCATAGAAATGAATGGACGAAGCCGGCACGGGGGGTTAAGCGGCCAGCTGGCGGCAAAGTCTGCGTGCCGTCCGCTTCCATTCATTTCTATGAGAGCGTGCTATTCGAAACGGCTGTTTCGAATAGTGTTCGCTCATCTCTAGTAAACACGTGTCGGAGTGAGCGCTTCAAAACAGAATCCCATTGACTTCAATGTGTAGCGCGCATAAGACGGCACCCATTGAAGTCAGTGGGATTCTGTTTTGAAGCGCTCACTCTGACACATGTTTACATGTCAGAATGAGCAGCGCGTTACTTTGTGAGAATGGGCCCGAACTCCAAGCTACATTGACAATCAATTTCACATGTTGTTGTGCAAATGGAATAGACAACAGATGGAACTTATTTGCAATTATCGAGACACACTCAATAAAGGAGGGTTCTGCAGGTGGGGACCACAGACCACATCTCAGTAGCAATGCTTTCTGGCTGATGTTTTGGTCACTTTTGAATGTTGGTTGTTCTTTCACACTCGTGGTAGCATGTGACGGACTCTACAACCCACACAAGTGGCTCAGGTAGTGAAGCTCATCCAGAATAGCACATCAATGTGAGCTGTGGCAAGAAGGTTTGCTGTGTCTGTCAGCATGGTATCCAAAGGCTGGAGGAGCTTCCAGAAGACAGGCCAGCACACGAGGAGACATGGAGGGGCCGTAGGAGGGCAACAACCCAGCAGTAGGACCGCTACCTCCGCCTTTGTGCAAGGAGGAACAGGAGGAGCACTGCCAGAGCCCTGCAAAATGACCTCCAGCAGGCCATAAATGTGCATGTGTCTGCACAAATGGTTGGAAACCGACTCCATGAGGATAGTATGAGGGCCTGACGTCCACAGATGGAGGTTCTGCTCACAGCCTGCTGCCTGCAACATCCTTCAACATGACTGTTTTGGCAGTGCGTCAGTAATTGTGTGGGGTGGCATTGCTTTGGACCCTCTGTGCTCGCTAGAGGTAGCCTGACTGCCATTAGGTACCGAGATTAGATCCTCAGACCCCTTGTGACACCATATCCTGGTGCGGTTGGCCCTGGGTTCCTCCTAATACAGGACAATGCCAGACCTCATGTGTCTGAAGTGTGTCAGCAGTTCCTGCAAGATGAAGGCATTGAAGCTATGGACTGGCCTGCCCGTTCCCCAGACCTGAATCCAATTGAGCACATCTGGGACATCATGTCTCGCTCCATCCACCAACATCACATTACACCACAGACTGTCCAGGAAGTGGCAGATGCTTTAGTCCAGGTCTGGGAGGAGAACATCTGCAACCTCATCAGGAGCATGCCCAGGCGTTGTAGGGAGGTCATACAGGCACGTGGAGGCCACTCACTACTGAGCCTCATTTTGACATGTTTTAAGGACATTACATCAAAGTTGGATCAGCATGTAGTGTGTTTCTCCACTTTAATTTTGGGGGCGACTCCAAATCCAGGCCTCCATTGGTTAAAAATTTGATTTCCATTGATGATTTTTGTGTGATTTTGTTATCACATTCAACTTAGTACAGAACAAAGTATTCAATGAGAATATTTCATTCATTCAGATCTAGGATGTGTTATTTGAGTGTTCCCTTTATTTTTTTGAACAGTGTGTATAATATATATATATTCCATAATAAAATGTAAATATGAAACCCCACTTGTGTCACCAATCGCCATCCACTTCTTCATTTTCTACATGTTGCTTGTTGTGTGTGAATATTGATTTACCAGATCATTTAGATCTGCCTAAGGTCCCAATGACCGCGCTACTCCTGATGGAAATCAGAAAAGGACATGTTTCCATCAGAATCTCTCAGTAGTGCAACCTCAGATTTTGGGCCTGTAACTTGAAAGCCAGTAGTATGACTATTGTGTCAGTCCTTGTATTAATATGATTGATGAGTTCAGTTAGTTCTCCTTTCTTCTGTGCGCATCGAGCGCTGGCATAAATACCAATCTAACCGGACGCACATGTATTGAGCAGGTAACAGTTGGCCTGTCCTACTGCAGGTGGGGCTGTCGGTGCTGACCCTCCCCCATTGACATAACTATCTCTAGGCCCAGCACAATGTTAACAATTGATTGCAGAGTAAATAGCTAGTTCTCATCGCCACCTGGTACAGGGATCACAGGGGTATGTGGACACTTATCTACCAGAGATGCTTTTAACCCCTCAGAGTATGACAACTCTTCTACTTCGGAGATACAAGCAGTGTTATGTGTAGGGATTTATAAATATTCAGTACTCTATATCCTTTTTTTTTTTTTTTTTTTGGTTGATGTTTACACATCAGGCATATATGTCTGCAGTAGGTAGATGTCATCGAGGAATTTAAAGGGGTACTATGTCAGTGGCCTCTTTGCTCTATCATTTATTACAGTCCAGTTCATGTAATTCAGGGAATACAAGCACCCAACTACTGCCAGGTGTATGAACAGTCTGCCATACTGTAATGTCTGGACATCTTATGTTATGTGTGGGACCTTAATAACCCCTGAACACCTCACTGAAGTGTATCCTCTAACAAATGGAGACAGGCTCTATTATTGGGCCCTTACAGGATTACTCTTTTTTTTTTTTTACTCTGTTTGCTTTTTTTTTTTTGGTCTTTTTTTTTTTAACCGGTTTCCGGATCCTTGGGTTGAGTCCCTGCACAATTATTTCTAGAGTCGGTGGAGAGGGTCCTTACTAGCCCTTAAAATAATACATGATCATTTGGACTTGGTCCCCTACCTCCAAGAGTTCTATTGGAGTTGCATAAGTTAACTTTAATACCCTGTTAATAGACAATTTTTTTTTTTAGAGGTGTTACCAATAGAAACCATATTCCTGCTGTTGTAAAATGGAAGTTGCGAACTGAGTGGTTGCTACAGACAACTGCTCCCAATGTCTTCACATATGGCCAGTTCTTACTAAATGGCTGTGAAGCAGATTGATGTGGCAATATGGATGTTCTGTATAAAACCTATAAATGCCTGAGCAATACTGCAGCAGAAGGTAATGTGTAAAAACAGAACAGTGTCCCTGACCGCCATGAACATGCACTGCCATACCCTCAACAATAAACAACAAAGTGGTTACTAGCTTTGTCCCCCCACACTGCACCCCTTTGTAGAAAGTCAGTTCCTGTACGGAAGAATTTGTCTCTGCTTACAGTCATATGGAGCTCTAGACCCTTGTCTTGTTTTTCATGCGCTATAGGGGTAAAATATACAGGCAGCTGTGTAACCCTTCAAATATAGTATATTATGTTACTTTTCCATACATAAATCATGAAGGTAGCACATTGACATCATGTCTTCATTACATATAGTGACACAGCTCCTGCACTTGATAAGTAAATCAGAAGTCACCTTGAAGATGGAGAATCAGCAAGAAAAACGCAAAATGTCAGTGCCTGATAAACTAATCTCTATTCTACATAATCTCAAGTACTAGTAACACAGTGACACCAACTATTGTTACATTGACATTCCCCAGTGATACATAATAGGCAGTATAGCGCCTTTGGGTTCGGTTAGGCAGTGTATTGTGTTGTAGACTGTAATGTACATGATAGGCCACAATAGTGTGTTGCAGCAGACTGTATCACACATGCTAGACTTTAGCTGTTGAATGTGTTGATCCTATGAAGCAGTGGCGTAACTAGGAACAGCGGGGCCCCCCCACCCCGCTTGATGCTTGCTTAAGTCCCCGACCAACCTCCCCTTTCCCCCCGCATTCCTGCGTTCTCTATTATGCCCCATAGTGGCCCCTGTGCACACAGTATTATGCCCCACTGTGGACACCCATGAACAATTATTATACAGAGAGTATAATAATCGGAGACCGAGAGGGGATACCAACATAAAAAACAATGTTACTTACCTATCCCCGGCTTTGCTGCAGTCCTTGGTGGTGTCGGCCATCTTCAATGACGCCTGGGAGGTCACATGACCCGGGAAGTCACAGAAGTAGGCCCGAAGCCTGTCCGGAAAGGTAAGTAACACGGTTTTTTATGTTACCTTACCTCCCCTGGGCCTCCGATCATTATACTTGGGGGTCTGAAAAGACCCCTGAGTATAATAAAGATGTTTGGGGGCCACTGCCAGGATCGATAAGCAAATAGGGCCCGTTACCGGCTTGAGTAATTTCAGCCGGTAACGGCCTATTAAGAAAAGAAAAAAAAATGCAGCGGTAACACCTGTCGCCTGGCCCCTAATGTCCTGGGCCCTGTGACAGCCGCTATTCCTGCTACCTCTGTAGTTACGCCACTGCTTGGAAGGAGCGATTTCCATTAACATATGAAAGTTGGGAGTCTCGAAACATTAGTCTGGAATTGATAATTCATGGGAAGAGTTATCAGTTCCATTGGAATTCATTGGAAGATATTAGTGTAAAATATGTATATTATACTCCTTCCTCCCCTTTATTAAGAGCTTGATAAAAGTTTCTTTTCACTGTGCTGTATCCAAACTGCATTCAGTGGTTATTTATTACCTCAGAGACTACATTTAGTAACTATATTCTTGTACATTGGGGACAAATAGTACAGTAGTTACATTCTTATGAAATATTATAGTAGTTCTATTCTTGTATATAGGGGGGCAACATTATAGTGATTATAATCTCATACATAGAGTGCAGTATTATACCGTAGTAATGTACTTGTACATAGAAGACAGTACTTTTGGAATGTTCTTGTACATGGGAGCAGTATTATAGTAGTTATATTTTTGTACATAGAGGACAGTATTACAGTAATTGTTCTTTTACGTAGGAAAAGTGTTATAGTAATATTCTCATACATAGAGGATAGTATTATAGTAATGTTCTTTTACATGGGGGCAGTATTATAGTAGTTATATTCTTGTATATAGGAAAAGTGTTAGTAATATTCTAGTATGTAGAGGACAGTATTATTGTAATGTTCTTGTACATGGGGGCAGTATTATAGTAATTATATTCTTGTACATTAAGGACAGTATTATAGTAATTATAGTCTTGCACATAGGGTAAGCATTATAGTAGTTATATTCTTGTATATAGAGGACAGTCTAATAGTAATTATATTCTTGTACATAAGGGCGGTATTATAGTAGTTAGATTCAAGTATGTAAGGGTCAGTATTTTAGTAGCTAGGTTTTTGTACACAGTAGTTATATAGTAGCGAGCACTGATACAGTACAGATGTGGTGCCTTATTATTATTATTATTTTTTTGTTAGGCCAACAGCTGAATGTGCATGTTACGTGATAAACATGTTAATGTATTACCCAGCAGTTGTCAGCTATTTCACCCCATTATCCAGCAGAGGGCACAAGGAGAAATGTTTGCTTTAGTAAAGAGAATATGAAATCTGTAAAATCATTGTGTGACTTTTAGAATAAAGTGTTGAATGTGACTGATCTCCTCAGGAATGATACCTGTATCCTGTGAAAACCAATGATGATTTTATTCGGATGAGATGACAGTGGCCAGTGTACTGGATCCCAGTGGCGACAGCTCTGCATCTCACCCCACGTACAGTATGGGATGTGAATGTACGTGGGCTGCATTAAATGTGCCGTGCTTGTCTGTGCAGCTCTGTACTCAAAGACTTGTGGAGGGAGAGCTGGTGGGAGCAGGAATTTTATGAATGCCAGGACTGAGAGCACAATGACTGAGACAAAGACACAGCACATTTTTGACAGTGTCATTGTATTAACTCTTCTGCTTCTGGTTCCTGTCTAATAATCAAAGGGCGATATATCCAGTAATAGAGTAGTGTATAATGTATTCTGCACAATTCTTTGACTTAAAACCACTCCAAGAGAAGGTCCGCCAAGACTCATGAGTGGTTGAAGGTCAGAAGTGGCCGCATTAACGTAAAGGACTCCTTGTCATACACTACAAATATTTGAACGCTGATAAAACTTCATTCAGATGCAGATACAGTAGAATTATCCAAATGCCAGCTAGTGGGTGTACAAGTAGTTTTGCAGATTAAACCCTATCACAATGGTATATGTTAGGGCAAGATCCCACAGGACAAGGCGCTTGGTGGACATTTATCAATCTCTCTTTTAGCGCAAGGCCCTCCAGACATGCTCCACAACCACCATCGAATGTGGGAAGAGTGTTGGCTGAGGTGGCGATGCCTCAGTCTGGTATATTTATTATGTCAAGCCAGTTTTGTGGTGCGAATTATAATGAAAAGAACGGGGACACACGGTGGCTCAGTGGTTAGCACTGCAGCCTTGCAGCGCTGGAGTCCTGGTGTTCAAATCTTGCCAGGGGCAAAAATCCATCTGCAAGGAGTTTGTATGTTCTCCCCGTGTTTGCATGGATTTCCATCCCATATTCCAAAGACATACTGATAGTGGGGGAAAAATGTACAGTATGAGCTCTATGTGGAGCTCACAATCTACATTAGGAAAAAAAAAAAACTATGCCAGTTCCTTACTGCTGTAGATCTCCATTCTGGTGCAAGGGATGTGTAGCTGATTTGAACGACTCAGAGTTTTTATAAATCGCTTTCCTGTGCCAGGCAGGGCCTTTATTAAGACTGGCGTACAATACACCAGTCTTAATAAATCTGTCCCAAAGTGTATAAACGAGCCAAAATCCCATTACAACCTATGGATTTACAGCTGTTATGAAACTACAACTCCCAGCAAGCTCAAATGTTAGGATTAGTAGTTTTATAACAGCTGAAGAACTGAGGGTTAGGTTATCATAAAAAATTTTTTTATCAGTTTGCCCTTGTGTAGTTAAGGTGTAATTAACTCCATACCCTCCAACATGCAATCTAAAAGTATAATCCCATTCCATCAAGTAAGTATAAAGACTGTCCAAAGATCTGCCCCACCTGTCAAAACCTATCCTATGCCAGTGATAGTGCATTGTGACAGCTGTTTAATACAATGGTAGAACAATACTACCTTATAGTGCCATAGTATCCAAATTCCAGTTGCATGTATTGTGCCCATTGTGTGATAGTACCATCCATTTCACTTCTTATACAATGATGCAAAATACAAAATACCTATATAATGGTCGATACAAGTTGTCTGGTGGTCAAGGCCTGCTCTTAATGATGTGGGAAGTTGATGGCTAATAATGAGGCTTCTTCCTCCCCTATCCCCCATAAAAATCACTAGATACTTTAGATACTAGATAGGTTACTTTGGACACGAGACTAAAAAGGTGTATATTTTGTCTGTAAATTGCTACTGTATTGAAGTTGCGCAAGTATTTTAGGGTGTGATTTGACAGTGAGTTGCACTTGATTTAGTTACACTAGGTTCACACCTGTGTTTGGGTCTCCATTCTTCAGATTCTTCAAGCAGATTTTTGGGGGTGGAAACACCGAACGGAATCCAGGTTCAGGTGTGAACATAGCCTTGGTTAGTTAGAACAAAAAGTTGATACCTGTAACTGAATTTTTTGATTATTATTATTTTTTTGCGTGGCTGATATGTAGCGGTTGCATCGTGTAGTAATAAAACAATATTCTTTTTTTTTTTTTTTTTTTTTTAAATGTAGATTGTGAGCCCCACATAGAGCTCACAATGTACATTTTTCCCTATCAGTATGTCTTTTTGGAATATGGGATGGAAATCCATGCAAACACGGGGAGAACATACAAACTCCTTACAGATGTTTTTTTTTGCCCTTGGTGGGATTTGAACACCAGGACCCAATGCTGCAAGGCTGCAGTGCTAACCACTGAACCACCGTGTGGCCCCCGTAATAAAGCAATATTCACAATTCTAACTTGCACTGTTGAGAACACAACCTTTGTTGCATGTCCAAAGTCACTGTGTGGCATACACCTGAGGTGCCTGTGTTTCAAATGCTTGTTTTTATGATGGCTCTCTTGCCTACTTCCTTTTACACATGGATTCTGGACTAGGGTATGTTGACTCAGAAGAGGGGTGAAAGTAGCTGTCTGGTAGGAACTGATGAAGAAAAGGTTCGGGCAATTGAAATCCAAATGCTCCCTCTCCCTAGACATCTGTTGTCAGGGTGTTAGAGAGCCATCTGAACCCATATAAATAGGTGAGTTCAGTCATTGCAAAACAGTTTTTGGACTAATAATTTTGAGAGACCGTCACACAACCATTTTAAAACCCATGAAGGTCTACAGGAAGATGAGACTCCACGGACTGTTATACCCCAAATCACCCGCCCCACCCCACCTCCCCATATAGCAGTCACCTACTAAGAGGAAGATGAGACTCCATGGACTGCTATACCCCAAATCAGCCACACCCCCACCCCCATACTCTCCCCCTCGACGCCAAACCCCCCCCCCCACTTTACTAGCTCTGGCAATGCCAAATATCCATTCGGACGTGCCAATAAAGCCTATTTGACTTGATTATTTATATTTACATATATAATCATCACTATCCAACTAAGATCCCCCTATAACAACATATACAAGGTTAAGAATATATTTTATGGCGGTAGACTCCACAGTAATGGCACTTATAGCTATCATATTAGTTCAAGCCATCATAAAAACTGCCCAGTCCCAGGGCAATAGTTCCTCGTCACCTCTTCGTCAACCACATCCTTGTTTTGTAGGAGATCCATATGAGTCTGCTTTGTTGTGGTGCAAAAGGAGCAAGATCACATCAACTTTTCATTTCGTATCTCGCAGCACTTGAGTAACTGATAGACAAGGTTCACATCTGCATTGAAGACTCTGTAGGAGACCCCACCGTAGATTACATCTAAAATTGGTGGAGAGAAAAGTCCTGCATTTCATTTTAGTCTGTGGGGTTCACAGGCAACCGTTTTTTTTTAGTGGACGGGCTCTCCGTCTTTTGGGTCCCCATGTGGACCGGAATGTTGGAGAGTCGAACACTCGTGTGAACCTAGGGAAAACTTGCAAGTGAATGCAGCTCTGGATGTGATTGTAGTAGAAGACCTGATCAGAACTAGATAAATGATAAATATTATTTTAATACTCAACATTTTTGATGTTCATTGTGCTGTGAACACTATTTCAAGAATTTAGTTAGTTATTAGAGATATAGCAATTTTTTTCCAGTTTAGTTTTTTTTTCCGATGTTTCCTCTTCTTTTTTTTTTTTTTTTTTTTATTTTTTTAAATCTGTATTAAGCTATATGATGAAGAATTGGTGTTAACGATAACAAATGAGATATTATTCTGATGGGGGATGGACATTCAGGTTCTCATTAGAATTCCCCCCACCCCCACCCGTTTGGAGGTTGCTCCAGTCAGTCCCCGTACGGAACAAGTCTCCATGTGTATAACAGATTGGTACAAAGACAAGACTCCTACTGTTGAGCACACAATATCTTTCACAGCACGTGCCAGTACTTTGAGTCCCGCACCACAGCCTGGAACATAGAGAATAAGTCGTGCTGTTGGAGCAGGTTTTATTTCTGATCTGAAACATATATAATTGTATATATTTCTACCCACAAAAGAAAAAGTACAAATAAATTTAAAAAATTTTGTAATCTATTTTATCAGAGAAAAATGCTTGTTTCTCCACCACTTATCCGGCTCCTTCCATGCTGTACTGTACAGCTTAAGTTACTGCTCAGACCTGCCTGCAGTGAAGATAGGCTGCAGTTTATTAAAGTGTATGGAAAGGGAATGAGAAAGCTACAGAAGGAATTCTGTGTCTGTTTCTAACAGTAAGGTATCTTGCCTTCACATCATTCCTGTTCAGTACTGCTAAAAACTGCAGGAAAATTGCTAGAAATATGCTAAAAATGTACTTCTATTTAGAGCAGCATGTCTCGTCTGTTTCTCTCTGTCAAGTCTTTCTCCACCCCCCTCCATAGACTTTTATGTAACTTGACCTGTCTATGAGCTCTAAAGCTGGCCGTACATGTTATTGTATGACTGCTGTGCTGCAGCTGTTTGGTCGATGGTGGGATTGTTGATGCTAGGTTTTTCAAGTTTATTAATTGTTGACCTGTCCCATAGATAAGTGAGGGTCCAACACCTAGAACCCCCATGGATCAGCTGTTTGCAGCAGTGCCCCCTGTGCAATGCTTTCACATCATAGGCCATGTCATGTTAATTGGTCACATGGCTGGTTCGCAACCCAGTCCCATTTGAGTGAGCCATAATACCAAGTTGCTGAAAAATGTATGGTGTGTAGAAGCTACATCACCCTTCTGAACATTGCAGTCCCTTTACACAGCTGATCAGTAGGGGTGTCTGGTGTTTAATCTTGCCAATTTTCAACTGGTAAGCCTAGAAAACTCATTTATTCTAAAGTCTCACATACAGAGCCACAGCCAGAAAACACTGTGAGGCTAAGGCCCCACGGTCCGTAATCCCAGCGCTAAAGCGCTGCGGAAAGAACCGCTGCGTGATCGCATTGTGGTTCTTTCCGCAGCGCTTTTAAGAGAAAGTTCAGAGTTTTCCTCTGCGGACTTTCTCTTAACATTATATCTACGGGAAAGCCGTCAGCGTTTCCGTAGATATAACTGACATGCCGCAACGGCTTTGCAAATCACAGTGTGTCCGTGCTGCGATTTCTTCCGCAAAGTGGGCATGGGATTCGCATGAATCTCATCCCCTTTGCTTGCACTGTAAAACGCCGCAATTTTTCCCACAGTGTCTCCGCTGCAAGCAGTTTGCGGTGTATACGTCCCATGGGGCCCCGGCCTGAAAGACTGCGGCAGAAACTCAGTGTTTTTTTCCACAGCATTTTACTGCCTCTATGATATCTATACGGAAATCGCCAGTATTTCCATAGGTATAATTAACATTTTGCGATTTACAAAAAACTTAAGTGTTTTTGAAATTGCAGCATTTCCACTGCTAATATTATACTGCTTTGTGTGGATGATGCCATTAGACAGAATCCCATCCACTTTGCAGGTAATGTAAAACACAGTGTTTTCGTAGTTTGGGACACCTGCCTTAAGCCTGAAGAATGATGAGCGCAGCTCTTGAGTATAATAAAGGATGCAATTTTAGACATTCAACTGGTGCCAGGGCTTGAGTGTACAGCTGGGAGTGGCCATGGGATTTTATTTTAATTTTATTTGTGTGAGTTTAGTGTGATTTTTCTTGATATGGCTTCTATAACTATTTGGCTGGCATACGCAATATACAGGAGTATAGGTTTTAGGTGGGGAGGGTGAGTTTGAAGGGGGATTTCCTGGCTGACCATCGATTGGTCTGAATGTGGGCTTGTCATTTTGTTTATTTTATATATCAGATTTTGGTTTGATGTATATTTTTGTATTGTTATTTGGCAGGTGTTGCTAATATTTATTTATTTTGTGTGTTTATTTTTGTGTCTTACGCCAGGTTCACACTAGGGTTTCACACTAGGGTCACACATAATCCACTTTAAAAAACAGTTACCTTCAGTAAAGGACAGAAAATGCTGAGAGAGAAGTGTTACTTGTAGGACTTTTTTCTCCACGTTTTTAGAGTCGCAAGGGGAACGGAATCCACAGGTGGCGACCGGGAGCAGGTGTGAACCTAGCCTAAGTATATTGCTTATTAAAAAAAAGTTACTTTATTAGGAAAACTGGATCAGTTATTAAATCTATATATAGTGATTATTAGTGGGTGTAGATTAAATAACTATTATTAGTGTGGAGTTTGTAATAAAAGTATATATGGATGTATAATTAACTGATGTGTGTTTGACAGGTCCCGCCTCATTAACACCAGTGTGAGTTAATGATGGACTAAATTTGCACATATATGCATTAAAGGAGAGCAGGGAAATATCACAATGTGTTATGTTGCCTTTGTTATTAAATTATGTATTTGTTTTAATATTATGCTATTTGTCCTTATTGTAATGGTTTGTCTTTTAAATAAAAGAACTACAGGATGTAAACAAAGAATAGTACAGAATAAGTAATGTAATGTGTGAATGTGTGTACACAGTGACTCCACAAGCAGAATAGTGAGTGCAGCTCTGGCTCTTATAGGGTGTAACTCAAAATAAGTAATATAATGTATGTACACAGGGACTCCGCCAGTATCACAATGATTGCAGTTCTGTAGTATAATACAGGCTATACCACTGGATCAGTATAGAATGAGTAATGTATGTTCTGAAGGATAATATAGGATTTCACTCCAATATAAAACTGACTTTCTCAGCAGCATATTTTGGTAGTGGCAGATTACTTTTATGCCATGGTACTACAGTAAGGGTAAGTTCACACGGGGGTTTTTTGGAACGGAACCTGAGATGGAGGCCGCCTCAGGTTCCGATCCAAAAACTGGGAAGCCGCGACTGAAAGCAGGTGCACTGCATCGGCATCCAGCCGCGCACTCTGCTCCGGATTAGACCCAATGAATGGGCCTAGTCTGGAGGAGGGAGTTTCTTCAGGCCGAATTGCAGGGCGACTCGTCCGGAAGAATGAACATCTTGCTTCTTTTTTCCGAGAGCCAGAAGAAAGAGCTCCCAGGAAAAAGACCTGAGCGTCTCCCATTGATTTCAATGGGAGCGTCTATTTGGTCAGGGTTTTGAAGCGGTTATGGCCTCAAAACCCTGACCAAAAAACTCAGTGTAACCTTACCCTAATGTGTTACCACTCAATGGATGCAGGTTTTGTGTTGCACTAACTGCATTTCTGTTAAAGCAATAGTTACATGACACATTGTAAGTTGTCATCTTTAGAGCACGTTCACACTCCTTCATTTGAAGCTGCATTTGAGACTTTTATGCCTCAAAAACTAAACTAAAAACTTTTTCAAACAACCCTGAAAATTCACTTTCCTTTTTCAGAGCTGTTGTTTCAACCAGCTGAAAAAAAGAAGCATCCTACTCATCTTAAAGCAAAGAACACACCAAATCCTATTGACAAAAGCTTTAAGCCATGTGATCCCATCCTTATAGTAATCGGAGCTCTATTTTATAAAGAAGCGCTCTGAATACGATGATACCCTCATGCTCCCTCTCTTGGTGTATATTGTAGTTATTGCTCTGTGAAGAGAAAAAGCTGATTTGGAGTTTCCCATCAGAAATAATGATCTCTGATCCCTATAAAGATGTATTAGACCTTTTGGAGCCATATGTGTGATGACCTGCCTTACATTGTACCTGCATTGTAGAAACCTAGTGTTTTTGGCTGTTTCAGAAACCCAGTGGAAGAAGTGCTGCCAAAGTAAAAGAGATTTTGTTTAATTTCATCCACACATTGTAGAAAAAAATGCTGCACTTTCAACAAGGCATGATCTTCTGAAAAGTGCAGCATGTTAATTTTACTGGTATTTTCCCCATATACATATTCGGGGGTGGTGAATAAAGAAAATGAAAAACACAGCAGAAAAACACAAGCATTTTGCTTTTTCCACTCAGTTTCTACAGCATTTAGCTGTGTTTCCTTACTTGAGGCTTTAGCCTTAAACTTTATGAATACTTTGATGGCTTAATTCATTGTTGTTCTTTTACAGCATTTAAGAGAACGAGGAAATCACTACACAAAGAAGTCACCTCACTACTCAGATGGAATTCAGTTTCATACTTTCAATCCAGAAAAGGTGAGAAATCTTCTATACATCGTCATTTCTGTGTGCAGGTGTTGTGGCGCAGTTATCTTTCTGCTTCACCTTGTGGAGGCATTATACTATCTATGGGTACTATGGGGGTATTATACTGTACAGAGTAATAAGGGGATATTACATTCTTTAGGAGGCTCTTAGGGGTGTTATACTGGGTGGGGACACCAATATGACATGCCGCCATGTGGAGGCCACTAAAGGGGCAATATACTGTGTTGAGAACTAAGGGGGTATTATACTGTATGGGGGCTTTAAGGAGGCTTCATCATTGTATGTTACACAAAAGACAGCACACTATTGTATGTGGGCAAAAAGGGACTGGATAGGTTTAAAGGGAGCATGGGTAGGACTGGTCAGGATTAGAGGTGTTTATTTAACATATGTACATGTTGAACACTTTCAGCTACTATTAAACTAAGATCTTCACCTGATGGCAGACCCCCTTTGTAGAGCATACAGACCCCAAAAGACTTAGTCCCCAGTACACACAGTGCCCAGAGACACACAGATTGTCTATTTTTAGTTGGCAAAGATGACTTGTATGGGACCATCATCAGTAAATCAGAGCAGAGAATGGCTACAAAAAGTATCTTTCTTGGAAGGATGCAGCCAATTCATGCATTAAAGGAGCACTAAACTTAAAAGAAATATTTTATTTCTTGCACATTTTTATTTCCTCCTCTCCTTTAGGGTAGGGTTACACAACAACTTTGGCAACTCCTGTCATCTAAAGATTGATGAGTCTCTTACACAAAGTGCTGAGGGTGCTTCAACTACTAGTCACAAAAAGTCACAACGTTTCCTAGATTTCAATGTGAAACCACTATATTTACATGTCCTTATGTAAAGGTGGTCGCTCATATTAGATTGACAAGTAAAGGAGTTACCTGGAGATCTTACCAGTGGATTTCTTGCACTGGTTTAACTTTATTACTTATATACACCTATGTCCCTCTGAGGCATATTTATTACCATTGTGCAGGGCTGCTGGGGAAGCTACAACTCTTGTTTATTTGTCTCCCCCCTTCATGCTTTGACACTCAGCATCATGACCAACTCCATCCTACTCATTGAGCCTGCTGCCTGAGTAGATGGAAGTCAGTAACCACAGTGAAATTCAGATTATTACTTAACAGTACACACCTTGGTCCCTCTGAGCCCCATTTATTACCTTTGTGAAGGGCAGCTGGGGAGGCCAAAACTCTCATTAGTTTGCCTTCCCTCTTGATGCTCCGACTCTCAGCGCCATGACCAACTCCACTCTACTCACTGGGCCCGCTCTCTAAGTAGAGGGGAGTCAGTAACAGCAGTGAAATTCATAACGGAGACAGAAGAAGGAGAACTCTGGCCTCCCAGCTGCCCTCTGCAAAGGTAGTAAACAGGTCTTTGGGAGACAGAGTTGTATTTTAGTAATAACGCTTAGCCAGTTCAGGGAGTGCACTGGTAAGCTTTATTACTCCTTGTAATCCTCTATAATGACCTGTGCTTAGAATGGGTCATTAGCTTGAGGTCAGTGAGGGTCCTGCACCCATCTACTCTTTTTAGCCCATTTTACACTGGCTATTTCAGCTCTACTTCCATTCATTTGAATGGTAGCTGAACTGTAATCGTGCAACCAGGCCATTATACAGCTTCCAGCTCTGCACACTATGCTAAATAATAGCTCGTGCAGGGATTTTGCTGGACCTCACTGATCTCAAATTAATGACTTACATGTTAAATCATTTTCCTTGGACTATAAAATATTGACATATGTTTTGGATATGTCACCAGTATTAGATTATTAAAGGTCTAACATCTAGAAGCCACACAGGTAGCGGTAGCAGATCTAGTAAGCACCTCTTCCATTTCCCAGGCTGTGTCATGTCATGTCCATCAGTCACATGGCCTTTTTGCAGCTCATTGCTATTCCTGTAAATAGGACTAAGCAGGAATACCAAGCACAGCTGCTATACAGAGTACAGAACTGTGCTTGGTTAGTAGTGAAGTTGTTCTGCGTTCATCTAAACGCCACAGTCTTTTGAAACATCTGCCCAGTAGAGATGCTGGGTGCTGGGGTGTATGAAAGGGTAGTTTCATGTGTAAAATCACTGCCATGTTGACCTTGACCAGCAAATGCTCTCCTGAATGACGCTTATCTTTCCTACATAATGATGATGATGATGATGATCGATGATGATGATCTTCATCACCGATCAATCATCATTGGTTACTGGATCCTGTCAGTAGACAGCCCCTCAAGGATGCCTTTCTTGGCTGCCAGGAAGACCTGGGGAACGAGAAGTGATTGCTCCTTGGACTACCTGCTCTTTCTCTATGCCAGCATTTATCTGATGCTGTTTGCGCTGGTGCCAAGAGTGGAGAGGAATGGGGAGTCCTTAGAGATGTGAGTATTGAGAACCATGTACTGTGTGGGAGATGAGGCATTCTACTGTGGGGCACTTAGAGAATGTTATAGTGTGTGTGTGTGGGGAGCTCAAATGCCCACTCCCATCCCCCTGAAAATCCTGCATAGGCCCCTGACCAGGGTGCCTGTCAGAAGAAAAGTTCAGCAATATTTTGGTACCTAAAAACTCCTAGGCTAAGGCTCCATGGAATGAAGCACAGAAATACGCGGTGGATAAAAACTCAGACAAAACATTTTTTTTCCTTATGGAATTTATTATTATTATTATTTATTATTATTATTATTTATTATTATTATTTTATATAGCACCATTAATTCCATGGTGCTTTACATTTGGGGGTTACATACAATACACAGAATATACAGGTAGATATAATACTAACAATGACCGACTGTGGTGTGGGGTAGAGGGCCCTGCCCACGAGGGCTTACAATCTATGAGGGAAGGGGGTAGAGACAGAAGGAGAGGGGGAGACTGTACAGATGGCAATTTCTTCCCTTATTAAATATATATTAGGTATAATTGACATGCTGCAACTTTCAAAAATGCAGCTCTTCCACAGCGGTTTTTTGTGCAATGTATGGATGAGAAATAACCACAATTTCATTAACTTTGCAGTAACTGTACAACGCAGCAATTTATTTTTTTTATTTTTTGCCGCGTCATTTCTACTGCAGCCAAACTGCAGCATTTACACTACGTGGGTTCCACCTTTAAAGGGATTTTTCCAGGGATTTTAGTTGAGAGCAATGAATGACAGCAATCAGAGATTTAGAAAACCAAGAGGAACTGATACAGAAAATGTATTGGAAAATTGTACAACTTTTCATTATACAAACAATAACTCTTATTTGCTGAAACTGGACAACTCCTATAACCCACAACCTTAGCTAAGCCCAGTCCTATAGCCACTCCTCAAATGAAACAGATCAGAAAGATATTAACCCCTATTATCCTTAGAGGAACATGTGAAAAAAGTTTCAGAACAATAAAAAATGAGGACAAATGCATCTCCTGTTTACTCTTTTTTTTTTAGCTTGTTAATAGACATATTGTCCGGTAGCAGCTAGATGAACCGCTCCACTCCACAGATATACAAATATATTGAGACCCAGTCAGGTTACAAAGTAACGAAATAACAAATCAATATTACAGAGGTTTATGCACCAATCTTAAACTAATAGAATTGTGTAAAGTGCATTTAAAAAGTAACTTTTATTAGTTTCATTAAAAGTTTAACCAAAAAGATAAAAAATGGTCAAAAACTCATTGGGCTAAATAAGTCTGTGTGTGAACACTAGTTAATGGCCCAGTTTAACTCCAATATGCCTGTGAGTGAGACCTGAATTTACAAGATAGGAGCCCCCATCCCCAACCAAGTTACTGCCCCTAGGATTCTCTTTCAGAACAGCTCACTATCAGGGGCTAATAGCTTTTAGGGGTAACTCCTTAGCATTTAATTCAGGGTCATCTCAGTCATAAGCCCACAGGTAGGAGCAAACCCAAACTGAACCCACAGCTGTCGAGTCCAGCACTAATACCCTACCAGGGCCGTTCATTCACTGGTAGGCACACACACACACACACACACACACACACACTTGCAGCAGTAAAGGTTGCAACCAGTCAGGTTGCACGGAAAACCCCGACTGTATAGAGTAAGCAAAACCAATGTATCAAAAAATATTTTTTCCAGCAAACCTTTAGGTATAAAACTTAACTTTTACTAAAAATATGCATAAAACATGGAGATTACATCACCATTTAGAAGAACACGAGCATAGTTGAACTGGACATATTGTCCAGTAGACCAGTCAGCTCCTTCTGACTTACTGTACAGGCAAGAAGAGATGTCACATGGAGGGAAGAGGTGCTGACCTCACATTTTGCTGCTAGGTTGCTCAAGATTGAAAACGACTGATAATGAGAGAACGACCTGTTGGAGTATATTAAAAAAAATCAACTTTCAAGGTTTCTAATAAATATTCAGACCAATTGAAATGTCACCATAGCTGGCAAAGTAACCCAATTATTAGTGCGTTTGTATGGCCGCATCTAATCTTTCAAGAGAGCAGGTACAAAGTCTCACATGTAGATAACAGAAGGGATTAAATCTACCTGTACTGAGCAGATGGTTCTTGTGGAGTCTAAAGGTCATGTAGGATGATAAGATACAATGGCTTTTCCGTCCTAATAATCGAACATATAATGTATACAGTTATGGGTACCATAACAACAGCACTAAATTGAAATATAGATTTGTCTTTAGGAAGACCTTCATAGGAGTTGCTACTAGGTTATTTAAAGCAATGTATGAGTTATTGTCCTGTGTTATCAGTTAAAGCTGTGCCAGCCCATGGTCTGCTCAGGTAGTTGACACAATGCAAAATAGTCCAGAAGGACACATGTCAACAAGTTATTCTAGGTGATTTACCTGCTACGTTGATGGCAGATGGTAATTCCAGAGGTTCAGTGTTTGCTTGCTGGGTGGCTCTACATTTTTGCATCCTCCTGCCGTTAACTGAGTTAGCAAACTATGAGGTGAAATCACAATGGCTGAAATTTATATTGATGGTCCATTCTTCGAAATGGATCACATTCACGTATTTTACTTTCCATCTTGGCAATGTCCAAAAAGGAAAAACTAGTGTTTTCCATGTTGGTTTTGATGATCTCTGACCTATTGGAGTTTGTGCCTTTATTAATAATGAGGTACATGCCTGGTCATAAATTAGGGCTATCTTTCCGGTTTATGCGAATGAATGAATTGCCAGTTCCTTGCTGACATATATTTCTGGCATCATTTACGCCAAAAAAAACTGGCATAAGTGATAACAAATCTAACAGGGTCTATGTTCTGCCACAACACAGACTCCTGCCACACTCCCTTTCAGTGGCAAGTGGAGTGCAAAACTTAGTCACACATTTATGTGCAAAAATTGACTTGTGATTTTTTTATTTTTATGGCTATTCCTTTTTTCTGGTACACAAGTCATGATAAATCAGCATAAAATTGTTTAGTCTAGTGCAGTGTATTTTCTCTTAACTGGGTATTTCCATCTTGTAATGTATGAATCTATCCATAGGATATCCAGAAATGCCTAAAAGATGCAAGTCCGACCTCTGGGACCTGCATGTATCTTGAGAAAAGGGCCGTGGGTTAATATCTTCATTCACTTGTACAGTAGTTCCAAAATAACAGAGACTGCATGCTTGTCTACTTTTGAAAGCCCTGTACAAGTCATATGGATATTGCCAAACATGCCAACATAGGAATACCCCTTGAAGACTTATGATCACCATTTTGCATCTAGTAAAGAAGTCCGTATTCTGCAGCATACCCTGATTGTTCAGTGTTAGCACATAATTTCCTGAGGTGATTTGCATTCTGTGAAGTGTCATGTTTACCCCAGACTTTCTATATTCATATGATGTATGAAAAAATTTAAGGGATTACCAGGATTAGCATGTTGATGGTCCATTGTTAGGATGCGTCATCAATATCTGATTGGTGGTGAACCAACTCTTGGCGCATTTGTCAATGTTCTCTTAGACAGGGCTGACCTAACTACCTGTAAACCATGTAAACCACCTATTTGGCATTGGCAGTGCAGGCTACCACAGCTCCAATAATTGGCACTATTACTACCAAAGATTTAAGTGCCCCATCCAGTAGCAGATGGGCAAGGGGTGCCAAGAGTTAGGATCAATAGGCTCATAGGGAATATTCTGACTATTGATTGGACAAACTCTGCAGTAATATATCCCTACCCCAATACTACGGCACCTCTAGGCTCTGGAGTCTTAGAAGGGTTTGTGACATCCCTTTTGGGAGCAGTAATGTGCCCATGTTGTTTTTGGTTTTGTTTTTTCTTAACATATTAGACTTAATGTTAAAACAAAACCAAAAAACAAACAGATTTTTGAATACAAGAGAATTGTTTTACATCCTAATAAGTAAGTCATTGACTTCTATTCACTATGGATGTGTGAAGGAAGCATCGTACCTTTTTTATTTCTGCAGTGTTGGTGATCAATCAATAGTTTTTGCAGTCTTTAAGGAACAGGAAATAAATGACAATACGTGTCAGTAACTGTATCAGTAGATATAAACAAGTGCACTGAAACTTGGCAACAATACAAAGGACAATGGGTTGGTCTCTTACAGGATATAATTGTAATGGGATGGTCCAGTTTTACTGTTTTATAAGACTAATGGCTTGAAGTATAACACTGCTACAGTATACCACTGACCCTGTTACTTTTTCTGTCATTTATAGGCTTCTCTAGGGCAGGATATGCATGATTCTTGATGTATGCTCAATAACCTGAGATTATTATTATTATTTCTTTTAGGACTTAGTAGACTGGGAGAAGCCACTGCTTTGGCAGGTTGGTAACTTGAGAGAAAAATATGATGAATGGGTTCATCAGCCAGTGGACAGACCCATCCGACTATTCCAATCAGACCTTGTGGAATGGTGTTCAAAGACGTCCTGGTAAGGGCTCTGCCTATTCTTACATTCTCTGTAATCCCAGAATTCTTTTGGGAAGGGCATTTATTATTGAAAACTAAATTTAAATTTCAAAGAGATTTTGCAAGATGTTTCTTAAATAGTCCAGAGAGCAGACAGGTGTATTGAAGAAAGGGAAAAAACAAACAAACAAATATTCCTCTTTTCTTTTTCTGTGGGCCCTGGTGGACAGGAAGTGATGACATAATGATCATCATTCACATGACCACTCAGCACATATACTCATGAGCAGCATGTTTCCACTAAGGACAATTTGGCCCAGGGATTAGACCCACAGGCCGGGAATGGAGGGACAGTTGGAAGGTAAATTTTGTTTTTCTCCTTTATACCCTATGTCCATTACAAGATTTTAACAACAGACACTATCAGAACCATCATAAACCCGTTAAAAATCCAATTGATGTCTATGGTAACGGACAAGCATCCATTATACTGTTGATTATTACTGTGCGCTTTCTTTCTGCGCATATAGTATAAAAATGGACACTAACTGATACTAATGTGTCCATTTTTTTTTTTCTTGTTTTTTTTAAATGGACACTATCAAAATGGACATCCAACGGAAGTGTGAACCCACCTTAAATCAGCATAAAATTCTGTTTAAAAATTAAAATAAACAAAAATGAACATAAACACTGCTTTCCCATGTCCTAAAATATGCAAATTACAAAATTATATAAATATTTTTTTCCCGTATCGTGAAAAAAAATCAAAACTGCTGAACCAGGTAATTTTCTGGTGTTTCACCTCCGAAAAAAAATAATAAATTGAGGATAAAAGTGATCAAATCATCAGACATTCCCCAAAATGGTATAAATAAAAAGTACAACTAGCCCCGCACAAAAATATGCTATATGTAGGCCTTTATATAGAAATCTAAAAAAAGCTACAGGTCAGAATATAGCAACTCCAAGAAGTATATTTACAAAGTTTTTGGATTTTTGCTACAATGTTAATATAAACTATATCAATTTGGTATCGCTTAATAGTAACAATCCACAGAATATAGACATCTGTCATTTTGGCTGCATAGTGAATGCGGTAATAATGTTGGTCGGTGCTCCCATTCACTTCAATGGGAGCGCTGTTGATAGCTGACGTACAGCAAACGACTATCTCCGGCACTCCCATTCTGTTGGAGATTTTTATGATTTGGGTTTTTTTGGAGCCAAAGCCTACAGTATGAAATATAAAAGGAAATACTTATACTTGTGTCTTCTGCAGAATCTTGTTCAAGAGAATGAAGGAAAATATTTGAAGTAATTAGAATATCAAAAGTCCTAGAATCTGTGAAGTAATGGTCTATGGATCACTGTATTGTAGTGGCCTGTTGATCTCATAGAACCCAAAGAAGGCAATTTCTGTGTAGAGCCTGGACACCAGTAGTTACCAGTGAGGAGCTGAACTACACTGTTTACTGTATACACTATCTATTGTAATATGTCACTTGGGGCAACACAGATCTGTCAAGAAAATCTAGTGCAGCGATGTTGTGTAACAAACAGTGGCCTGCATCTAAGATACAAGAGACACTCAACAATAAGTCACGTGATTATATCACCACATTGTGGGAAAAAATAATTTCCCTGGGGCAGCATGGTGGCTCAGTGGTTAGCACTGTGGCCTTGCAACGCCAGAGGTTCAAATCCAGTCAAAGACAACACCTACAAGGAGTTTGTATGTTGTCAGCATAAGCAAAATAATAAAAATATATAAATAAGCCCCACGTAGCAAGATTTTTGCTGCAGCAAAAATGCATCAGAAAAAAAAACAGTTTTATAGTACCAGCAAAGTAAATGAAATGTCATTTAATCTCATCCACACATGTTTTTAAAATACTGATCTGGTATTCTGATATGGGGAAAATGCATCTGAACATACAGTAACATTTTTTCACAAAGACTAAGGACCCCATTGACTTGAATAGGATCGTGTCAGTTCCAGACTTTTACAAGAGAGAGCTCGGTCATTGCCAAGGTCCTCCGATCAGCGCATGTGCTCATGAAATCTCATTGACCTACATCCATTAGGGGTTAACTTCTGCTGATTTGTAGCTATAAGCTTTTCTTCGCCATCCACATCCCTAGTTAAAAATCAGAAATCACCTGCTAAAATGTGACTTAAACTTTGAGGCAGTGCACTGTGGGAATTCAGATGGCCATTACACATATTCTGGTTTCTATTCAGTGCATATAAATCTTTCATTTGTCAGCTAATCTGCATGTCTGACAATGAAGAGAAATTGAACTATATAGACCAATGTTTGGCAGTGGGGTTATAGAAGAATGGAGTGTGCGCTGTGGACGTTTTTTGGACAAGGACACCTCTCCTTTTGTCCCATGACATGCCCCTTTTTTGTGAAATTTGTTTAGCCTGTGCCCCTTTTCAGGCCATGACTGGCACATAGTGTCCATGTTACCTGTAGAATGAGGAGTCCAGTGTATGTGGGAGCATTCCACTGGACCCAGGGGCTTTCCCCGCTCTGCCAGGAGGTCTCCACTCTTTTTTTTCAGGAGCCTCGCAGACATTCCTATTGTCTACACTATATGGTTCTCTGCAAGACAACCCAGTACCTTCCAAGAGATCTTACAACCCCTTTAACTAGTTTGTAACTGTACTTACCATTCCCTCTTTCTTCTAAAGACTCTTTTAATACTGCATTGTGTGAAGGAGAGGCGGCTATGCCCTGCAGTGACACTAGTGTCAACACAGTTATTGCTGTTTATTTCTGTTATGTTGTGGTAACTGCCTGCCTGGCACAGACATTTTGCTTCCATAAGGTGGATTAATACAATAATAGCATTTGCTTTCTTCCGTACAGGTATATTGTGTTGGCAGTTTGGGCGCCAGTCGTTGTATATTTAACCTGGTATTGTCTCACAGAACTGGCTCAAGGGGAAACCAGGCTTTTTGCTTCATTCACCAAAGGTATGAAATGCAAATATCAAGGGGCAAGCCTCATAGGAATCCTTTTCGTGGCTCTATTTTCAGCCTGTGCCTCAAGCCATTCTAGTAAGATCTTGCTGTTGTACAACAGTCATTATAATTCTTCTTCTTATTACACCTGTAGCATTGCTTATTATTATTATTATTATTAAAGGACTGTAGTATAACTCAGATCTCAGAATGGGTTTCAGATATGTATAGTTTAAATCAATCCCCTCTGAACTCCACTTTACTGCCAGTTTATAGATAGAAGCCACAAAAAACTCTGAGTAAATTGTAAATACTTATTTTACTGAGCTATACACGAAATAAATAAAATCCGAATTTTACTCCAGAGATGTACTCACCATTCTGACGATAGATGTACTCTGTATATGCTTATCATGAGGTACTTCATGTAGTATATTCCAGAGCTGTAGTCACTATTCTTCCTGTACTGAGCTACATTCTGTATTATACTTCAGAGCTGCATTCATTATTCTGCTGGTTGTTATTAGAAACATGAGATTTATACCTGTATTTGTACTCCTCTAACATCTTAGCTGGTCACCTATAATTCAAGGGGGGCAGTTTGTTTTTCCTCCATATCTTGACTTTTCAGCTTGTGGTAAAAAAAGGCACCCCTCTAACACTGAACAAGCAAGAAATTCTGGGAAACTTCAGTTCTGAAACCTGCAGGGTTGTAAATTCAGCTCTGAAGAATAATGAAGGCTGTAAACCAGAATCCATGAAAGATAACTAATTGAATTTATTTGGCAACAACTTTGCCGTTTATATAGATTGTGTTCTGCACAATTTAAAGTAAAAGATAACATGCTAAATTTTGCCGCCTTTGTTTTGTCAGAATACTCCATACCTGTCCCAATGTTCTTCTTCTTCCCTCTGTTCTTCGCTGGAATGATGGTCTGGTCACTTATGGAGTATGGAATTCACCGATATATATTTCACATGAATCCTCCGGCCAGTAACTATTTCCTCATTACTCTGCATTTTATGCTACATGGACAGCACCATAAGGTGAGAGGGGAACGTAAATGGCACGAATTACAGGGGAATTGAGATTTCAGAGAATACAATTGTTTTATTATGGAAAGTTATACAAAGGTTTAATAGGGGAACTGCCCCTATATGGTGTATATTTTGGTGCTGTATATGAGGGATGTAGCAGGTTTTGCAACATGGTGTAAAATGAGGCCTGTATTACCAACTAGATCCTGACAACTTTCTCATTCCTCTCTCTCTTAGGCTCCCTTTGACAGCTCACGTCTGGTTTTTCCTCCAGTTCCAGCTTCGTTTGTGATCGTACCTCTGTACATCCTATTGCAGTTGGTTCTTCCCCCAGTAGTAGGGCTCTCCATCTTTGTTGGGGGGCTATTCGGATATGTGGCCTATGATATGACACACTACTACCTACACTATGGTTCACCCTCTAAAGGGTCTTACCTCGCCTGGCTTAAATCTTATCATGTCCGCCATCACTTTGAACACCAGAAATCAGGTACGCAGTGAAATTTTCATATGTTTGTTCTTTCTTCACTTGCATTTATAAAATGTCTAAATATTAACTAATAGAAGAAATAGTATAACTAGTGTGTATGCATGTATCAATGAACACACACACACCAGAGGACATGGACATTTATATATATCTTGCCTATGGAGGTTACATTTTCTAAAGAGATGCCCTGTTTGTGCTAACTTTGAAACAAACGATACTGGTCATTCACTATTTCTTTTATTTCCTTTCTGCTTCTAGGATTTGGTATAACCAGCACTCTGTGGGATCGTCCATTTAATACCCTCATCCCTGAAGATGCAATTAAGGATTACTAGTTGCTTCAGAGAATCACTGTGTCGACTATGATGCCTGCTGACTGCAGTTGACATGTTGGGGGAGGAGAAAACCATTGTATTTCAGTGATATATATATTTTTTAATTATTTTTGTTTTTTCTGTTTTTTTTTGTTTTTTTTCCATTGATCCCAAGGAAGCGTTTCAGCAGGAATTAATTATTTATTTAAGTCTAAAAGAAAAATCTGAAAAGAGAAGTTCAGGGAGGTAAATAAAGTGACCCGATATTGAGTGCTCAACCTCTTCTGGCTGTAACCGCGGAGTGTATGCCAAGTGAGATGTTGATCTGACTATGAAAAAAAAAGAATGGACTCCTGTTTAAATACCAAAATGGCACTGACAGTTAAAATGTTAACCCACCATGTGAAATGCTCGCTGTAAAATCCATAATATGTACAAATGCCTGAAAAATAAACTAACTTGACTTTTTTAAGAAAACTTTTGTATATTTTTTTTAAAGAATTCTCTCTCCATTGTTTTTCAGCTGTTTGGGCTCATTTTCCATACATACAGTAGCCAATGTGAACAAGCAGATCTGCATGGATGAGAGAACATCCTGTGGTCATATTGGTCTATTTCACACGCCAACAAACAGTGCAGCTATGTTTTGTCACTGATCTTGGTAATTCTATTCTAATTATAATGATGTCCTGATAGAGCTGAGCATCAGTGTAAAGCATGAGGGAAAGACGGCAGCAGTCTCTTACTTAGTCAAAGGATTGATTTTTACCTCAAACTAAAAGTGCAACAAAAATCTATTGCTTATGGCCACTGAATACAATGCACAGCAGAAATTCCCATGCAGACTAATAATAGCATTAGTGCCAGTGCAGATTGAAATATGTGGGATACTCCTTAGGAGTACTGAAAGCTCAATCAGCGTGATAAATAAAGAAACAAGAAGGAAGAGCTTAATTGTGACATCCAAAGACTTTCAAAACTGGTATTTCTGGATAGAGAGGTGAGAGGCAGACTTGTTTATATTTCAAAGAACACAGTAACATTGTCCAAACAGGTAAGCATATATACGTGTAGTAATTTCCTGTATAGACCCCGGTTACCAGTCACTTTCCTAGTAGGAGTTCCAGTATTTATAGTGCTTGGAATGGCGTTCCCCATTGTGTCCCGGAGTAATTTACAGCTACCTGCACCCTGCCTCTAAAGCTGCAAGACACCACTGGCTGGAGCTTCTCTGCCAAACTATGGCATCCCTTCATCTCATTCATGGATTTTACCTCCTAAAGAAAACGTAATGTCATGGAATTGTTGTTTGAGAGTTTTCTTTATATATGTGTAGGTATGCTAAGATGCTGTAAGACTGTAACAGAGTGAAAAACTGAGGAAGGTTTGCTACAGTTATATTCAAAATGATAAAAATACAAATCTTTTTATTGGTATTCAATAAAAAACATACATCACAAAAATAAATACTTCAAGAAAGAAAGGGGAAAGGACTTTGAAGTCCAAAAACATAAAAAGTACTAACCATAGGTGTGGTACAAAAAAGGGAGGATAAGTAAGGGGGCGTTCACACTACCGTTGGTGTCCGTTATGAAGGTGTCCGTTTAAAAGAAAAAAAACAGACACCTATCATAACGGACATTAACGGACACTAACTGATGATAACTGATGTTAATGTGTCCGTTTTTTTTAACTGATCCATTTAATGGATCAGTTAAAAAAACCGGACACATTAGTATCAGTTAGCATCAGTTAGTGTCCGTTTTTTATACTGTCCGTTTTTTCTTTTTGCTGTTTATGCTTTCTGAGCATGTGCAGAAAATAAACGGACAGAAAATAACGGACTGTAACTGATGGCCATCAGTTACTGTCCGTTATATGTCCGTTGCCCATAGACCTCAATGTTAAATAAAAAAAGGACACTTTTTGTCCGTTTTTTCAAACGGACAAAAAAATCCTGCATGTGTGATTTCTCTGTCCGCTTGAAAAAACGGACATGGTTGTTAACGGACCCTTAAGGACACAAACGGACACAAACTGACAACAGATGAAATCCCATTGAAATGAATGGAAATTGTAACGGACACAGCTAGTGTCCGTTGCTAAAATCTTGAACGGACAGTAGCAACCGTTTTAATACACTGAGTACACCAAGACCCTTTATAATTGTAAAACATATCCAGGACACCAAATGCAAGAGGGTATACCACCCACAACAAAGCTGACCACCTAAATATACATGCAAACCAAAGACCAAGTAATAGAGTGAAAAACCTACCCTGCTGTACCATGCCACACGCCTGACGCGCATTTCGCCTTTAACAAAAGGCTTCGTCCGGGGACCACCTTTTAACCTTCGCCCAGAGAACATCTTTAACAAAAGGCTTCGTCCGGGGACCTTTGTCCCCGGATGAAGTCTTTTGTTAAAGGTGAAATGCGTCGGGAATCTGAAATCACCTAGTTATCTCGGATCAATTCTCTGTATGGCTGCATTCACACAGTCTGTGTGCTAGCCATATTTCCCAAATTGACCATGGGTGTATGAGTTGACCTTACCGCATCATAGCGAGTTATTATGTTGGACCACTTCTGTACTGAATTCACAGCATTGTCAGTTCAGTACAGTGGAAGCGCACTGCATTATAACTATAACTATGATGCAGTGAGGTTCATTCACACTGCTGTGGTAAGACCAGGAAATGTTTCTGGCACGTAGACCAGGTGGAACAAGGTAATGTGAAAGCAAACGAAGCTAAATTCTTCTAAAGTCTTTCCTATTATGAAAGAGCTTTGTACCGCTAATGGGTTTATCTCCTGCCTTAGTCATTGTCCTGACAAATTAGAATGGAGTAACAAAAACCAGCACCATCCAACAACATACTGTCAATGGACAGGATTATAACTATTATTATACAGTCCACTATGTAAAATAATTCAGCTTCTATAATATAGTCACCTATGTGCAAGAATAATTGCTATAATATTGCTCCTCTGTGTACAAGAATATAACTGTTCTAATACTGCTTCCTCTGTACTAGAAATATTGCCATAATATTGTGAGATTATAACTACTATGACATAACCCTCTATGTACAAGAATAGAACTACTATAATATAACCAGGATTTCTCTGGAACAGCGGCGTGGAGAAGACATCTAAAGGTAGGAGAAGAATAGCCTTTCTTAAGGCTATTCCTACGTGCCAACTAAAAGGAAAAAAAAAGTGTTTTAATAGTAGAATCCCTTTAATCTTGTGTATGAAGAAAACTGGTTGGACCACGGTGATATAATTGTTGCGTACTGGTTGTGTCTTGTCCTGTTTGCAGGCACACATGGCTGTTGGGCACAAATACTGGTCACTACTTAGTAACTATCAGCCGCTTGTTTGCTTGTAAACTGAGGCTTGGATGCTGTGTGCATTAAGGTGATTCTGTTTATGTACAGAGAAATGATTTATTGATCTAGCAGAGCTGTACTGTACATGGAAGAATAGGATCGGGATGCTGGTTCATTCCAGGCCAACTTTAGACTAGCACAGGAGGGCCTGGATCTTGTTTGATTCTGCCTTCTATACCTAATGTAAGAAGAGCGGCCATTGGTTTGTAAATCCCCTTTCCTTATGTTCCAGTGGATTACTCAATTCACATAGGAAGGGGTGAGTGAGGTGGAGTTCCCATCATAGAGTGGCATCGGACAGCAGGATTGGGTTTATGACAGGGCGCCAGGGATCTGGTTATTGCCAATGCTAAATATCTATGTCAAGTTTTATAACTCCTTAAAAGCACATACCCATGATGGCTTGTCATATACTAGCTGTATATAAAATCTACTGCACCCTCCTAGGCTTTACAGTGCAGCTCCTATCCCAGATCTGTGTAATATTATATGTCATTCCAGTGAATCTTGTGACAGGGAGAAATGTATTATCAACTACAGATTAGATAACAGAAAGCTGAGCTAGTCAATTTTCCTTTATGATTATGTGATCATACAACCCCGACAGACTATCATTATAATTATGGATGAGTATTAAGCAATAAAAAAACCCGAGCAATGTCCCCCGGACTATAAGTGATACTACAGGATCTGCCTCAGAATCATTAAACTTTTATCTTGAGCCACCAGTTATGATTCGGGAATATCTCTGGCTGTCTTCAGGGGGGGGGGAGGGGGGGGATGTTATAGGTTATTAATTTGTGCACATGAAAGTAAAAGTATATAGTGAAATAACAACTTGGATATGTTCCGCATTCAAGGGTTGGTTCTTTTGGCTGCTTACCTTGGAAATATAGGTCGTCATATAGTTTTTGATGATGTCACTTAAAACATTTTGCTAATCAACTGAATGTCAAGTGACTGCTGATCATTATTACATTGTTTACCTTTATGATGGGGAAATCTGGGGTTTGGAGATCCTTATATGAATAGTGGAGCCGTGACTGCACAAGGCAGTATAAAGAACTATGGTGCAGCTTCTTCTTAGAGGGCTGGAGGTATTTCTGTTGAATTAAACATTTATTTATTTCTTTTACTTGTATAGGCGCCATCATATTCCGCAGCACTTTACAGACGTCCCATACAGGCTTCACAATCAAAATTCCCTATCAGTATGTCTTTGTGGAGTGTGGGAAGAAACATGGGAAGACATCTTTGCAGATGTTGTTCTTGGTTAGATTTGAACCTAGAACTCCAAGACCATAAGACCATAGTGCTAACGTCTGAGCCATGTCTAAGAAGGTATTTAATATCATGTAGTTCAGTCCCACATTGTCATATTGTCTCAAATGTAGTCAGAGTTTAGTAACATTTATACAGTCATTTGATATTTCTGGACGTGGCCATGTTTTTCTATTCCAGTAAGTTTTTATTATTTCTTATAAGTGTTCAGATGCACAATAGGGTACATTATAGGATATAATCATGAAAACATCAGACAGTAGATATAGAAAAGTAGCTTTAAAAAATGTTTGGAAGCATTTATTTAATTGAATAGTTCAACCCATATCTTAAGTTATATCAAGTACTAATATTGTCTGGTATTTTTTAGAGTCAATTAAAGGTAACCTTCCAACAGTGCAACAAAGTGTTGCTATTAACTAAAAGTGAGTGGAGTACATTAGAATCAGGCATAGGTGTTCATATATGTGGTTCTTGTACGAATAGTATTAGAAAGGGAGAGTAGAACTTTCTGTGTCTGTATTGATTACGTGATATTATATATTCATAATGGAAATTCTTGTTGAATCTCTCTACAATAGTTGACAGGGAACCAGGGTTGATTTCCAAGCACAAGCAAGGGCAGATAAGGTTGATGGTGTAATATGACAAAGTATACTTTTAATAGAAGAACTTCATCTACACTTATGCCTAGTATGCCTAGTTCAGGAGTAATGTCGATATATGTAGAGTAATTATTAGGGGGTTTACTGATTTCCATAGTGGTTTTATTAGTGGGCAATCCAAGAAGATGCATATTAAGGGTGCCAACATGGCCACAGTTTCTCCAGAAATATGGCGACAACGTTGGAAATATTTTTGATAAGATATAGGGAGTAAAGTACAATCTGTACAGAATCTTGTATAGAGTTCATAGTAATTCATGCAAGAGGTTGCTTTATTTATTATTTTTAAAGATTTTAGCCAAGTTTCATTTTGAAAACTTATATTTAAATGACAATGCCATTTCAAGATATCTGATTGGGAGTCTTGAGGTTAATGGGGTGTAAGTGCTGAGTAGAAGGTGCTGGTAACCTTTAAAGACTTCAGTTGGTTGTTTAGTTGTTGGTAGGTATAGTAGTGGATTTGAGAGTTTCCTAAGGCCACTTCAAACTTGAAGAAATGTATAAAATTCATTTTCCCCAATATTATAGTTCTTCACAAGATCTGAAGAGCAACAGATAGAGCCTTCAGTATATAGATTATTTATGTAAAATGATTTTTCCTTTTCTCCCAGTGCGAGATTTGTTGTTCTTTTTTCAAGTACCGTATATACTCGAGTATAAGCCGAATTTTTCAGCCCAGTTTTTGTGCTGAAAAAGCCCCCCTCGGCTTATACTCGAGTCAGCAAAAAAAAAAATAATTTTTTTTTTTTTTTTTTTTTTTTTAGGGGGGTGGGTCTATGACCAGCCACAATATTAATGTATATAATCTCCCATAAAATAGTGCAAAAAAATAAATAAATAAATGTTCTAAATCGCTCCTTTCCCTAGAATACATAGAAAAGTAGAAAATGACTGTGAAACACAAACACATTAGGTATCCCTGTGTCTGACAGTGCCCGGTCTACTGAATATAGGGGATCTGCAGTGCTCCTGTTTCATCAGGAAGGGGTTAATAGGAGCACTGCAGATACCCTATGTTCAGCCAGGCTGAATTCCAAGTGGGGGAAAAAAAGGGAAGGGAAGGGACAGACAAAACCAAAACACCCTTCCCCAGCACCCAGCATCTACTGCACCTAAAAACTCTGACCATTTTAATTTTTGAAATTTTCCAGTAGCTGCTGCATTTCCCCCCCTAGACTTATACTCGAGTCAATAAGTTTTCCCAGTTTTTTGTGGTAAAATTGGGGGGGTCGGCTTATATTCGGGTCGGCTTATACTCGAGTATATACGGTATATCTATTGGAATTTTTTTCAGTCTTTTTCATAGTGTCTTGTTTTGTTCTAAGTGGGACAAGTTTAACAGGAATCTTCATGTATCCAGGGGCGTAACTACTGGAGTAGCAGCGGTAGCAGCTTCCACAGGGCCCAGGACATTAGGGGACCTGCTGCGTGTTTTTTAAAAAAATTTTTAATAGGCCGTTGCCGGCTGGAGTTACTCCAGTCAGTAACGGGCCCTACTTACCGATCCCTGGTAGGGGCTGGGATCAGTAAGTGACACCGCGGGCCCCACAAGCACTATTATACTCAGGGGTATAATGATCGGTGGCCCAGGAGAGGTGAGGGAACATAAAAAACAGTGTTACTTTCCTCTCTGGGCAGGCTTCAGGCCTACTTGCCTTCGGGCCTACTGATATCACATGACCAGGGCCTGCGTCCATATGCGTTGCGACGCAGACCTCCTGATCACATGACGTCCCAGACATCAATGAAGATGGCCGACAGCAGCGGAGAGTACAGCTGAGTCGGGGATAGGTAAGTAACAGTGTTTTGTATGTTTCTATCCCCCCTGGGTCTCCGATTATTATACTCTGGGGTCTGAAAAGAGTATAATAATTGTTCATGGGTGTCCAGAGTGGAGCATAATAGTGTGTGCAGGGGCCACTATGGGATATAATAGTGTGTGTACAGGCCAATATGGGGCATAATACTGTGTGTAGGGGCCACTATGGGCATAATACTGTGTGCAGGGGCCACAATACTCTGTGCAGGGGCCACTATGGGGCATAACAGTGTGCGCAGAAATGGGGAGGTGGTAGGGGATCGGTCAGACGGTCAAGGTCTTTGGCGTTGGTCAGTTCGTCCTGGAGCCCCGCCATTCCTAGTTACGCCACTGGCTCTATCTAGTAATATATTTCCCAAGTTTTGATTGCCTAAAACTGTTTATTCTATATGAATCCATCTATTATTGATTGGAGTTTGCCACTGCGATTTAAGTTGGTTTATAATAGTGGATAATGGTGGTACTGTTTCACGTTGGGTTGACGTTGTTTGATGTTGGGTATTGCAAAACCTCCCTTGCTTTCATGTTGGGTCATGTTCTAATTTTCTTCCCCTGCAATATATATGAGGAGAGTTGAGTTTGTAGTTAATTATTTGTAATGGAAGAAGAATTGGAATTGTTCTGAATTTCTACAGAATCTTTGGTAGACCAATCATTTTGTAAATGTTCATTTTGCCACACCAGGACAGTTCATATTTGCTCAATGAGTCTGTGTCTTTCTGGATCTGGGCAAGAAGTGGTTTCCAATTTGAGTCAATTAATTTATTGATGGGTCAGAATGATTCCTATGTATTGTATGGATTGATCCTGCCATTTATTTGGGATAACTTCTTTCAAATCCAGTGGTATGTTCATACCCAATATTAAAAATTTGTTTCCATTAAATGTAAACATTGCATAAGCAAAGAGATATTGGGTCTTTGAATGTGATTTTGTGGTGGCAGCCTCTGATAAAGGCTTTGGGTGTGTTCCATAAAGTAAAACTGTTGGTCTCGGTGTTTTTATTAGGTTCAAAACATTCTTTTAAGGTCGATCAATTGATGAACATAGGTAAAGTCTTGTGTGTCCTGTATTCCGCTCCAACAGATATTGTACCCACTAAGGATTACACTTGCTCTTTGGGAAACAAATGTCTTCAAAGTATTGGATTTTTCCATTTGAAATGCCACACATGACTTTACCTGTGCTCATCAATAGCTGATGAAGGGCGATTCAGTTCAAAAATTTTCACGATTTTATTAAACTACTCTGTGAAAAAATTGATACAAATAATAAAAACATAAGTTCTGTAATTACCAGAGTGCTGAAGTTCTTTGCTTGAAGATCTGTAAAAAGGATACCATGTTTATTGCTTCAGGCAGTTTAGGGGAATTCTGAGGCGTTGCTAGTAGTTTTCCTTTGTATGAAAGAAGTGTATTCTTGCCAGTATGTCCCTAGGGACTTTTTCAGCTATGCCTTTGGGTCTTGGTAGTCTATGAGCTCTCTTAATACTCAAATGTGCTGTGTTGGATTCCGGGAGAACTGCCAGAATGAGATTTTGTAGGTAGGGAACAATTTAATTTTGGAAGCTGTCTTTGGTAATTCCTCTGAATTTAATGTTGTCACGTCTGGAGTGGTCTTACATGTCTTCCAAGTTGCTGTGGGCATCCACCAGCGAATTGTGGGCTGTGGCGTATACATCCATTTGGTGTTCTAGATGGATAACTCTGTTGCCAATGTCATCTATATGTGAAGAAAATTTATGGGCCATTCTTGTTACGTCGAATAGAATAGAGTTCTTTAATGGAATTAAAAACGCTTTGTAAAACTATAGGTGGAGGGATAGTTAGCAGTAATAGGTGTGGGAGCCCAAAAAGTCTTTAGGATAAGATAAGATAATCCTTTAATAGTCCCACCGTGGGGAAATGTATGTATTCTTTATGAGTTTATGTATAACTGTATTGTAGTGGTAAGACTTTGCATGAAGGGCAAGTTGTAGAATTATAAATTGTATAATAGTTTGGGTCTCAGGTGTAGGGTTAATATAGTTTTCCAATTATGTGGACAGTACACCTCATAGTAGTAGGAGTAGATTGGAGCTCTAATGAGGTAATTCTTTCAGTGGTTAATGGAGATGAATGTAGAACTTCAATTTTAAGTATAGATGATCAGGAAAGCAGAATTAATATTTTGTATGCTTATTGGATCCTTTATAGTTTATAAGGATAGCATTCTTGGCTTGTTAAGTAAAGAAAAGTTGTGTCACAGATCATTTATGGTATGACAAAACAAAAACAAAACATGGCATGGCTTGTACGGAGGATTTGCCCTCAGAGGGTGACTGGTCATCGCAGTCTGTGTGCAGGAGCATCTTGTTTCAATCTCTTCCTCCATTAAAAGCAAGGGCTTTTGAGGCCCGAAACGTGTCGTGCTGATTTGTCAATAAATGGTTTATCAAAATTATTCCGATTATGTCATATGTATGAGCCAGTGAGCGTGGAGGTTTTGCTGTGGACCATTGGTCTTCCTTCACCACTTATCGTATGAGAGGTTAATGTGGCTCTGCAGGTTCAGCATCAATCTGACGACATGTGCTTCTCTAGTGACTTATTTCAAAATGGCCACGGCTTTCAAGGAGCACTCTTGTAGTCTAGGTAAAAGGTGTCCTACCTTGTTCCTAGTTGCGGGCATCCTTAGGATGCGGTACCTGGGGTCAGGTTTGGGTTGTGTAAATTGTCGGGTGGGAAAGGCAGTGACCGCTGTTAGCCTGGTGCCAATGTCTGGTTTGACAAGGCAGTTTTCCTTCTGATACCATGCTGGTGGTGATACCGCCGCTTAGCATGTTTTCAAAAGAAGCTCTGTAAATCCCATGCGGGTTGCAGAACTGCGCAAGCAGGCGCACTCACGTCCGTCTCTGGGGTGTTCAGTGCAATTGCTTACCTGTGATCTGTACAGAGTAAAGCAGCTGCAGCTTCTTATGGTGGATGGTCGGTTCTGGACATAACTGAGGGGTTGTAAACACCCAGTTCTGAGTCAGTAACTACTGTTATGTCACTTTATGCCGCTATTTTGTGATGGTGAGGACGCAGCTTCTCTAAAGAGCTTCAATCTTCTTCCTGGATCAGGCAACTTCCCCACATTTATGTTTTTCTAAAGTAAAACTCGGGGAGAAGCTTTAGTCTGTACATGACTGTAAATTCAGGGATTTTGATGCTGTCTTCTGTCATTGTATCTGGATCATTTTGTTTTAGAAGCTCATAGTTTATATACTCCTGGTGTATTAGTTTGGGGATTTTAGCATCACTTGAGCAGCAGCGATCCTCACTACATATCACATCTATGGCTCTTGGGTGATGGGATTTGCCTACAAGTTGCACAAAGACTGAAAAGAAGTTTCAAAAACAAATTGCACTCTTTGCATGAAAAGCAATTGGAGATCTCTTAAAATGGGCAACTTGTACAAAGTGTACCGGCTCCAAGCGATGTATAAGATGATCAGCATGCTAGAGTTGGTAAATATGCCAGGCTCCTTGCTGAAATCTGATATTAATATTTGTATTTATTATCAGATGGATTCCTTATTCTAGAAACTGCACAGAAATTGTATTATTTTGAAACTAGGTGTGAAAGCAATAATCTCTAAACCCTGAAAAGATTCTGCCAGCTTAAGCCAAGGTCAACAGCCAGCCCTGGCCATTATGCAAGCACGTAATAAATCTGACTGCGGCTAGAGAGATGGTAAATAATTACCTGGCATTGTCACCTGCTTAGCTCATTACCAAGCCCTGTGGGTAGAGAACGTCGAACGTTTGTAGGTAAAAGAGTTGCAATTATATAGCTATAAAGTTCTGAGTTGCATACCTGAGTATGGAGAGTCCTGGATGTCGTGGCCGTAATAACCCCTTAATTACCACAGAACCTGTACCTGTATAATATTCATCAATTGGGAGTAGAGAAATATTTTATTGGTTTCTGGGAGTGACCACTTATAATGTCAGCTTTATAGACATATTCATCTGCAGCTACATAGCATCTATTAGTGTTCTATGTATGGCATCTACACACATCCGATTCTAACCATTGATCAAATCTAATTGAATCTGCCAAAGGATAGGTCATAAGTCTGACACGCAGCAATGTCATCAAAAAGATATTCAAAAAGGTCTATGTTCAGATGGACTCAGTGGCCCATCCCATCTTTATAGGAAGCACAGCACCATAATGGTATAGCACAGGGACAACCTTTTTTGTACAGTGTCCCAACTTAAAAAAAAAAAAAGAACAAAAAAAAAAAAAAGACGAGGTAGTTGGTGTGCAATAATGCTCCTTATTCCCTCTATACACAGTGTAATGTTCGTTATTGTCCCCCTATACACAGTATAATGCCCAATAGTGCCCCTATACACGGTGTAATATCTCAGCATCAGTTCTCCCTACAGTATTATGCCCCATTTGTGCCCATCCCACCCCAGAGAGTATAAAGCCCATTAGTGCCCCATACATTAGTTCCTACCTCTGCGCCTTTATTCTGGATGATCGCTCCACCCCCATTTTGTCAGCCTCCGGCACTTACACATGGCAATCCTGTTCAAAGCTTGACAGTGAATGGAGAACAAAGTGACTTCACATGTCACTGAGCCTCCTCTATAGTAGCACACCGCGGTCTGCAAACTAATGAAGGGGCAGTGGAGGAGGCTGAGTGACATTTATAGTCACAGATTTCTACTCACCGCCACACTATGGATGAGATCAGTGCGAGCAAGTGACATCACTGATATAAGAAGAGAAAGTGGAGCCTGACATCTTCAGGCAGGTGAAATGAGCTGTTTCAATACCAAGCACAGCTTCAATATAATGTATGAAGCTATGTGTGGTATGTTGTGAAGAGGCAAGAGTGCTTGGCAAAAGGCTGTGGCCTCAACAAACAGCTGATCAGCAGAAATGCATGGTGTTGAACCACTAATATGATATTTATGACCAAGTAATATCATCATCCAAGAAAAAAAGCCCTTTAAGTATAAGGGCACAAGGTGTAGTTGTTGCACCAAAGACCTCAAGCAACCTAAGGGCTAGTTCACACGGGGCGTGGTATGGCGCATTTTGGCCCTGATTGTGACGCATGAAGCCACATCACAATAGGGCCAAAATGATCCTGCCACGACTGCTGCTTTAACGAGAGATATACTATACAGACTAAAGCAACTTTATCATACACTCCATCAGAAAAAATAATGCAGCGCAAATTTTTTGTTAAAATGACAGACCCCATTTACAGTTAACAAGATCCATCAGATGCCGCTGGTGTCCATCATGTGATCGAGGACTTCCTATTAGTCAACAGAATGGGATGAACAAAAAGACACAGCCTGGCTGGCTGCGTCTCCCCCATCATCTACTAGACGGCCATGGAGAACTAGACCTCCAAGGCACCTCAGTCCCGATGAGGCCCCACAAGTCCAGCACCACAGGTGGAGCCCCTCATGGGACCCTCTGTCCCAAGACTCTGTGGGCAACGCAGAGTCCAGGAAGTCTCGGGGCAGGAGGAATCTGTGCGGGCTGTGGGACTAGCAGCAGAAGCGGCAGGCCACACCTCCGCCATCTTTGACTGTCACCGTGGGAACTGGAGCAGGAGTGGTTAGCCCCCAGGCGGTGGTTGCTTACCAGGGGGCTGCCCAGCGCGAGATGACCAATGAGAATGCAAGGGTACTGGTTCTGAGCCTCCAGCGTTCATCCTCCCGTGGTGGTAGGTAACGTGGGTTCAACAGCTGGGTCCTCCATGGTGGGTGATGCGATGGTTTCAATGAATGGGATGTCCAAGGAAACGGCAGGGGATATTGCAGTTGCGGGGCAGGCTTCTGGGGTGGGTACAGGTCAGGAACAGGAAGCTAGAAAGAGTAAGGAGGACGATCCCCAGAGGCTTGATGATTCAGCTAAAGGAGAAGTATATGTTTGCTTTGAAGGGTGCAATTGAAGCAAGAGGTCAGGATCTGGAAAGGTGTGTAAGTATGTGGAGATTTTCTCCCTACTCCCGCTTGAGTAGTTTAACATGGATAGGGTAAGAAAGATGAGTCCAAAAAGGAAGAGGAGGAAAAGTGGTGGTACAGGCTCATCTCAAGAACTTTTGGTTACTGGCTTCAGGCCTTTGCTATATTAGCGGGCATGATTGGTGAAAAAAATTGTTCCGCGCATTTTTGCTATATGGACGTGATCGGGGAAGCGTATAGAGTGTATGGGGGCATACTTGGTTAAAGGAGTTGGCCACTTTCAGACCAATATTGAGATACAAATGTTATTGTTTGTACAATAAAAGGATATACAATTTCCCAATATACTTTCTGTTTCAGTTCCTCACGGTTTTCTAGATCTCTGCTTGCTGTCATTCATTCTGTTACTTCTAGTGGATAAAAGTCTGACCATGGTCATGTGATTTACGGTCCATGGTCATGTGATGAGCACACAGGTACACAGCTCATTACCAGGCAGATGTCTGATTACTGTGCTGTGACTGTAACGAGCTGTGCACCTGTTTGTACATCACATGACCATGTACAGAGATTCATCCAGTTGTTTGATGACAGGTTGGAATTCCATATTAGGAAGTCAAAAACTGATCAGGAGGAAAAAGGGTGTAAGGTTACATTGTTTGTGGTGCCGGGTACTACCATGTGCCCCATTGTGTGTTTTAGGGAATTTTTGTCTTAGGTGTGGGTTTTGGGTGAGCCGTTGCTACGATATGAGGATGCGTCATACCTGTCATAGCAGTATTTAAAAGGTGTTTAGTTGCTTGCGGATGGTGTCCGACTGATTACAGGGGTCATTAGTTTTGAATTGGAGTGGCGAATGAGGCAGCGCGCCAAGGATTCAGTGATGAGGTACAGATTTTTGGTGTCTAGCCATTCAGGATGGAATTGAGGTGGCTTTAAAGGTGTAGAGGGACGCAAAGTCTTAAGGTAGTCAAGACTTCGCTTGGTTGGCGGGGGGAAGGGGGGTCCTTGGAGTTGGGCAGGAAGGATGATGGTTCAGTGGTTGAGGGGGAGCAATAAGGCTCTGGACTCCCCAGGGATTGGCATTTGTATGGCAAAATGAAAAATGATTCGCTCAACCAAATATTAGAACCATAAGACGTGAGTATAAATATACATGGCTGCAAGGAATGTACTCCAGACTGAATTGGAGGCAAAATTGATGCAAAAAAAAATTAAAAATTTTACTTTTACCTCATATTAGATTAAAAAGTCTAATAGTCTAAAATGAATCCAATAAGAACGCATTCCGGGAATGCATAGAGGATCCCTTACTCGGCACTGGAATTACTATGCCAGGAAATATGTCTGGTTTACAAGGAGGAATCTGGATTATGGGATTCCTTTTGCCAGGGAGTGGCAAATTGGTACCTCTGAGCTGGGCGGACGACTGGAGGTAAATTACAAATACTGTTATATATTTTGTTTAAATGTTTGTTGTAATAAAAATGGCTGCTGTTGCCAATTTATTCCAATCATGTGTGTCAAGTTTTCATTTTAAGGTTGGAAATTTGCTCCAGCTAAGTGGAAGGACTAGACCTACTGCGTCATGAAAAACAGGAACAAACACACAAATGTGAACTCAGCCAAACCGTATATTTGAGAAGATACTCTCAGATGTTCTGTCACATTGTTTTGTGTTTTAGGTCTATAAAGCCTGTAGCATTAAATAGCTTTTCCCATCTCTATATTTATGTCTGTAGCCATAGAATAAACACCTAATATATTCATGTCTAATCTTAGGGACCTATATTTATCTCGAGAACGGGGATGACTGTGCCAGTAAGTGTCCCATAAAAGAGAAGGTGGAGACTTAAACCAGGACCTTGTTTGCACTACAGCTGACGACAATAACATCCTGAGACTGTGTCAGGACATTGTGTGCCAAAACATCATGGGTTAACCGAAAACTGCTGAATTTTTAACAGGGATAGGACAAATTTTACAAGACTTGGCCACTCTGCAGCAATTCACAGGAAACTAGCTATAGGTGTTCTCTGGGCCTGTGACCATATTGATTATTATTCGAGATGAGCGAGTACTGTTTGGATCAGCCGATCCGAACAGCACGCTCCATAGAAATGAATGGATGCACCTGGTACTTCCGCTTTGACGGCGGCCAGCCGCTTAACCCCCCGCGTGCCAGCTACATCCATTCATTTCTATGCGAGCGTGCTGTTCGGATCGGTTGATCCGAACAGTACTCGCTCATCTCTAATTATTATGGATGCATGTCTATAGACTTCAGCAGTATACAACCATCCTGACAATGCTATGGTGTCTCAGTGATCTCCCATATGTACACAATTATTTCAGATGCTACATGTCATAAAAGCTTATAGCAGCCATGAAACTTCCATCACCTAGTATAGACTAGGTCCTAAAAGGGACATTAAACTGTGGGGGTAGATGGAGGGGGACATTACACTGTGGGGACAACTGAAGAGCACATTATACTGTTGGGGCACTGGAAGGGGACATTATACTGTTTGGGCAATTGGAGGGGGACATTATAATGTGTGGGCATACCATATCTGGTGCCTGTAGGGGCATCATACTCTGTGGGAGCACAAAGAGAAATTGATGGGGATGAATCAAATTGAAAGTGTGGGGCTGCATTTGCTATGGCATGCATAGCACATTGCACCTTCTGTCCCTATTTCAGTCCTTTAAAATTTGGATAGTATGCAAGAGAGGAGTCAAAACTGCAGCAATTCACAGAAAGTTTAGGTAATATAAAGCTCCCCCCACTTTGGTTTTTTCTGTCCTGTGTGGTGGGATCGTTGGGGGGAGGGGGGGTTTCTTCCTTCCCCATATTGTGTATTTGTGGATCTGTTTTGTGATCAATTTTTTTTTTCTTACCCCTCCTGGTACTGTGTCCAGGACTCTTTTCAGGACTTTTTCTTTTTACCACTAATTTTTCTTCAGCGTCCTCTGGAGTGTGTTCCATAGAGGCTGGACCAATATCCAGGCCATCTATTTTCTCTCTGGATCATACTCATGCTTCAGAGTTCCGGGAGCTTACTGGACATTGGCCTTCCCTGAAGTGATTTTGCACTGGATGCAACGTTGTAAAGCTAAAAGAGTATTGGCGCATGCCCAGTATACTTTCAGGCCAGCTGTGCGATGCCGAACAGGATGTCCTCTTACCTTTCCTTTGATGTGGGCGCCCTTCTCCTGGCGAAAGTGCACCTCTAGGGTGCTGATATTCTAATATAATAATATTGTAATATTGCATAATAGTTTCATTTTCCTCCCTTTTTTAATCAGTTGGCTAGGAGTAGTGGTAATTTGAGCCTTGAACTGGGAGCTTGTCCAGCACTGTCAAGAGTTCAGCTTCTCCCTAGGAAGTAGGCTTGGTCTGGGTCATACTTCCCTATTTAATGTAGTGTGTTCTGTTGCTCGGCCTCTTTCTTAGCAGATAGCCGGACAATATTTTACTATTGTTTTTTCTTCTCCTTTGCTATTCACTTGCTAGAGTTTACCGCAAGTGGAAAGATATACCTTCCTATTGCCTTTGGCTCTGTCTTAATTACTTATTTTTTTGCCTTACCTTATCCAAGAATCTAAGATTAATTGTTTATTTTCTCTTCAATAAATGAACTCTTCTGTATCGGTGAAGGACCTGAAGCATTTAGCCATGAGACCAAGACGCAGTGAGACATATAGCTCTATTATGCATTCTGACGAAGAGTTCAGAGTCTTGGGTGAGACCTACACTTCACCAGGAGACTCTGATGTGGACACAGGCAAAATTATGGACAGATATCCATCAGGTCAAGTGACCATGATATTGATCCCGGAGAAGCCTCAGAAATCCACCTCTAAAGGGCTTAGGACCATCAAAGTGGATGACTTGCTACAGAGAGCCATGTCTACTAAGTATAAACATCTGGAGAACACTTTCATTCTGTTCAAGAGGTTTATAAAATATTCCCAATATTTGAAGATCAATACAGGAATTGGGAATCTCCATTTAAAGTGGATACGGAAAGTTGCCAAACTTTCTTAATCCCTTCTCAAGATGGTTCCAACTTGCAAGATCCTATGGAAAGATGAGTTGAATTAGCCCTGAGATGGGCTTATTCTGTTTCCTCGCCCAGTGCTCTGTGGGAGTTGCATCTAGCGAGGTGGGCCAATAGCTATGTTCTAGACTTTCTTCCCTAAGAAGGAACATTGAGGGTCCATTCACACAGAGTTTTTTGGCAAGGAATTTAGTGAGGAAAAAATTTGCTTCAGGAATTAGGAAATTTGTCAATTCCACATGGATTTTTGCCAATTCCTTATGGATTTTCCGCCTCCCAATGACTGCGTTGGTTTTTGCAGGTGGAATCCGCCTGTAATATTTGTCTTCTGCTTTATGAAACAGGCAAATTATTCAGCCAGGAGCTGTATACAATTCTGGAGAGTCTGGTGGACAAAAGGGGTAAATCACTTCCCCAATCCTTTCGTTTCAGACAATGCCATAGAGGACAATCTTCTCAGAGATCTCAACAGTCCAGGGGTCAAAACTAGGGAAGTCAATGGTTTCAAAGAAGAAATCCTGGCTGTCGCAACTTCAGAGATGACAAGAAAACCTAAATTCTAACAGTCCGCTACCTCCTCCATAGTAGGATATTCCCATGGGCAGTCGACTCTGTTTTTCTAGTATCCTGGGAGAAAAACATCTCAGACTTGGGTCCTAGAAATAATTCATTCTGGGTACCACATAGAGTTCTCTGTGTCTCTTCATGACACATATTTATTTGGACCACCCATCGCCAGCAAGTTCTGCAAAAGTCTGTCAAGAAATACGTGGAGGAGATTCCGGTTTTTCTTCAAGGGTCTAGCATTTATTCTCCAGTCTTCCTGGTACCAAAACCCTCAAGGGAATGGAGAGTGATTATTGACCTCAGGTATCTCAACTGATATATCATAAAAAGAAGATTCCAGATAGAGACTGTAAGATTAGTTTTCTTTATCCTTCATCAGGGAAATGATATGGCCATGCTAGATCTCAAAGATGCTTATCTTCATGTTCCAATTTTTCCTTCTCTCAAGAAATATTTGAGGATTTCAGTCGTCATAGAAGGTCACTTAAGACATCTGAAGTTTACCTCTCTCCCATTCAGATTAATGGCAGCACCCAATGTCTACACCAAGATGGTATTCTCAGTGGCTGCAGCACTCAGAGTCCAGTTGATCTCCATTGTCCCTTACGTGGACGATTGGCTGAGTAGGCTCAGACAATGTGGCAACAGTTATCTAACAAGTGAAGTAGGGATGATTTTGAGGTGGTAAGAAGACTTTAACTCATCTCTTTGCTGTTGTTGCCGTTGATATCAAACAAAGGGTCCAACAGCACCCACACTCATAGCAACCAACCATTAAATGCAGGGAGCATTTCGCTGTAACCACAGAAAATGTAAGTGCAGTGCTGTATGTCACTGCAAAAATACCACATCTATCCTCTAGCCATACAACAGCTTCCTGATTAAACAATTTCTCAACTGTTCCTGGTCCTACATTGTATACCTCCAAGAGTGCTCGTGCAGCCTCCAATTCAATTCTCTAGAATTTACCAGTACACAGGGGCAGAAATACCCCATTATTATGCTGATGTTGGGACTTCTGGAAAGCAGATTAACATCATAGGGCATAACATCATCAAAGCATAACAACACATGCAGAAACTGAACATGTAACTCAGCCAAAATCTATGACTACTCTTACCCTATGAGGGAGCCATCACACAGAGTAAACGCTCCGCTCATTCTGAACGTAAACTCGTTCAGAGTGGGTGGCGTTAAAACAGATCCCATTGATTTCTATGGGTGCCAGCATACGCACGCTCCCCATTGAAATAAATGGGAGGCTTTTTACCTATTGCTTTCAATGTGATATGTGCTTATCACATTGAAAGCAATAGGTTAAAAAGCCTCTCATTGATTTCAATGGGGAGCGCGCATATGCCGGCACCCATAGAAATCAATGGGATCGGTTTTAACGCCACCGACTCTGAACGAGTTTACGTTCAGAATTAGCGGAGCGTTTACTCTGTGTGAAGGCTCCCTCATTTTGACAAAATACACGTGTAAAAATAAGACTCCCATTGACTTCAATGACATTTTACACATGTATTTTACACGTGTATATTACACGTGTAAAATGTCATTGAAGTCAATGGGAGTCTTATTTTTGCACGTGTATTTTTTACATGTGTATTTTGATAAAATGAGCAAGCGTTTAGTCCGTGTGAAGTCTCCCTAAAAGTTTTACATGATCATCCCCATCAGCCATTTAGTCATCTCCAATATAACACCAATATCCAATACAAAGGCAGATCAATGGCTTTTAAGGGAATGTACCATCAAAAAAATTAAGTTGTTTAAATTAGGTGTTGAAATATTGCAATTTGTACACTGGCCACTCAGATTGTCAATATAAGTTTATATTTCCTGTTCTCTATAACTTGCTTGTCAGCTTTTCAGTATATACTGGCACAGGAGGAAGAAAGTCATCAGATGGTGGGTGAATTTATGATGGTATTATTGCACTGCTTTCTGGAAGTCTAGATAAGGTAACATAGCAACACTCAACTAGAGTGCTGAAGGTTACAGACCCCTGCCCTATACCTTATACTGTAGATATAAAGGGGTGAAGGTTAACCTTGTGAAGGGGCTGCTATGGGACATTATTCCCATTTACTGACGGTATATCAGAATGTTGCAGACATTTTTATTATACGTTACGTTATATCTACGTAAAGACTGGCAAATCCCTCTAACCTAACAGGAGGCACCATGGGAAATTTAGTTCATTCACCACCTGTTGACACTGGGTGTTTTCTGTGACTATGGAGAACTTGTATATAAAATAAGTGAGCGTAGTGAAAGGCAAACAAACCAGTTACTCAAAGCAGCAGAGCTTACTCATACAGGACCTGGTTCTTTATTCGCACCGTGCTAGGAAGACTGCTCTATAGAAACGATCATAGGGAAGGTGCATTGTCATTGGTGACGCAATTTATAGCAGGGAGTGTCCACACTGTGCTGCTCTCACAGGCTTTTGTCACTAGTATCACTGTGTGACAAGGTGTCATGCTTGGACAGTGAGTCACTCAGACCCTCATGGTTCTAGCTGTGGGTTGTGCGGTGAATTGTCATCGGTATAAATAAGTCCATTGTGAATGGATTTATCTTATGAATACATAAATTCCCTTGCAGTGCTCCTCTGCTATTACAGGAACTTTTAGGCTACCTAATGGCTTCGGATGCAGCAAAGCAATTGGTCAAGATTATCTTCTTACCGATTTATGATTTTCTGGCCATTGCAAACAAAATCTATCATTTTTTTTTAGGTCATAATTGAAGTTCAGAATTAAACAAAAACTACATATAATTAGAAAAAAAAAGTTTTTCAGCTCACCGTATCCAGATACAAAACGGATACTCATGTCAGTAAAGACATATTGGAACGAGGCGAAGTAAAATCCAGTATCCACGAGGATCCACAGATGAAGGATATGTATAAAATTTAACTTTTATTCATATAGGTAAAAGAAAGTTACATAGTAAGGGGGCGTTCACACTAGCGTCAGTGTCCGACAGCTAGTGTCCGATGCTAATGTTCGCGCAAAATCTTGCGTGGACATTAGCATCGGACACTAGTTGTGTCCATACAGTTTACATTGATTTAATGGGACATCATGTGCGTTCTTTTACAGTCCATGTCTGTCCTTAAGTGTCCGTTCACAAAGATGTCCGATTTTTCAAGCGGACAGCAAAAACCTACAACATCACAACGCATAATAATTCCGTTGAGACAATGTCTCAATTTTGTTGTCCTGAATCTTGATGACTGCATCCAAGAAGTTTATTTCAGAGAAGGAGTGATTGAGTGTCAGGTTGATGGTGGGATGGAACTGGTTGAATTGTTCATGGAAGGTTTTCAGCTGTTGTTCAGACCCAGTCCAAATGATTAGGATATAGTGAATGAAGCGATAGTAGGCCAGAGGCCTGTTGGTGCAGGTAGATAGAAAGTCACTCTCAAGCTTCGCCATGAAGAGATTAGCGTACTGTGGCGCCATTTTACTCCCAATTGCGGTGCCAGTCTGCTGTAAATAGATGCAGTCACCAAAAGAGAAGTAATTGTGGGTGAGGATGAATTTTGTGAGTTTCACCACCGATTCAGCGTTCATTCCTCACTTTTCCATGAAAAACTGGCAGGTGTTTACACCGTCCTGGTGTGGGATGTTGGAGTACAAGGATTCTACATCCATAGTGGCCAGGATGGTTCCATCTGGGAGGGGACCTATAGTGGATAGTTTATTTAATAGTTCTGTGGTGTCTTGAAGGTAGCTGGCTGTATCCTTCACTAATGGTTTAAGAGTAACCTCCACCCATCCAGAGATCTCTTCAGTAAGAATCCCAACACATGAAAGGATCGGTCTCCCTGGGTTCCCAGATTTCTGCAGTTTTGGAAGCATATTAAAGGTCCCCATCCTTGGACTTGCTGGTATGAGGCTGCTTAGGCCTTTGACTCCATCAGATAGGCCGGAGATAACCTTTTTCAGTTTTTTGGAGTATTCCACTGTGGGGTCTGAATCCAACTTGGAGTAGTAGTGTGTGTCTGTCAGTTGTCTGTGTGCTTCCTGTATGTAGTCTGATGTGTTCACCATGACTATGGCACCACCTTTGTCCGCTGGCTTAATGATGATGTCTTTGTTATTTCTCAGGGATTGTATGGCCCTTCTTTCCTGGGCGCTGATGTTAGACGGAAGTCTTTTGTTTGTATCCAGTATAGTTGATTTGACCATGTGTCTCAAACAGTCTATGTAACTATCCAGATCAAAATTTCATCCAGTTGGAGGTGTCCAATCAGATGTCTCCTTTTTTGTTGAGATTTGAACCTCTGAAGGGGTAGGTTGGGTCTCCTCTGTGTCATCTGTGTCATGAAAATATTCCCTCAGACGCAGTCTCCTGAAAAAATCCTCCATGTCACTGCACAGTTCAATTTTATCCATGGTTTTAGAAGGACAAAATGAGAGTCCCCTGACGAGTACCCCAAATTCTGCTTTGGTGGGTTCATAAGTAGAGAGATTGATAACACAGTTCGGTGTTTCCAAATCTGTGTGTGAGTGATCCTGGTCGTTGTTAGATATATATTTTGCTTTGTGTGTATTCTTGTAGAATCCTGCAGCAAGTCTCAGTCTGTGGAGTTTCTTTCGCTTATTGAGGATTAGAGATATCCACAGTTTATCATAGTATTGTAGCAATGTTATCCTGGAATTTTCTTCAATATTGTTCCATTGTGTTTCAATCTCCATTTGGTTTTTGCTCTTGATGCTGTAGATGAGATGTATAAGGTGGTTCCTCAGTCTCTCTGAAGTTCTATAACACAAGTTTTGTGCATAGTGAGTATTGTAGGTATATGAGATGGGGTTTGTGAGCCTGAGTCCTTTAGGAATTAATTTCTCTTCTTTGCATTTACATAGGAAAAAGATGTCGCATGATGCAACCTAGTGGTGAGCCTAGCCTCTCTGCTGCCTGAGGCGGATGATCAAAAGACGCCCCCCCCCCGTATTGAGTCTGAGGGGGTTGTTCATCTTTTGATCGTCCGCCTCAGACAGCAGAGGGTTGGGGGTGCTAGCAGTAACATTACAATAAATAAAATGCAGTAATACTCACGGGAGACGTCTTCCCGCATTCCCTGTCTCTTCCCTTTGGACCGCCATGACCACTTCTTCCAGCTGTGGCTTGACTCTGTAAAGTTTGAAACACAGACATCTTTGACTCCTCACTTCTCCACGCACCCAATATATATATATATATATATATATATATATATATATATATATACATATCGCACTGCGGACCCTGCAGCCAATATTATGCCCCACAGTGGCACAATAGACTGTGGGGCATAATAGAAGTTACAGGGGCCACACTGTACCCTTCAAGCTCTATTATGCCCCACAGTTGCACACCCATGAACTATTATTATACTCAGGGGTCTTTTCAGACTCCCGAGTATAATAATCACAGCCCCAGGGGAGATGAGGGAAAATAATAAACACTGTTACTCATCTTTCCGGGATCCGATTTTACTCCTAGCAGGCTTCGGGCCTATATGGTAATATCCCAAAGCCTGTGCCAGCAGTAGAAGGTTATTACTACTAGCACAGGCTTTGGTCCTATATGGTAATATCCCAGACCACGTGATGCCTGAGCATTAGCATATAGGCCCGAAGCCTGCTAGGATTAACATCAGATCCTGGAGAGGTAAGTAACACTGTTTATTATGTTCCCTCACCTCCCCTGGGGCTCCGATTATTATACGCAGGGGTCTGAAAAGACCCCTGAGTATAATAATAGCGGTATTGGGATCTAGGCCTGGGCCTATTCACTACTGCCCCCCGCGGCCTATAGTAAAGGGGAAGCGGGGGAAGCAGTGAACAGGTCCGGGTAGGTTGGTAAATAGGCCGCTACCTGCTGGGGGATACTCTAGCAGGTAGTGACCTATTATAAAACAAAAAAAAAAGGTTGTTATACTTACCGATCTTGCTGCTGCTGCTCCCACCGCATCCTCGATGCATCCATGATGACGCCACCTACGCTGATACATAGATGTCTGAACCAGCGCAAGGAGAGTGGCAGCTCTCTTGCGTTCATTTAATGAACGGGCCTCACCTCACCTCACCTCATTAGAGGTGCGGCGCTGATGCAACCCTATAAGAGGGCACAGAGACCTCCCCCCCATGTGTTAACACAAAAGTAAATCAAAGACATGTCTTAGGCAGGGAGGCTTGTGCTGCTGTTAGGACTAAGGGAAAGCAGATTATCATCATAATCAACGATTCCCTTATGTCCTACCAGCAGCACAATGCGGGGATGTAGCAAGTAATTCCCTTAGGAAGGGTTTCCTCGCCTTACTGAGTCCATGTAGTACCCAAAGGCATTTGCCTCTGAACCACGAGAGTTCAACCTATAATGTTTAATGAATGTGGAAAGACAGGACCAAGAGGCCGCAGAGCAGATCCGGTCCAGAGATAGTGCCCAAGTCTCAGCCCAAGACGTAGATGCAGCCCTGGTGGAATGGGCTTTTAGAAATTCAGGGGGAGGTAACCTCTGAGCTGAAAAAGTTTTGATGGCCTCCTTGACCCATCTAGAAATTGTAGGCTTTGAGGCCTTCAAACCCCTGAGCCTAGCATACATAAGGAGGTTTTCCGCCCGTCTAATGGACCGGGTATGATATACCGGGTATGATATATGCAAAGGCACCTAACCATATCTAATGTATGGAGCCTCTCCTCTTCCACAAAGGAAGGGAATGGAAGAATACAGAGTCTCATGGCCCCTTTAAGAAAGTTACTCAGCAGAGAGAGTTGAGCCAAACAGGCGGAAAAAGCAGGAACCTGTACCTTAAAGGTGGCCGGAGAAAAACCTTTATTCAAACCTCCCTGAAGGAAATCCAGAATCACACCAACAGGAGGATCTGAACTATTAACCCCACATGTGGAGCACCAAGACCTGGAAATATTACCAATCCTGAGATAATTCCTATTGGTAGTCTCTAGGAAAGGAAAGTGCCTTCAGGATAGCTTCTGACAGTCCACTAGATCTCCATAGGGACTGGTTAACCTCCAGGCTGTCAGGTTGAACTTCCTCAGATCCTGGCACTTCTAAGCTCCTTGAGACACTAGGTTCTTGGTTAGGGAAGCCTTCAATAAGTCCCTCGACTCATGAGCATTAGCTGGGCAAACCAAGACCGCTTTGGCCAGAATGGAATGATGGCTATCACAGAGACTTGGTTCTGTATGACTTTCATCAATACCCTTGGTATCATGGAAAGTGGAGGGAAGATATATGCCAGCCTGAACCTCCAAGGGATGGACAGGGCATCCACTGCCAAGGGATTGTCCTACTGATATAGTGAGCAGAACGTTTCCACCTTGGTGTTGAGTCTGGTTGTCATGAGGTCCATTTCTGGGAGACCCCACTTCTCAGGGTCCCCTCTATACGACGGTCCATTGGGTCCTGAAGGTTGGACTCATCATCCAGTGGCACAACAGTACGCCGAGACAATTTAGAGACTGCCATGTCCACTTTTGGTGGAGTGCCCCAGAGATCCAGCTGACTTGAGAAGATGGGGTACATGGACCTAAATTGTCTGGTAGCAAAATGCACTGTCTCCGGGTGCTTCCACTGAAGCTGCATCAGCTTGTCTAAAGTGTCATCCACATGGAAGGCCCTGAGCCCCCTATTGGTGGATGAGGAGGCTTCTCCATCAATATCATGGTCCCTCGGCCGATTGACTTCAGCAGCCTTTTGATTTTTTCCACAGGGATTAAACGTCTGCTGGAACTCATATTGTTGTCTTCAGAAGACATTGTCTCATCTACAATCTGCAGCTCCTCCTCCGAGAACAAAGTGAGCGAGTGTTTCTCCAAGCGCTGCCTCTTAGAGATCTGGGCAATGGAGTTATGGATCCCCTTTAACTTCCTTGAAAAAAAGAGACCAACATTACCTGAGGCGTCGATCGGCAGCGTGTGTGTGTGTGTGTGGAACTACACCTAGCCCACTCACCATAAACTCCTTGACCCAAATGAGGACATCACGAGTAGAGGGCTCCTCACCTGTGGGCCCGTGACAAGAACAGCACCGGGACCACTCATAGCCTGCAGATTTAAAGTGGAATAGCTGAGAGATAATAATGGAGGAACCTGACAAATAAGACAAGGAGCTCCCAGACAAATAAGACAAGGAGCTCCCAGAAAGGAGCTCACCATCAGGAAGCGGCGTGTCGCGATCTGCACAAGACAAATTCTTACTCTTAGATCCCGTCTTTTTCCTCCTAGAATCTCCATCAGCTCCCGAAGTAGAAGATCTACAGGACACATCAATTAAAGAGTGTCAGGCTGAAAAAATAAAAGTACTTTAATAGAGTATCTTGGGAACTGCAGCAGAACCTCCTAAGTAGCGGTGATAGCAGAAGCCAATGTCAGGAAACAGACAAGACAACCAATGCATGTTTTGACCAGGAAAGGTAAGGAACTGAACTGTTTGCATAGATAAGAAGTCAGGTAGAAAGGGGCGGAGCAAAAATGCCCCATACACAGGGCCAGTTTTAGACAAAATGGGGCCCTGGGCAAAATTAAAAGTGGGGCCCCACTTGTACATACAACATAGTCACATTAAGTTAATTCGGTATACCACAATGCCTACCATTGGAACTTACAGGGGTTTTCTTAATGTCTTTTAAGGGGGCATTCACGCTACTGTCATTGTCCGACAGGTAGTGTCTAGAGAAGAGCAAGTACTGTTCGGATCAGCCGATCCAAACAGCACGCTCGCATAGAAATGAATGGACGTAGCCGGCACGCGGGGGGGGGGGGGGGGGGGGGTGTTAAGCGGCCGGCCGCTGTCAAAGCGGAAGTACCAGGTGCATCCATTCATTTCTATGGAGCGTGCTGTTTGGATCGGCTGATCCGAACAGTACTCGCTCATCTCTAGTAGTGTCCGCTCCTAGTGTCCGTTCAAAATCTCGCACGGACATTAGCAGCGGACACTAGCTGTATCCGTGACACTTTTCATTCATTTAAATGGTGATCTTGTGCATTCTTTTGCACTCCGTGCCTGTCCTTAACTGTCCGTTTGTAAAGATGTCCGACTTTTCAAGCGGACAGAAAAAACCTACATGTCGGGTTTTGCTGTCTGCTTGAAAAGTCGGACATCTTTACAAACGGACAGTTAAGGACAGGCACGGAGTGCAAAAGAACGCACCCGATCGCCATTTAAATGAATGAAAAGTGTCATGGATACAGCTAGTGTCCGCTGCTAATGTCCGTGCAAGATTTTGAACGGACACTAGGAGCGGACACTACCTGTCGGATAATGACAGTAGTGTGAACGCTCCCTAAGTGGTTGTTTGCCTAGGCAAAAAAACCTTACAAATTTACAAACTAGTTGCTTCTTCCGTGCCTTATCTTTAAAGATCAGATGCAAAAGCAATAAGGCTCATGCCCTTCCCCCCACTAACAAATATTTACATACATACAGAGTTATCAAATAAGACCACTATACCAGGACTAAATACTGTTACATCACCCGCTGACCGCTATACCACAACTAAATACTGTCACATCACCTGCTGACCGCTATAACAGGACTAAATACTGTCACGTCACCCACTGACCGCTATACCAGGACTAAATACTCTCACATTATCCACTTACTGCCAGATTCCCCTCTGCCCGCATAATACAATCCACAAATAGCTATTTTTACTGTATAATGTTCCCGTGACATCACCAAACACTTCACGACTATCAGTTTCCTCCATTCCCCATATGAAGAACATAACCAGACCCCTTTTATTTGCAAATTCCCCCTCATAATACTAGCCAGCAATTAACCTCTTCCTGCCCTGCACTGTAATAGGACGCTGTAGTAAGCAGGTTCTTCCTAGGAGCCATATACTCCTCAGTTGTGAGTGACAGCGGCTTAAAATGACATACACTGCACCTCTGCAGGTTGGACAATGGTTGGACAATCTTTCATGTCTTCAGAGATATGCAGTATTATATACTGCTAGAAAGCTGACTGAATTCAGCGCAGTCAGCTTTGCCAGTATTCGTCATGATGGAGATATTGATGCAGTTAGTTTCGGCACAATATCTCTCCACTGTTGGAAAAGTGAGCCATCTAGCCTAGCGGCATTACTGGACGGTAGAAAACACCCATATGGTGGAAGAGTATAATCAGGAGGACGTTATAGCTCAGCATCATTCCTGGGCTGTGAAGAATACCCGCTCTTCTGACAGTGGAGAGATATTGCTGCCGAAATTAATAGCACCAATATCTCCAGCACAGGGGCACATACCGTGAAAGCTGGCAGTGCAGTGAATTCAGTATACTGCATCTTTCTAGTGGTATATAATACCACCCATCTCTGAGGACATGAAAGGTCTAGGTATAGGACAGCTATAGGACCTGCTCCATAATTTGCAGCTCTTCAATTTGTCCCGGACACACGGCTGCAAAAACAACAGCCGTATGTACAGGACCATTGAAATATAATAGTCCATACTTTTATCCACAATTGAGTATAAAAAGAATGGTCATGTGCATTACAGCCTACGCTGGGTTCACACCAGCGGTCGATCTGTTTCCAGGTTTCTGTCTTCTGTTGACAGAAAACGGAAACCTGGCAAACTGTGTCCGGCCGTGAGCAGCGGTGAGCGTTTTGTGCTCTCCGTGGCGAAACATTTTTTTTTTTGGACATGCAGGACTTTGCGGCGAAACCAGTTTTTTTTTAACTGGACACAAAGTCCTGCATGTCCGAAAAAGAAAACGGTTTTGCCACGGAGAGCACAAAACGCTTACCGGTGCTCATGGCTGGACACTTTCCAAACCAAATGGGTTTGAAAAATGCCTGCAGGTTTCCGTCTCCTGCCCAGTTTCGAGCAGGAAACGGAAACCTGCAAAATGGAGACCAGGGCGCAGGTGTGAGCAAGCCCTTAGTAACTCCATGTGCCTCATATTAATAGCAGATAACCCCATTATGTCCCTCACATTAACCCCTGTGTACTTCACATAAGAGTTACTGATATGTGAGACATGGAGGTAATAAGCATCTTCATTATTAGTACCCCCATACATCTCACATACTAGTAACCCTTATGTGTAGCATATAAGGGTTAATGTGAGGGCATTAATATGAGGCACATGGAGTTACTAAAACTAAATGAATCACCCCAAATGCCTGATATTAAAGGGGCTCTATCAGCAAAATTATGCTGATAGAGCCCCACATATGCGTGAATAGCCTTTAAAAAGCTATTCAGGCACCGCTAAAGTTATATTAAACTACCCCCCCCCCCCCCCCGTTTTAAAATAATACCCTAAAAAAGAATGTGATCAACTTACCCATCGTGCACGGTGGGCGGGCATTCAGGGTTCGCCGTCTTCTTCTTCCACGCCTCATCTTCCTGCGATGTCCTCGGGTCCCGTCTTCCTTCGGCACTCGCGAACCGACATTGCTAAAAAAAAAAATGGCCTGGGCGCATGCGCAGTAGAAGCACGGTGGGTAAGTTGATCACATTCTTTTTTAGGGTATTATTTTAAAACGGGGGGGGGGGGGGGTAGTTTAATATAACTTTAGCGGTGCCTGAATAGCCTTTTTAAAGGCTATTCACGCATATGTGGGGCTCTATCAGCATGATTTTGCTGATAGAGCCCCTTTAAAATAAAACCATAAAACAGAATGTGATCAACTTACCCATCATGCACGGTGGGCGGGCATTCAGGGTCCGTCGTCTTCTTCAGCCACACCTCCTCTTCATGCGATGTCCTCGGGTCCCGTCTAACTCGCGAACTGACATTGATAAAAAAAATGGCGTGGGCGCATGCGCAGTAGCCGTAGTAGAAGCAGCATGCTACTGCGCATGCGCCAACGCCATTTTTTTATGAATGTCAGTACGCGAGTTAGACAGGACCCGAGGACATCGCAGGAAGAGGAGGCGTGGCTGAAGAAGACAGCGGACCCTGAATGCCCACCCACCGTGCACGATGGGTAAGTTGATCACATTCTGTTTTAGGGTTTTATTTTAAAACTGGGGGGGTAGTTTAATATAACTTTAGTAGTGCCCGAATAGCCTTTTTAAAGGCTATTCACGCATATGTGGGGCTCTATCAGCATGATTTTGCTGATAGAGCCCCTTTAATAGAAATAGCATGTACCTGGTGTTTTCTTTTTTTACTTTCACTTTTGCTGAGCTGTCCTCTCCTCCTTCTCTTGTGTTCACTATGCAGATGGCAGGAGCTCGACAGGGTCCATCTTCTGTATAACGATAAGCCCCGCCTCCTGGGCTCTCCTCAGCCCTCTCATTGGTGTGCAGAGGGCAGCCAGAGAAGGGGGGGGGGGACGTCCTAAGAGCAGTGAATAGAGCTTCCTCGTTCAATAGCCACAGCTCTTGCGCTGGCTGCTGTCTATTAGCCGATGCTGCAGCTACACACAGTGTCCTTCCGACATACACTTTCCCTATATTGATAGGGAAAGTATTCCACCAACAGGCCCTGGGCAATTGCTCAATTTCCCCCCCCCCCCCAACTCCGGCCCTGCCCATAAACAATAGTGAGAAGGCTTAGAAAAAACTGCAATCTAGTGGTAAACAAAATACAGATTAGCCTCTTTTAAAATAAGGGGTACAAACTCCACAAGACCCTGCGAAAATCCCTCCAGTAACGCCACAGGTCACAGTGCGGCCGAAAAAAGTTCCTCCAGAAACCCGGAACCAATCTTAAGGTTCCGGGCAAAGAAGAAGACCGGAAGTAGGCCACAAGGTAGAGGCCCAGGCATAACTGCCGAGTGCGCCAGAAGGAGCTGAAGGGGGGAGAGCAAACATACAACGTGTTTCGGGGACTTGATCCCCATGTTCAAGTGTTAAAGAGGCAAAGTCACAAACAAAAATCCCAGTATATAAAGGCACTGTCCTGGTTGGTTTCGCCTTTGAATGGGCAGAGCCACGACGGGACCAATTTACATATGCGAACACTGACTAACAGAACACAGCCAGTGTTTGCATATGTAAATTGGTTCTGTCGTGGTTCCGCCCATTGAAAGGTGGAACCAACCGGGACAATGCCTTTATATACTGGGATTTTTGTTTGTGACTTTGTCTTTGCCTCTTTAACACTAGAACATGGGGATTAAGTCCCTGAAACGTGTTGTGTGTTTGAGTATCCAATAAAGTAATTCTTTTATGGTAAGAAGCGCAGATTCTTACCATCCTTGGAATTTCCACTTCTTTTTCCTGCATATTTTCGCTTGGACCCCATCCGGACACTGGGAAGACCTGAAGCTACCTTACAAGCGCTCATAGTAGTTGTGACTCATCACAGCCACCCCAGGTGAGAGGCCAACTGCAGTAACCACGTGCTTCCTACAATCACTTCTGCGGGTTCTGACATGTAGTTTTGGTCACTCTCCCGTTATTGTGAGTTTTCCATCACTACACATTTAGCACTTTCATCCCACTGTGTCACACTCTTATTTGCTTTGTGTAAAATCACAGTGATACACTATGTGCCACTCGGTGTTGTTCTCTTTTTAAAATTTTATCTAGGCCCCAGGGAGGAAAAGAAACAAGCTGAGCAGCTCATAAAAAAACTGAGCCAACAGACAAAAGAGCCAGCCAAAACAACCTTACCAGCAAGCGGGTAATAACAAAAAGGAGGGGCAGACCAAAAAGTCTGCAAAATAACCATATTCCTTTCTCCTCTAGGAAGAAGAGAAGGAAGAAAGAAGGAAGAAGAAAAGAAAGAAGAAGGCTGGAATACCAGTTCTTAAAGGCAAATATACATTCTTCTCAAACCATATAGAAGGACACAGAGCTTCCTTCATCTGTCCCACCACACAGGGCAGAAAAAAGGGTCTCTGTGCCCTCTTATAGGGTTGTGTCATGCATATTTTATGTTAATTAAAAATTCCACGTGTCCTACCAGCATACAGGGACAGAAATACCCCACATTGTGCTGCTGGAAGGACGAAAGGGAAGTTATATATTCTTCTATTATATATATTTTTTAAATTGAATGTGCAATAGAAACAAATTCATGGAAATGACCCAAGACGTATATAGCAGGTTGTTAGTAATATCAGGGTGTTGTCATTAAGTTTTCTGTGCTAATAATCCAGCCATGAATCACTCAGGATTACCACACCTTGGGCTCAACAGTAAGGGTGGCATTGTTTGCCAAGAGAAATACAGCCAACAGAGATTGACCAACTGTGTGTTTCTGTGTCACAAACCATATGATTATACAGGAATCAGTAGTGTTCATTTGCTCCTCACCAGTCCCAAAGAGGTGCTGTAGAACTGATTTTTGGGAAAGATGGGTGCATTTCATATCAATCTATTATTAGTGTATGTGAAGTCGACCATTACTATTCAGCAGCCAAAGTATACAGGGTGATTCAAGAAATATATTGCAAAATTATAGCCTCTGTATTCATAGCCAATAGAATAGAAACAAATTTATTATAAAATATTTATGAATAAAATGTAACATAAGAACAAATATCTAAGACTGGGTAGACACTTTTCAAATTTGCGCACCAATGGTCTTACCTAACTCATACTTAAAAACTAGAGATGAGCGAACAGTGAAATATTTGATATTCGTTTTGAGTAGAGCCTCAATATTAGACTACTCGTTCGAATATCGAATCCCATTATAGTCTATGGGGAAAAAATGCTCGTTTCAGGGGAAACCACTATTCGACTAAAGGAGAGTCACCAAGTCCACAAATAGCAGGAGGAGAGTGTTTAGGAGGAGCGCTGTGCAGTTAAAACGCACGGACCCCATTATAGTCTATGGGGTCCGTGCGCTTTAACTCACAGTGCTTGCAGTTGCGCTGATAAAAAGTAAGCTCCCTCGTAACAGCAAGTTGCCAGCTCTCCCGACTAGCAAAGACAAGCTTGCTGCAGAACCAGCGTTGATTTGCTGCAGGCTCGTCCTTGCTAGTCAGGAGAGCTGGCAGCTTGCTGTTACGAGGGAGCTGACTTTTTCTCATAGGAATGAATTGACCAGCATTGATTGGCCAGTGCACAGCAATCAGCTAATCAACGCTGGTCCTTTCGGAGGCTCGTCTGTGAGGAGGCAGAGTCTAAGATCGGACCACAATGGAGACTGCCTGCTTCTAGCAAGGACAAGCCTGCTGCAGACCCCTGAGTATAATGATCAGAGGCCCGAGAGAGGTAATAAAAAAAAAAAAAAAAACACTGCTACTTACCTCTCCACGATCCTGCCAAGCCTCCTTCCTAGTTGTCTGGCGTCACATGAACCCGTACTGCGGCCCAGCCAGGATCGGTAAGTAAATAGGGCCCGTAACGGCCTATTAAAAAAAAAACAAAAAAAAAAAACGCAGCGGTTGCGGCTGTCACTGGGCCCCCTAATGTCCCTGGCCCTGTGGCAGCCACTACCACTGCTACCAATGCTTCCCTTGTGTCCTGCAGCAGCACAATAATGGGGAGATAGTAAGAACAAATCCTTAGGGAGGGCCCTCTCAAGACTCCGAGCCCAGAGATTTTATAATGATTAATGAATGTAGACTGTAACCTTCATTGTTATACTTATGTGGTAAGACCTACCAAGGCAGAACAGATTTTTGGCACATGAGAACATGAGCCCTAATTTTGGCATATCATAAAGTTAATACATTTATGAAAGTCTGTACAACAGAATTATAAATATAGCTAAATGTATGAATTCATAGTCTTAGACAGTACAAAGATTAACAGTTTTGCATAATATGCCCCATTATCTATCCAGGTTTTAAGTTTTAACTGTACACTACAAAATTTCCACTTAGTTTACTATAGTGATACGGCAAATGTTTAGTCAGTAGTCTATTTCTGTCCAGAAGTGTGCCAGCAAATCCTTGGATAATTACTCCAAAATTTCAGTGATGAGTCCTTGGTATCGACCCACACAAAGACATCCCAAGGGGTTAGGTCTAACAATTGTAAAGGCCAGCACATTATTGGTGAATTGTTGTTTCTGGCACAGCCGATCCTAAGGTCTGGTAGAGTTTAATTCAGACTTTGGTGAAAACCCAAATATAAATGTAGAGGTGCACATTGCTGCTGCCAAACACATTCTATCTGTGCAGTGTACCATTCCTTTATCAACAGGCTCTTCTCTTGCACATTTCAAAACAAATTCTTGCAAATTTCAACACAAAAACCCTTTTCTTGCTCCAATGTCACTATTCTGTTTCACTGCACATTTGGCTCAGAGCCATTTTAACATATTGGTGGTCCCAGTACAAAAGGCTTGTCAAATGTTCACCTTGGGACCCAGCCATTCCTAGTTACACCACTGAGTATACAGTACCCCTGCTGTTGACTGCAGAGTATACAGTCCCTCCATACAGTACAATGGAGCAAACAAAGAAAAAAAAAAAATACTCACCTTTCGCCTACTGTTCTCTTCTGTTTCTGGTCCCAGAGGCTTCAGACACTGGGTGAAGACACAAGAGCTGATGACCAGGTGAGGTGAGTATAGCTTTTGTTATTTTCCTCACCTCCTCTGGGCCTCTCTTTATTATACTGTGGGGTCTGAGGAGACCCTATAGTACAATAGGGTTTTAGGTGTAAAAAATATAAACTGTTGCAAAGGGATGGACAATCCACTTGCAGCTGTTATGCTTTGACTATAATGTTGAAAAAAACTGAATTGGTTGAAAATCCATTTTTTTTGGAGGACAGAAAAGCGTGGTAAGATATTCTTGTCTATCAAAAAAGCAGACATGGACGGACAATTGACCAAACCAAGTCAAACGCAGCATTTTTGTCTAGATGTCCGCAGATAGGTTTTTATAGTTGTTTTTGGTCACTGACCATTTACTACTGATGTTACTTTAACTATAGGCCACTGCTTTTGCACCACCTTTTTTGACTTACCATAAAGCCACATAGTAACTTTGGTTGGACCGCCTGTCTCATAACTAAAGACTGCCGTGTGACACCATGTGACTCCTCCAGTAATGTAAGTGAATGGAGTCACCCTATGACCTGAGTGTGCTGCGACTGCTGATCCTATATCACAGCTCACCTTGTATAATAATCAGTCATACATAACTTCTGGTTTTTCCACTGTCAGTCCAGGGTCAGGTTGTCAGGAAGAGCACTGGGGGGGTATATCTAGGCTATAGGCATCATCCTCTTGTCCCGCATTGTGCTGGGGGCTGGTCTGTCCAGTTTTGCTTGTTTTATTACTTGACTGTAACAGGATTAAACAGTAAAATCTGGCCTGGACTCCAAAAATAAAAAAACAACAAACAAAAACCCTCAAGTCCTTCAAATTGTTATATCAGTTTCCAAGGAAAGCTGGGTGATAACCAATATATCTGCCATTACTGTATCCACTTCAGACTCCTGAATGTTATATACATCTTCTGCCGCTATATCATTGCTAATCTGACATTCACTAGTCTGCTGGGCCTAACCACTTGGGGACGTCACATCCCATCCTCTTTGCAATGACGCTACAGATGAGATAACATTTGTCACCATGCTACATTTTTTCCTGCTTAGCCAGGAGATACAATGTAACTGCACTATCACGATGAGAGGAGTGTCATCGTCCCTTGCTGTGCTATCACGGCCTGAGCAGTAAATTACATCACAGCATGTGACCATTGGGTTGGGTACAAAGAGATAAGATCAAGACTACGTAGACTACCCCTAATCTGAATGTTTTATGTGTTAGGAGTCCACTGAGCAGATAGATAATGAAAATAGATTTAAGATTAGGGTTCCCCCTACTGTCCAAGGGCAGGTATGCAGATATTCAGGTGGACTTTATTAAAGGGGTTTCCAGAATTTAGGGGAGAGTCAGGAATGGCTAGGGGGTATAAAACAAACAAACAAACAAACAACAACAACAACAAAAAAGACAAATTTAACTAATCCTGGTACTTTCTGATCCTGTCCTGGTCACCTTTCTCTCCTATGCAGAAACTCATTGTGCCGAAAGCATAGACCGACATGACCACTGACCTCAGGGGTCGCTTGAGAGGGATCGGTGACATCAATCACATAAAATTACTAGTTCTCTACCAGCAACCACTGAAGCCAGTGATTGTGAGCCCCTCCACCATCCGTGGTGGCCATTTAGGATTGGGGGAAATATTTCCTAAGGCTAATTGATTTGTGATGTATGGGTTTTTACCTTTTCTGTAGATAAATCAGGGCAAGCATTTCCCATACACCTTCCCTTTATCAATGTCATCTGCCATCCTTTGGATGAACATGATGGACATGTATTTTTCCCAGTTGTAATAACTATATGACTGTGACTTGCACCTTGGGCATGTGGGCCTGAAGTGGATTGCTAAAGTAGATGTTATCTGCTGTCCTACATAGGATAACAAATAAGCAAGGTGAGGAATATCAGATATAATAATTGTAGATACATCAGCTCAGCAGACACAATAAGATTAGATACAACAATTTAGTAGGCACTTTCACGGCCATGTAAATGTAACACACTACGTCACAGTGAATTATGATGGAGTAAGCGCTCAAATAGCTATAGCAATACTATACTGAACCAACATAAAGCTAGTGCTATGGCCAATACAACTCCATAATACAACGAGCTCCATCCACATGGATTATGTTTCACTTCTGAACATGGTCATGTGAATAAGCCCTTATATACAAATGCTCAGCAGACTTAACCACATGAGAAGCTTAGATACATGAAATTGCTAGTTGACTTTTGAATTAAGGTAGTTCTTGCAAAAACAAGAACCAAACATTTTTGTATGGTGCATAGGTGCCGCTATGTGAAAAATGTAAGATATAGAGGTTGAGCCACAAAAGTGATGCAAAAGTGAGGTGAGTTTAAGTGGAACAGGTCTGTTTGCTTTAAGCCCTGATACAATGTTTTACTGAATTATTTTACAATACGAGGGCTGAACCTGGAAGGAATGTGCATGAGCTGACTAGGGTGAAGTTCAGGGAAGAATATCCCAGTTACATGATCACATACAACACACTCTACAAGGTGTACACCTCCTGGGTGGAGTAATGACTGTTCAGTACATGTAACAATGTGCTGCTGTCATTGACGTAATGACATATGTAATATCGATGTCTTGGGACATCTACCAACTGACTGTGAGTCACTAGGAAAGGGTTAACAAGGGGAATATATGCCTTCTTTGAGCTGGAGATACTGCAAAATGAGAAATTTCTGAAATTTAAATAGACTAGAGCTTGAGCTTCACCACGTTTTCTGAATAGATCATAATCTTTGATACAAAAAGGAGACGCTCACAAGTCACATTGTGCAACCTCATTACATAGGATGTACGGTACTTTCTTGTACAGAAAAGGGGTGACAGTAAAATCCTAGTAGGGAACCACCACTTAGTAGCGCACCAGCATTAGTAAAAATGACGCAGTGTAACAAATGCAAGGCCCTGTACTGCCTAAGGAAAGGGCCATGGACTGAAGGGCGTGAGAGATGTAGTTTTGATTTGAAATTGGTGACGTTTTATAAACAAAAAATGGGGAGGGGGAGCAGGAGTATAAAATACTGTGAGGGGCCGTAGGCCTGTGTCTTACCCTCTACATCGGTGTGAGGAACACCCGCCCACCCTGCCCTTTTATAGATCCTGTCTCCCCTGGTATTTTTCGTTTTCTCGGTTTTTCTTTTGTTTTTTCAGGTTCGTTCCCAATTGGCGGGAGTCCATGCCCAAGATGGAGGAAATCGAGGTCCTTCATGCCCGCTGATCCACAGTGGGGCATTCTGGCAGGAGGAAGAACACCAACAGGGAAGAGATTTGGGCATGGCCGTATGTGTATTTTGGTTATTTTGTTTTGGTGATTCATGTTCTTTGGTTGATTGTTAAATTATGTTGGTCAGTAAACTGTGGCCAACCCCACGTTACCCACATTTAGGTCTCTGTTGTGGTTATTGATAAATTGGTAATATAAGGGGTTTAATCATAACTAAGTCACCAAGAGTCTTACAAGGGGTTCGTAAGTTCATTCACTCCAACTTCATCTGCTGCAGACCCACAGGAGATTACTATGAATATACAGTATATATGTTAGCTCTAGTAAATCGGTCTAGGACACCTTCTCCACCATCTTTGCAGGGGTACAGGTGTCTGGTTCCAGCCACTTTTTCACCAGGTGAATCAGGTCGTACATCTGGGATCTGGCAGGCTTGTCCATATGGTAGCTCCAGGTATGTACCCGCCGGGCACGGACAACAGTGGTTACCCCCAGCCGAGCAAGAATTTCCGCCTTTATTTTGTCATAGTCCTGGACATCTTGCTGGCAGAGGTCATAATAGGCCTTCTGGTGTTCACCGGTCAGATAGGGTGCAATGACATCAGCCCAATCAGCAGCTGGCAGTTTCTCCCGTTTGGCCACTCTCTCAAACACAGTCAGGAAGGTCTCCATGTCATCATCTGGGGTCATCTTTTGCAAAGCTCTTTGCACAGCCCGCTTCTGATCTCTGTGCTCCACAGGTCTTTGCGGGCTAATGACAACAGTCTCTTTAAGGAGAGCAATTTGCTCCATCAGCAAACGATTCGTTTGTTGTTGCTGCACATTGGACTGTACAAGATGCTTCAGTATCTCCTCCATAGTCTGGGTCTGTATAGCGACAGCAGCCTTTACCCAGGACATAAAAAAATTTCTCCAGCAAGGAGTGGACGTGTTGTTGCCCCGAGCAACCGCGGTATACTTGCATCCTCCACCAATTGTCAGGGTCTGGGGTTGCTAGGTGGGGTGGCATAGACACACAAGTCCAGTTTCTTTAGTCCAAAACAAAGGTAGAGTTTATTTTCACTCAAAAATATAGCGCAGCAACAAAAGGAAACAATACAAAAATAAATACCTGCCCGGCTAGGCGCTAACTAAACATAGAATAGGTTACCTCACCTAGAATAACAGAAATCAAGAGCCAGTTGAATCATTCAGGACACTGCTCCAAAAAATATGAGCTCTCTCTTTGGCTCTCCAGCCAAGCTCTGCCCAAAGTCTGCTGCTGGAGCTGACTTCTTAAACGAATTCTACCATTCAAACTTTTTTTTTTTGTGTGGATAAGACGTCGGAATAGCCTTTAGAAAGGCTATTCGTCTCTTACCTTTAGACATGATCTCCGCCACACCGTTCCTCAGAAATACCAGTTTTTACCGGTATGCAAATGAGTTCTCTCACAGCGATGCGGGTGGGCCCCAGCGCTCAAACAGCGATGAAGGCGTCCCCACTGCTGCCAGAGAAGTGTCTCCAAGCGCTACCTCCTTCTTCGTCCATCGCGTCATGTTCAATGTCTTCTTCCGGCGCAGGCTCGTAACCTAGCAGAGCAGAGCACAGCAGACTGCACAGACGCACAGGCCACGGGAAAATGGCCGCTAACAATACTATGCAAGCGGCCATTTTCCCGTGACCTGTTCGCCTGCTCTGCTAGAAGTTACGAGCCTGCGCCGGAAGACATTAAAGATGACGCAGCGGATGAAGAAGGAGGCGGCGCTTGGAGACACTTCTCTGGCAGCGGTGGGGACGCCCATATCGCTGTTTGAGCGCTGGGGCCCGCCCCCATCTCTGTGGAGAACTCATTTGCATACCGGTAAAAAACGGTATTTCTAAGGAACAGCGCGGCGGAGACCACATCTAAAGGTAAGAGACTAATAGCCTTTCTAAAGGCTATTCTGATGTCTTATCCACACAAAAAAAGAGTTTTAATGGTAGAATCCCTTTAAACCTCCTTGACGAGGAGACCTCTCTGCAGCTGAGTCACTGCCGGAACATCCCCAAAATGTGGACTGGAAGGGGGTGGAATGACAGGTCCCACTACCAACCTACCTGTCATTTCTAAAAATCCAGCCCAATACTGAGCATTTACCAAAATGCTCAGCAGACGAAAGTTGTCTGCTAAGATCAAACATTCCTTCTGAAGTTTTCTCATCTCACCCACCTAAGTTGCCTGGGTGAGATGTACACTCCCTCCATTACCTGGCCAGCCATCGGCTTACTATATATATATATATATATATATATATATATATATATATATATATAGGCAGATATGGCGTAGGCCTCAGCCCAGGTGTAGATCCTTGGCTTACTGGGCCAGAAAGGGCTGCAGATCCTGCATTGCAGTTCAGTTCTGTCCTGTAACCCTGAGTCTGGTGAGACTATAATACTTCTGTTTTGTTTGTGTGGCTGGAAGTAAGTCCCATGTATAGTTAGGTTATCCTACGGTTTAGTTAGTTGCTCAGACGAGCAGGTTGTATTTTGTTTGGTTTACTTTGTGCCTGAAGTCAAGATTTATTTATTTTTGTTTTTTTTCTAAATAAAACGAGTTTGCTGCACATTTTGTGTCCGTCTTGACTGTTTGGGTGCACACCACTGCTTCTGCCAAGCTAGCTTCCCCACTATAAAATTATATAATATATATATATATATATATATATATATATATATATATATATATATATATATTATATATATACACACACACACACACTGTATTAAGTTAAGGATGCCAGTAATTTTGTCTAGCCCATTATTAGAGTGTGAATTTTTTTTTTTTTTTAAATCATTTTGGCGCTTTTTTTCCTTTTTTTTTTTTGGTGTTGTTCCAATAAACACAAAAGGAAAAAAAAGGAAATAAACATTTGCATAACAAAATATGTAGAATTACAATAGTTTTCTGGGAGAAATACTTCATTTTCTTGAAAAATTTCAGGGGTGCCACTTACTTTGCATAAACATAAACAGTTTACATACACTCACTCAGCCCACAAACACTTGACACAGACTATTCTTCTCTTAATGCTAAGATTCTTGTAGTTCCTTTGACTCAGGGATCCATACCTCCCAACTTTTGAAGAACCGAAAGAGGGACAAAATGTGCGGCGCGCATAGCGCGCCGTGGCAAATTTAGCCCCGCCCACTTTTGTGTTGACCCCGCCCACTCATTAATTTTTCATGTGCCCGCACACAGTATAATCCTCCTATAGTCACCCGTAAATTATATGTCCCCCCTCTATCTCTCCCCCAGTTTCATATACACCCTTCATCTGCCCCCAGTTTCATGTCCCTCTTCCAGCTCTGCCCCCAGATTCATGTCCTCTCCATCTCTGCCCCCAGATTCATGTCCCACATCTCTGCCCCCAGATTCATGTCCCTCCATCTCTGCCCCCAGATTCATGTCCTCTCCATCTCTGCCCCCAGATTCATGTCCTCTCCATCTCTGCCCCCAGATTCGTGTCCCTCCATCTCTGCCCCCAGATTCATGTCCTCTCCATCTCTGCCCCCAGATTCATGTCTCCCATCTCTGCCCCCAGATTCATGTCCCCCATCTCTGCCCTCAGATTCATGTCCTCTCCATCTCTGCCCCCAGATTCATGTCCCCCATCTCTGCCCCCAGTTTCATGTCCCCACATCTCTGCCCCCAGATTCATGTCCCCTCCATCTCTGCCCCCAGATTCATGTCCCCCATTTCTGCCCCCAGTTTCATGTCCCCACATCTCTGCCCCCAGATTCATGTCCCCTCCATCTCTGCCCCCAGATTCATGTCCTCTCCATCTCTGCCCCCAGATTCATGTCCCCCAATCTCTGCCCCAGATTCATGTCCACTCCATCTCTGCCCCCAGATTCATGTCCCTCCATATCTGCCCCCAGATTCATGTCTCCTCCATCTCTGCCCCCAGATTCATGTCCCACATCTCTGCCCCCAGATTCATGTCCCTCCATCTCTGCCCCCAGATTCATGTCCCCCATCTCTGCCCCCAGATTCATGTCCTCTCCATCTCTGCCCCCAGTGTCATGCCGTCCTCTCCTTCATCTGCCCCCAGATTCACGTTCCACCTCCACATTAAACTTACCTTTTCCTCCGCTCCCTCGCCGCTCTCTGCCCGCCTCTCTCCCTGACACACGCAGCTGAAGCTGCTCGCGTGCTCGCTTCGCTGCTGCGTCTCTCTCTCGCTGACACATGCGGCTGAAGCGAGGAGCTGACCTGTGTCAGCTCCTCGCTTCGCTGCTGCCGCCGGCTCCTGACTTGTACATCGCGTCTACAAGCCAGGAGCCGGCGGCAGCAGCTAAGCGAGGAGCTGACACAGGTCAGCTCCTCGCTTCAGCCGCATGTGTCAGCGAGAGAGAGAGACGCAGCAGCGAAGCGAGCACGCGAGCAGCTTCAGCCGAGTGTGTCAGGGAGAGAGGCGGGCAGCGGCGAAGCGAGGAGCTGACCTGTGTCAGCTCCTTGCTTCAGCCGCATAAGTGTTCAACTCAGATCTGCGTCCTCTGGACGCAGATCTCAGTTGAAATCGGGACATATCTCCCTCCAACCGGGACCGCGAGACATGTCACCCAAATCGGGACTGTCCCGCGGAAATCGGGACGGTTGGGAGGTATGAGGGATCTTTTGGTCATGTGATGTCATCACATAATGTGTACTGCCAAGGTCCTGTAGTCAAAGGAGAAAGAAAACTTCAGATAGAAGGCTCCTACACATAGGTGTAACTTGAAGCTCCTGGGCCCCAATGTAAAATCTGTAATAGGGTCCCCTCACAGTCCAGGACCCAGTAGTGGTTGCTAGTTCTGGAACCCCTATACCTATGTCCCTACCTGTACATATCTGTGTATAAGGGAAATATGTGGATTATTATAGATCAGGGGTGCTCACACTTTTCAGCATGTGAGCTACTTTATAAACTTACCAAGGCAAAAGATCTACTACCCACTTCTTGTGGGCGGGGCCGGGCATGTCGGCGGAGTCAGGTGGAGCGTGAGAGCAGGAGACAGCGGCGTTCTGTGGCCGCCCAGGGATCACCAGTGTCTGCTTGTTCACAGTGCAGGCTGAGAGTCATCTCTGGACACTGGCAGGCTGGGGCTGCGGCAGCCCCGCCTGCCAGTGTCCAGAGATGACTCTCAGCCTGCGCTGTGAACAAGCAGCACCCTGGCTCCCTCCATCTCTAAGAGCAGGGAGTGCGTCATCCCCCGGAGCTGCTGCTGCCCGGCGTGCAAGTGTCCGGGGTGCTTGTTCAGAGTCGACTCTCAGCCTGCACTGTGAACAAGCAGACACTGGGGATCCCTGGCTGCATCCCATGATCGACCCATACGTCCTTTGCGATCGACTGGTAGATCGCGATCGACGTATTGGGCACCCCTGCTATAGATCATTGTTATTTATAGTTTTCCCCACAAACACAGATCACATAATTGACACTGTAATGAGACAAAGTCTGTGCAGTGCTGATTATTTCATAATATGTCATTTGTCACCATCTAGTGGATTCAAAAGGGAATTGGTTTTTTTTTTTTTTTTGTTACACAAGGTCCCCTAGAAAGATTAAAGAGTAGTTAGAGCCCCTTTAATATCTTAACAATTTTCTATCAGCAAAATTATGCTGTATGAGCCCCACATATGCATGAATAGCCTTTAAAAAGGCTATTCAGGAACCGCTAATCTTATTTTAAATCCCCTCCCGTTTTAAAATAATACCCTAAAAATGAATATGCAAATTATACATACTCTGCACGGTGGTCAGTCGTGCACTGTCTGATGGCATCTTGCTGTCACGCCTTCCTCTTCTTTCTTCTTCCAGCGACGCTCTCCTGTCCTGGCTCTTCCCCGCCTTCATCTTCTGGTCTTCTGGCGGGTTTGGTTCAAATCCCGCGTGTGCGCAGTAGTGCTCCCATTGGGGACATTTTTGTAGTTCTAAGTTCCCCTTGCCAGTGGGGTAACTAGGAATGGTGGGGCCCCGTGGCGAACTTTTGACATGGGGGCACCCCCTCCCTCCCGACACCGAAGACCTCGACCGACCCCCTCCTACGCATTTCTGCGCGTTCTATTATGCCCCACAGTGGCCCCTTAACACAGTATTATCCCCCATAGTGGCCCCTGCACACGGTATTATGTCCCACTGTGGACACCCATAAACAATTATTATACTCTGGGGTCCCAGAGTATAATAATTGGAGACCCGGGGGAATAAAAACATAAAAAACTACTGTTACTTACCTGTCCCCCGGCTCCTACGCGGTCTTCTCCGCTGCTGTCCTTGTTCAATGACGTCGGACGTCACATGACCTGGGACGCAGGCTGGGTTCATGTGACGTCAGAGACGTCAGAAAGGACATCAGGAAGGAGGCCTGGCAGGATCCTGGAGAGGTAAGTAACATGTTTTTTATGTTTCTTACCTCTCCCGGTCCGCCGATCATTATACTCGGGGTCCAAAAAGACACCCCCCCCCCCCCCCCCGAGTATAATGGTAGCAGCTGTCACCGGGCCCCTAATGGCCCGGGCCCTGTGGCAGCTGCCTCCGCTGCTATGGCGGTAGTTACGCCACTGCCTCTTGCATGCGCATGAGCAGTACGCTCGCGAACCTCTTCATTCCGGAAGAACAGAAGATCAAGGCATGGAAAAACCAGGACAGGAGGGCGTCGCTGGAAGACGAAAGAAGGAGGAAGAGTGACAGCAAGATGACGTCTGACAGTGCACAACCACCCAGCGTGCACGGGTAAGTATCATTTGTATATTCATTTTTAGGGTGTTAAAATAGGATTAGCGGTGCCTAAATAGCCTTTTTAAAAGTTATTCAGGTATAGGTGGGATCTCATACAGCATAATTTTGCTGATAGAGCCCCTTTAAGTGGCCCAAATATAAATATATGTATATACCATGTTTCCTTGAAAATAACACAGGGTATTATATTATTTTTTGCTCTGAAAGATAGGTTAGTGCTTATTTTCAGAGGATGTCTTATTTTTTCCATGAGCAATACCCCCATACACCAAAAACAATTTAGAGTTCTCAAGTGCTAATGGTGGATGGGTTCTTACACACAGATATGCGACACTCCTTTCTCAGGCCCCTTGCCATTGCAGCAGCGTTCCACTGCATCCAAGTGTAGCAGTTGGCTCCCCCTGGTGACCGGAAGCAGCCACAACGTAGTCATGTCAGCGGGACTACACAATCTGTGTGTGAGAAACCAGCACTACTGGTAGTCAACTCTCTCACTAGTGCCAGCTACTAGTACCAGTGTACAGCTAGCCACCATTAAAATCGAATTTTTCTCGACACGTAGGAATAGCCTTAAGAAAGGCTATTCTTCTTCTACCTTTAGATATCTTCTCCGCGCTGCCGTTCGGTATAAATCCCTGTTTTCGCCAGTATGCAAATGAATTTTTTTGCAGGGCCAAATGTACTTTTTAGTTATACCATTTTGGGGAATGTTTATTGCTTAGATCACCTTTTATTTAAATCAGAGGCAAAACGGTGAAAAAAAACCCCCGGCGGATTGGCACATTTGATTTTGACGTTCACCGTACAGGAAAACTATTAGTAGACCGGGCATTTGCGGACACAGGGATACCTAATGTGTACGTGTTTCACAGTAATTTTCTACTTTTATATGTATTCTAGGGAAAGGAGGTAATTTAGAACTTTTATTTATTTTTATTTTTTTTATTATGTATTTTTAAAGTTTTTTTTTTTTTTTTTTAACTATTTTATTAGTCCCCCCCCCAGGGGGCTTGAACCTGCGGTCATTTGATTGCCAGTCCCATAGATAAAACTGTATTGCCGTCTATGGGACATTCTGTATATTACTATTGCGGAAGGTCATAGACTAGCTGCAATGGTAATATAGCAATGACAGGCCTAGGAGCCCTCAGTAGGCTCCCAGCTGTCACCAGAATAGGTCGGCTCCTGCGATATCGCCACTCAGGAGCCGGCCTGCAACTTTACAGGCATGGGGCCGGTGGGGACTGGCTCCGGGGGGGTGGGGGAGTATTTTTTTATACTTTGGGGGGGAAGGGGGGGGTTCCGTTTTTATGCCTGCAAATAGAATGCATTCTGATTGCGGGCATTAGCTTCGGGCATCCGCGTATAGCGGAAGCCCAGTTGCTATGGCAGCCGCTCTGCAGCAGAGCAGCCGCCAATACAGACCCGGCATCTGCCTTACAGCGGATGCTGGGGAGGGTTAGACACCGGCACAGGTAACGGGGCCTGCGGTATAGCTATGCTCCTGTCCTGCAGGAAGCTAGCAGCGGCAGGAGCGATGCTGCTATTCCGCTCTTCCGCCCCCCCTTCCCCCCAGCTCCTCAAGTCCACATCCAAGTTTGGGAGAAAACAGTGCGTCTTATAGTCCAAAAAATACGGTACTTTTTTTTTTTTTTTTTTTTACATGTACTGCTGCAGTGGTGTAACTAGGAACAGCGGGGCCCTGTAGTGAACTTTTGACATGGCCCCTTCCCCCCTTATCGATGCCTGCCGAAGACCCTGACCGACACCCCCCCCCCCCCGCACTCTCTATTATGCCCCGTAGTGACCCCTGCACACACTATTATGCCCCATAGTGGCCCCTGTACACAGTATTATGCTGCATAGTGACACCTACACACAGTATTATGCCCCATATTGTCCCCTGCACACACTATTATGCCCCACTGTGGACACCCATGAGTATAATAATCAGAGACCGAAGGGAGGGATACCAAGATAAAAAACAATGTTAATTACCTATCCCCGGCTCCGCTGCAGTCCTCAGTAGTGTCAGCCATCTTCAATGACATCTGGGACGTCACATGACCTGGGACGCAGGCCCATTTGTGAGTCACAAAAGTAGGCCTGAAGCCTGCCCGGAGAGGTAAGTAATATATTTTTTTATGTTACCTTAACTCCCCTGGGACTCTGATCATTATACTCGGGGGTCTGAAAAGACCAGAGTATTATAATAAAACTCCAGCCGGTAACAGCCTATTAAGAAAAGAAAAAAAAGAACGCAGCGGTAGTGGCTGTCGCCGGGCCCCTAATGTCCCGGGCCCTGTGGCAACCGCTACCCCTGCTACCCCGGTAGTTATGCCACTGTACAGCTGTCTGGACACTGTCTTTTTTAGTAAACTGAAGCTATTTTCGGGGTAGGTCTTATTTTTGGAGAAAAGTGGTATCTATCTATCTATCTATCTATCTATCTATCTATCTATCTATCTATCGAACTGTTACTAGGATGACGCCCAGTGGGTAGGCCAGTACTATGACAGGTATTTTAATTGCTCCAGAGAGGTATTTCGATAGCACCATATATACATCTGAATAGTATACTGTGTATTGATCTGGAAGTCACACATTTAGTGTCAGCTGTTTCATATATATTTTGAATGTTCCTTTAAGACTAACATGTGACCTTGTTTATTGTATTGTATTTGTTGCAACTTTTTTTTTTTTTAGTGTAGATTGTGAGCCCCATACAGGGATCCCAATGTCCACGCAAACACGGGGAGAACATACAAACTCCTTGCAGATGTTGCTTCTGGCAGGATTCTAACCCAGGACTCCAGCGCTGCAAGGCTTCAGTGCTAACCACTGAGCCACCATGTTGCCCCATATGTGTTGCAACTTCTGTTAGGTGTTTTGGACACCACAGACCAGGGATCAGTATTTGGCACTTCAGCTGCTGTGATACTACAATGCCCAGCATGTTCCACACACTTCTAGTGGGGTTCCAAGAAGAGCAGAGAAAGTATGGCGTTGGTACAATCTGTTCAACAACGGATTGAATGCTGAAGGTTGCCTATCCCTGACTGTATACAATACTGTAGATAGAGAAGTAAGGTCCCTAGCAGAACAGGGCAATTCAGAAGAGGTGATGGAGACAGGATTCACAGCAGAGTATTTCAGGAGAGAAGTGGAGGCAGTGACTTATCCACTCAAGAAATTCTGTTATTGAAGCTTTAAAACTCCATAAAAGTGAAATTTATTTAAAAGTAGAAATTAGATCACTGACGCTGTCTGATTTACAAGTAAAACACACCCCTGCCCCCTGCACTGTAGAGGAAATTGCTTTGCCTCTACAATTCACTGTGATCACTTTCATCCACTGACTCTGTCCGGATTTTCTCTGGAAGCACCTTAGCCCAGAACTTGCGTTTGTCCTCCTTCAGCCTTGAAGATATTTTCTGCTTTAGATTAATCTCCAGAAACTGTTCATCTGTCCCGTATTGTGGCCAAGCTGTCAGGTCAGGACCGTTGGGGTTCCTTTAGTAAACAATGTGGCATTAATATTAATGAACAGATAAGAAGGAGACACCAGCACAGTCAATGTGTAGTCATTCTACTTTAGTGTTACAGTCTTACCCAGTCCGTGCAAAGTTTGCCCAGTAACTCATCATTGTCCTGCTCAGGACTTTCTCTTCATGGGTTGCCTTTCCTGAAAAAGTAAATATCATTGTTAGTGACAGACATGCAGTCCTCTAGGAGTTGTAGTTTGTTACAATGTACAGATAACATGCATCATCCACAGGCTTTTCAGCTCACAGAGGACTGCCTGGCATTACTAGGTCAGACTGGTTTGTCTCTACTTCAGAATTGCTAATGTCTCAATACACTCAAAAGAATGAGTAAGGCTGTAAGGCTGCTTTAAAGGGGCTCTATCACTAGGAAAAGTCATTTTTAACTAATCACACCTATGCATAGCCTTCAGAAAGTCTATTTCACACCTACCTATAGTATGTAGATTGCCTCAGTGGTTTCTGAATAAGTCCGTTTTTATTCATATGCTAATTAGACTGGTGCACGATAGATCGTGCACACCTCTCCTATTGTCTTCTATGGGAGGCTGCTGCTGCTGCTGATGACTCAGCTTCCTGTTTGCTTCACACACATAGAAGATAATGGGAGAGAGGAGGCTGCTGGGAACTTCCTGAGCTGGCTAGAAGCTCATTAGCATATCAATAAAAACAGACTTATTCAGAAACCACCGAGGCAATCTACATACTAAAGGTAAGTGTGGAATAGACTTTCTAAAGCCTATACAAGGATGTGTTTAGATAAAAATGACTTTTACCAGTGATAGAGCCCCTTTAACCCCAGTGCAGACATTTTTCGATTTTTGTTTTTGACTTCCCACCTTCCAAACTCCATACATTTTTTATTTTTCCCTTCACAGAGCCATATAAGGGCTTAATGTTTGTGGGACAAATTGTAGTTTATAATGATCTCATTTAATATTCTGTACAATGTACTGAAAAGCTAGAAAAAAAAAACTGGAGAAAAACTGCATCTGTGAGACATTCTTATGGGCTTCGTTTCTTATCTTCACTGTGCTGTCAAAACTGCATGTCACCTGTATTCTATGGTTCGATATGATTCCGAGGATGCCAAATTTATATACTTTATATGGTTTTATATATAGCTGAAATCCCTTAAAGTATCTAAAACTTTGCAAAAAAAATTTTCTTGGAGTTTTTTTTTCTTCTGTATTTATTAGGCCTCCTAGTGGGGCTTGAACCCCAGGGGGTCTGATAACTAATGTGATACTTCAAAATTCTAACACATTACAATGCATTGGAAAGTGGCGGTACTTCTATTTTAGATTGCATAAAGCAGCCTGCAATAGAAATGAATGCCAGGCAATCTTGGAAGCCTTCAATAGGCTCCTGGCTGTCATGGCAATGCATCACTGGCCCTGGATCTCATTCCAGAAGTCAACAATCCTCCTCAATATGGTGGTGCTGGGAAGATCCTTCCCCATGTGCTGCCAGGAAAATGATGCCTCAACCATCTTTGACCAAGGCACCTGGGTCTTTGCCATTTAATACATATTTAAATACCCACCAGTGGCTGTATTATTAAAGTGGATGTCGGGAATGGGTTAATAACAAAAACAATAGGTCTATTCACATGTCCACTTTTTTGATTCACTATTTTATGTGCCTATCAAAACAGACACGCTCTATCTTTGGCTTCATTCACATGATAACACCCTGCACTCCCCTGTGATAAAGGTATTTTTATGCAGCTGAATGCACAACCCAGGGTAATCCTATTTCATGACTGCCCTGGGGACCACCATTAATACATACTTTACTTTTAACCAGATTGGTGTCTTCAGGCCTGCGGTTTACAAGACACCAAGGGCACAAACAGAAGATGTTTGCTTCTTGGCACAGGTGGGTGCCATGATATCATGGTATTGCACCTCCTGTGTTGAGAGACAGATGTCTTCTGTCTCTGCTCTCGGTGTCTTGTTAACCGCAGGCCTGAAGACATCGATCTAGTTAAAATAGAGCAGATCAAGAAGTGAAGGTGACGACTCAGTCCGTTAAAGGATCACAGATAGGGGAGTATATTTTATTCTTTTTTTTTTTTTGTGTGTAGGCATTTTAATATTATAAGGGGTTGTTAGCAGGGTACAGTCTGATGATAGGGTGGTAATTATACAAGGGGTAATTTATATAATGGTGCATTTATAGAAAGGCTATTAGAAGCATTATGAATACAAGGGGGGTGTTATTCACTGTATATAAGGGTTCATTAGGGGGATTATGATTAGAAGAGGACATCATTTATATAAGGGGTCATTAAGGGAGCAGTATTTACTTATTTTTAATGTAGATTCTGAGCCCCATATAGAGCTCACAATGTACTTTTTTTTCTTCCCCCCTATCCCTATCCCCCCTATGGAATATGGGATGGAAATCCATACAAACACGGGGAGAACATACAAACTCCTTGCAGATGTTTTTTTGCCCTTGGCTGGATTTGAACACCAGGACTCCAGCGCTGCAAAGCTGAAGTGCTAAACACTGAGCCACCGTGTGGCCCCCAGGGGAGCAGAATTTATGTCACAGGATATAATGTAAGGAGGTAATTTATTTAATTAAGGTGGCATTTGGGCTTTATTAAGGGAGTTTTCCAGCTCATTTTGATTGATGATCTATCCTCACAATAGATCATCAATAAGAGATCAGTGGACTCCCCCCCCCCAACACAATGATCAGCAGTTTGAAAGGGCTATGGCGCCTGTTTATATCACACAACTTCTGTTTATAGTGACCGTGTGATTTGCAGTCTAGTCAAGTGTATACGACGAGGCTGTAGTTATATTACATGGGTGCTATAAAATCAATGACACTATGTAAATAGAGAAGGGGTCACGGCGCTTACACAGGTACTACAGTTTATTCAAACAGCTGATCAATCGGGGTTCCTGGTATAACCTTTTATTTAGGAAACACACAATGCATTATTAATAAGGGACATTAAGAAGGTACACACAGACATTATTATTATAAATATGCACTTGGGAGTATTATTCATTATGGAGGGGTTATATCATATATTTTATAATTGGGGGTAGCAGCAGGATGGGAACTTTATGTAGGTGAGGGCAATATGGGTCAAATGCCTGGCAAAGTGAGGAGCCAAAGATGTCTGTGCTGCAAACTATACAGAGACCAGGCACTGCTAGAAGAAGTGGTCATGGCGGTGAAATGTAAATGATTGGTGTGAAGTTGTTATAAGTATGTTCTTTTCTGCTTACTTATTTTGCTTTGTCTGCCTAGCAACAGTGAGGCAGTAATGGAGGAGGAGCTGAGCTTGGGGGGGGGGGGGGGACGACTTGCTAGACAAGGAGCCATGATGGAAGCATGGGATAAAGAGTTCTGATCCATAAAAGTAACTATCGCATAGTTGACTTATTCCAGAAGACCTGCATCCTCACTACAACACTACAATTGGTCAGAGGCGTCACCTGTAAATCACTAAATATTACTGCACTGTATTTGCCTAAAATGGTCTGTAGAGCCCTGTGTAGAACTATACAGTCACTGTATAATATTGGTATACCTGAATTGGGGGCCCACTTGGACGTGTTTGCTCCCACTGTGCTGAACCCTTAGCTACATATTGTGCGAAATGGCCACTGCCACTTTGCTGGTCTGATCCTCCATCCCAGCCTCCTGTACCTTTTATTGGGAATTGGTAAAAAGGATGTTTTTAATTTACCACGTTTTGGTGATTGCCCCTCTTTTCTCCATTCTTGGATTGTACTTCTATTTAGTTATTTATTTTTTTACTAAATTATGCATTTTTTGAAAGTTTTTGATTTATTTATGTTTTCTACTTTTTCTCAAACTTATTATCCTTTTTATATATTTTTTTTGTAATTTGGTCCCCTGTACTAAATACTGCAATATTTTTGTTCAGCAAACCATGCAATCCATAATGGTGGCATTATTAGCAGCGGATAACAAATATAATACCACTAATAAAGGCTTATACAACCATAGATGCTGCAATGTTTTTGTATCAATTGGATAATCGTGTGTATTGTTTGTACACTTGATAAAGGGGTAATACCCGAAACACTGTTCTAAGCGTCGTGTGTGTGGAAAATTCAATAAAGTGTGTGTTTATCCAACGCCAACGGAGTTAGCGCAGTGTCTTTCCCATCCTCTGGTCATTCTTCACACTATTTACTTACTGATCCCTGTTCCTTCTCACTGCTGCCTGCACTTCTCCTTCTGCAGAAGGTGAGGCAGCTGTGATCAGGAGTGGGGATCAGTAAGTGAGGTCACGGGCTCACGAAACCCACAAACAATGCTATCATTATACTCTGGGGTCTTTTCAGACGCCGGAATATAATGATCGTTGGACCAGGGGAGGTGAGGGAACATCAAAAACACTTACTTACTTCTCCTGAGGTCCAGAAGGCTTCGGGTCTGTTTGGTGACATCACAGACGTCACATGGCCAAGGCCAGCATCATTATGCGTCGCAACGCTGGCCTGGGTCAGGTGACGTCTGGTCCAGCATTGAAGATGGACGAAATCAGCAGGGAATGCGCTCTTACCCAGCGAGAGGTAGGTAATGTTTTTTAGGTTTGTATCCTCCCCATGGTCTCCAATCACTATACTCTGGGGTCTGAAAAGTAATAATTGCTCATGGGTGGTCCATAGAGATGAGTGAACACTGTTCGGATCAGCCGTTCCGAACAGCACGCTCCCATAAAAATGAATGGAAGCACCTGGCACGGCGACCGGCCGCCGGCAAAGTGTACGTGCCAGGTGCTTCTATTCATTTCTATGGGAGCGTGCTGTTCGGAAAGGCTGATCCGAACAGTGTTCACTCATCTCTAGTGGTCCACAATGGGGCATAATACTGTGTCAAGGGACCACTATGGGGCATAATAGTGTGTGCAGGGGCCACTATTGCGCATAATAGTGTGTGTGTTTAGTAGCCACTATGGGGCATAATAGTGTGTGTGCAGGGGCCACTATTGCGCATAATAGTGTGTGTGTTTAGGAGCCACTATGGGGCATAATAGTGTGTGTGTAGGGGCCACTATGGGGCATAATAGTGTGTGCAGGAATGCGGTTTGTAGGGAGGGAGGTTGTCAGGGGACTGGGGGGTGCCATTCCTAGTTACACCACTGCCTGTTGGTTTGGGTGTGTAAAGTCAATCAGGATTAGTAAAGTATAGGATTCTGAACAGTGGGTCAGCAATTGACTAGGATGTTACACATTCAAAGTATGTGACCTAGGGTATTTCACACCACATTCACATGCAGTAAAAATATATATAGAATTATGTCTGTAATGTAGAAAAGTGAACTATTGAGTACGAGCTTTGGATTTCAACTGTAGATACTCTTGTAAATATAAGTCAGATTTTCATATTCATAAATATTCAGCAAATCTGACATGTGTGAATATAGCCTAAGAGGTTTACCAAGGTATTCAAAATAACACTATAGAAAACTTTTAGTTTTCATTTCATGGACTCACCAGAGAATACTACTTCATCCCTCAGGAAGGGTCCTCCAAATATACTCACAAGCTCATCACCATGATCAGCATTCACAAAGTCTGGTCTTGAATGAGCCAGCAAGCTTGGTGGGTGCTGGTACTCATAAAAGTAGACAGGGAGCCCCATATCTAACAAGTGAAAAGAAGAGTTAACTAACAAGCATGCATTGTTATGTGTTCTTATACATCATTGTTGTCCATGTGATACATATACATTATAGTCTCCTACCGTAAAGGAGGCAGATGAAATAATTGTTAAATATTGTACTTAGGGGCTACACCCATCTTTCTGCTGCCTGAGGCAAAAAGGGAAATGGAAATAATACCTCCCTCTCCCAATAAGAGCAGAAATTGAGAATTATACCAAACAAGATAAGTGATACTGTGTAGTATGTATAATACACACACACACACACACACACACACACACATATACACATATATATATTTAATTAAAAAAAACCCAGGAAAATAAATAAACCTTGACTTTAGACACAAATGGAGCAAAACAAAATACAGCTTTGTAAGGCTAAGGCCCCATGTGGTGTCCTGCAACAAAAAAAAGTGCTGTGGAAAAGAACACAACCACAACGCATCTTGTTTTTTCCCCAAGTGCTTTTCATAGAAAGCCCACAGAGGTTTTCTCTGTGGACTTTCTGCTTCCATCAGATCTATAGGGAAACAACCGTACCATGTTTCCATAGATATAATTGACATGCTGCGTGTCCACCTTGTGTATTTTCCCACACTGTAAGGATGGGATTTGCTAGAATCCCATACACTATACAGTGACTGTAAACCACCGCAGTTTTTTCTGCGGCGTTTACACTACATGGGGCCCCAGCCTAAAGTGGTTTTGTCATTGCAGTCCTGGAAACTCCAATGAAGTGAACAGAGTGCTGGTCGAATAAGCACACTGGCACTTTCTTCACGTGGAAGGTACAGGCAGACTTTTAGGTCCTTGTTTTACTGATTGCTATAGGTCCCAGCAGTCTCACCCCCAACAATCTGACACCTCTCTCCTATCCACAGGATAAAGAGTAAGTGTATGTAATAACATATGATATGGAATAATGTGAAATTGGGAAAATTATCTGCTCCATCCTTTAGAGATTTACTGACAGGGAAAGGTATTTGTGGGCATCCTTAATCTCCAAGCCCATTGACATGGACCAAGTACCTATTCAGATCACACCTAATTGTTATTAAATATGTTTTGATTTTACTATTTTTTTATTGAAATACATGTGGTGCAAATAGTATCTACCCAATATGGTGTTTTTGTTAAGATTTTTAACAATGTAGCTGCAGCTGACAGGGGAATCACATGATACATAACTGTATTGTACATTATTGTATATTATATTATTGTATATTATTTGCTACAAGAAACGATGGACATTAGAGTCTCAGGATATCATTTTTAATACTTTTGTTTCAATACATTGAATTCTACAACTTCCAACATGTCCTGACACTCAATACCTCTACATATGAGCTACAATCTGAATGGGTTTTACCTTGATGGTATTTTGCAAGCTTTGTAGCTGGATTAACAAACAATATATCTCCACACAAATCCAGGAATTGATCACGAATTTCCAATGGATCAGTGGAGTCACCAAGATACTCCTCAACAACAATAGGAATTTCTTCAGGACTCAGACCCTATGAAATTAACATTAAGTATAATAAAAAGAAGGATGTTTAGAGAAAATTAATCTGAAAATAGGACATAGAACATAAAGGAGATGTGCTTATTTTATCTTACCAGTATTGGAATATTTTGGAGCGCCGTCACCACAGACTCCCAAGTCATTCCTTCTGTTATCCCAGTTATATTTAATATCTAAATAGAAAGATATAATATAGTTGTAAGTATTCCCTGAGAAATGGTGGCTATTCGATGCTGGGTTTGATTGTAACACGTTTCTGAATGTGCTGTGTAACCATTGTTAATGCAAAGTGTATAGTGTCATGTTTGCAGGTGCAATGTGGGCAGGCAGAACGTTGATTTCACAACGCCAGGGCAAAAAAAGTACTGCTTCATGTGAGGTCTGAGGCCCAGTCTGTGAGTGTGGCAGGAAACATTGCCTGCGAGTGGTGCCCACTTTAAGTGACTGAAGTTACTGGGTAACGTGTGTACTCATTACCTGTCAACTATTATGAAAAAGGGTAAAAATCACATTTAGGCCGGGGCCCCACGGGCCGGAAATACCGCGATTTGCCCGTGTCAGAGACATTGTGGGAAAAATCGTAGCATTTTACAGTATCTGCAAGGTGGATGGGATTCATGCGAATCCCATACCCACTTTACGATTAAAAGCACAGCACGGACACACTCCGATTTCCAAAACCAGCACGGTTTTGGGAATCGCAGCTTGTCAATTATATCCGGAAACGCCAGCGGACACATATATGAAATGGTGGGTTATATTACATACAACAATGCAATGTTTTCTTTTTGGGCATACAACAGGGCATAGAAGGGAACTAACGTTATTCTGCTTTCAGGTTTAGATGATTTGTTTTTTATTTTCATACCTCTAGGTTCCAGTAAAGTGGAATCTAGTGGGAGTGGAAGAAACCCATCTAAAACATTTAATAAACTCTCTGCCCTCTGCCCGCAACTTGTACTTTTTTTGTTACCATTTTGCAGTACATATCACTTTATGATCGCATTTTTATTTTTTATTCCACATTTTGTGAGGCTAGAAGATGATAAATCATTACGTTTGATTTTAATTTTCTTATGGCACTGTTTGGGTTAAATAATACTTTTGTTTTATTGTACAGGTTGTTATAAACTTTGCAATGCCAAATTCGTATTTTTAATTCACTCATAACTTGTTCTTCCCTTTTTTTTTTAACATTTTAATTAATTTAAAATTTTAGAATTTTTAAAAACTTTTAAAACTTTTTTTGGTTCCACTAGGTGACTTAGTGTATAATACTGAACCAGCATTTAGCTAGGCTGTTATACTGTGTTGCCATATATTTCTTTTTTTTTTTTTTTAAATGTAGATTGTGAGCCCCACTTAGAGCTCACAATGTACATTTTTCCCTATCAGTATGTCTTTTTTTTGGAATATGGGATGGAAATCCAAGCAAACACAGGGAGAACATACAAACTCCTTGCAGATGTTTTTTTGCCCATGGCGGGATTTGAACACCAGGACTCCAGTGCTGCAAGGCTGCAGTGCTAACCACTGAGCCACCGTGTGGCCCCTGTGTTGCCATATATTTCTGAGCAGGTGCCATCGCCATAGCATAACAAGACTTCATGATACCTTAACTCCTTGATATACTGTATTATTACACCATGGTGTGGCATGTGATTAAGGAGTGTCTTGTGGTTTTCCTTCTGACGTGACTACATTGCAACATCATTCTGTGCGGGTGTAACATGCATACTGCTGCATAGTAATACCTGAAGTTTCCATTATAGGCGGATCATTATTGGTAGATCACTGTTATTTAAGAACATTGCACCTACCATTGTGGAAGTCCAGCCAAACTCATGATTATTCATTCCAATCAGAAATGGGACCCTGTTGCATTCCTTGTTAGCCAGCATCTCCTCCACTGGTTTAGGTAGAAAAATCCCATCCACACGGGCAGGAAGAAATGTCATGCCCTGTAAAGATAGGCAGGACATGACGGATAGAACACAGAACTGGTCATACATATCCTGCAGAAGCAGACCACACATCTGCGATAGATCAGCAGTTATACCTGTGGTTAACAGTGCATTCTATAGAAGAATATTTTACACTGCACATTTAATAGGTAGTAAGCGGGAATGATTAAGTTTAATTGTCCGGTTCTATTGGAAAGTTGGCTTACAATCCATACCAAGCCAAATGGATACTCCTTCTGATGATAGTCTGCCGCAAGTGTTACACAGATTGCCTATCATAAATGTTCCATACATTGACCGCAATAGTTATCTCATACATTGACTGCTACAGATGCACTATATGTTTTATGGTGAACCTAGCTCTATATGTGGCCTGCCACAGATTACCCATACATTACCTGCCACTGAGCACTGACAATTGGCAATTGCTAAAAAAGCAAGATATTTTATTGGGAAAAACAGTAAGATTTGGGCTATGACCTTGACAAGATTTGGTTTAAAAATTCACCGATATCCATCAAGAAGCCCCTGAAAGTGGAGGAAGGTTCTAAAAAGGAAAATAAATTAAGCAATATACTTGATTGTGATATGTAAAAATGCCCAAGTACCTGAAAAAAAGAGTATATAACATTGCAGTGTGATGCAACACTTACCATTGCTTTGGCAATAGCGGCAAGCTCTTCCTCCGATTTCTTCTTCAGACAGTCAGCTATAGAGGCCACATCACAGTCTGATGTCTTAGCTACCAACTGTAGAGAAAACCAGATGTTACATTCCGATATTGCAAATATTAATTTCAGGATTGGTTGTTGGTGTCGTAGTCAAATAACAAAAGGAGATGAAGATGTTGTAATTGGAAAATGCTGGGAAATCTCCAATAATACAATATGTGAGAAGTCACCCATACTGTATACTGTGTAAATTGAATATACTACTGAAAGTTCAGAACATACATACAGTAAAATGAAAAGTCTATATCACACAAATAGGTATGTGGGGTAGCAGAAATTCATGTCAGTCTAGTAAATAAATTGAAATAAACTGCATAGTGGAAGCAGTAAAGTTATAAGGAAAACCCTTTAAAGAAACTATTAGTCAGCAGGCAAATGCAATTTGTCACAGCCACATAAATGGTTGGGAATATTGTTTAGCTGCCAGTTATCATGTCATCTCCTCACAATTACATGTAAAGTCTGCTCTATCCATTGTGCATATTACTGCTTTATGGAAATAGGAGATGTAAATCTCCTTTATCACAGACTCAGACTGGCCCACAGGTGAACAGGCAAATTCCTTATTGAGCCAGTTGAAGCCCATCTAGTCAATCACATTGCAGGGACCCCAATAACCAGTCATCCTGCAGCGTCTTGCTGCTGTGTGGGCACACACCTCCAGCTTAAAGAGCTAAGATGACCTAGTTCAAGGCAAGAGTCAGTCAGCAGGCTTAAAACAGGACCCCAGAACAGTAACAATAAGAAAATAGGACTAGGAAGCTGGCTACTAGTGAAAAATAGATTTATACTGGCGACCTTATAGGAATTTGTCAGGTAATATTGGCATATAGCTGAATAGTGAGCTCCCAGAATGAACTTTACGGGTGGGCCCTGGCCCTAGGCATCCAAGTCCGACACTGATCACAAATAATGTTATTTCACAAACAAAAAACATGGCTGTTCCTCCTCTGAGAATAAATGCATGCTGCAGGACCCGGCTTCACATGGGAATATTTCATTTTTTGTTTGCGTAGTGGCCCCATAAGAATTGGGACTGGTCTATTTCGTATGTTGTTTGTGTGCAGTTTATATACGTTTCAATTTCTAAAAATGCTGACATCCAGTTTGGCAGTCCAGTATAGGAACACTCTATTTATGGCTGTGTTGTTATGGAAACCTGGTAAATGAAATTTGAAGATAGATTGGCTGATATACGTCATACGACTGAATACTTAAGGACCTTTGAACTGCTATTGACTAATACAGGTCCTAAATAGCTTGCTTGCTATGAACACCTGAAGAACCTGCGAGTTTCCATTGGTTCATAAGCATCATGTAATCATTTGTAACTCAGTTTGGATATCAGTGAAAAACCTGCGATTGGTTATTAAGGAAACCTGGAGTAAAGCTGTGTGCATGTGACCTTGTGTAACTGTGTCATCCACAGTTACCTGCGTCTTTAAGGCTGACCTACAGCAGTGAAGACAAATGGCTGTGTTGTTATGGAAACCTAGAGTAAAGCTGTGTTGCTTGTGGAGACTGCCTGCGAGCTTCTATTGGCTGATGAGTGACATGTGACTGTGTGTATGGCAGTCGGAATATGAGTGCCGGCTTCTCTTGGCTAATGCAGGTCGTTTTCTGGGAATACTGTGTCTCAGGAACAGTTTGCCCTAGAGAGCTGAGACTAAAACCTTCCCAGACAATTGAATTACCTGTGTGCCAAATTTGGTGAAGATCGGTCCAGTCGTTTGTTTGCGCATACAGACAGACAAACAGACGAACAGACAGAAACAAACTCATTTTTATATATAGAAGAGATACCTACATTTTGGAAGTAGAGGACATCTTTAGACTTGCTGACCACAAAATACGGCATTGTTGTAGCTCCACTTTGAGCAATAGCACGGTGAAAAAGTCCTTTGCTCAAAGGAGAGAGCACCTGTATGGGAAGGCAATTCATAGGATTCTCATCATAAACCCTTGGATTAGGGACATTTATTATGACTTTTACCATAATATTTTCAGGTTAAAAACACAGGCCTCTATTTTCTGGTACAAGCTGTCACAGACCAGACTAATCTGATTATAGAAGTTAAGCAAATTCTCCATTAGCAATTTCTACTATATGACTATGAATGGAAAAAAAGTTTCACTATGAAGTCTATTCACAATCATAAGCTAGAAAGTTTATCTGGAAATGACAGATGCCCAATAAGTAGAACCTCCCAACAAATACTAGACACAACTTACGAGAGCAGAGACGCTGATTGCCCCAGCAGACTGACCAAATATAGTCACAGACGTGGGGTCACCACCAAAATCTGCAATGTTTTCCTGAACCCACTGGAGAGAAGCAACTTGGTCCATAAAGCCGTAATTGCCTGACAATTGTTTATCTTCAGTACTGAAATAAGAAAAGGGAAATATTATTAGATAAGAGAGACGGAAACTTGTGGCCACCTCAGACCACCATTTAAGGGCTGTATTATACGAGTCTGCTGATGGAGATAGTGTGTGTGTGTGTGTGTGTGTGTGTGTGTGTGTGTGTATATGTATATATATATATATATATATATATATATATATATATATATATATGTACAAACGTTATTTTTTTACTGAACCTAGGGGTGTAGCTATAAAGATTCCAGCGATAGCCAGGCCCTGGATCCTGAGGGGTCAAAAGATTCCTTTTGATGTACACCACTCAAACTATTAATATACTCTTGGGTCTTTTTAGACCCCATAGTATAATGATTGGAGGCCCAGGGAATGTGACAAACATAAAAATCAGTGGTTCTTACCTCTCCACTGCGGTTCTCTTTAATGACGCTATTATGCGCCATGATGCTGGTCTGACTCACATACCTTCTTTGACGTCACTACAGAGGCTGAAGACTGCATGGAGTCTCATCAGAGTGCAGGTGAGTAACATTGGTTTTTATGTTTGCTCACTTAAGCTGGGTTCACACTACAGGAGGTGTCCAACAGCTAGTGTCCGTAGCCAATGTCCACGCAAGATATTAGCAACGGACACTAGCTGTGTCCGTTTACAATTTCCATTAATTTAAATGGTATATTGTGTTGTGTCCTTTAGTGTCCGTGTGTGTCCTTAATAGAGATGAGCAAGTAGTATTCGATCGAGTAGGTATTCGATAGAATAGTACGGTATTTGAAATACTCGTACTCGTTCGAATACTATGGCTATTTGCAGTAAAGATTCGATTCAGAACCAGCGTTGATTTGCCAAATGCTATACACTGGATACCATTCGGCAAATTAACGCTGGTTCTGCAGCAGGCTCGTCCTTGCTAGTCAGGAGAGCTGGCAGCTTGCATTTATGCGAGAGCTGACTTTTTCTCATAGGAATGCATTGACCAGCGTGGATTGGCTAGTGTACAGCATTCAGCCAATCAACGCTGGTTCTGCCGGAGGCTCGTCTGTGAGGAGGCGGAGTCTAAGTTCGAACCACAGCAGTCTCCATTGTGGTCCGATCTTAGACTCCGCCTCCTCACAGACGAGTCTCCAGCAGAACCAGCGTTGATTGGCCGAATGCTGTACACTGTATAGCATTCAGACAATCAACGCTGGTCAATGCATTCCTATGAGAAAAAGGCAGCTCCCGCATAACCGAAAGCTGCCAGTAGGGTTGAGCGATCGGCATCTGAGATGTAGCAGAGCTGTGTGCTCAACTCTGCTACATCACTGATGTGGATACATCTGCAGCCACCCTCATCTTGGTTAATGACAAGCTTTGACTGACGTTGTGACATTCACAATCATATAAGGGGAGAGGCCAACTGGTCATTTCTGTATATAAAATACAGAATTCTGCTATTTGCTGCTTAGTGCTTGTACTTTTTTCCCTCTTTAAATGATCTAACCCATTTTTAGAGAGTAAACTGAGAAAAGAAAAAGGTGCAGTCAATGAGAAAAAAAAAGTTTTTAATGGTATAATCCCTTTAAATAAACTATGGTTCTGCTCCTGTGTATGGATGCAAAGTAGATTACTCTCACAGATATGACAGAGCGTCTTACACTCTAATGATAGCTGTAAAACTAAGACCACTCTCAGTCTCAGCTCAAGTCTGACTTGTTCAGTAGGGACACAGAGAACATCCATGCAGGCATGTGCTGCCTTCAGGCTATACAGCAGAATTGATACAGTCAGATGCTGGCTGAAGTTCACCCTACTTATCCTACACAAAAGTCCCAGTAGAGCACACAAAAATAGTTAAATGGTCCTATTGAAGCAAAGGAGGCGCTCTGAAATATAATGCTACAAAGTAGATATTTTGCTGTTTTAGTCACTCTAGTCTAGCTCATCAGGAGAGTCATAGCTATTAGAGATGAGCGAACAGTGTTCTATCGAACTCATGTTCGATCGGATACTAGGCTGTTCGGCATGTTCGAATCGAATCGAACACCGCGTGGTAAAGTGCGCCATTACTCGATTCCCCTCCCACCTTCCCTGGCGCCTTTTTTGCTCCAATAACAGCACAGGGTAGGTGGGACAGGAACTACGACACCGGTGACGTTGAAAAAAGTAGGCAAAACCCATTGGCTGCCGAAAACATGTGACCTCTAATTTAAAAGAACAGCGCCGCCCAGCTTCGCGTCATTCTGAGCTTGCAATTCACCGAGGACGGAGGTTTCCGTCCAGTTAGCTAGGGGTTAGATTCTGGGTAGGCAGGGACAGGCTAGGATAGGAAGGAGAAGACAACCAACAGCTCTTATAAGAGCTAAATTCCAGGGAGAAGCTTGTCAGTGTAACGTGGCACTAACGGGCTCAATCGCCGCAACCCAGCTTTCCCAGGATCCTGAATGGAATACACTGTCAGTGTATTCCCGTATACCCGATATATACCCCCGATACCCGTTCCAACGGTGTGCCCCCCCACCTTCACCCCAGAAATACCCTGCAAGTCCCCTAGCAATAGGATTGGGGCTATATACACCCACTATTTTTGCTACTGCCATATAGTGCCATTGTCTCACTGGGAATTCAAAGAATATATTGGGCTTACATATAACTTCAATTCCAGGGAGAAGCTTGTCAGTGTAACGTGGCACTGACGGGCTCAATCGCCGCAACCCAGCTTTCCCAGGATCCTGAATGGAACACACTGACAGTGTATTCCCGTATACCCCATATATACACCCCAAATCCCCGTTCCAACGGTGTGCCCCCCCACCTTCACCTCAGAAATACCCTGCAAGTCCCCTAGCAATAGAATTGGGGCTATATACACCCACAATTTTTGCTACTGGTATATAGTGCCATTGTCTGACTGGGAATTCAAAGAATATATTGGGGTGACGTGCACCCACAATTTTTGCTACTGCTATTCAGTGCCATTGTCTCACTGGGAATTCAAAGAATATATTGGGGTTACGTGCACCCACAATTTTTAATACTGGTATACAGTGCCATTGTCTGACTGGGAATTCAAAGAATATATGGGGGTTACGTGCACCCACAATTTTTAATACTGCTATACAGTTCCTTTGTCTCACTGGGAATTCAAAGAATATATGGGGGTTATGTGCACCCACAATTTTTAATACTGGTATACAGTGCCATTGTCTGACTGGGAATTCAAAGAATATATGGGGGTTATGTGCACCCACAATTTTTAATACTGGTATACAGTGCCATTGTCTGACTGGGAATTCAAAGAATATATTGGGGTTATGTGCACCCACAATTTTTACTACTGGTATATAGTGCCATTGTCTGACTGGGAATTCAAAGAATATATGGGGGTTATGTGCACCCACAATTTTTAATACTGGTACACAGTGCCATTGTCTGACTGGGAATTCAAAGAATATATGGGGGTTATGTGCACCCACAATTTTTAATACTGGTATACAGTGCCATTGTCTGACTGGGAATTCAAAGAATATATGGGGGTTATGTGCACCCACAATTTTTACTACTGGTATACAGTGCCATTGTCTGACTGGGAATTCAAAGAATATATTGGGGTGACGTGCACCCACAATTTTTGCTACTGCTATACAGTGCCATTGTCTGACTGGGAATTCAAAGAATATATGGGGGTTATGTGCACCCACAATTTTTAATACTGGTATACAGTGCCATTGTCTGACTGGGAATTCAAAGAATATATGGGGGTTATGTGCACCCACAATTTTTACTACTGGTATATAGTGCCATTGTCTGACTGGGAATTCAAAGAATATATGGGGGTTACGTGCACCCACAATTTTTGCTACTGCTATACAGTTCCATTGTCTCACTGGGAATTCAAAGAATATATGGGGGTTATGTGCACCCACAATTTTTAATACTGGTATACAGTGCCATTGTCTGACTGGGAATTCAAAGAATATATGGGGGTTACGTGCACCCACAATTTTTAATACTGCTATACAGTTCCTTTGTCTCACTGGGAATTCAAAGAATATATGGGGGTTATGTGCACCCACAATTTTTAATACTGGTATACAGTGCCATTGTCTGACTGGGAATTCAAAGAATATATGGGGGTTATGTGCACCCACAATTTTTAATACTGGTATACAGTGCCATTGTCTGACTGGGAATTCAAAGAATATATTGGGGTTATGTGCACCCACAATTTTTACTACTGGTATATAGTGCCATTGTCTGACTGGGAATTCAAAGAATATATGGGGGTTATGTGCACCCACAATTTTTAATACTGGTATACAGTGCCATTGTCTGACTGGGAATTCAAAGAATATATGGGGGTTATGTGCACCCACAATTTTTAATACTGGTATACAGTGCCATTGTCTGACTGGGAATTCAAAGAATATATGGGGGTTATGTGCACCCACAATTTTTACTACTGGTATACAGTGCCATTGTCTGACTGGGAATTCAAAGAATATATTGGGGTGACGTGCACCCACAATTTTTGCTACTACTATACAGTGCCATTGTCTGACTGGGAATTCAAAGAATATATTGGGGTGACGTGCACCCACAATTTTTGCTACTGCTATACAGTGCCATTGTCTGACTGGGAATTCAAAGAATATATGGGGGTTATGTGCACCCACAATTTTTAATACTGGTATACAGTGCCATTGTCTGACTGGGAATTCAAAGAATATATGGGGGTTATGTGCACCCACAATTTTTACTACTGGTATACAGTGCCATTGTCTGACTGGGAATTCAAAGAATATATGGGGGTTATGTGCACCCACAATTTTTACTACTGGTATATAGTGCCATTGTCTGACTGGGAATTCAAAGAATATATGGGGGTTACGTGCACCCACAATTTTTGCTACTGCTATACAGTTCCATTGTCTCACTGGGAATTCAAAGAATATATGGGGGTTATGTGCACCCACAATTTTTAATACTGGTATACAGTGCCATTGTCTGACTGGGAATTCAAAGAATATATTGGGGTTATGTGCACCCACAATTTTTACTACTGGTATACAGTGCCATTGTCTGACTGGGAATTCAAAGAATATATGGGGGTTACGTGCACCCACAATTTTTAATACTGCTATACAGTGCCATTGTCTGACTGGGAATTCAAAGAATATATGGGGGTTACGTGCACCCACAATTTTTAATACTGCTATACAGTTCCTTTGTCTCACTGGGAATTCAAAGAATATATGGGGGTTATGTGCACCCACAATTTTTAATACTGGTATACAGTGCCATTGTCTGACTGGGAATTCAAAGAATATATGGGGGTTATGTGCACCCACAATTTTTAATACTGGTATACAGTGCCATTGTCTGACTGGGAATTCAAAGAATATATTGGGGTTATGTGCACCCACAATTTTTACTACTGGTATATAGTGCCATTGTCTGACTGGGAATTCAAAGAATATATGGGGGTTATGTGCACCCACAATTTTTAATACTGGCATACAGTGCCATTGTCTGACTGGGAATTCAAAGAATATATTGGGGTTATGTGCACCCACAATTTTTACTACTGGTATATAGTGCCATTGTCTGACTGGGAATTCAAAGAATATATGGGGGTTATGTGCACCCACAATTTTTAATACTGGTATACAGTGCCATTGTCTGACTGGGAATTCAAAGAATATATGGGGGTTATGTGCACCCACAATTTTTAATACTGGTATACAGTGCCATTGTCTGACTGGGAATTCAAAGAATATATGGGGGTTATGTGCACCCACAATTTTTACTACTGGTATACAGTGCCATTGTCTGACTGGGAATTCAAAGAATATATTGGGGTGACGTGCACCCACAATTTTTGCTACTGCTATACAGTGCCATTGTCTGACTGGGAATTCAAAGAATATATGGGGGTTATGTGCACCCACAATTTTTAATACTGGTATACAGTGCCATTGTCTGACTGGGAATTCAAAGAATATATGGGGGTTATGTGCACCCACAATTTTTACTACTGGTATACAGTGCCATTGTCTGACTGGGAATTCAAAGAATATATGGGGGTTATGTGCACCCACAATTTTTAATACTGGTATACAGTGCCATTGTCTGACTGGGAATTCAAAGAATATATTGGGGTTATGTGCACCCACAATTTTTACTACTGGTATATAGTGCCATTGTCTGACTGGGAATTCAAAGAATATATGGGGGTTACGTGCACCCACAATTTTTGCTACTGCTATACAGTTCCATTGTCTCACTGGGAATTCAAAGAATATATGGGGGTTATGTGCACCCACAATTTTTAATACTGGTATACAGTGCCATTGTCTGACTGGGAATTCAAATAATATATTGGGGTTATGTGCACCCACAATTTTTACTACTGGTATACAGTGCCATTGTCTGACTGGGAATTCAAAGAATATATGGGGGTTACGTGCACCCACAATTTTTAATACTGCTATACAGTGCCATTGTCTGACTGGGAATTCAAAGAATATATGGGGGTTACGTGCACCCACAATTTTTAATACTGCTATACAGTTCCTTTGTCTCACTGGGAATTCAAAGAATATATGGGGGTTATGTGCACCCACAATTTTTACTACTGGTATACAGTGCCATTGTCTGACTGGGAATTCAAAGAATATATGGGGGTTATGTGCACCCACAATTTTTAATACTGGTATACAGTGCCATTGTCTGACTGGGAATTCAAAGAATATATGGGGGTTATGTGCACCCACAATTTTTACTACTGGTATATAGTGCCATTGTCTGACTGGGAATTCAAAGAATATATGGGGGTTATGTGCACCCACAATTTTTAATACTGGTATACAGTGCCATTGTCTGACTGGGAATTCAAAGAATATATTGGGGTTATGTGCACCCACAATTTTTAATACTGGTATATAGTGCCATTGTCTGACTGGGAATTCAAAGAATATATGGGGGTTATGTGCACCCACAATTTTTAATACTGGTATACAGTGCCATTGTCTGACTGGGAATTCAAAGAATATATGGGGGTTATGTGCACCCACAATTTTTAATACTGGTATACAGTGCCATTGTCTGACTGGGAATTCAAAGAATATATGGGGGTTATGTGCATCCACAATTTTTACTACTGGTATACAGTGCCATTGTCTGACTGGGAATTCAAAGAATATATTGGGGTGACGTGCACCCACAATTTTTGCTACTGCTATACAGTGCCATTGTCTGACTGGGAATTCAAAGAATATATGGGGGTTATGTGCACCCACAATTTTTAATACTGGTATACAGTGCCATTGTCTGACTGGGAATTCAAAGAATATATGGGGGTTACGTGCACCCACAATTTTTGCTACTGCTATACAGTTCCATTGTCTCACTGGGAATTCAAAGAATATATGGGGGTTATGTGCACCCACAATTTTTAATACTGGTATACAGTGCCATTGTCTCACTGGGAATTCAAAGAATATATGGGGGTTATGTGCACCCACAATTTTTAATACTGGTATACAGTGCCATTGTCTCACTGGGAATTCCACAAATAATTTGGGGATTCATTCACCCTACATCTCAGGCTCTTGCCATATTCACCCAGGTTGTCAGTGCTGCACCAGCTCGTTCCCAGACAGCTCGGCCCGAAAAACACGTTACCTATATAGAGGATTTGGACAATGAAGACAACATGTTCTAAATCTAATGTCTGCACCTTCTCCAGAATTAAAATAAAGGCAGCGTTTAACTTTCAAATAGCACTGCACAAAGGAAGAGCTTATCAGCTTGTCTCATGACATGCTACTGAAAAGTTTCATTTGTGTATCTTAATGTAAATATAGTTGTATAAGCTTTTTGGGTTTTAGGCACTGCCAAGTTATTTATTACCACCCGCTCCCTTATAATGATGATGACGCCAAAGTCACTGTGGGTGTTCAGAGCTCACAGCTTTGGGTGACATTTGTCTTGCTCTCTGTCGGTACCAGCTGTCTTTTTGGATACCGTAAAGTTATGTTGACTTTATTAACAGCTATAGAAGCTTTAGCCAGGTTGTGACGGTGTGTAACCCTAACAACACTAAGTGGGATACACATTAATAGTCAGTCTATGTACGCTAAACGTATCACTGAAGTAATTTTTTTTCCCTCTCCCCTAATATAAGAAAGGAACAGACATTAGACCTAGACCGGGGTTCGAGGCTTGAAAAAATCCAGTATTATTTGTTCTTCATGATGTGAAATATGTGTTGAAAAGCAACCCAAGATGAAGTCAGCCATGTGTGCCAGTGTGTTACTTGGCATGCCTTTGCTGGCCCCAACTGTAAGGGTCACTCTCCATTTCCTCCATTTTCCACTCCCCTTCACACCATTTGTGGTGAAGCAATGGGATGCACTGAAGTGCACCCTCTAGCCTCGTGTGGGATAGGGACATCAGATGCCACTCCAACCCCCTCGTCTTCCTCCGCCAGCCAACGGTGCGAAGATGAGAGGAGTGTGCTCTGAATGTTTTCTGCCTAGCAGAGGCTAGTTCTCACTTACGAAAATGGCCCCACTTTGACCTGTATATCAGGCACAATGGTGTAGGTTTCAAAGAAACATGGCACCAACAAGTTGGAAAACGTGGGCCATGCGTGGACCGTGTTTGAGTCTGGCAAGCTCCAGATCTGCTACCAGGTTCCAGCCATTATCACAGGCGCAAAAATGCCAGGCCCCAGGTGTAGCAGGGAAAAAAAAATGCCATCTCAGCCAGGATGGCATCCCTGACCTCGGAGGCACTGTGCTGTCTGTCCCCCAAGCTGATCAGTTTCAGCACGGCCTACTGACATCTCCCCATGCCAGTGTTACAGTGTTTTCCGCTAGTAGCTGGGGTGGAGGTTGCAGCTTCGTAGGGTTTCAGTCTACTCCTGCCATGAATTTTGGCCTGGGAGAGGAGATAGGCCACCCCAGTTTGCACCCGGGGAACAGACTCCACCACATTCACCCTGCCTGTCATTAAAGATAAGCACTGCAGCATCCCTGACCACAGGCGCTTGTCCATGTGTCGGTGGTCAAGTGGACCTTGCAGCAAAGCGCAGAGCTCTGGGCCCGACTGATGTTATGGGACACATGCAGGCGCAAGGCAGAGACAGCACACCAAGAGAAGTAGTAACGGCTAGGCCCAGCATAGGGAGGTGCCCCAGCTGCCATCTGCTGACGGAAGGCCTGGGTCTCCAGAAGCATAAACAAACACCAACATCTCCAGGGCCAGCAGTTTATCGATGAGGCTGTTACAGGCTTGGGCATGGGGGTGGGTTGTATTGTACTTCTGCCTGCAATGAAAAGCTTGGGAAATGTGGAGTGGCTGGGAAGAGGCGCATGATGGTGCAGGCCAAAAGGGCGCATGAGGGTGAACTCCCCAATGTGTCAGAGATAGGTGTGTAGGTGTCCTTGCATCATATACTTGCACCATATTTGGCTTTGGAAGTTAATTTTGTGCCAAAAAGTGGTTAAGACAGCAATCCCTCAGCTACTCCCGTTACACTGTCTATTGAAGTTACCATCTGTGGAAGTGGACCACCATTTCTAAGATCCCAAAGGAAGCAGGCAAGAGATGTGCAGTTCAGAAAAAAAGATGAGAAAATAAGTTTAGGCTGTAGAGCACAGAGGGATCGGAGAGGACAGAGCTGGTGTCGGCCAGGTATTCCCACAACATGCGCCTATACTTGTCCCTCCTGGTGACACTAGGCCCCTGAGTGGCAGTAATTTGTCCAGGGGGGCCATTAACGTGTTCCAGACCTAGGAATAAGTCTTCCAACAGGGTAGAGTTTTGCATGCCTTTGCTTCTACCCACTGTTTTTGCTGCTTAGCTTCCCTCCACATCTACTCTGCTTTCACCCCTAAACATCACCCCAGTTTATGCCTTTGCTTCTACCCAGGTTTTTTGTTGATTTAGCTTCCCTCTACATCTACACTGCTTTAGCCCCTAGACATCACCCCTGTCCATGTGGGGTCGGTGGCCTCGTCATCCACCAACTCCTCTTCCAATTGCGCACTGCCCCCTTACTGCAAACCGCACATGACCACAGCTTGCCTTGATGGCAACTGTGTCTCATGATCCCCACTTAGGTCCAGACAAGTCGGTGGCGGGTCCAAAACCCCAAAATTGGAAGGAAATGGCAGATGCTGCAGTATTTCTAACACCTGTTCCTGGTGCTCGGGCCTGGTCTGTGTTGTACCCTGCACCCTGCTTAACGCATCTGCCATATCCGAAGTTGTGCTGAGCGCATGCTAATGTTTCGTGTCCAGTGCAATGGATGGGATGGGATTTCACATAAGTCTGCCACCCATGGCCACTCATGGTTGAGCAACTGAGGGAGTTGACTTTGACGAACCCGAGGGTTTTGGAGTTGGAACTACATCAAAGGTCTGTGCTGCTCACACACTCTGCTCAACACATGATATGTTTAGTGCCAGCAGTGTGGAGACGTCGCACAACAGCCGTTGTTCCAGCAGGTACAGGCGTTGTAGGAGTGCATAGAGGCTAGCAGCGGCAACTATACACTTTAAAAACTATCCGCACAAGCGCCACACTTTCACCAGTAGCTCAGGAACATTGGGGTACCTTTTTCAAAAGATTAGCAGCAATGAGTTAAAAACGTGGCCCAGGCATGGAATATGTTGCAGGCTGCCAAGCTACAGAGCCAATCCCAGGTTACGGCCATTATCACACATGACAACATGCCTGGGCCCAGGTGCAGTGGCAAAAACCACATTGCCGTCTCATCGAGGATGGCATGACTCACTTTGTAGGCAGTGTGCTGTCTGGCCCCCAAGCTGATGAGCTTCAGCACGGCCCGCTGACGTCTCCCCACACCAGTGTTGCAGCGTTTCCAGCTCGTAGCTGGGGTCAATTTAACAGCGGAGGAGGGTGGTGTTTCAGCCCTCCTCCCAGGAATGTTGTGTGGGGAGACAAGTCAGGCCACCACATTTTGCGACCCGGTCCACGCCTCAACTACATTCAACCACTGTGCCCAAATTGAAAGGTAGCGTCCCTGTCCGCATGCACTTGTCCATTCGTAACTGGTCACATGGAACTTTAGGGCTAAGCGCTGAATTTAGGGACCGCCTCATGTTTGGGGGAAAGTGCTGGTGTGGACGGCACAGTGCGGTGGCGCAGTAGACACTCTGGCCAAAAAGGGCAGAGTGTCCCCCAGCCGGGATTCCAACATCTCCTGGGCCAGATTTCTTGAGATGAGGCCGTTGAAGCCTTGGGCATGTGGGTGGGTTGCGCTGTACTTTAGCATGAAATGAAAGGCTTGGGAGATGGGGAGTTGCTGGGAAGAGGCGCATGATGGCGCGGGCAAAAGGAGAAATGGCAGGAAAAGGTGAGGATAAGGGTGAACTCCCCAAAGTGTCAGAGGCAGATGTGGAGGTGTCCTGGCTCCTGGTCTGGACTGCAGCGCCAGCCCTGTCAACAGTGGAAGAGGCAGTGGCCGCCAGGCCAAACGACGATTATCCTGCGCTTGCTCTCACCCACTGAGCCCAGGGCTTGCCTTCCAAATGATGGCACCCGCAAGAGGTGGTGAGATTCCTCTCCGCAGATCTCCAAACCATCTTGGACTTGCAAATTGCACTAAATTTGTCATGTAACTGACATGTATATGATGAGTCTATCCATTGTCTGTTCATTTTGGTGAAAGTCAGCCTGTCAGCTGACAGACAGCTGTGCTTGTCAGTGATGATGTCACCGGCTGCTTGTACCCCCAGTTTTTGCTGCTTAGCTTGCCTCCACATCCACACTGCTTTTGCCCCTACACATCACCCCTATCCATGCCTGTGCCTCTAGCCATAAGTCTGCCACCCATGGAAACTCATGGTGCAGAAAGTGAGGGAGCTGACTCTGAGGAACCCTTGGGTTTTGTAGCTGGTACTCCATCAAAGGTCTCTGCTGCTCACACACCCTGCTGAACATACGGTATCTAGGGTTAGAGCGTGTGGTGACCTCGCACAACAGTAGGTGCTTCAGGCAGATGTAGGCCTTGCTGGAGTGTATTGCGGCTAGCTCCAGGTACTGTAGACTTGGGAAAGTGGGTGTCCAAGTGCCGCACTTTCACCCTTAGCTCAGCTAATTTGGGGTATGTTTTTAAAAATCATTGCACCACTACATTGAACATGTGGGCCAGGCATGGAACGTGTTGGAGGCTGGCAAGCTCCAGAGCCCTCCAACAAGCTAAAAAACCTGGCCCCAGGGGCAGCGGGGATAAACAAATTGCCATCTCATCCAGGATGGCATCCCTGACCTCAGAGGCAGTGTGCTGTCCGTCTCCCAAGCTGATGAGCTTCAGCCCAGCCTGCTGACGTCTCCCCACACCAGTGTTGCAGCGTTTTCAGCTCGTAGCTGGGGTAAATCTAACAGCGGAGGAGGAGGAGGGTGGTGTTTCAGCCCTCCTCCCAGGAATGTTTTGTGGGGAAACAAGTCAGGTAAATTCTTGAAACGGGAGAGTTTTGCATCTTTGCCCTTGCTGCCTATGGACATCCCTTTGCCTCTAGCCACCATTTTCCCTGCTTTGCTTGCCTCCACATCCACACTGCTTTTGCCCCTAGACATCACCCCAGTCCATGCCTTAGCTTGTACCCCTAGTTTTTCCTGCTTAGCTTGCCTCCACATCCACACTGCTTTTGCCCCTAGACATCACCCCAGTCCATGCCTTAGCTTGTACCCCCAGTTTTTCCTGCTTAGCTTGCCTCCACATCCACACTGCTTTTGCCCCTAGACATCACCCCAGTCCATGCCTTAGCTTGTACCCCCAGTTTTTCCTGCTTAGCTTGCCTCCACATCCACACTGCTTTTGCCCCTAGACATCACCCCAGTCCATGCCTTAGCTTGTATCCCCAGTTTTTCCTGCTTAGCTTGCCTCCACATCCACACTGCTTTTGCCCCTAGACATCACCCCAGTCCATGCCTTAGCTTGTACCCCCAGTTTTTCCTGCTTAGCTTGCCTCCACATCCACACTGCTTTTGCCCCTAGACATCATCCCTATCCATGCCTCTTCCCCTAGCCATAACTCTGCCACCCCTGGAAACTCATGGTGCAGAAACTTTGGTTGCTGACTTTGAGGAACCCTTGGGTTTTGTAGATGGAACTCCATCAAAGGTCTGTGCAGCTCACACACCCTGCTCAAGATATGGTATTGTAGGGTTTCAGCGTGTGTGAATGACGGACAACAGCCTGTGTTTGGACAGATGTAGGCCTTGCTAGAGTGTTTTTAGGCTAGCAGCGACTCCTGTGCACTTGCAAAAGTGGGCGCACAAGCGCCGCATTTTCAACAGTAGCTTCGGTACATTTGGGTATGTTTTTAAAAAACTTTGCACCACTAGGTTAGACGTGGGCCAAACATGGAACGTGTTGGAGGCTGGCAAGCTCCAGAGCCGCTACCAGGTTCCAGCCATTATCACAGGCGTAAAAATGCCAGGCCCCAGGTGTAGCAGGGAAAAAAAAATGCCATCTCAGCCAGGATGGCATCCCTGACCTCGGAGGCACTGTGCTGTCTGTCCCCCAAGCTGATGAGCTTCAGCACCGCCTGCTGACGTCTCCCCACACCAGTGTTTTAGCGTTTGCCGCTAGTAGCTGTGGTGGAGGTTGCAGCGTCGTAGGGTTTCAGTCTACTCCTGCCATGAATTTTGGCCTGGGAGAGGAGATAGGCCACCCCAGTTTGCACCCGGGGAACAGACTCCACCACATTCACCCTGCCTGTCATTAAAGATAAGCACTGCAGCATCCCTGACCACAGGCGCTTGTCCAAGTGTCGGTGGTCAAGTGGACCTTGCAGCAAAGCGCGGAACTAAGGGCCCACCTGATGTTGAGTGACACGTGCTGGTGCAAGGCGGGGACGCCACACCGGGAGAAGTTGAGACGGCTAGGGACGGCATAGTGAGGTGCCACAGTTGCCATCAGGTCCGGGAAGGCGGGAGTTTCAACAAGCCGGAACGCCAACCTCTCCTGGGCCAGCAGTTTAGCGATGTTGGCGTTCTAGGCTTGCGTGGGTGGGTGGTTAGCGGTGTATTTCTGCCGGCGCTCCAATGTCTGAGAGATGGTGGGTTGTTGTAAAGAAGCGCCTGATGGTGCCTTTGATGGTGCAGGAGAAGGAGATAAGACAGAAACAGGGGAGGATGAGGGAGAAGTCAACAAAGTGGCGGAGGCAGATGAAGTGATGTCCTGGCTCGTCCTCTGGAGTGCATCGCCAGCACTGTGAGCAGAGGCAGTGGCATGAACGGCGGGCGACGTTTGTCCTGCCGTTGCTGCCTGCCACTGATTCCATTGCTTGGATTCCAAATGACGGTGCATTGAAGTGGTGGACAGGTTGCTCTTCTCAGGGCCCCTACTCGATTTCGAGAGGCAAATTGTGTAGACGACACTATATCTGTCCTCGGCGCATTCCTTGAAAAAAACTCTACACCTTCAAGAAACGTGCCCTCGATGGGGGAGTTTTTCTGGGCTGGGTACAAAAGGGAACATCTTCGGACATTCCGGGTCTGGCCTGGCTTCGGCAAAGCAGCTGACCTCTGCCTCTGGACATGTCTCTGCCTCTAGCTACCCTTTTTGGTGCTGCACCTGCCTCAACATCCACACTACTTTCCCAGCTTGACATCTGCCTTGTCCAGGTGGGGTCGGTGTCCTCGTCGTCCACCACCTCCTCTTCCAACTCCTGTCTCGCCTCCTCCTCCTGCACAATGCGCATGTCAACTGGCTGCCCTGACAGCAACTGCGTCTCATCGTCGTCGATGAGGGTGGGTTGCTGGTCATCCGCCACCAAATCGACCGGAGATGGAATGGAGGAGACTCTAGTGTTTGAGCATCTGGACACAGATACTCGTCTGTTAGGTCCGTGGAATCGCGAAATGGAGGGGCAGGTTGCGGTACAGTCAAAGGAAGGGAGAACAGCTCTGGGGAGCAGGGACAGTTGGGGTTATTGTTCTGAGAAGATTGGGAATTTTGGGTGGAAGGAGGACAAGACTGTTGGGTAAGAGGAGGTAGAGGCTGACTGGCTGGTGGACAATGTGCTTTAAGCGTTATCCGACAGCCATTGCAAGACCTGTTCCTGGTTCTCGGGCCTACTAAGGTTTGTACCATTCAGCCTAGTTAATGTGGAACTTTTGTGCAAAGCGCAGAACTTAGGGCCCGCCTGATGTTAAGGGACACACGCTGGTACAAGGCTCAACTCACCCTAAGTGCCAAAAACACTGCTGGTGCAAGGCTCTACTCATGCCAAGGGCCTCAATCTCTGCTGGTAGCTCAGCTTAAGGTCATGTAACTTTGTTTGGAAGGGCTCATGTTAAGGGCTAGAAAAGTGAATTTTGGAAGGTCTTACCACATCACACACACACACACACACACACACACACACACACACACACACACACTCAAAATGACAGTTAAGGGTGAGGGCTTTTGGAATTCCCATTGCCTATTCCATTTGTGGTTGTCATGGGGAACGTGATTTAAAGGGGTGGTTGTTACTGTTTGTTGAGCTTAAATTGGGGTTTGTGTCCATCCATTTGGGGAGTAAAGAAGGTTTCCAGGTATTTTCCCACTTTGATAGAGGTTTTTTTGAATGTGGAAAGTGTGTAGTTGTTAGGCAGTGATGTTGGGGTAATAGAGGGTCTTTGGTGTGTTAGATGCCCCCAGGCATGCTTCCCCTGCTGTCCCAGTGTCATTCCAGAGGTGTTGGCATCATTTCCTGGGGTGTCATAGTGGACTTGGTGACCCTCCAGACACGGATTTGGGTTTCCCCCTTAACGAGTATCTGTTCCCCATAGACTATAATGGGGTTCGAAACCCGTTCGAACAGACGAACATTGAGCGGCTGTTCGAATCGAATTTCGAACCTCGAACATTTTAGTGTTCGCTCATCTCTAATAGCTATGAGAGTTTTTGATGTAATTGCGGTAAAAACTGCAGTTCCCGGGATCTGGATGGCAGGTCCCGGTATGTGGCAGGTTCTCCGACGCTGTTTGCTGAGTATGCTGGGTTTAAATGAGTTGTCCCATCACAAGGATCCTATCTATACTGCTAGTTTATGTGGATTTAAGCCTTTTCCTAAATACATTGCTTTATCAAAACTGCTTTGTTTGGTCGCTATCTTAATTTATTCACTTCATTGTATACACTTCGTTTCTATGGTGCTTGGGATTATCTCCTCATTTGTCAAGTGATGTAGCTGCTTGCTCTCAGAGGGGGAGGGAGGGGCTGGGAGCAGCTCTGAGCTTTTTGAGAACTCCGCTACTTAAATGACACAGATAGGGGAGGTGAGAGCGCCGAGATTTCTGAGCTCTTATCAGTCAGTTTAATTGAATTTGGCTGATAAGGGCTGAGATAGGGAGTCCATTACCTCTGTATGCAATGCAAACTGACTCAAATCCAGCTCTGCTACATCAGCTTCACACTGTGGTAATTCATTTACAACCAATACTGTGCAAGTGAAACCCCACCCACCTATTGTCAAGTCTGAGAACATGAATCAAGTTTCATATGCTTTATATGTCTGATGTGTTTTGGAAATACTAATTTTTCCTACAACTCTGAGACAAAGGACTTTGAATCCAAGATGGAGCTTGCCATGCCTCATGGTGGAATTCTTCAGGTCAGAGGAGGTGGTGCCCAGCTGGATGTCAGAGGTCTGAAGCCAATGAGAGATGGACAACACTCAGGAATTCCAAAGGATGCATTAACCCCTCCTTTCTTTGTCTCTAAAGTGTGTGTACTTTCAATAAAGAGTCAGTTGTGCTGAGCTGGGCTAAGGGGCTAGCATGGCTGGTTTGATACGGAACTCTGTGTCTGTCTCATTATTAGCGATTTGTGCACAAACATGCTCATTTAATTTGGACTGACTGATTGATCCATGATATAGTCAATTCGACTACGACAGTATGTGCCGAGAGAAGCAGGAAGTGAAGAGAGCACAACAGCCTGCAGGTTAGTGAACAAGCGTCATGGGAATACCCCTTTAAATAGATCAACTGTCGCGCCAACGCCACACCCACAAGATGCACCTTTCTCTCTGCAGCCAATTAGATGCTATCTGGCCACTTGCATCATGAGGGGGCATGTCCAATGGGCAAGCTTCATTCTATCGCTCAGTAGCAGCACAGGGGAGGAAGTTACATGGCTCGCTGGCTAGGTAAGTATCCCATGAGTGATTTAACTATCTCTATTCCATGCTACTGTTCACTAAGCCAAATCTGTATGTGATTAAATCAGAACACAGGCACCTATTATAGACGATGCATCTATAACACAGGGTATAGAGAAAGGGAACCATCTTGGAGAATGTAATTAATTACTCATATAGAATATACTAATTCAGGATGGATACAATAAATAAGATGAAGGAGATCATCAATCACTTGTGGCCTCATGTCTAAATCCAAGGCACTAAAATTATAATAAAGTATTCAATCCTCAATTTCAGCCGGATGATCTATATCCAGAATATTTGGAATTCAATAACAGCCTGCTGTTTAATGACACCAAATGTAAATTAATAGAAGAATAGAACCCAGACTAATCCACAAAACGCTGATGCTCGGCTATATTCTTCAGGATCAAAGTTCCCATCAATAAATGGGGTGAAGGATAGGGCCTCATTCAGGCTCAAAGGTTGCACAGACCGGAATAGAAAAATCCATTGCGCTTCTCTGTGCAGAATCGCAGTGTCCCAATCACGCCTTCGAATAGATTTATGGATGCATTCAATCCCTTGAAATTTGAGGGAGAACACGTCACCATGATGGAACTGTCTAACATGATTGGCTACTGGCATGTCTGTCCCTTCAATACATCTACCACGTGATCGAGGATGCGCCTTCTAAATTGTCTTTTAGACTTGCTCACATAGTTCTTTGGACATGGGCAAGAGGCGACATATATGACAGCTCCTGAGGAGTTAGCGAAATGCGTTGAGAGGAAATATCTACTTTGTAGCATTATATTTCAGAGCACCTCCCTTGCTTCAATAAGACCATATAGCTCTTTTGTGTGCACTACTGGGACTTATGTGTAGGAGGCTAAGTAAGGTGAACTTCAGTCAGTACCCGACCAAATCAATTATGCTGTATAGCCTGAAGGCAGCACATACCTGGGGACATACTAAAAAGAATGAAGAAAAAGAATAAAGAAAAAGAATGAACATTATTACCAATGGGGAAAGAAGTAAAATAAAGATTTAGTGAGCTTTCTAGGTTTAAAAGAACTGGAATGAACAGGTTATATCTGTAGTCTATAGTGTAATGAACATATATTCCATAGAAACAGATGTATAACACTTTTCCTGTGCTAGATACACCAGGAATGAACAGGATATATCTGTAGTCTATAGTGTAATGAACATATATTCCATAGAAACAGATGTATAACACTTTTCCTGTGCTAGATACACCAGGAATGAACAGGATATATCTGTAGTGTATAGTGGAATGAACATATATTCCATAGAAACAGATGTATAACACTTTTCCTGCGCTAGATACACCAGGAATGGACAGGATATATCTGTAGTGTATAGTAGAATGAACATATATTCCATAGAAACAGATGTATAACACTTTTCCCATGCTAGATACACCAGGAATGAACAGGATATATTTGTAGTATATAGTGGAATGAACATATATTCCATAGAAACAGATGTATAACACTTTTCCTGTGGTAGATACACCAGGAATGAACAGGATATATCTGTAGTGTATAGTGGAAAGAACATATATTCCATAGAAACAGATGTATAACACTTTTCCTGCGCTAGATACACCAGGAATGAACAGGATATATATGTAGTGTATAGTGGAATGAACATATATTCCATAGAAACAGATGTATAACACTTTTCCTGCGCTAGATACACCAGGAATGGACAGGATATATCTGTAGTGTATAGTAGAATGAACATATATTCCATAGAAACAGATGTATAACATTTTTTCCTGTACTAGATACACCAGGAATGAACAGGATATATCTGTAGTGTATAGTAGAATGAACATATATTCCATAGAAACAGATGTATAACACTTTTCCCATGCTAGATACACCAGGAATGAACAGGATATATCTGTAGTGTATAGTGGAATGAACATATATTCCATAGAAACAGATGTATAACACTTTTCCTGTGGTAGATACACCAGGAATGAACAGGATATATCTGTAGTGTATAGTGCAAAGAACATATATTCCATAGAAACAGATGTATAACACTTTTCCTGTGCTAGATACACCAGGAATGAACAAGATATATCTGTAGTGTATAGTGGAATGAACATATATTCCATAGAAACAGATGTATAACACTTTTCCTGTGCTAGATACACCAGGAATGAACAGGATATATCTGTACTCTCTAGTGGAATGAAAATATATTCCATAGAAACAGATGTATAACACTTTTCCCATGCTAGATACACCAGGAATGAACAGGAGATATTTGTAGTGTATAGTGGAATGAACATATATTCCATAGAAACAGATGTATAACACTTTTCCTGTGCTAGATACACCAGGAATGAACAGGATATATCTGTAGTGTATAGTGGAATGAACATATATTCTATAGAAACAGATGTATAACACTTTTCCTGTACTAGATACACCAGGAAGGGACAGGATATATCTGTAGTGTATAGTAGAATGAACATATATTCCATAGAAACAGATGTATAACACTTTTCCCGTGCTAGATAAACAAGTAATGAACAGGATATATCTGTAGTGTAGAGTGGAATGAACATATATTCCATAGAAACAGATGTATAACACTTTTCCTGCGCTAGATACACCAGGAATGAACAGGATATATCTGTAGTGTATAGTAGAATGAACATATATTCCATAGAAACAGATGTATAACACTTTTCCCATGCTAGATACACCAGGAATGAACAGGATATATTTGTAGTGTATAGTGGAATGAACATATATTCCATAGAAACAGATGTATAACACTTTTCCTGCGCTAGATAAACAAGTAATGAACAGGATATATATGTAGTGTATAGTGGAATGAACATATAGTCCATAGAAACAGATGTATAACACTTTTCCTGCGCTAGATACACCAGGAATGAACAGGATATATCTGTAGTGTATAGTGGAATGAACATATATTCCATAGAAACAGATGTATAACATTTTTCCTGCGCTAGATACACAAGGAATGAACAGGATAAATCTGTAGTCTATAGTGCAATGAACATATATTCCATACAAACAGATGTATAACACTTTTCCTGCGCTAGATACACCAGGAATGAACAGGATATATCTGTAGTGTATAGTGGAATGAAAATATATACTCCATAGAAAGAGATGTATAACACTTTTCCTGTGCTAGATACACCAGGAAAGAATAGGATATATCTGTAGTGTATAGTGGAATGAACATATATTCCATAGAAACAGATGTATAATACTCTTCCTGTGCTAGGCACACCAGGAATGAACAGGATAAATCTGTAGTGTATAGTGGAATGAACATATATTCCATAGAAACAGATGTATAACACTTTTCCTGTGCTAGATACACCAGGAATGAACAGGATATATCTGTAGTGTATAGTGGAATGAACATATATATCATAGAAACAGATGTATAACATTTTTTCCTGTGCTAGATACACCAGGAATGAACAGGATATATCTGTAGTCTATAGTGGAATGAACATATATTCCATAGAAACACATGTATAACACTTTTCCTGTGCTAGATACACCAGGAATGAACAGGATATATTTGTAGTGTATAGTGGAATGAACATATATTCCATAGAAACAGATGTATAACACTTTTCCTGTGCTAGATACACCAGGAATGAACAGGATATATCTGTAGTGTATAGTGGAATGAAAATATATACTCCATAGAAAGAGATGTATAACACTTTTGCTGTGCTAGATACACCAGGAAAGAATAGGATATGTCTGTAGTGTATAGTGGAATGAACATATATTCCATAGAAACAGATGTATAACACTTTTCCTGTGCTAGATACACCAGGAATGAACAGGATATATCTGTAGTGTATAGTGGAATGAACATATATTCCATAGAAACAGATGTATGACACTTTTCCTGTGCTAGATACACCAGGATTGAACAGGATAAATCTGTAGTGTATAGTGGAATGAACATGTATATCATAGAAACAGATGTATAACACTTTTCCTTTGCTAGAAACACCAGGAATGAACAGGATATATCTGTAGTGTATAGTGGAATGAACATATATTCCATAGAAACAGATGTATGACACTTTTCCTGTGCTAGATACACCAGGATTGAACAGGATAAATCTGTAGTGTATAGTGGAATGAACATGTATATCATAGAAACAGATGTATAACACTTTTCCTTTGCTAGAAACACCAGGAATGAACAGGATATATCTGTAGTGTATAGTGGAATGAACATATATTCCATAGAAACAGATGTATGACACTTTTCCTGTGCTAGATACACCAGGATTGAACAGGATAAATCTGTAGTGTATAGTGGAATGAACATGTATATCATAGAAACAGATGTATAACACTTTTCCTTTGCTAGAAACACCAGGAATGAACAGGATATATCTGTAGTGTATAGTGGACTGAAAATATATACTCCATAGAAAGAGATGTATAACACTTTTCCTGTGCTAGGCACACCAGGAATGAACAGGATATATCTGTAGTGTATAGTGGAATGAACATATATTCCATAGAAACAGATGTATGACACTTTTCCTGTGCTAGATACACCAGGATTGAACAGGATAAATCTGTAGTGTATAGTGGAATGAACATGTATATCATAGAAACAGATGTATAAACACTTTTCCTTTGCTAGAAACACCAGGAATGAACAGGATATATCTGTAGTGTATAGTGGAATGAACATATATTCCATAGAAACAGATGTATAATACTTTTCCTGTGCTAAATAGAGTAGGAATGAATAGGATATATCTGTATATATCTATAGCCACATGTGGCTATAGTGGATTTTTTTCCCCTATTTTCCAAATTATGGCATGTTTTTTTGTTATTTTTGTTTTTATATGGACGACCACAAATAATGATCATTATTTGTGGCTGTCTATAATGAGACGATCGCCTTTCACTGAAATGTTCCCAAGTGAGAACATAATCGAAAGGGGAACTCAGGACTGGGCATGTCTGAAAACGGTTGTAGTGGTGTCCGACCTCTGCCATTGACTGCCTGAGTAGAACTGCTGTGTAACATGGCAGGTCCCAGACCAGGAAATGATGAAGACCACAGCGGCAGACTCTAGGAGTCAGTACTGGAAGCACGGTGGGGAGTGGATGTTTTTGTTTTCACCTGGGGTCTACCTGGCCATATTGAAAAAAATAGCCTGTTCATTCCTGATCTATCTAGCACAGGAAAAGTATTATACATCTTTTTCTATGGAATATACTCTCATTCCACTATACACTACAGATATATCCTGTTCATTCCTGGTGTATATAGCACAGGAAAAGTGTTATACATCTGTTTCTATGGAATATATGTTCATTCCACTATACACTACAGATATATCCTGTTCATTCCTGGTGTATCTAGCACAGGAAAAGTGTTATACTTCTGTTTCTATGGAATATATGTTCATTCCACTATATACTACAGATATATCCTGTTCATTCCTGGTGTATCTAGCACAGGAAAAGTGTAATACATCTGTTTCTATGGAATATATGTTCTTTCTACTATACACTACAGATATATCCTTTTCATTCCTGGTGTATCTAGCACAGGAAAAGTGTTATACATCTGTTTCTATGAAATATATGTTCATTCCACTATACACTACAGATATATCCTGTTCGTTCCTGGTGTATCTAGCACAGGAAAAGTGTTATACATCTGTTTCTATGGAATATATGTTCATTCCACTATACACTACAGATATATCCTGTTCATTCCTGGTGTATCTAGCATGAGAAAAGTGTTATACATCTGTTTCTATGGAATATATGTTCATTCCACTATACACTACAGATATATCCTGTTCATTCCTGGTGTATCTAGCACAGGAAAAGTGTTATACATCTGTTTCTATGGAATATATGTTCATTCCACTATACACTACAGATATATCCTGTTCATTCCTGGTGTATCTAGCATGGGAAAAGTGTTATACATCTGTTTCTATGGAATATATGTTCATTCCACTATACACTACAGATATATCCTGTTCTTTCCTGGTGTATCTAGCACAGGAAAAGTGTTATACATCTTTTTCTATGGAATATACTGTATGTTCATTCCACTATACACTACAGCTATATCCTGTTTAATCCTGGTGGATCTAGCACAGGAATAGTATTATACATCTGTTTCTATGGAATATATGTTCATTCCACCATACACTACAGATATATCCTGTTCATTCCTGGTGTATCTAATACAGGAAAATTATTATACATCTGTTTCTATGGAATATATGTTCATTCCACTATACACTACAGATATATTCTGTTCATTCCTGGTGTATCTAGCACAGGAAAAGTGTTATACATCTGTTTCTATGGAATATATGTTTATTCCACTATACACTACAGATATATCCTGTTCATTCCTGGTGTATCTAGCACAGGAAAAGTGTTATACATCTGTTTCTATGGAATATATGTTCATTCCACTAGAGACTACAGATATATCCCGTTCATTCCTGGTGTATCTAGTACAGGAAAAGTATTATACATAAATTTTTATGGAATATATGTTCATTCCATTATAGACTACAGATATATCATGTTTATTCCTGGTGTATCTAGCACAGGAAAAGTATTATACATCTGTTTCTATGGAATATATGTTCATTCCACTATACACTACAGATATATCCTGTTCATTCCTGGTGTATCTAGCACAGGACAAGTGTTATACATCTGTTTCTATGGAATATATGTTCATTCCACTATACACTACAGATATATCCTGTTCATTCCTGGTGTATCTAGCACAGGAAAAGTGTTATACATCTGTTTCTATGGAATATATGCTCATTCCACTATACACTACAGATATATCCTGTTCATTCCTGGTGTATCTTGCACAGGAAAAGTGTTATACATCTGTTTCTATGGAATATATGTTCATTCCACTATACACTACAGATATATCCTGTTCATTCCTGGTGTATCTAGCGCAGGAAAAGTATTATACATCTGTTTCTATGGAATATATGTTCATTCCACCATACACTACAGATATATCCTGTTCATTCCTGGTGTATCTAATACAGGAAAATTATTATACATCTGTTTCTATGGAATATATGTTCATTCCACTATACACTACAGATATATTCTGTTCATTCCTGGTGTATCTAGCACAGGAAAAGTGTTATACATCTGTTTCTATGGAATATATGTTCATTCCACTATACACTACAGATATATCCTGTTCTTTCCTGGTGTATCTAGCACAGGAAAAGTGTTATACATCTGTTTCTATGGAATATATGTTCATTCCACTACACAATACAGATATATCTTGTTCATTCCTGGTGTATCTAGCACAGGAAAAGTGTTATACATCTGTTTCTATGGAATATATGTTCATTCCACTATACACTACAGATATATCCTGTTCATTCCCAGTGTATCTAGCACAGGAAAAGTGTTATACATCTGTTTCTATGGAATATATGTTCATTCCACTATACACTACAGATATATCCTGTTCATTCCTGGTGTATCTAGCACAGGAAAAGTGTTATACATCTGTTTCTATGGAATATATGTTCATTCCACTATACACTACAGATATATCCTGTTCATTCCTGGTGGATCTAGCACAGGAAAAGTGTTATACATGTGTTTCTATGGAATATATGTTCATTCCACCATACACTACAGATATATCCTGTTCATTCCTGGTGTATCTAGCACAGGAAAAGTGTAATACATCTGTTTCTATGGAATATATGTTCTTTCCACTATACACTACAGATATATCCTGTTCATTCCTGGTGTATCTAGCACAGGAAAAGTGTTATACATCTGTTTCTATGGAATATATGTTCATTCCACTATACACTACAGATATATCCTGTTCATTCCTGGTGTATCTAGCATGAGAAAAGTGTTATACATCTGTTTCTATGGAATATATGTTCATTCCACTATACACTACAGATATATCCTGTTCATTCCTGGTGTATCTAGCACAGGAAAAGTGTAATACATCTGTTTCTATGGAATATATGTTCTTTCCACTATACACTACAGATATATCCTTTTCATTCCTGGTGTATCTAGCACAGGAAAAGTGTTATACATCTGTTTCTATGGAATATATTTTCATTCCACTATACACTACAGATATATCCTATTCATTCCTGGTGTATCTAGCACAGGAAAAGTGTTATACATCTGTTTCTATGGAATATATGTTCATTCCACTATACACTACAGATATATCCTGTTCATTCCTGGTGTATCTAGCACAGGAAAAGTGTTATACATCTGTTTCTATGGAATATATGCTCATTCCACTATACACTACAGATATATCCTGTTCATTCCTGGTGTATCTTGCACAGGAAAAGTGTTATACATCTGTTTCTATGGAATATATGTTCATTTCACCATACACTACAGATATATCCTGTTCATTCCTGGTGTATCTAGTACAGGAAAATTATTATACATCTGTTTCTATGGAATATATGTTCATTCCACTATACACTACAGATATATTCTGTTCATTCCTGGTGTATCTAGCACAGGAAAAGTGTTATTGTAACATCTCTGCCTGTTCGGGCCTCTGCGCCACCCTCTGCTCGCATGCTGCGGCGCCGGAGGCGTGTGCAGTTTGACAATCTGCTTAAGGTTTTTAGTTGCACTGTGTGAACACGGCTCTGTCCTTAATTGGATTTGCACCACACCCGTCTTCTGCCAAGGTTACCTCTGTTCATTAAGTGGTTAATCTGTCTTGCCTGTGATTGACAGCTTTTCTTCCTGTCAGGTTCTGGGCGGGTTCTTCCTTCCCTATTTAGTCTTGGCTCACAGTCACACTGGTGCCGGTTATTGCCTCTAGCTTTCTGGTATCTCTTGCTGTTATTTACTTGTATACTGATCCTTGACCTCTGGCTTTCCTACTGACTATTCTCTTGACTCCGTTTTGGCACTGCATCGCTCTCTTGTTACCGAACCCTGGCTACCTGACCTCCCTTTGTTGTTGTGCGTCTTGTCTGCGTTTTGTGTTTCACGTATTCAGGGAGGGTTTGTCCTCGTGGTTGTCGCCTATCACCTAGGATAGGGTCTGGCAATAGGAAGGGAAAGTGGGGGGCTTCAGTTTAGGGCTCACTGTCCCTTGTGCCCCTCCCTCCAGGGTTCACCAGCAGCTTCTGGGGAATTATCATCTGCTATTCCCTAACAGTTATACATCTGTTTCTATGGAATATATGTTCATTCCACTATACACTACAGATATATCCTGTTCATTCCTGGTGTATCTAGCACAGGAAACGTGTTATACATCTGTTTCTATTAAATATATGTTCATTCCACTATACACTACAGATATATCCTGTTCATTCCTGGTGTATCTAGCACAGGAAAAGTGTTATACATCTGTTTCTATGGAATATATGTTCATTCCACCATACACTACAGATATATCCTGTTCATTCCTGGTGTATCTAGCGCAGGAAAAGTATTATACATCTGTTTCTATGGAATATATGTTCATTCCACCATACACTACAGATATATCCTGTTCATTCCTGGTGTATCTAATACAGGAAAATTATTATACATCTGTTTCTATGGAATATATGTTCATTCCACTATACACTACAGATATATTCTGTTCATTCCTGGTGTATCTAGCACAGGAAAAGTGTTATACATCTGTTTCTATGGAATATATGTTCATTCCACTATACACTACAGATATATCCTGTTCATTCCTGGTGTATCTAGCACAGGAAAAGTGTTATACATCTGTTTCTATGGAATATATGTTCATTCCACTACACAATACAGATATATCCTGTTCATTCCTGGTGTATCTAGCACAGGAAAAGTGTTATACATCTGTTTCTATGGAATATATGTTCATTCCACTAGAGACTAAAGATATATCCTGTTCATTCCTGGTGTATCTAGTACAGGAAAAGTATTATACATAAATTTTTATGGAATATATGTTCATTCCATTATAGACTACAGATATATCCTGTTTATTCCTGGTGTATCTAGTACAGGAAAATTATTATACATCTGTTTCTATGGAATATATGTTCATTCCACTATACACTACAGATATATTCTGTTCATTCCTGGTGTATCTAGCACAGGAAAAGTGTTATACATCTGTTTCTATGGAATATATGTTCATTCCACTATAGACTACAGATATATCCTGTTCATTCCTGGTGTATCTAGCACAGGAAAAGTGTTATACATCTGTTTCTATGGAATATATGTTCATTCCACTATAGACTACAGATATATCCTGTTCATTCCTGGTGTATCTAGCACAGAAAAAGTGTTATACATCTGTTTCTATGGAATATATGTTCATTCCACTATACACTACAGATATATCCTGTTCATTCCCAGTGTATCTAGCACAGGAAAAGTGTTATACATCTGTTTCTATGGAGTATATGTTCATTCCACTATACACTACAGATATATCCTGTTCATTCCTTGTGGATCTAGCACAGGAAAAGTATTATACATCTGTTTCTATGAAATATATGTTCATTCCACCATACACTACAGATATATCCTGTTCATTCCTGGTGTATCTAGTACAGGAAAATTATTATACATCTGTTTCTATGGAATATATGTTCATTCCACTATACACTACAGATATATCCTGTTCATTCCTGGTGTATCTAGCACAGGAAAAGTGTTATACATCTGTTTCTATGGAATATATGTTTATTCCACTATACACTACAGATATATCCTGTTCATTCCTGGTGTATCTAGCACAGGAAAAGTGTTATACATCTGTTTCTATGGACTATATGTTCATTCCATTATAGACTACAGATATATCCTGTTCATTCCTGGTGTATCTAGCACAGGAAAAGTGTTATACATCTATTTCTATGGAATATATGTTCATTCCACTATACACTACAGATATATTCTGTTCATTCCTGGTGTATCTAGCACAGGAAAAGTGTTATACATCTGTTTCTATGGAATATATGTTCATTCCACTATACACTACAGATATATCCTGTTCATTCCTGGTGTATCTAGCACAGGAAACGTGTTATACATCTGTTTCTATTAAATATATGTTCATTCCACTATACACTACAGATATATCCTGTTCATTCCTGGTGTATCTAGCACAGGAAAAGTATTATACATCTGTTTCTATGGAATATATGTTCATTCCACCATACACTACAGATATATCCTGTTCATTCCTGGTGTATCTAATACAGGAAAATTATTATACATCTGTTTCTATGGAATATATGTTCATTCCACTATACACTACAGATATATTCTGTTCATTCCTGGTGTATCTAGCGCAGGAAAAGTATTATACATCTGTTTCTATGGAATATATGTTCATTCCACCATACACTACAGATATATCCTGTTCATTCCTGGTGTATCTAATACAGGAAAATTATTATACATCTGTTTCTATGGAATATATGTTCATTCCACTATACACTACAGATATATTCTGTTCATTCCTGGTGTATCTAGCACAGGAAAAGTGTTATACATCTGTTTCTATGGAATATATGTTCATTCCACTATACACTACAGATATATCCTGTTTATTCCTGGTGTATCTAGCACAGGAAAAGTGTTATACATCTGTTTCTATGGAATATATGTTCATTCCACTACACAATACAGATATATCCTGTTCATTCCTGGTGTATCTAGCACAGGAAAAGTGTTATACATCTGTTTCTATGGAATATATGTTCATTCCACTAGAGACTAAAGATATATCCTGTTCATTCCTGGTGTATCTAGTACAGGAAAAGTATTATACATAAATTTTTATGGAATATATGTTCATTCCATTATAGACTACAGATATATCCTGTTTATTCCTGGCGTATCTAGTACAGGAAAATTATTATACATCTGTTTCTATGGAATATATGTTCATTCCACTATACACTACAGATATATTCTGTTCATTCCTGGTGTATCTAGCACAGGAAAAGTGTTATACATCTGTTTCTATGGAATATATGTTCATTCCACTATAGACTACAGATATATCCTGTTCATTCCTGGTGTATCTAGCACAGGAAAAGTGTTATACATCTGTTTCTATGGAATATATGTTCATTCCACTATAGACTACAGATATATCCTGTTCATTCCTGGTGTATCTAGCACAGAAAAAGTGTTATACATCTGTTTCTATGGAATATATGTTCATTCCACTATACACTACAGATATATCCTGTTCATTCCCAGTGTATCTAGCACAGGAAAAGTGTTATACATCTGTTTCTATGGAGTATATGTTCATTCCACTATACACTACAGATATATCCTGTTCATTCCTGGTGGATCTAGCACAGGAAAAGTATTATACATCTGTTTCTATGAAATATATGTTCATTCCACCATACACTACAGATATATCCTGTTCATTCCTGGTGTATCTAGTACAGGAAAATTATTATACATCTGTTTCTATGGAATATATGTTCATTCCACTATACACTACAGATATATCCTGTTCATTCCTGGTGTATCTAGCACAGGAAAAGTGTTATACATCTGTTTCTATGGAATATATGTTCATTCCACTATACACTACAGATATATCCTGTTCATTCCTGGTGTATCTAGCACAGGAAATGTGTTATACATCTGTTTCTATGGAATATATGTTCATTCCACTAGAGACTACAGATATATCCTGTTCATTCCAGTTCTTTTAAACCTAGAAAGATCACTAAATCTTTATTTTACTTCTTTCCCCATTGGTAATAATGTTCATTCTTTTTCTTTATTCTTTTTCTTCATTCTTTTTAGTATGTCCCACATACCTGCATGGATGTTCTCATGCCTCTGTGTCCCTACTGAACAAGTCAGACTTAAAGCGGTATTCCCACATCGCATACTCACCAGTCTTCGTTGCTGTAAATTCTTCTTTCTTCCGGCTTTGTTGCGTCATTGGTGGGCGGGGTTACATATGCAAAGCCAGCGGTGAGATGCCGCTGGCCCTGCGTGCACGCTCATAGACCAGTCTAGCCTTCACAATGTGAATACAGACTCGGCATCCGCTGTAATAGAGAGGCGGATGCCGGGGAGTGTAGACGCCGGCACAGATGCACAGATGCCTGCAACATCGCTATGCTCAGGCTAAGACGCTCAGACGCTAAGTCAAGGGATGTGTAAAAAAAAATGAATAAAGTAAGATAGTGGACAAACAAAGCAGTTTTGCTGAAGCAATGTATTTAGGAAAAGTCTTACATTCACATTAACAAGCAGTATAGATAGGATCCTTGTGATGGGACAACCCCTTTAAGCTGAGAGTGGTCTTATTTCTACAGCTATCATTAGAGTGTAAGACGCTCTGTCATATCTGTGAGAGTAGAGTAATCTACTTTGTATCTGTACACTGGAGCAGAACAATAGTTTATTTAAGCTGTATGTGTTATCCCTCTTGCAGTGTGATCTGGCTATGTGAGACCTGACAAACAGAGGAACTAGCTATTCTCCTGTAGTTACAAATTAGTAACATACGAGGTCCTAATACATTACAGAGAGGCCTCCTTTTTAGGGTTAACGCTACATTTTTATACATATTTAATAAAAGTTATGTTTTAGGGACTATCAGTTTTCTAGATGGTACCTACTTTTTGTTTTGATAAATCAAAGACGACAGCAGGAGGCACACTGGTACAAGTCAATTTCTTTATTCAACACACAACGCGTTTCGGTTTAACTACCCTTTTGTAGTAAAATGCAAAAAACTTTGGTCATGAAAAAGCTCACCTGCACGAATTTCTTAGGGAGGTGCACGATCCGCTGCCTTTGGGACTCCAAGACCAAGATAATGTATATACCAATTTCAGGTTAAAGATGGATCTGCGACACTCCTCTTCATTAATAAAACTTTTACTTTATTCCATTATCCAAGACAATACAAAAACTCCATGTAAAAGGTAGAAAAAACAAAAAAATACAAAAAGACGCAATAAAAACCGCTGTCAGTGAAGCATAGCTGACGCGTTTCAAGACCGTCTAGGTCTCTTATTCATAGCTGTTTAAGGTCTGCTGATGCACTGGTGAAATGTTACATATATACCCTTATTCAACATGTGTAAGCTATAACACTAATGACACTTAGCATTAACAAAAGGGGGGGAGCAACCCGCCTCTAATTATACCTGTGACCAGAAAGCTTCTCCATCATAACACAACCATAGGTGAAACGAAGAATAACTATTAATACAAAAATATAGTTACTAAAGATCCAACCCAAACACTTGGCTAAAAGTTCAAATCTCACCTTATATGATTAGGGCTGTGGTCGTGTCTAGGATCGGATATTACTTCCTGGTTCATGTCTCCGGAAGCTATGTACCTTGGTTTTATCAATGGATTGGGATTGCCGTTCTAATCTCGCCCTGATTGGCTCAAAATCACATGGTCAAAAGCAACCAATCAAGTCTTACTCCATCTTTGCCATTCATAATCATATGATGCAAGGCCGTGGCTAATCATAGGAAGAAATTCGATTTGGTAATTATATCAATGTAAATTCCAAGCCAATCAATGGCCTTAAAGAGAAATAGCCTTAAAGAAAATATTCCTGATAGATGTGAAACACTATTCATATAACCAATTTAATTCATCTGGAATGCCACAAGGTTACACACTAATATGATTTATGTATTAATAGATATAAGTCAAGTCGGTTCTAATATTTAACCCTTTTGGGTAACGGCTGTCAAATCTATAGATCCATAGGGCTTCTCGTTTATGTAATAATTTTTTACGATCGCCACCTCTTATGGAATCCGTAATGCTATCAATGCCCCAAAATTTAAATGTTTTCATTGAACCTCTATGTGTTGTAAGAAAATGTTTAGAGGCTGCCGAAATGCCTTCCAAAGAACTTTTTTCACTATCTTTCACATGTTCTAATATTCTAGTTCTCAAAGTGCGTGACGTGCATCCAATGTAGTCTAAATTGCATTCCATACATTTGATGCAATATATTACAAATGTACTATTACAATCAATATGATTATAATATTTTACATTAAAATTGGACGCAAAACTTGTTAGTGTTTTAGTGTTGTTAGTTAATTTGCATGTTCGACACTTGGGGGCACCACACTTAAAGAAACCACAAATGTCCATATTGATATCATTTTGTACCGGGTACAGAAAACTGGGAGCTAAGACGCTTCCCAATGTTTCCCCTCTCCTAGATACAAATCTAACTCCCTGTTGTAATATTTTATTCGCTATTTCATCTGTTTCCAGGATGGAAAGATTTTTCTTAACAATTTTAATGATTTCATTATACTCCATACTGTATGTAGTGCTGAATGTGATGTTCGCCTTTTTTATGATGTGTGTGTCTGAAATTTTCTTTTTATCAGATAATAATTCCTTCCGTGTTCTATGGTTTACTTGTGCTAAAGCTCTATTTAACATCCAATATGGGTATTCCCTGTCACTCAGTCTGTTAATCACCTCGCGGCTCTTGACATTGAACTCCTCAATGTTACTGCAAGCCCGCTTGGTGCGGATAAGTTCTCCCACAGGGACACTCTGGATGGTGGCAAGAGGATGGTTACTACTTGCTTTTAAAATACTGTTTCCTGCTGTCGGCTTTCTGTAGATGGTGGTGAATACTTTTTTGTTTTCAATTGACCCTATCAATGTGATATCCAAAAAATTAATTATATTGGAATGATGTTCAAAAGTAAAAGTGAGTCCTAAATTGTTCATATTCAAAAAATTTACAAAATTTATTACCTCCTCCACCTTTCCTTTCCATACAATCAATAAATCATCTATATAACGGCCCAACCATTCTATGCTGTTCAAAAATGGATTATTTATAGAAAATAGGACCTGTTCTTCCCAACATGCTAAAAAAAGATTTGCTAGAGATGGAGAAAACGGGGCACCCATGGGTGCCCCGCATACCTGCAAATAAAAAATATTGTCAAAAACAAAATAATTGTGTCTTAATAAAAAATTCGTAACAGAAAGTACATATTCACAAAAAATTTCAGAAAACAGACTATATTTATACAGATGCCAACCAAGTGCTTCCAGAGCGTCCCCATGGGGAATGCTAGGATATAGAGCGCACACGTCGCATGCAATCCACGAAAATTCTTTCTTCCACTCAAAATTTTCAAAAGATTTTAAAACTTCTTTGCTATCACGTATATATCCTCCTATACGTAATACCAGAGGTTGGAGGACACTATCCAACCATGAGGCTAAACGTTCATGTATAGAATTTTTACCTGATACAATAGGTCGCAATGGTACAGGTTTTGTTTGTTTATGTAATTTTGGTAGCCCGTAAAGTGTGGGCACACTTGGTGTTTTATTGACTAAATACTCAGCTTCTAAATCCGAAAAAATGCCTAGGGCAACAGAAAGTGAAAAGAAAGGAAATTAATCATATTAAAAAGAAAAATAATTTGACATTCAGAGAAAGGAAAGCATTTAAAGAATTAAAAGAAACTAAAAACATAATTATAAAGAAGGCGGACAAGGGGGGGAAGACGGTAATTTTGGATAGAGCGGAGTATATTGAAAGTTGTTTGCAAATATTAAATGATGAAAAAACTTATAGAAAATTATCATACAATCCCACTATAGAATTTGGACAAATCCTTAAGGAGATTGTGTCTGAGGGGGTTGCCCTAGGCATTTTTTCGGATTTAGAAGCTGAGTATTTAGTCAATAAAACACCAAGTGTGCCCACACTTTACGGGCTACCAAAATTACATAAACAAACAAAACCTGTACCATTGCGACCTATTGTATCAGGTAAAAATTCTATACATGAACGTTTAGCCTCATGGTTGGATAGTGTCCTCCAACCTCTGGTATTACGTATAGGAGGATATATACGTGATAGCAAAGAAGTTTTAAAATCTTTTGAAAATTTTGAGTGGAAGAAAGAATTTTCGTGGATTGCATGCGACGTGTGCGCTCTATATCCTAGCATTCCCCATGGGGACGCTCTGGAAGCACTTGGTTGGCATCTGTATAAATATAGTCTGTTTTCTGAAATTTTTTGTGAATATGTACTTTCTGTTACGAATTTTTTATTAAGACACAATTATTTTGTTTTTGACAATATTTTTTATTTGCAGGTATGCGGGGCACCCATGGGTGCCCCGTTTTCTCCATCTCTAGCAAATCTTTTTTTAGCATGTTGGGAAGAACAGGTCCTATTTTCTATAAATAATCCATTTTTGAACAGCATAGAATGGTTGGGCCGTTATATAGATGATTTATTGATTGTATGGAAAGGAAAGGTGGAGGAGGTAATAAATTTTGTAAATTTTTTGAATATGAACAATTTAGGACTCACTTTTACTTTTGAACATCATTCCAATATAATTAATTTTTTGGATATCACATTGATAGGGTCAATTGAAAACAAAAAAGTATTCACCACCATCTACAGAAAGCCGACAGCAGGAAACAGTATTTTAAAAGCAAGTAGTAACCATCCTCTTGCCACCATCCAGAGTGTCCCTGTGGGAGAACTTATCCGCACCAAGCGGGCTTGCAGTAACATTGAGGAGTTCAATGTCAAGAGCCGCGAGGTGATTAACAGACTGAGTGACAGGGAATACCCATATTGGATGTTAAATAGAGCTTTAGCACAAGTAAACCATAGAACACGGAAGGAATTATTATCTGATAAAAAGAAAATTTCAGACACACACATCATAAAAAAGGCGAACATCACATTCAGCACTACATACAGTATGGAGTATAATGAAATCATTAAAATTGTTAAGAAAAATCTTTCCATCCTGGAAACAGATGAAATAGCGAATAAAATATTACAACAGGGAGTTAGATTTGTATCTAGGAGAGGGGAAACATTGGGAAGCGTCTTAGCTCCCAGTTTTCTGTACCCGGTACAAAATGATATCAATATGGACATTTGTGGTTTCTTTAAGTGTGGTGCCCCCAAGTGTCGAACATGCAAATTAACTAACAACACTAAAACACTAACAAGTTTTGCGTCCAATTTTAATGTAAAATATTATAATCATATTGATTGTAATAGTACATTTGTAATATATTGCATCAAATGTATGGAATGCAATTTAGACTACATTGGATGCACGTCACGCACTTTGAGAACTAGAATATTAGAACATGTGAAAGATAGTGAAAAAAGTTCTTTGGAAGGCATTTCGGCAGCCTCTAAACATTTTCTTACAACACATAGAGGTTCAATGAAAACATTTAAATTTTGGGGCATTGATAGCATTACGGATTCCATAAGAGGTGGCGATCGTAAAAAATTATTACATAAACGAGAAGCCCTATGGATCTATAGATTTGACAGCCGTTACCCAAAAGGGTTAAATATTAGAACCGACTTGACTTATATCTATTAATACATAAATCATATTAGTGTGTAACCTTGTGGCATTCCAGATGAATTAAATTGGTTATATGAATAGTGTTTCACATCTATCAGGAATATTTTCTTTAAGGCTATTTCTCTTTAAGGCCATTGATTGGCTTGGAATTTACATTGATATAATTACCAAATCGAATTTCTTCCTATGATTAGCCACGGCCTTGCATCATATGATTATGAATGGCAAAGATGGAGTAAGACTTGATTGGTTGCTTTTGACCATGTGATTTTGAGCCAATCAGGGCGAGATTAGAACGGCAATCCCAATCCATTGATAAAACCAAGGTACATAGCTTCCGGAGACATGAACCAGGAAGTAATATCCGATCCTAGACACGACCACAGCCCTAATCATATAAGGTGAGATTTGAACTTTTAGCCAAGTGTTTGGGTTGGATCTTTAGTAACTATATTTTTGTATTAATAGTTATTCTTCGTTTCACCTATGGTTGTGTTATGATGGAGAAGCTTTCTGGTCACAGGTATAATTAGAGGCGGGTTGCTCCCCCCCTTTTGTTAATGCTAAGTGTCATTAGTGTTATAGCTTACACATGTTGAATAAGGGTATATATGTAACATTTCACCAGTGCATCAGCAGACCTTAAACAGCTATGAATAAGAGACCTAGACGGTCTTGAAACGCGTCAGCTATGCTTCACTGACAGCGGTTTTTATTGCGTCTTTTTGTATTTTTTTGTTTTTTCTACCTTTTACATGGAGTTTTTGTATTGTCTTGGATAATGGAATAAAGTAAAAGTTTTATTAATGAAGAGGAGTGTCGCAGATCCATCTTTAACCTGAAATTGGTATATACATTACCCTTTTGTAGTGTACACAAGGGTAGTTAAAAGGTAGATGTACACGCTTGAAAAAGGGTAGTTAACCCAAAACGCGCTGTGTCTTGAATAAAAGAATTGACTTGGACCAGCACGCCTCCGGCAGTCTTCTTTGATTTATCCTTGGATTTCCATATTTAGAGAGTGTATTTATGTTGTTTAAAGCTGCAGATCATTTCAGTTTCTAACAAAATATTAAAAATTGTCCACTCTGTGTTATGTCAAAACATATATGAAAATTTGGAGAAAGGTGATCCTTACTGCGAGGCTACCACCTTAGCAAGTATATCTAACTGTCACTGATGCAAGACCAGTGTATGAGGGGGAATAGTGAAGGGGCCATTGTATGGGGGTGGGGGGAGTTGGCGATTTTGCCAAGGTATAGGGGGAAATAGTGAAAGGGCCACTATATAGCCTGTATAGCAGCCTCTTCACTGGTCCCCCCTTTAGCAGTATTGGATAATTACTTACCTCTCTGCTCCTGGCCGCACTCCTTCTTGCTCTGGGAGCACTGATGTGACATCATATGTGCCCAGAGCAGGAAGAAGCCGGAGAGCAGACAGGTAAGTATTGGGGCTCCATGGGCCCTGTGGCCTACAAGCCTGAGAGTGGAAGAGCAGGAGGATTGTGGCTTTCTGCTCTATTAGTAGCAGAACCAGGTTGGTGGTGCCACTTCTCCCTGGGGCCCCGGCGCCACTTCAAAACCAGAGAGAACCTGGCTGAATCACTTACCTCTCCCCACTCCTGCTTGCGGCCTTTCCCTTCTACACTTCAGCCTGGGCCCTGTGCGCTGCACATTACGATGTGATGATGTAATGCACTGCACGCGGGGGGACTGTAAGTGAATAGGGGCCATTACTGCACCTACACTGCCTATTAAAAGCACGGGGCCCAAATGGATATTGCCCGGTCCCCCGGAGGGCCAGTCCAACCCTGTATATGTCATATTTTCTATATTTTTGAGGAAACAACATTGAAGTGCTATGCAATTTAGAAAGTTGGTGCACTGGGTATGGGCTTTCAGCTCCCAAAGCACTCAGGACACCTATGATCTCCTGCCTGCACTCCCACCACACCCTGTGCTGCGAGAGTTGATATTTTCACTGCTATGATAGTGCCTATTCAATTTATGAAACATAAGCAGTGCTCCCAGGGCTGAAGGATCGCCCACAATGCACCAATTGTGTCATTTGCATATCCCTATATCTCTTCACCATTGTTTTTCTCCAGATCTACAAAAATGACATTGATAACCAAGGTATGTCATTTATCACTGCAATGTGCTCTTTAACATGGTTGTGACAGTCAAATATGCTTGAAGGAGGTGATAGACTCCCTTTAACCAAGGACCATAATGCTTGCTTGTGTACACATTTCCAGAGATTGTGATAGATATCATTGCTTGGTTGGTAGCATTTTACATAAGAATTCACCTCTGAGGAAAAAATATTAGACTGCAATAGAGCAGTGATATATGCCCTATACATTACACTCAGTGGCATAACTAGGAATGGCGGGGCCCCCCCTCCCTCCCGACATCGAAGACCTCGACTGACCCCCTCCTACGCATTTCTGCGCGTTCTATTATGCCCCAATAGTGGCCCCTGCAAACAGTATTATCCCCCATAGTGGCCCCTGCACACAGTATTATGCCCCATAGTGGCCCCTGCACACAGTATTATGTCCCACTGTGGACACCCATAAACAATTATTATACTCTGGGGTCCCAGAGTATAATAATCGGAGATCCGGGGGAATAAAAACATAAAAACTACTGTTACTTACATGTCCCCCGGCTCCTACGCGGTTTTCTCCGCTGCTGTCCTAGTTCAATGATGTCGGACGTCACATGACCCGGGATGCAGACGAAGGGGCCACAATGGGACATAATGTTGGGTGAAGGGGCCACTATGAGGTATAATGTTGTGTGCAGGGACCACTATGGGGTATATTATTATGTGCAGGGCCATTATGGGGTATAATACTGTGTGCAGGGGCCACTACGGGGTATAATACTGTGTGCAGGGGCCACTATGGGGTATAATACTGTGTACAGGGGCCACTATGGGGTATAATAGTGCGCGCAGGAATGCGCGGGAGCGGGTCGGTCGGGGTCTTCAGCATCGGGGGAGGCCTATGTAAAATGTTCGCCACGGGGCCCCCCCATTCCTAGTTATGCCACTGACTTACACCCAATTAACAACATAATGCAATCCTTCCCCCCACCCTCCAGCGTAATTTATAAGTAGTTCATGGACAAAAGAGTAAAATTGGTTTACAGTTAAGCAACTATCTATTGTAGGGCTTCAGTGATGAAAGCTCCCTGTATAGTAAGCAATAATGACAATCTTACTATCAGGCAGTTTTCGCCTCACCAATATTGCTGCTCAGTAAGGCTGCTTGCACTCTACAGTAACACTACAGTCTCCGGACCGTGGATTCTATATCTCCATAGACTTCTATGGAGCCTGTAAAAGTCACAGATTTGTGCATAAAGAAGTCTATGGAACCACCAAATCCATGTCCTGGAGGCCCATGAAAAATACTATAGTGTGCAAGCAGCCACTAAGGATACCAGACATGTTTTGTTAGTGCATGTGTGCGTGTACATGTGTGTGATCCATGTGTATGTATGCATGTGTGCATGCATGTGTGCATGGTCCGTATGTATGCATGTATGTTTGTATGCATGCGTGTGATCCATGTGTATGTATGCATGTGTGCATGCACACGTGTGGTCTGCGTGCACAGAGCAAGTTTCAATGCGTGCGGTAGTTGTGTGTGAGTATGCTTGTGCTCTGTTCGTCTGTGTGCGTGTGTGGTCCTTGCGTGTGTGTGTGTGTGTGTGTGTGGTATTTATGCAGTGGTCTTGTGACATTTGTGTGGTGTTGTGCTTGTGGGTTGGTGTATGTGTGCTGTCTGTGTGATGTTTATATGGTGTTTGTGAAATATTTGTGTGTTGTGTGTGGTGGTGCGAACCCTTTAGCAGCGACTCTTTGGCGTTGTTGCTATAATCCATCCCTGTCAGTCACAACTGTTGTTTTCCCCTCAGCGCTTTCACTTTCACATTTCCCCATTATATGCATAGGGCCTAAATTTAGGAGCCCCAATCTCATGATGGGGGGGGGGGGGACGCTAGCGAGATGTAACGTGCGCAGTATTCTGCTCCTGTGGGTGGAGAGGAGGCGTGCCAAATTTCACCCAAATCGGGCGAGAACTATGGATTTGTATAGAGCAGACTAATACAGGATTTGATATATAGATATATATATATATATATATATATATATATATATATATAGATATACAGTCCTATGAAAAAGTTTGGGCACCCCTATTAATCTTAATCATTTTTAGTTCTAAATATTTTGGTGTTTATAACAGCCATTTCAGTTTGATATATCTAATAACTGATGGACACAGTAATATTTCAGGATTGAAATGAGGTTTATTGTACTAACAGAAAATGTGCAATATGCATTAAACCAAAATTTGACCGGTGCAAAAGTATGGGCACCTCAACAGAAAAGTGACATTAATATTTAGTAGATCCTCCTTTTGCAAAGATAACAGCCTCTAGTCGCTTCCTGTAGCTTTTAATCAGTTCCTGGATCCTGGATAAAGGTATTTTGGACAAACAATTCAAGTTCAGTTAAGTTAGATGGTCGCCGAGCATGGACAGCCCGCTTCAAATCATCCCACAGATGTTCAATGATATTCAGGTCTGGGGACTGGGATGGCCATTCCAGAACATTGTAATTGTTCCTCTGCATGAATGCCTGAGGATTTGGAGCGGTGTTTTGGATCATTGTCTTGCTGAAATATCCATCCCCGGCGTAACTTCAACTTCGTCACTGATTCTTGAACATTATTCTCAAGAATCTGCTGATACTGAGTGGAATCCATGCGACTCTCAACTTTAACAAGATTCCCGATGCCGGCATTGGCCACACAGCCCCAAAGCATGATGGAACCTCCACCAAATTTTACAGTGGGTAGCATGTGTTTTTCTTGGAATGCTGTTTCTTTTTGGACGCCATGCATAATGCCTTTTTTTATAACCAAGCAACTCAATTTTTGTTTCCAAAATGAAGCTGCCTTGTCCAAATGTGCTTTTTCATACCTCAGGCAACTCTATTTGTGGCGTACGTGCAGAAACGGCTTCTTTCTCATCACTCTCCCATACAGCTTCTATTTGTGCAAAGTGCGCTGTATAGTTGACCGATGCACAGTGACACCATCTGCAGCAAGATGATGCTGCAGCTCTTTGGAGGTGGTCTGTGGATTGTCCTTGACTGTTCTCACCATTCTTCTTCTCTGCCTTTCTGATATTTTTCTTGGCCTGCCACTTCTGGGCTTAACAAGAACTGTCCCTGTGGTCTTCCATTTCCTTACTATGTTCCTCACAGTGGAAACTGACAGGTTAAATCTCTGAGACAACTTTTTGTATCCTTCCCCTGAACAACTATGTTGAACAATCTTTGTTTTCAGATCATTTGAGAGTTGTTTTGAGTAGCCCATGATGCCACTCTTCAGAGGAGATTCAAATAGGAGATCAACTTGCAATTGGCCACCTTAAATACCTTTTCTTATGATTGGATACATCTGGCTATGAAGTTCAAAGCTCACTGAGGTTACAAAACCAATTTTGTGCTTCAGTAAGTCAGTAAAAAGTAGTTAGGGGAATTCAAATCAATAAAATGATAAGGGTGCCCATACTTTTGCACCGGTCAAATTTTGGTTTAATGCATATTGCACATTTTCTGTTAGTACAATAAACCTCATTTCAATCCTGAAATATTACTGTGTCCATCAGTTATTAGATATATCAAACTGAAATGGCTGTTGCAAACACCAAAATATTTAGAACAAAAAATGATTAAGATTAATAGGGGTGCCCAAACTTTTTCATAGGACTGTATATATATATATATATATATATATATATATATACACACACTGTATATATGTATATATATTCTACACTGATCCTGAATTACAGTCTATATTTTGCTGGCTTCTAAACTGAAATTTTCCACCATTCCCTTCCTGTTCCAACCCCCCCCCCCCCCCAACTAGCAGAATTGTGAATGTTGCTCTGTAGATAGATACTTAGTATAAGTGATGAAATATATTTACAAAAGTATTTAGGTTTATGTGTACATAAAACGATGAACAAAAGTATGCAGCATTAGAAATATTTTTACCTGTAGAATCCTAGGATCCCAAGCCTGTACTGCATGGCCACAACCACTACATTCTGAGTGGCACTAAGTGCAGAGCCATCATACATGCTGGCCAACCCAAACAGCAGTCCACCACCATGTATATAAACCATAACCTAGGAGAAAAAGGACAGATTAAAATTTATAGTTAGCATCTCATAAAAATGGATCTTGAAACAACAGAGAAACATTGGGAAACCCTAGGGTGTGGATCTTACTGTCAAGAATGTGGGAGTCCAAGGGGGTTGGGGGTTGAATGTTGGGATAATAAAACCGCAGTTATTGGTGTGCAGTTGACACGTAGATTATCAAGACTCATTAATACATCTTTAGTATTGGTTTTATGCCAGCTATCTGGTGTAGAAAAGTTGCAAACCTTGGAATTGTGATTTTTAAACGCCAGTTGCAACAGTAATTGTGGCAAAACTAGTTTTTGCGCCTCCCTGTATATTTGAACCAATATACTGGCTCAAATAATCGCTGAAATCTACTCCAGTTACAAGCTAGTGTAGATTTCAGTACAGATATTTGATGTGGTGGAGGAACCACCGCATTTATTGAAGAGGTGTGCACCTCCTCATAAATCAGGTGACTGCTCCACCAGCACCCAGATTATAAAGGCTGGAATTCAATGCACCATTCTTCATAAATATTCCCCATACATGTGAGTAAACCAAGGCGCAGTCAAACAACACAGCCCTGAGAATTCCTGAGTGGAATTCAAGAGGGGAAGAGCATGTAGAAGTGTACTGGAAGAAGGGAGCGGATGGTGGAGTTCAACCAGCGGAAGGAGCTCTGATACCTTCCTCATATATCTCACCCAAGGTGCAGGAAGACATTCCTTTCATTGGTCAGGTGGCTGAAGACCAGCAGTAAGAAGTTTTTACGTAATTAGTACTCTGCACCATAGACAATTTAAAGAGTTGTTACTTTTTCAGTAAAGAAACTTTCAAATTCTACTTGGTTCGTATTATTGCGTCCCATTCTTGCAGGTTTCATTTGGCACTAGTTGGCAGGATGACTGCAGGTTTAGTCCCCATACAAGAGGGAGTGTTGCCTTCCCAGAGTGAGTACTGGCACGAGTACCGGAGCACTGCCTCCCCATCCCAAGTTGGAGTAGAGGTATCACTAGGAATGCTTCTGAATCATCTTCCAAAGTCTTATGGCCCTAGTGTGCTGCTAGCTGACAGTAAGGAGTGGGTTGTAGTTGGTGGCTAAATAATGTAATGTGGCTGCCAATTTGAAATCAGAGTTTGCATTGCAGAGTAAGCATTCTGGAATAAGAGATGAGGAAAGCAGTGATTCTGCAGCCAGATGACCCCAGAGGTATTTTTGAGCAGATTAAGGTTCCATTCACATGGAGGAAAATGGCGCTTTATTTGATGCCGAATTTTCAGCGCTGGAAAAAAAGCCTCCCATTGATTTCAATGGGTTCTGCTAGCTTCCCCCCCCCCCCCTAGCTAGCCTATTAAAGTCAATGGAAGGCTTTTTTTTTTCAGCACTGAAAATTCAGCAGCAAATAAAAAGCTATTTTCATCCGTGCAAATAGACCCTTATGGTGATGTGAGGAAAAGGTTCTTCATGAAGATTCAGGGGGAATAAGAGCCCCTGGCTGGCTCAGTTTGCTAAAAGACTCCAGGAGCTCTTGGCCACTCTGCAGAGGAAAGCGGGGACAAGAAGTTAAGTTTTGGCAAATCTAGAGATTGTGCTGTAGGATCAGTTTTTATGAGTCTCCACTGGTTGTTAAAGTGATTTTCTGGGCAAATGCTATTGATGGGATAGGTCATCAATATCAGATCAGTGGGGATCCGACACTTTTGTTCCCTGCCAATCAGTTGTTCTTAGCAGCTTCTACAGAAATAACAGAGCCTGAAGCAAATTCTGTCCTTTATGCGGTTTACTGCACCCTGGTTCCAGTTCACTTGTATAGGAGCTGAGCTGCAAAAACTTAGCACAGCTGTCACAAAAAAAACCCCCAAAAAAACCAAAAAACAACCCCCCCCCCCCACAGCTATCTGCTTCCAGCTCTGTACTCCATATAGTGGTTGCAAGGAAAAGCTGATCAATAGGTGTCAGACCTTCATCTATCTAATATTGATAACCTACCCTAAGGACAGATCATTAGTATTATTTGTTAAGAAACTCCCTTAAGGAAAGGGCCCCACATGATGTAAAGGCTCCAGCAAAAACTGAGGTGTTTTACAGTCCTTGCAATATGGATAGGATTCTAGCAAATTCCATCCACCCATTGTGTAAAAATATGCGCAGCAGGAATGCTGCGATTTCCAAACTGTTGTGTTTTTGTAAATTGCACCATATCAATTATACCTACAGAAATTTTGGCCGGTTCGCTATAGGTATGATGGAAACAGAAAGTCCACAGATGAAATCTCTCCAGACTTTCTGTGAAAAGCACTATGGGAAAAGCCACAATGCGTTTCTGCCAGATTTGGAAGGAGAGAAGGTGCTGCCAAAGGCCTTTTGAGAGGTACTCAAGGAGGCAATCACATGAGAAATGGAAAAACAGACTGAAACACTGGCAATTGCTTTGCAATGGCCCTAGATGGGCACTGAGTGTAAGCCAGCCCCCGCCCAGAAACCCATGTCCTAGTGGAAGGATATGCTGAACATGCTGCCAAGAAGCGCACTTTGCTCAAGATTGGCCCCTCCAGGGAGCTGCATCTGCCATGGCAGAAGTTATAATATGGAGCACAGCTAACTCCAGGAATACTAGAGGGTGTTGGACTACATCACTTGATAAACCGTCCATGACAATAACACCAAGAGGAGCCATGGTTATTGGCATCCATAGGGCCATTGGTGCACAGAGTACTACAAATCAGGGAGTCCCAATGTGTGCAAGAAAAGTGAGGCAACAGAGCCCAGAGGAGCCTGGAGTGGAGTCTAGGAGGGGAAGAGGAGAGTAGGCGGTAGGGTGAGACCATTTGTTCTTTTCCCTCAAGTTTTAGTAAAAAACTATTTGCTTGCCATTGCTGCATGTCACAACTGCATTTAAAGAGAACCTGACACCAAGTAGAAAATGCTAAATAATATACATCATCTGGTTCTTGAACAATTTTGTGGTTTCTTTTTAAAAGCCATCAACAAATTCAAAAGATAGGACTCCTGAAAGGAGATATATATATATATATATATATATATATATATATATATATATATTACTACGTGCTTGGAGAATCAGAGCTAGTTTACATACTCTTTTAGGCCGGGTTCACACGGAGTTACGTGCCGCGAGATTTGGCACGTAGACGCCGCGTGACCCTTTGCGTGCCGTACACGCTCCCATTCATTTCAATGGGAGCGGGGAGCGTATGCGCCGCGCTAGTTTGCGGCCGTGAATAAATGCACGGCCGCAAACTAGCGCGGCGCATACGCTCCCCGCTCCCATTGAAATGAATGGGAGCGTGTACGGCACGCAAAGGGTCACGCGGCGTCTACGTGCCAAATCTCGCGGCACGTAACTCCGTGTGAACCCGGCCTTAGGAATCATAGGTTTCAAAGGGGGTCAGATTTTAAAAAGCAAAACACCAAATTGATCCGGCGAACACTGTAACAATCAAATGATGTATGGCATTTAGCATTTTGTACTTGGTGATTGATCCTCTTTAACTCTTTCCCAACATCCGCTGTATTATTATGACGGGTGTTTGGTATTTAAATAAGGCTGGGCACTAACCGCCCTGATGCCTTGATCCAAGCTGACTGAGGCACCATTTTCCCAGAGGCACACCATTATAGGGTTGGCCACCAGCCTCATATCTCACTTCCAGGATCGGTGATCCATTACTATAGCCGCCTATTAAAGGCTCCCAGGCTTGTCATTGCATGTATTAGTAATAAAAGCAGTGCTATTTTATAGTGCATTGTACTATTGATCAGAACCCCTCGGGTTCAAAACCCCTAGTTAAAAAAAATAAAAATAAAAATCAACCCTTTTAACCTAGAGACTCACTCCCAATTAGGCCAATTAATTCGGGTCTAATCTTGAGCGGGATGTCACATTGGGATGCTAGTGCATTGCATCGGCATCTTGTCGTGGCTAGCCTTGCAGAAAGTTCACACGGTGGAAAAGGATTCCGCTGTGTGAATATACCCTTAGGGCATGCAAGTAGTTTTACTACAACAGCTGAAGGACTAAGCATGGCAGATTATAATATTACTTGCAACAAGTATTGAATATTGCGTTCCTGATACTATATTTACAGGTAATTTTGAGGTCTTGTCTCTGTTGACTGGCGTATATACATTCAGATACAAGCAATCTTCTGAGGCCCGGGGCATCTTAAAAGAGGTTTGGTAATATTCTCCAAATCCAATCATCACATCTTCTACCTGTAAACACCTGAAATATGCAGAATCAATAATAAAAAGTATCTTATCTTGTGACACATTTTGTCATAATCTTGTAGTTTGTGATATTTACTTTATTTTTTACAAATAGTAATGAATAAAAATATTAATATCTATATTACTACAAATGAGGCAAATTGATTAGCCATAAGATTAAAGCCAATTGCCCAACATTATGTAGGGCCACCCCATACTATCAAAGCAATTCAGGTGCATCAAGGCATGACCATTAAATGTGCCATGTACTATCTGGCACGAAGGCATTAGCAGCAGATCCATCCTGTATATTGTGAAATGGATTGGACTTCTTTATCCAGAACATTCCGCAAAGTTTTTATCAGATAAAGGTCTGGAAAATTTGAAGGTCAAGTGAACTCTGTCATATTCCTCAAAAATGTATATATATATATATTTTTTATAGAAAAGGTAGGACACATTACCGTGCTGAAAGAAGCCCATACTTTAGATAATACCATTGTCATGTACCTTTTCTCCAACAAAGTTTAGGTAGGTGGTACATGTCAAAGTAACCACTACACAAATACCAGGATCCAAGGTTTCCCAGCAGTGCCAAGTGTAGGCGATGGTCAGGGGTCAGGCTAGTCCACCCTCCACATCTGCATCGTTTTTCTTTGAGCACTCATAATATAGTCATGAGATATTGTTCTTACATGAACCACTTTTTGATAGGTACTAAGTGCTAACTACAGCACTCACGGAACACGGAGATATTCTGAGATATTCTGAGCAAGATGTCTAGCCATTAGATGTCTAGCCCTTGTGAAACGTTTCCGCCATGTGGGGCCCCAGCCTACGAATGGAATGTTCACTTGGTGTCTAATAGATCCCACCCATTGACATGTCCCATTAGAATGAGATAATCCAGTCACTTCACCTGCCATTGGTTTTAATATTATGGCTATTGTATATCTTGCAACGCAATTACATGAGACTTACATGGGAGGGTATTCAGATGCATCTCTAACAGATCTCCAGGGCTCAGGAGGTTCTGGATTGGCAAATCTCAATAATCCGACTGGAGGTTTCGCAAAAGGTACTCCAAGAAATACATCTACCTTTCCAGATGTTTCCTTTACAGGCACCGTAACACCAAGCAGTTGTCCATATTTCGTATTTACTAATGGCCTTTTATCATTTTGAGCTAGAAATAAAAAAACATTTTTTTTTTCTTTTTTACAGTACTTGATAATACTATAATTGTTAATACATTTCAGATTTTCCTGTCCTTAGTTGTGCTCCCTAATGGGGCATGCACTTTGTACTAGTTGAATCTATCTATCTATCTATCTATCTATCTATCTATCTATCTATCTATCTATCTATCTATCATTAAACACACACTGCTAGAACTACTATCATACAAAAAACATAACCTCTATAAAACTGTCCTTTTCATTCAGAATATGCCTACTGTAATAATGCCTCTATGATCAACAATATAACTATAATAAAATTGTTCCTTTGTCAAAGAATATATCTACTATGATGCTACTGCTATCTACAAGGATATAACTTCTATGTAAAAGAATATAGGTACTATAATACGACATCTTATGAACAATAATATATCTACTATAATATTGCCCCATTTATATATGGATACATGTGCTATAATAATACATATATAATAAATAGTAATTCTATAAGAATGGAATGACTATAATGTTGCCCCTATGTACAAAAATATAACTACTTTCCTCTTCATCCTCGGCACACAATGGGGGAATTCTGTCAATAAGATTATACCCTAGGACCAGAGTACCTACAACAGTGGTTCCCAAACTGCGGGTTACGATCCCCTGGGTGGGGGTTGTGTAAAGACTGTCTGGGGGTTACGAGCCATCAGCATTAATTAGGCTTTTGTGGTGGGCATAGGGGAGGTGAGTAAAAAACAACTAACACTTATACTCCCCTCTCCTGGGTGCCTGCCGATGTGATGTCATACTTTCCAGGTGTCTTTCAGCTTCTAGTGACATCACGCACCCTTTGGGACACTGCTGGGCATGTGATTGGGTCTTAGCTGTTACATGGGGCGTGCTGGCGTCATAACAGGACGAGGAAGGAAGAGGATGCGAGGTGACTGCAAAATGGGACCAGACACCGCAAGGATGCATCTGAGAGTTAAGGCAAGGCGAAATACAAATGTTAAAAACTGTTATAAATTTGTAACGTCTCTGCCTGTTCAGGTCACTGCACCACCCTCTGCTCACGTGCTGCGGCGCAGGAGGCGGGTGCAGTTTGGTTCTTGGCTTAAAGTTTTTGGTCACACTGTGTGATCTCGGCTCTAGTGCTGTGATTGTATTTGCACCACACCCGTCTTCTGCCCTTGTTTGTCTCTTCTCTAATGGTTAATCTGGCCTTGCCCTGTGATTGACAGCTGCCTTCCTGTCAACTCCATGGGCGGGTTCTTCCTCCCTATTTAACCTTGGTTCTCATTCACACCAGTGCTTGCTATTGCCTTGTGCATACTTGCTCTTTACTGTCCCTATTTTTGCTTACACTATTATCCTTGACCTTTGGCTTTCCTCACTGACTATTCTTTGGACTCCGATTTGGCACTGCATCGCTCGACTGTTACTGACCCTTGGCTAGCTTTCCTCTCTTTCTTGTTGTCCGTCTTGTCTGCGTTTTGTGTCTCACCTATACAGGAAGGGACTGTCATCGTGGTTGCCGCCTATTACATTGGATAGGGCCTGGCAATAGGAAGGGAAAGTTGGGGGCTTCAGCTTAGGGCTCGCTGTCTCGTGTCCCGTCCCAGGGTTCAAACAGTTACTGGGGAATTGCTGTCTTAGCAATTAATCTAACATAATAGCAAGCCCAAAAACCTACTGCCATTGCTTCTCTCCTGATAAGCATGGATCCTATTCAGTGCATTGCAGCCAAGTTGGACGGATTGACAGGCCTGGTAGCTGAGCTAGCTAAACAGGTTCAGGCCCTAACTGAGGCTGCTGCATCATCCCCAGCTGGTTCTTCAGTTAAGAGAGTCAAGATGTTACTCCCGGATCGTTTCTCAGGGGACCGTGAAAAATTTGAGACGTTCAGGGAGTCTTGTCGTTTGTATTTTCGGATTAATCCACATGTGACTCAGGCCCAAATGGTGGGAGTGGTTATATCTCTGCTACAGGGTGATCCACAAGCTTGGGCCCTTAAACTCCCTCCTGAGGCTGAGGAGTGGCTTGATGTGGAAAAAATTTTTAAGTCCCTGGGCTCTATCTATGCTGAGCCAGACCACATTGCGCTTGCGGAATCGCAACTCCTCACCATGCGGAAGGGCAAACGCTCTGCAGAGGAGTATTGCTCTGAGTTCCGTAAGTACAGTGTAACTGCAGGTTGGTGTGAGTCAGCGCTAAAAGCTCACTTTAAAAAAGGTTTGTGTGATCAGGTTAAGGAGCTCTGGGTTGGTCACCCAGATCCCCCTACTCTTGAGCAGGCCATGACTTTGGCAGTCTGTATAATAATTCACTGAAATAAACTGGGGGAAAATCTCTCAAATATCTGTTGAAATTAATTTCATGGGGTTCACTCATCTCTAATTAATGAAGCAGCCCCAGGTATTATAATGCGCTGGGGCCACTGTGGAGCATTATACTTAGGGGGCCCTCACTTTCTCTGGGACTTGGCGCTCTGTTGCTGAGGGAGTCCGTCGCAGCTTCAACATAGTCGGGCCATGGCAAGGCGTGGTGCGTGGTTGGCCTTCAGTTCTTCAGAATGGCCCTTGGACTGCTGTAGGGATTTAATGTATTTCTACTTGTCCCGCTTGAAGTCCGAGGGTGTCTCTGTGGACATGGGTGGAAGGCATTTAGCAGGGGTGGCCTTCAGTTTAAAGTTACTGGGTTTGCCCAATGTTACCAAGGACTTCAACTTCCAGTTAACCTTTGGCGACATGTCATACAGGTCATCAAGGTGTAACAAGGCCTGCCTGTATGTTCTAGTTATTTAATAAAGCTGTGGCTGACGCCCACATCTTCACCCACCAGCCAGTGTCTGTCTTTATTGGACTGGTTATTACTTATAAAGGGGTTGTGTATCACAGAGTTGGAGGGAGGGGGTGGTGTATAATGGTCCATTGCAGCTGGTCTGATTGTGTCCTCTGTCCCTGCCATGTATAAGTCAATTAGGACCTGCCAGGAGCTGGTTATAAAAGACTGTTTGAAAGCATAAAACATGATTTCATGAAATGTTAAAAAAGATAATATATATATATATATATATATATATATATATATATATATATATATTATTATTATTATATATTATCTCACCATTTTCCCACAAAGCATAGTTTAAGTGCCCAAGAGTATTGGGAGAATGTCCTATGGTCTGATGAAACCAAACTGGAACTGTTTGGTAGATACACAACTTTTCGTGTTTGGAGGAAAAAAGAATACTGAGTTGCATCCATCAAACACCATACCTACTGTAAAGCATGGGGGTGGAAACATCATGCTTTGGGGCTGTTTCTCTGCAAAGGGGCCAGGACGACTGATCCGGGTACATGAAAGAATGAATGGGGCCATGTATCGTGAGATTTTGAGTGCAAACCTCCTTCCATCAGCAAGGGCATTGAAGATGAAACGTGGCTGGGTCTTTCAACATGACAATGATCCAAAGCACACCACCAGGGCAACGAAGGAGTGGCTTTGTAAGAAGCATTTCAAGGTCCTGGAGTGGCCTAGCCAGTTTCCAGATCTCAACCCTATAGAAAACCTTTGGAGGGAGTTGAAAGTCCGTGTTGCCAAGCGACAGCCCCAAAACATCACTTCTCTAGAGGAGATCTGCATGGAGGAATGGGCCAACATACCAACAACAGTGTGTGCCAACCTTGTGAAGACTTACAGAAAACGTTTGACCTCTGTCATTGCCAACAAAGGATATATAACAAAGTATTGAGATGAAATTTTGTTACTGACCAAATACTTATTTTCCACTATAATTTGCAAATAAATTCTTACAAAATCAGACAATGCGATTTTCTGGATTTGTTTTCTCATTTTGTCTCTCATAGTTGAGGTCTACCTATGATGTAAATTACAGACGCCTCTCATCTTTTTAAGTGGTGGAACTTGCACTATTGGTGACTGACTAAATACTTTTTTTGCCCCACTGTGTGTGTGTGTGTATGTATGTATGTATGTATATATATATATATAAAATAAAAAATGAATTTCTGTCTGTCTGTCCTTTATGCACGACTAAACAAATGGACTGATCTTCACCAAATTTGGCACACAGAACCATCATGTGTCTGGGAAGGTTTAAAACAAGGCCTCAACTTGCTCTCACATAAGGTTGCTGAGATACAGCATTCCCAAAACAATGACCAGTTTTAGCCAATACAAACCTGCAAGTCTTTCACTCATATTCGAACTGCCATACACACAGTCACTCCACATGCGCAATCCAACACTGATATCCAAACTGAGATTCACGCATCAGAGGATTAGATACACAGGTCAGCACACAGTACCACACGCCAGAGGATTAGATACGCGCATCCGCACACAGTTCCACACTCCAGAGGATTAAATATGTGCGTCTGCACACAGTTCCACACGCCGGAGAATTAGATACATGGGTCTGCACACAATACCACACGCTGGACGATTAGATACACACCACTGCACACAATTCTACACGGGGGAGGATTAGAAACGCACATCTGCACACGGTACCACACGCCGGCGGATTAAATATGCGCGTCTGCACACAGTTCCACATGCTGGAGGATTAGATATGCGCCTCAGCACACAGTACCACATACCAGAGGATTTGATACGCGCATCTGCAGGACACTGTTTCACAAGGTCACAGTCACACAGCTTTACTCCAGGTATCCATAACAACCGATCGCAGGTTCTTCACGGATATCCAAAATGAGATAAACATAATCACATGACGCTTATGGACACACACACACACACACACACACACACACACACACACACACACACACACACGACATAAAATACACCAGTGCAAAACTGGCCAATTATTTTGGAGTCACTACACAAACAAAAGATGAATTATACCCGTGTGAAGCTGGGTCCTCCTGCTAATAAGTTTCTATATCTATAATGTTATATTAGTAATTATATAAAGAATATAAAAATAATCGATAACATTCTTATTTCCTTCTTGATGTAAGGAGGTAATATCTGTGCTGTCATCTTAGTTGGATTCTATATACTTTCCATTGTGTCCTGCATTGTAATATCTTGCACTTTGGTTCTCACCTGTTCCAATTGCTGACAGAATCAAAGGGCCAAGGAGCAGAATGTGCAGCTGTATCGCCATGTTCTGTGGCTGCATTCACCTGTGAACACTGTTCTTCTCTTCCAGACTCAGGGAAACTGAGTTTATCGACGATAAATATCTGGTTACTGTTTAACAAATCATAATGTAATTTCAGGTCAGTTAGCTACGCCCAGTTTTTATGTTCTACCTGCCTTGCTACCTGGCACATGCCCATGTGTATCGCAGGTTCAAAGTACCAGCCCTACAGATACATAACAAGGCAAGTATGAACAAAGTTTTGGGATTCTGTATTCACTTCTAAAACTGTGGGAACTTTGCATGACCTCTCTCTCTGTAAGGGTCCATTTACACGGAGGAAAATGGTGCTGAATTTGGTGCTGAATTTCAATACTGAAAAAAAAAGCCTCCTATTGACTTCAATGGGTTCCTTTTTCAGCTAGCAGAATTTCAGTTCTGCTAGCAGAAAAGGGAACCCATTGAAGTCAATGGGAGGCTTTTTTTTTTTTCAGAGCTGAAATTCAGCACCATTGAATGGACCCTCAGAAATCCTTGCACTGCTGTCATCTGGCTCTCTTTCACCTCCATCCTCAACAAGATAAAAGAGTGACATGACTCGCTAAAGTAAAAGTGGGTGCAGTAACACATAGGTTTGGATACACTTGCCTTCAATTCAGCTCCACAGTCCATTTGCATTCATTGGGGCACATTTAAGCTTTTTTTTATTTTTTTTTTTCTACAGAAATTGCATTTTTTGAGGTCTTTTTCTGCCCTACTCTTCATTTATGAAGCATTTGTGCTTCTTTTCACAGCTGTTATTCTGCTCTTGACACTTTTGGTTTTTGGCGATAAAAGGAGTCATTGATCCTTTTCATGCTGAATTTATGACTTGTGCCTTTTTTTTAAAAAAGGGCAAAGAAATGCTCGAATGCACTCCCGTCTATGGGCAGTGTAAAAAAAAGTGGAAGGTTGGAAAGCATTAAAAATGGCCTTTTTTTGCACCTTTTTGACCAAAAAATGGGCAAAGTGTATATTGCCTAAAAAGGCACATCTATAGAGATGAGCGAACACTAAAATGTTCGAGGTTCGAAATTCGATTCGAACAGCCGCTCAATGTTCGTGTGTTCGAATGGGTTTCGAACCCCATTATAGTCTATGGGGAACAGATACTCGTTAAGGGGGAAACCCAAATCCGTGTCTGGAGGGTCACCAAGTCCACTATGACACCCCAGGAAATGATGCCAACACCTCTGGAATGACACTGGGACAGCAGGGGAAGCATGTCTGGGGGCATCTAACACACCAAAGACCCTCTATTACCCCAACATCACAGCCTAACAACTACACACTTTACACACTCAATACCACATCTCTGACAGTAGGAAAACACCTTGAAACATGTGTATTTGGCACTTGCAGTGAGGAGAGCTTGTCACCAGCAGTGAATTTGGCCCTTGTAGTAAGTTGAGGTTGGCACCAACATTTGTTTTGAAAATCAGGGTGGATTGAGCCTCTAACCAGCAGAGTTTGGGCAAATTCATGGTGGAGGGAGCCTCTAAACACCCCAGTTTGGGCAAATTCATGGTGGAGGGAGCCTCTAAAAACCCCAGTTTGGACCAATTCATGGTGGAGGGAGCCTCTAACCAGCCCAGTGTGGGCAAATTCATGGTGGAGGGAGCCTCTAAAAAACCCAGTTTGGACCAATTCATGGTGGAGGGAGCCTCTAACCAGCCCAGTTTGGGCAAATTCATGGTGGAGGGAGCCTCTAACCAGCCCAGTTTGGGCAAATTCATGGTGGAGGGAGCCTCTAACCAGCCCAGTTTGGGCAAATTCATGGTGGAGGGAGCCTCTAACCAGCCCAGTTTGGACCAATTAATGGTGGAGGGAGCCTCTAACCAGCCCAGTTTGGACCAATTAATGGTGGAGGGAGCCTCTAACCAGCCCAGTTTGGACCAATTAATGGTGGAGGGAGCCTCTAACCAGCCCAGTTTGGACCAATTAATGGTGGAGGGAGCCTCTAACCACCCCAGTTTGGACCAATTCATGGTGGAGGGAGCTTCTAAACAGCCAAGTTTGGACCAATTCATGGTGGAGGGAGCCTCTAAAAACCCCAGTTTGGACCAATTCATGGTGGAGGGAGCCTCTAACCAGCCCAGTTTGGGCAAATTCATGGTGGAGGGAGCCTCTAAACAGCCCAGTTTGGGCAAATTCATGGTGGAGGGAGCCTCTAACCAGCCCAGTTTGGACCAATTAATGGTGGAGGGAGCCGCTAAACAGCCCAGTTTGGGCAAATTCATGGTGGAGGGAGCCTCTAAACAGCCCAGTTTGGACCAATTCATGGTGGAGGGAGCCTCTAAAAAACCCAGTTTGGACCAATTCATGGTGGAGGGAGCCTCTAAACAGCCCAGTTTGGGCAAATTCATGGTGGAGGGAGCCTCTAACCAGCCCAGTTTGGACCAATTAATGGTGGAGGGAGCCTCTAAACAGCCAAGTTTTGGGAAATTCATGGTGGAGGGAGCCTCTAACCAGCCCAGTTTGGACCAATTCATGGTGGAGGGAGCCTCTAAACAGCCCAGTTTGGGCAAATTCATGGTGGAGGGAGCCTCTAAAAAACCCAGTTTGGACCAATTCATGGTGGAGGGAGCCTCTAACCAGCCCAGTTTGGACCAATTCATGGTGGAGGGAGCCTCTAAACAGCCAAGTTTGGACCAATTCATGGTGGAGGGAGCCTCTAAAAACCCCAGTTTGGACCAATTCATGGTGGAGGGAGCCTCTAACCAGCCCAGTTTGGGCAAATTCATGGTGGAGGGAGCCTCTAAACAGCCCAGTTTGGGCAAATTCATGGTGGAGGGAGCCTCTAACCAGCCCAGTTTGGACCAATTAATGGTGGAGGGAGCCGCTAAACAGCCCAGTTTGGACCAATTCATGGTGGAGGGAGCCTCTAAAAACCCCAGTTTGGACCAATTCATGGTGGAGGGAGCCTCTAAAAAACCCAGTTTGGACCAATTCATGGTGGAGGGAGCCTCTAACCAGCCCAGTTTGGACCAATTAATGGTGGAGGGAGCCTCTAAACAGCCAAGTTTGGACCAATTCATGGTGGAGGGAGCCTCTAAACAGCCAAGTTTGGACCAATTCATGGTGGAGGGAGCCTCTAAAAACCCCAGTTTGGACCAATTCATGGTGGAGGGAGCCTCTAACCAGCCCAGTTTGGACCAATTAATGGTGGAGGGAGCCTCTAACCAGCCCAGTTTGGACCAATTAATGGTGGAGGGAGCCTCTAACCACCCCAGTTTGGACCAATTCATGGTGGAGGGAGCCTCTAAACAGCCAAGTTTGGACCAATTCATGGTGGAGGGAGCCTCTAAAAACCCCAGTTTGGACCAATTCATGGTGGAGGGAGCCTCTAACCAGCCCAGTTTGGGCAAATTCATGGTGGAGGGAGCCTCTAAACAGCCCAGTTTGGGCAAATTCATGGTGGAGGGAGCCTCTAACCAGCCCAGTTTGGACCAATTAATGGTGGAGGGAGCCGCTAAACAGCCCAGTTTGGGCAAATTCATGGTGGAGGGAGCCTCTAAAAAACCCAGTTTGGACCAATTCATGGTGGAGGGAGCCTCTAAAAAACCCAGTTTGGACCAATTCATGGTGGAGGGAGCCTCTAAACAGCCCAGTTTGGGCAAATTCATGGTGGAGGGAGCCTCTAACCAGCCCAGTTTGGACCAATTAATGGTGGAGGGAGCCTCTAACCAGCCCAGTTTGGACCAATTAATGGTGAAGGGAGCCTCTAACCAGCCCAGTTTGGACCAATTAATGGTGGAGGGAGCCTCTAACCACCCCAGTTTGGACCAATTCATGGTGGAGGGAGCCTCTAAACAGCCAAGTTTGGACCAATTAATGGTGGAGGGAGCCTCTAACCAGCCCAGTTTGGACCAATTAATGGTGGAGGGAGCCGCTAAACAGCCCAGTTTGGGCAAATTCATGGTGGAGGGAGCCTCTAAAAAACCCAGTTTGGACCAATTCATGGTGGAGGGAGCCTCTAAAAAACCCAGTTTGGACCAATTCATGGTGGAGGGAGCCTCTAAACAGCCCAGTTTGGGCAAATTCATGGTGGAGGGAGCCTCTAACCAGCCCAGTTTGGACCAATTAATGGTGGAGGGAGCCTCTAACCAGCCCAGTTTGGACCAATTAATGGTGAAGGGAGCCTCTAACCAGCCCAGTTTGGACCAATTAATGGTGGAGGGAGCCTCTAACCACCCCAGTTTGGACCAATTCATGGTGGAGGGAGCCTCTAAACAGCCAAGTTTGGACCAATTCATGGTGGAGGGAGCCTCTAAAAACCCCAGTTTGGACCAATTCATGGTGGAGGGAGCCTCTAACCAGCCCAGTTTGGGCAAATTCATGGTGGAGGGAGCCTCTAAACAGCCCAGTTTGGGCAAATTCATGGTGGAGGGAGCCTCTAACCAGCCCAGTTTGGACCAATTAATGGTGGAGGGAGCCGCTAAACAGCCCAGTTTGGGCAAATTCATGGTGGAGGGAGCCTCTAAACAGCCCAGTTTGGACCAATTCATGGTGGAGGGAGCCTCTAAAAAACCCAGTTTGGACCAATTCATGGTGGAGGGAGCCTCTAAACAGCCCAGTTTGGGCAAATTCATGGTGGAGGGAGCCTCTAACCAGCCCAGTTTGGACCAATTAATGGTGGAGGGAGCCTCTAAACAGCCAAGTTTTGAGAAATTCATGGTGGAGGGAGCCTCTAACCAGCCCAGTTTGGACCAATTCATGGTGGAGGGAGCCTCTAAAAAACCCAGTTTGGACCAATTCATGGTGGAGGGAGCCTCTAACCAGCCCAGTTTGGACCAATTAATGGTGGAGGGAGCCTCTAAACAGCCAAGTTTGGACCAATTCATGGTGGAGGGAGCCTCTAAAAACCCCAGTTTGGACCAATTCATGGTGGAGGGAGCCTCTAACCAGCCCAGTTTGGGCAAATTCATGGTGGAGGGAGCCTCTAAACAGCCCAGTTTGGGCAAATTCATGGTGGAGGGAGCCTCTAACCAGCCCAGTTTGGACCAATTAATGGTGGAGGGAGCCGCTAAACAGCCCAGTTTGGACCAATTCATGGTGGAGGGAGCCTCTAAAAACCCCAGTTTGGACCAATTCATGGTGGAGGGAGCCTCTAAAAAACCCAGTTTGGACCAATTCATGGTGGAGGGAGCCTCTAACCAGCCCAGTTTGGACCAATTAATGGTGGAGGGAGCCTCTAACCAGCCCAGTTTGGACCAATTAATGGTGGAGGGAGCCTCTAACCAGCCCAGTTTGGACCAATTAATGGTGGAGGGAGCCTCTAACCACCCCAGTTTGGACCAATTCATGGTGGAGGGAGCCTCTAAACAGCCAAGTTTGGACCAATTCATGGTGGAGGGAGCCTCTAAAAACCCCAGTTTGGACCAATTCATGGTGGAGGGAGCCTCTAACCAGCCCAGTTTGGGCAAATTCATGGTGGAGGGAGCCTCTAAACAGCCCAGTTTGGGCAAATTCATGGTGGAGGGAGCCTCTAACCAGCCCAGTTTGGACCAATTAATGGTGGAGGGAGCCGCTAAACAGCCCAGTTTGGGCAAATTCATGGTGGAGGGAGCCTCTAAACAGCCCAGTTTGGACCAATTCATGGTGGAGGGAGCCTCTAAAAAACCCAGTTTGGACCAATTCATGGTGGAGGGAGCCTCTAAAAACCCCAGTTTGGACCAATTCATGGTGGAGGGAGCCTCTAACCAGCCCAGTTTGGACCAATTAATGGTGGAGGGAGCCTCTAACCATCCCAGTTTGGACCAATTAATGGTGAAGGGAGCCTCTAACCAGCCCAGTTTGGACCAATTAATGGTGGAGGGAGCCTCTAACCACCCCAGTTTGGACCAATTCATGGTGGAGGGAGCCTCTAAACAGCCAAGTTTGGACCAATTCATGGTGGAGGGAGCCTCTAAAAACCCCAGTTTGGACCAATTCATGGTGGAGGGAGCCTCTAACCAGCCCAGTTTGGGCAAATTCATGGTGGAGGGAGCCTCTAAACAGCCCAGTTTGGGCAAATTCATGGTGGAGGGAGCCTCTAACCAGCCCAGTTTGGACCAATTAATGGTGGAGGGAGCCGCTAAACAGCCCAGTTTGGGCAAATTCATGGTGGAGGGAGCCTCTAAACAGCCCAGTTTGGACCAATTCATGGTGGAGGGAGCCTCTAAAAAACCCAGTTTGGACCAATTCATGGTGGAGGGAGCCTCTAAACAGCCCAGTTTGGGCAAATTCATGGTGGAGGGAGCCTCTAACCAGCCCAGTTTGGACCAATTAATGGTGGAGGGAGCCTCTAAACAGCCAAGTTTTGAGAAATTCATGGTGGAGGGAGCCTCTAACCAGCCCAGTTTGGGCAAATTCATGGTGGAGGGAGCCTCTAAAAAACCCAGTTTGGACCAATTCATGGTGGAGGGAGCCTCTAACCAGCCCAGTTTGGACCAATTAATGGTGGAGGGAGCCTCTAAACAGCCAAGTTTGGACCAATTCATGGTGGAGGGAGCCTCTAAAAACCCCAGTTTGGACCAATTCATGGTGGAGGGAGCCTCTAACCAGCCCAGTTTGGGCAAATTCATGGTGGAGGGAGCCTCTAAACAGCCCAGTTTGGGCAAATTCATGGTGGAGGGAGCCTCTAACCAGCCCAGTTTGGACCAATTAATGGTGGAGGGAGCCGCTAAACAGCCCAGTTTGGACCAATTCATGGTGGAGGGAGCCTCTAAAAACCCCAGTTTGGACCAATTCATGGTGGAGGGAGCCTCTAAAAAACCCAGTTTGGACCAATTCATGGTGGAGGGAGCCTCTAACCAGCCCAGTTTGGACCAATTAATGGTGGAGGGAGCCTCTAACCAGCCCAGTTTGGACCAATTAATGGTGGAGGGAGCCTCTAACCAGCCTAGTTTGGACCAATTAATGGTGGAGGGAGCCTCTAACCACCCCAGTTTGGACCAATTCATGGTGGAGGGAGCCTCTAAACAGCCAAGTTTGGACCAATTCATGGTGGAGGGAGCCTCTAAAAACCCCAGTTTGGACCAATTCGTGGTGGAGGGAGCCTCTAACCAGCCCAGTTTGGGCAAATTCATGGTGGAGGGAGCCTCTAAACAGCCCAGTTTGGGCAAATTCATGGTGGAGGGAGCCTCTAACCACCCCAGTTTGGACCAATTAATGGTGGAGGGAGCCGCTAAACAGCCCAGTTTGGGCAAATTCATGGTGGAGGGAGCCTCTAAACAGCCCAGTTTGGACCAATTCATGGTGGAGGGAGCCTCTAAAAAACCCAGTTTGGACCAATTCATGGTGGAGGGAGCCTCTAAAAACCCCAGTTTGGACCAATTCATGGTGGAGGGAGCCTCTAACCAGCCCAGTTTGGGCAAATTCATGGTGGAGGGAGCCTCTAAACAGCCCAGTTTGGGCAAATTCATGGTGGAGGGAGCCTCTAACCACCCCAGTTTGGACCAATTCATGGTGGAGGGAGCCGCTAAACAGCCCAGTTTGGGCAAATTCATGGTGGAGGGAGCCTCTAAACAGCCCAGTTTGGACCAATTCATGGTGGAGGGAGCCTCTAAAAAACCCAGTTTGGACCAATTCATGGTGGAGGGAGCCTCTAACCAGCCCAGTTTGGACCAATTAATGGTGGAGGGAGCCTCTAACCAGCCCAGTTTGGACCAATTAATGGTGGAGGGAGCCTCTAACCAGCCCAGTTTGGACCAATTAATGGTGGAGGGAGCCTCTAACCACCCCAGTTTGGACCAATTCATGGTGGAGGGAGCCTCTAAACAGCCAAGTTTGGACCAATTCATGGTGGAGGGAGCCTCTAAAAACCCCAGTTTGGACCAATTCATGGTGGAGGGAGCCTCTAACCAGCCCAGTTTGGGCAAATTCATGGTGGAGGGAGCCTCTAAACAGCCCAGTTTGGGCAAATTCATGGTGGAGGGAGCCTCTAACCAGCCCAGTTTGGACCAATTAATGGTGGAGGGAGCCTCTAAACAGCCCAGTTTGGACCAATTCATGGTGGAGGGAGCCTCTAAAAAACCCAGTTTGGACCAATTCATGGTGGAGGGAGCCTCTAAACAGCCCAGTTTGGGCAAATTCATGGTGGAGGGAGCCTCTAAACAGCCCAGTTTGGACCAATTCATGGTGGAGGGAGCCTCTAAAAAACCCAGTTTGGACCAATTCATGGTGGAGGGAGCCTCTAAAAAACCCAGTTTGGACCAATTCATGGTGGAGGGAGCCTCTAAACAGCCCAGTTTGGGCAAATTCATGGTGGAGGGAGCCTCTAAACAGCCCAGTTTGGACCAATTCATGGTGGAGGGAGCCTCTAAAAAACCCAGTTTGGACCAATTCATGGTGGAGGGAGCCTCTAAACAGCCCAGTTTGGGCAAATTCATGGTGGAGGGAGCCTCTAAACAGCCCAGTTTGGACCAATTCATGGTGGAGGGAGCCTCTAAAAAACCCAGTTTGGACCAATTCATGGTGGAGAGAGCCTCTAACCAGCCCAGTTTGGACCAATTAATGGTGGAGGGAGCCTCTAAACAGCCAAGTTTGGACCAATTCATGGTGGAGGGAGCCTCTAAAAAACCCAGTTTGGACCAATTCATGGTGGAGGGAGCCTCTAACCAGCCCAGTTTGGGCAAATTCATGGTGGAGGGAGCCTCTAAAAAACCCAGTTTGGACCAATTCATGGTGGAGAGAGCCTCTAACCAGCCCAGTTTGGACCAATTAATGGTGGAGGGAGCCTCTAAACAGCCAAGTTTGGACCAATTCATGGTGGAGGGAGCCTCTAAAAAACCCAGTTTGGACCAATTCATGGTGGAGGGAGCCTCTAACCAGCCCAGTTTGGACCAATTCATGGTGGAGGGAGCCTCTAAACAGCCCAGTTTGGGCAAATTCATGGTGGAGGGAGCCTCTAAAAACCCCCAGTTTGGACCAATTCATGGTGGAGGGAGCCTCTAAAAACCCCAGTTTGGACCAATTCATGGTGGAGGGAGCCTCTAAAAACCCCAGTTTGGACCAATTCATGGTGGAGGGAGCCGCTAAACAGCCCAGTTTGGACCAATTCATGGTGGAGGGAGCCTCTAACCAGCAGAGTTGGTGGAAATCAGGGTGGAGGGAGCCTCTAACCAGCAGAGTTGGGGGAAATCAGGGTGGAGGGAGCCTAGTATTAGCAGAATTGTGCAACGCTTATGGTGGATGAGTATGAGGAGGAATTGGAGAGGTTGAGTACAGACATGGAGTTTCATGTTGGGGTGCTTTACACAGGTGGGCACAAAAATGACGGCTCTACCCAGTGGTGGTTCATTTTTATCAAAGTGAGCCGGTCGGCACTCTCAGCTGACAGACGGGTGCGCTTGTCAGTGATGATGCCACCGGCTGCACTGAACACCCTCTCAGATAGGACGCTGGCGGCAGGACAGGACAGCACCTCCAAAGCATATAGGGCAAGTTCAAGCCACAGGTCCAACTTCGACACCCAATACGTGTAGGGCGCAGAGGGGTCGGAGAGGACAGGGCTGTGGTCGGAAAGGTATTCCCGCAACATGCGCCTATACTTCTCACGCCTGGTGACACTAGGACCCTCCGTGGCGGCACTTTGGCGAGGGGGTGCCATCAAGGTGTCCCAGACCTTAGACAGTGTGCCCCTCGTTTGTGTGGACCGGTGAGAACTTGGTTGCCTACTGGAGGAACTGCCCTCCCTGCCGCCAACGTCACATGCTGGAAACATCTCCATCATATTCTGCACCAATTGCCTGTGGCAAGCATTGATGCGATTGGCCCTCCCCTCTACCGGAATAAAAGACGAGATGTTGTTTTTATACCGGGGGTCAAGGATAGCAAAGATCCAGTACTGGTTGTCCTCCATGATTTTGACAATACGCTTGTCGGTTGTAAAGCACCCCAACATGAACTCAGCCATGTCTGCCACAGTGTTAGTTGGCATGACTCCTCTGGCCCCACCGGAAAGTTCAATCTCCATTTCCTCCTCATCCTCCATGTCTACCCATCCGCGCTGCAACAATGGGACGATTCGAAGTTGCCCGGAAGCCTCCTGTATCACCATCACATCATCGGACAACTCTTCTTCCTCCTCCTCCTCCTCCTCCTCCTCCTCCTCCTCCTCCATTAAACGCAGTGAAGCGGACAGATGTGTGGACCTACTCTCCAGCTGTGACGGATCGGATGCTATCCCTAACTCCTCTGTGTGATCTGAGTTATCCCTGATGTCAATCAGGGATTCTCTCAGAACACACAAGAGCGGGATTGTAAGGCTCACCATCGCATCCTCAGAGCTCACCCTCCTTGTGGACTCCTCAAAGACCCGTAGGATGTCACAAAGGTCTCTCATCCATGGCCACTCATGGATGTGAAACTGAGGCAGCTGACTTTGTGGCACCCTAGGGTTTTGTAGCTGGTATTCCATCAAAGGTCTCTGCTGCTCAACCACTCTATTCAACATCTGAAACGTTGAGTTCCAGCGTGTGGGGACGTCGCACAAAAGCCGGTGTTGTGGCACATGCAGGCGTTGCTGGAGAGATTTTAAGCTAGCAGCGGCTACTGTCGACTTGCGAAAGTGGGCGCACATGCGCCGCACTTTCACCAGTAGCTCTGGAACATTGGGGTAGCTCTTTAGGAAACGTTGCACCACTAGGTTGAAGACGTGGGCCAGGCATGGAACATGTTGGAGTCCGGCAAGCTCCAGAGCTGCTACCAGGTTCCGGCCGTTATCACAAACGACCATGCCTGGGCCCAGGTGCAGCGGCTCAAACCATATTGCCGTCTCATCGAGGAGGGCATCCCTCACCTCGGAGGCAGTGTGCTGTCTGTCCCCCAAGCTGATCAGCTTCAGCACAGCCTGCTGACGTCTACCAACGCCAGTGCTGCAACGTTTCCAACTCGTAGCTGGGGTCAATCTAACAGCGGAGGAGGAGGCGGTGGCGGAGGAGGAGGCGGTGGCGGAGGAGGAGGCGGTAGAGGAGGAGGAGGAGGGGGGTGTTCTTCTCGTGTCCCTGCCAGGAATGTTAGGCGGGGAGACGACACCGGGCCAGTTTGGGAAGCAGTCCCAGCCTCAACTACATTCACCCAGTGTGCCGTCAGTGAAATGTAGCGTCCCTGTCCGCATGCACTTGTCCACGCGTCGGTGGTCAAGTGGACCTTTGTGCAAAGCGCGGAACTAAGGGCCCGCCTGATGTTGAGTGACACGTGCTGGTGCAAGGCGGGGACGGCACACCGGGAGAAGTAGTGACGGCTAGGGACGGCATAGCGAGGTGCCGCAGTTGCCATCAGGTCCAGGAAGGCGGGAGTTTCAACAAGCCGGAACGCCAACATCTCCTGGGCCAGCAGTTTAGCGATGTTGGCGTTCAAGGCTTGCGCGTGTGGGTGGTTAGCAGTGTATTTCTGCCGCCGCTCCAATGTCTGAGAGATGGTGGGTTGTTGTAAAGAAACGCCTGATGGTGCCTTTGATGGTGCAGGAGAAGGAGATAAGACAGGACCAGGGGAGGATGAGGTAGAAGTCAACAAAGTGGCGGAGGCAGATGAAGTGGTGTCCTGGCTCGTCCTCTGGAGTGCATCGCCAGCACAGTCAGCAGTGGCAGTGGCAGAGGCAGAGGCAGTGGCAGAGGCAGTGGCAGTGGCGTGAACGGCAGGCGGCCTTTGTCCTGCCGTTGCTGCCTGCCACTGATTCCAGTGCTTGGATTCCAAATGACGGCGCATTGAAGTGGTGGACAGGTTGCTCTTCTCAGAGCCCCTAATCAATTTCGAGAGGCAAATTGTGCAGACAACACTATATCTGTCCTCGGCGCATTCCTTGAAAAAACTCCACACCTTCGAGAAACGTGCCCTCGAGGTGGGAGTTTTTCGGGGCTGGGTACGAACTGGAACATCTTGGGAGATTCCGGGTGTGGCCTGGCTTCGCCTAAGCTGCTGACCTCTGCCTCTGCCTCTAGCTACCCTTTTTGGTGCTGCACCTGCCTCAACATCCACACTACTTTCCCCGCTTGACATCCCCCCTGTCCAGGTCGGGTCAGTGTCCTCATCATCCACCACTTCCTCTTCCAACTCCTGTCTCATCTCCTCCTCCCGCACAATGCGCCGGTCAACTGGATGCCCTGACGGCAACTGCGTCACATCATCGTCGATGAGGGTGGGTTGCTGGTCATCCACCACCAAATCGAACGGAGATGGAGGAGACTCTAGTGTTTGAGCATCTGGACACAGATGCTCCTCTGTTAGGTTCGTGGAATCGTGACGTGGAGAGGCAGGTTGAGGGACAATGAAAGGAGCGGAGAACAGCTCTGGGGAGCAGGGACAGTTTGGGTTATTGTTCTGTAAAGCTTCGGAATTTTGGGAGGAAGGAAGACAAGACTGTTGGGTAATAGGAGGAGAGGAGGCAGAGTCTGACTGGCTGCTGGACAATGTGCTGTAAGCGTTCTCTGACAGCCATTGCAAGACCTGTTCCTGGTTCTCGGGCCTACTAAGGTTTGTACCCTGCAGTTTAGTTAATGTGGCAAGCAACCCTGGCACTGTGGAGTGGCGCAATGCTTGCTGCCCCACAGGAGTAGGCACGGGACGCCCTGTGGCTTCACTGCTACCTTGCACCCCAGAACCATTCCCCCGACCTCGCCCACGGCCTCGTCCACGTCCCTTTCCGGGAGCCTTGCGCATTTTGAATTCCTAGTTAGAAATTGGCACTGTATACCAGTAGTAAAAATTGTGGGTGCACGTAACCCCAATATATTCTTTGAATTACCAGTCAGACACTGGCACTATATGGCAGTAGCAAGAAATGAGGGTATTTGTATTCCCAATATATTCTTTGAATTCCCAGTCAGACACTGGCACTATATGGCAGTAGCAAGAAATGAGGGTATTTGTATTCCCAATATATTCTTTGAATTCCCAGTCAGACAATGGCACTATATGGCAGTAGCAAGAAATGAGGGTATTTGTATTCCCAATATACTCTTTGAATTCCCAGTCAGACAATGGCACTGTATACCAGTAGTAAAAATTGTGGGTGCACGTAACCACAATATATTCTTTGAATTACCAGTCAGAAACTGGCACTATATGGCAGTAGCAAGAAATGAGGGTATTTGTATTCCCAATATATTCTTTGAATTCCCAGTCAGACAATGGCACTGTATACCAGTAGTAAAAATTGTGGGTGCACGTAACCCCAATATATTCTTTGAATTACCAGTCAGAAACTGGCACTATATGGCAGTAGCAAGAAATGAGGGTATTTATAACCCCAATATATTCTTTGAATTCCCAGTCAGACAATGGCACTGTATACCAGTAGTAAAAATTGTGGGTGCACGTAACCCCAATATATTCTTTGAATTCCCAGTCAGACACTGGCACTATATGGCAGTAGCAAGAAATGAGGGTATTTGTATTCCCAATATACTCTTTGAATTCCCAGTCAGACAATGGCACTGTATACCAGTAGTAAAAATTGTGGGTGCACGTAACCCCAATATATTCTTTGAATTACCAGTCAGAAACTGGCACTATATGGCAGTAGCAAGAAATGAGGGTATTTGTATTCCCAATATATTCTTTGAATTCCCAGTCAGACAATGGCACTGTATACCAGTAGTAAAAATTGTGGGTGCACGTAACCCCAATATATTCTTTGAATTCCCAGTCAGACACTGGCACTATATGGCAGTAGCAAGAAATGAGGGTATTTGTATTCCCAATATATTCTTTGAATTCCCAGTCAGACAATGGCACTGTATACCAGTAGTAAAAATTGTGGGTGCACGTAACCCCAATATATTCTTTGAATTACTAGTCAGAAACTGGCACTATATGGCAGTAGCAAGAAATGAGGGTATTTATAACCCCAATATATTCTTTGAATTCCCAGTCAGACAATGGCACTGTATACCAGTAGTAAAAATTGTGGGTGCACGTAACCCCAATATATTCTTTGAATTCCCAGTCAGACACTGGCACTATATGGCAGTAGCAAGAAATGAGGGTATTTGTATTCCCAATATACTCTTTGAATTCCCAGTCAGACAATGGCACTGTATACCAGTAGTAAAAATTGTGGGTGCACGTAACCCCAATATATTCTTTGAATTACCAGTCAGAAACTGGCACTATATGGCAGTAGCAAGAAATGAGGGTATTTGTATTCCCAATATATTCTTTGAATTCCCAGTCAGACAATGGCACTGTATACCAGTAGTAAAAATTGTGGGTGCACGTAACCCCAATATATTCTTTGAATTCCCAGTCAGACACTGGCACTATATGGCAGTAGCAAGAAATGAGGGTATTTGTATTCCCAATATACTCTTTGAATTCCCAGTCAGACAATGGCACTGTATACCAGTAGTAAAAATTGTGGGTGCACGTAACCCCAATATATTCTTTGAATTCCCAGTCAGACACTGGCACTATATGGCAGTAGCAAGAAATGAGGGTATTTGTATTCCCAATATACTCTTTGAATTCCCAGTCAGACAATGGCACTGTATACCAGTAGTAAAAATTGTGGGTGTATATAGCCCCAATTCTATTGCTAGGGGACTTGCAGGGTATTTCTGGGGTGAAGGTGGGGGGGCACACCGTTGGAACGGGTATCGGGGTATATATCGGGTATACGGGAATACACTGACAGTGTATTCCATTCAGGATCCTGGGAAAGCTGGGTTGCGGCGATTGAGCCCGTCAGTGCCACGTTACACTGACAAGCTTCTCCCTGGAATTTAGCTCTTACAAGAGCTGTTGTGGTTGTCTTCTCCTTCCTATCCTAGCCTGTCCCTGCCTACCCAGAATCTAAGCCCTAGCTAGCTGGACGGAAACCTCCGTCCTCGGTGAATTGCAAGCTCAGAATGACGCGAACCTGGGCGGCGCTGTTCTTTTAAATTAGAGGTCACATGTTTTCGGCAGCCAATGGGTTTTGCCTACTTTTCTCAACGTCACCGGTGTCGTAGTTCCTGTCCCACCTACCCTGCGCTGTTATTGGAGCAAAAAAGGCGCCAGGGAAGGTGGGAGGGGAATCGAGTAATGGCGCACTTTACCACGCGGTGTTCGATTCGATTATGCCGAACAGCCTAATATCCGATCGAACATGAGTTCGATAGAACACTGTTCGCTCATCTCTACACATCTACACTAACCAACATGTGCACAACATTTAACAAGGAGATGCACCGACATCAGAAACAAATACCACAGTAAAACTAGTCTCAACAAAGGAGCACCTGCAAAAAGTATGGGATAGATGATAAATAACCCTCATTGATGATACAATGAACTCTGACCATAGAACTATTTCCACTGGTATCAAAAATTGGAAATAAAAATTGTTTGGGTAGGTAACTTCTGTAAGATATCGATTAAAAATCAGCTTGTTTTCTTTAAATCCTTCTAGTCATGCGGCAATTGTTCCTCGTTCCTCCAAAAATAAACCTTACCTCCAGGACGAGGGAGTAGAGTAGCTGATTTTTAACCTGTCAGCATTAGAAATATGAAATTTTATTAGAATGAATCAATTTTTCAGGATATTGTTCCTTTTCCTTCATAACATTCAGCTACTGGTGCTCTAGAGACCTGCAAGAAAGCAACTGGCCAGTATTCAGCAGATAATTATTGCTTTCACTGTGTATATTGCTTTATGCATAGTATACAATGCTGCATAGTAATTATAAATGCTGGCAATGACTGCACTGGCAGATCCTGCGCTTTTCAGGTGGTGTTGCCCAGTCCTATCACAAGGTGGCAGCACAGTCAGCAAAGTGTATTACTTATTACCAGGGAACACATTTGGAAAAGAAAAAGCACATGTTTGTAGTTACATGGCCTCACTCGCCTATACAGAAGAAATATATTAATAATTTATTATGAGACTGCAATTTCAGCAATTCTATAATATTTTATTTTTTATGTTTATCTAGAAGATTAGAGACAGAATAGTTTTATAACAGTGCAGTGCTGTGAAATGTGCTGCAGATAGGTCATTTATTAACAATGATAACCACACAAAATACAGGTTAGTAAAGAACAAGACCATCACCTGAGAATTACATAAATGATACTACATACAGAATGTACACACATATACAATACAAGTGTGTGTGTGTATAATATATATATATATATATATATATATATACATATATATATATATATATATATATATATATATTGTAACAAATAATGAGGAGAAGAGAAGGGATACTGTACAGTTTCCATATATACAGAATAAGAACAGATAATGAGAATTACACCCAGTATAACTGATACTCTACAGTGTTTATACATACAGAATAAGAGCAGATCCTGAAAAGTACACCCAGTATACAGGACAATGAGAACTAGTACTGTGCAACACCCGCATATACAGAATAAGGCCTCCTGCATACAAACATACTTTTGATCCGCAATTGTGGATCAGAATACTGACACACGTACACATGTACCTATGGGCCCAGACACATGCCCACATTTTTTGTGGCTTTGTATCCAAGGGCTGCAATTTTTGAAGCATGTTCTATTTTTGTCTGCATTTGCAGCAAATACAAATGTAGGGGATAATAAAAGTCTTTTGGCCGATCTGTGTTTGTGGATGACATACTGACATATTTTTTGTGGATTAAGGATCAGGTTTTTTCCAGACAGTAGTAAACACCACTATGGTCATGCACAGGAGGCCTAAGAGATGATACTGAGAATTATACCCAGTATACAGGACAAGAGAACTGGTACGGTGCTGTGTCCGTACTGTATATACAGAATAATAGTAGAAACTTGGCATTAAACCCAGCATACAAGACCAGAGAAATTGTGGTGTAAAGACCACAAAAAAAATCAAACCTATGTTCTTAAACCGACAATGATTTGTCCTCTTGAGCTCAGATTGTTGGTCATTTGAGAAAATTTCAGCTGTGGGAGCAGCAACCTGATTCCCTGGAAGGAGGAGAAATAAGCAATGACTATGGATTATTTTACTCACAATGCAGACATAACCCATTGCAGCATTATCTAGATCAGGAGACTCAAACATGTGTCCCAATGCGCACACGTGATCCCTGAGGCTGTAAACTGCAGACCATGGATTTCTCCTTATCCAGATGGATTCGCAGAACTGGGGAGAAAGCAACCCCCGACCACTGCTGGGGAACATTCAACTGTATGGGGCTGCTGCAAGGGGACATTAAATTGTACAGGGCCACAGTTTAGGACATTAAACTGTATAATCTACTGCTGGAGGACATTAACCTGTATGGGCCTCTGCTGGGGTTATTTAACAATAAATTTGTATTGTATACATTTGGAAGGAATGCGTCCGTTCAGCTTGAGCCTTTTTCTGTGTGCCGTCCATTGACCTGACCTAGTTTGGGATTCCTGGTCTAGAATATGTAGGCATATTACCTGTAGAGCTCAGGATATTTCTTCGGTCTTTTGTCTGTCTGCCAGAGATGTCACACATACTGCTGCCATCCTACAACATCATCATTAACATCCTTCTACTAAAATTTTGCCAAGTTTGCAGAGTATGCTGAGAAAGCTGGATAACGTCTTGTATGGAAACTGTAAGGCTTAGTTCACACGTAAATAACGTGTGGCTTATTTTGGCACTGGAAAAAAACGCTTCCAGGCAGTTTTCCCATCCTTTAAGAGAATGGGCCACAAAAAACGCGTTGCGTTTACCGCACTTTTTTTGTAAAAAAAAAAAACAAACGCACGGTAAAAAACGCTTCCCATTCACTTCTATTGCTTTCTTCAGGCGGAAAACGCCTGATGAAAGGTCATGTCGCTTCTTTTTCTCTGCTAGCAGTCTACATAGACTAACATTGTATGGAGGAGGATTATGACGTGGATTCCGCTGTCAAAATCCTCCTCCATGTCCCCGTGTGAACTAGCCCTAACACTGACAATATTGTTTTGCCAGAAACAGATAATCTGTGGGTTTGTCACAGTACCTCCACCCTCGTTCCTGAGATTTATTCAGTGTAATGCTTCATTTACACAACTGTGTACATGTGCCAGGTTTGTGGATGAATAGCTAGAACAGCAACATGAAAAATGTATGTAAGCCAACTGTGCCTCCACAGAGCCATTCACTTTCTTCGGATAGCCTGGGCCACAAAATGGACAGATATAGGACACGTCCTGAGTTTTGCCTTGGGCTCATGGCCTCATACATGGGTCCGTGATAATACACAGGTGTGAAAAACATAGCTAGCACACTGACACGTTTCTGTGCATGGAGCCTAAACCTGAGAACATGAGGCATACTTGTAAGTTACCTGGAATTACCAGAGTGGGCGTTGCATAATAGACTATGAGACAGTGACACCTGAATCTATTAAACCCTATATAGAAATGCTACATAGTCTGTAATTATAATATGTTATGAAAATAGACTTCATTGAATAGAACTATTCTAAATACTTCAGTCTCCACTCCGATCCCTATCCTCAGTACACAAAATAATTAAGAGAAATGTTCGGGTCATAGACTGGGAAGGATGTACCGGATTGGGGGCAGTGTTAGCTTTCTGATGTGTCTCCATCTTTCCAGGAAGCTCTCCGACCATTTCCTCTTCTTGTTGTAGTAAATTAGGACCTTCATAAACTCTGGATTTCTTCTGCACCTATTATCAAAGACAGAGTACAGTCAGTGATGGGTATTTATTTATATACAAATATGGAGATGACAGTGAGCAGGAATAACAATATTCAGCAAAATGTAAAGCTTAAGGGACCACCACAACAAAAAAAGTCAAAGTAGTGTGGGTTGCAAACCACAAAGTACTAGGAGTAAAACTGCTTCCATTTCAGTTAGCCTGCTAAACTCAGAAATCTGAGAGAGACAGAGTCGTTGGAGGTTAATGCCCCGTTTATTGCTGTGCAATAGGTTGTTGGCCCATCATTGCAAGGGAGCGGGACCACATAGCTGGTGAATTGGAACATGCTACGGTCCTGTGCCAACACCTGTACTGGAAAGAACCACGGATTATGAAGACTGATGTATTGCAAAGGCGGCCCCACTAAAAGCAGGACACCATCACGGGGACTTCCATTGAAGAAACACCTAGGCTGTGGCCCCACGTAGTAGGCCATAGCAAAAAGCGCTACGGGAAAACCCGCGACAGCATACATGTTTTTTTTCCGCAGATCTATTCACAATTTTTGCTACAATTGTATCCATAGGGAAATTGGTGTTTCTGGCAACGGTTTTGGAAATTACAGCATGTTCATAGCGCATATTTTCTCGAGTGTGTGGATGGGATTCACAGGGACTGTAAAACTTTTTCTTTTTTTTTTCAGCGGCATTACCACTGTGTGTCAACCGCAGTGTTTACACAATGTGGGGCCCCAGCTTAAAAAAGGTGGCCCAGGCTAAATAATATTTTCTAGTGAGGCCGGAGGAGGTGAAAAAAAAAAAAAAATTAAGAAAAAAATAAATAAAATACATTACTCAGTCACTATAAAACAGATCTGTGCTATGTAAGTAGTGAAGGGGTGCAGGCGCTCACAAAAGTACAACTTTCCCTTCAAACAGTTGATCAGCAAAGGCCCTGGGTGTTAGACCCACACTGATCTCTCAGATCTTAGGGCCGGTTCACATTAGCGTTCGGCTTCCGTCCGGAAGGAGTCCGCATGAGGACCCACCGAATGGAATACCAACGCTAATGCAAACGCTGTGCATTTAAGCACACAGACCCCATAGACTATAATGGGGTCCGTGTGCTTGAATCTCATGCGGGCAGTGCGCGGCAAGCACACGGATCCCATTATAGTCTATCAGGCCCATTTGCTTAACTGCACAGCGCTTGCGGCTTGCAGCGGGGGACAGCTTCCTGCTCAGGTACATTACTGGATGCTCCTCACCATTTACAACCTGGGACAGCACTGCTCCTAGACCTGCATTTGAGGCATCTGTCTGCACCAGAAACGCCTTCCTAAAGTCAGGGGCTATCAGCACTGGCTGCTGGCATAGAGCTTGCTTTAACCTCTGGAACACCTCCTCTGCCTCTGGATCATCACTGACTTCCCACCTTTGGTTAGGTCAGTGAGAGGAACTGCAATAGAGGCAAAGTTTGGCACAAACCTCCGATAGTAGCCCGCAATACCAAGAAATGCCCTGACTTTGTTCTTGGTTAGCGGTCTTGGCCAGTTCTGTATTGCCTCCACTTTATTGATTTGGGGCTTTATTACCCCTTTGCTAATGACATAGCCCAGGTACTTGGCTTCCTCCAGCCCTAAAGCACATTTCTCAGGGTTGATAGTAAGGCCTGCCTCACTTATGGAGTCTAATGCCTGCACCTTACAGAGGTGACTTCCCCAGTCTGGGTTATGAATGATCACATCATCCAGGTAAGCCACTGCGTAGTCACGATGTGGCCACAAGATCTGGTCCATCAACCTCTGAAAGGTAGCAGGAGCTCCATGCAAACCAAATAGCATAACCCTGTACTGGAACAGACCTTCCAGAACAACAAAGGAAGTTTTCTCCTTGGCTTCTTTAGACAAAGGTATTTGCCAGTAACCTTTTGTCAGGTCCAGTGTGGTTATGTACCTGGCATAACCCAACTTCTCAATAAGCTCATCAACCCTGGGCATGGGATAAGCGTCAAACTTGGAAATCTCATTCAATTTTCTAAAATCATTGCAGAACTGCCAAGTACCATTGGGCTTTGGCATCAATACAATTGGGTTAGACCACTCACTTTTGGATTCCTCAATTACACCTAACTCCAGCATACGTTTAACCTCAGCTGACACTACCTACCTACGTGCCTCTAGTATTCTGTAGGGTTTGAGGTTTACTTTCCTCCCAGGTTCTGTCTCTACATGGTGCTCTATCAGGTGTGTACGCACTGGTAGATCAGAGAACTTGCGTCTATTGTTCTGCAGGAACTCTCTTGCCTCCTGTTTCTGGGGCACTGAGAGGGTCTCATTCACACGGACTGGAGGGATTGGTGGCAACGAATCACCCACCTCTGTATTTGAGGCCACCAAAGATTCCCTCTGGTTCCAGGGCTTAATGAAGTTCACATGGTAGATTTGAAAAGGCTTCCTTTTCCCTGGTTGGTGAACCTTATAGTTGACTGGCCCTACTTTTTCCACAATTTCATATGGGCCTTGCCATTTCGCTAAGAACTTGCTCTTCACAGTAGGCACCAAAATAAGGACTCTGTCCCCTGGGTTAAACTCTTGGACTCTGGCAGAACAACTGTAAATTCTGCTTTAGGCCTCTTGTGCTCTTTGCAGATGTTCTTTTACAATTGGCATGACTGTTGAGATGCGATCCTGCATTTGAGCTACATGCTCTATGACACTACGGTATGGGGAAGCCTCCGTTTCCCAGGTTTCTTTGGCTATATCAAGTAAGCCCCTGGAGTGTCTACAGGTTTTTCCCCTTTTGAATTAGTCTATGGTAGATGCTTGTGGAACCTCTCTAATAGAGAACATCAGGTATGGCAACAGGCAATCCCAGTCACGACCATCTTTTTCTACCACCTTTTTATGCATATGCTTGAGAGTCTTATTAAAGCGCTCCACTAACTCATCTGTCTGGGGGTGATACACAGAGGTCCGTATGTGGGAAAATTTAAACAGCTTACATAGCTCCTTCATCACCTTTGACATGAACAGGGTGCCTTGGTTGGTCAGTATCTCTTTAGGTATGCCGGTTCTTAAGAACATGTAAAACAACTCACGGGCAATACTCTTTGATGTCATATTACGCAAGGGAACCGCCTCAAGATAGCGGGTAGCGTAATCTAAGACAACCAGAATATATTGGTGACCTCTAGCTGACTTGACTATTGGACCGACCAAGTCCATACCAATCCTATCAAAAGGCACTTCAATGATGGGCAGGGGAACCAAGGGACTACGGAAATGTGGGGCTGGGGCATGTACCCGACATGTAGGACAGGACGCACAGTAGTCCTTCACTTCGCTGTACACACCTGGCCAATAAAATCTTTGGAGAATCCTCTGTGTTTTCTCCACCCCTAGGTGTCCCCCAAGCACATGATTATGGGCCATATCAAGTATCATACGGCGGTATGGCTTTGGTACAAGAAGCTGCTCCACAATTTCCCCATTACTTTTTGCAACCCGATACAAGAGGTCATTATTCATAGCAAAATGTGGGAATTGGTGGTCAGCATCAGGTTCCTGAGGCACATTGTTAATAACTGTCACATTATCACGAGCATTAGCAAGATTGGGATCTCTCAACTGTGCAGTACCAAAATTATCTCGTGAGGCCTCTAATTCAGGTATGTTAGGCTCAGGAGCTGGGGAAGAGGCATCATTCTCCTCTCCAGCTAGGACCTGTAACGGAAAGGTATCACCCTCCTCATGCACTTTGGGCAAAGGCGGGGTTTCCACCTTTGGCTGTGTGGTTGTACCTTTTCCCCACAAATCCCAGAACAAAGGGAAATCACGTCCCAAAATCACATTATACATAAGTTTTTTTACAACACCCACTTCATAATAAACAGATCCTAATATAGCCTCTATTGTGACCTTGGACATGGGGTAGTCCTTGACATCCCCATGGATGCAACAAACACTCATACGTTTGTCCTGGGTAAAGTCCCCAGCCATCAAGCTGGCATGCACCAGAGTCCAACAACGCCTGGACAGAATGGCCATTCACCTCAACTTGACAGACCTGAGGCCCAGTCTCTAGTCCCGGTGCTGCAGCACAGACAAGTCTGGAAAATAATGATCGACGCCCACCAGCGTCACAGTCCATTGGCTCAGATGTGACTGAGCACTGGGCAGCAATATGTCCCCGCTCATGGCATCTCCAACACTGTACCAGCCCTAGTTTCTCCAGCAGAGAGTCCCTTCTTGGGCTGGTGGACTGCCTAGAAAACCCTTCATGAGCTCTTTTCCCTCCGCTCTCATATATCAGAACAGTCTTACCGGGAGGTGCCCTCTGCTGGGTGTTCCTGGGGGATGGTCGCGCTGTAGGATCATCACGGAGTTCCGCCTCAGTCGCCAGGTACGTACATCTGGGATCTGTCAGGCTTGTCCATTTGGTAGCTTCAGGTATGTACCCGCCGGGCATGGACAGCAGTGGTTACCCCCAGCTGAGCAAGAATTTCTGCCTTTAGTTTGTCATAGTCCTGGACAACTTGCTGGCAGAGGTCATAATAGGCCTTCTGGGGTTCACCGGTCAAATAGGGTGCAATGATGTCTGCCCAGTCAGCAGCTGGCAGTTTCTCCCGTTTGGCAACTCTCTCAAACATAGTCAGGAAGGCCTCCACGTCATCTTTTGCAAAGCTCTTTGCACAGCCCGCTTCTCATCTCTCTACTCCACAGGTCTCTGCAGGCCAGTGACACCAGTCTCTTTAAGGCTGCATTCACACAGAGTAACGCCAGGCGTCACTTGTGTGTAATTTGTGTGTCTTTTACGGCCGTCATAAAACGTTTACATAGAGTTCTATAGGAAAAGACAGCCGTCATTTACAGCCGTCATTTACGGCCGTCATTACAATGACGGCCGTAAATGACACCCGTCTTTTCCTATAGAACTCTATGTAAACGTTTTATGACGGCCGTAAAAGACACACAAATTACACACAAGTGACGCCTGGCGTTACTCTGTGTGAATGCAGCCTAAGGAGCATAATCTGCTCCAACAGTAAACAGTTGGTCTCCTGTTGCTGCACATTGGACTGCACAAAATGCTTCAGTATCTCCTCCATAGTCTAGGTTTGTATAGCAACAGCAGCCTTTACTCAGGACATAAAAAAAAAAATTTCCCCAGCAAGGAGTGGACGTTTCATTGCCCCTAGCAACTGCTGTATGCCCGCATCCAGTTTCCTTTAGTCCAAAACTCTGCCAAAGGTCTGCTGCTGGAGTTGACTTCTTAAGCCTCCTGGACGAGGAGACTCTCTGCAGCCGAGTCGCTGCCGGATCATCTCCAAAGTGTGGACTGGAGGGGGTGGAATGACAGGTCCCACTACCAATCCTACCTGTCATTCCTAAAAATCCAGCCCAGTACTGAGGATTTACCAAAATGCTCAGCAGACGAAAGCTGTCTTCTGAGAACAAACATTCCTGGAGTTTTCTCATCTCACCCACCTGAGTAGTCTGGGTGAGATGTACACCCCCTCCATTACCTGACCAGCCATCGGCTTACAATATTTTGATGGCCGCCTGAATTCACATTGCTTTCAATTGGAGAAAACCTCCTCTTTCAGTGACTTATGTTGTCCAGCATGCTACATGAGAAAATTAATGCCACTATCACCAACACTCGTCCGCTCTTTTATAAGGTTTGGGCTCTTTGGGTTAATAGGTCTGGCATCCTGGGTCTGCCATACTGTCTCCAGCTCTGTTTGAGTGGTCAGATTGAGTATGCCTCTAGCGACCCCTCTCCCCTCTCTTAGGCAGGGTCCCTCCTCCATCCTTCATTATCCCTCTATATCTTAGCGCTACACACCCTTCCTTTGTTTTTTCCTATGTTGGTTTTATTGTTTTAGTAACTTTTTATTTTTCCTCTTTCCAGGAAGCCTATGCTCCCCAAGTGCATAACAATTTCCAAATGTTATATCCACTTTGCTTTATCTTGATGTATATTATTTTTAATGCTTTTGCAACATTTTAATAAATACTTTTTGAAACTAAAGAAAGTACACTTCCCAAGCCAAACATTTTCCTGGTTACTGTGGTTTTAATAACACCCTGATCTATAGATTGTGATGCTCATAAAGTGCAGGATTTGTTGGAGCTGTGGCCTAGAAACAGGCCCCAATCAGGCCGACCCAGACACATTAGCCATTAGAAGGAATAATAGAAGTAGGGTTGGCCATACTATGCTGTGGATCTTGTGTGGCTGTACAACACAGTACCACTGGGTATTCATCTTACATGTTGATGAATTGGCCACAATGGATGGTGCTAACTTTATATGAGGGTACCTGCAAATGAGTAGGGGGAAATGTAAATGCCCTAGACATTGATGGCAGGAACAACGATGACGGAGAAATGTATGATATGATGCACCATGTATTACTGGTAAACAAGAAACTGTGAGAGTTGCTCCTCCACATCAGCAAATGCAGGTGATGGGAAGTCAAATGACTGTGAAACTATAATGAAAATGGGAGATGGTCCCATATGTGGTGGTGCAGCAACCTGACCCTCATGCGTCTGTGTTCAAAGAGAGACCAGATGAAGGGACCAGATGGGAGGTGCATCGAAACATGTTACAGCCCCATGTAAGCACCTTGACTGGTACGAACCATGGGCGGCAAAAACTTGTGCATTTTGAAAGTCCTGATGCAGCAACCTGTACTCAAAGAGTTTCAAGTACCATGGAGTTCCTACTAGGAGGAGGAGATGTCACCAGAGAGGGACCATTTACATCACTGAGATGTATATGCACATACACACATATATATTATACATATATACAGCCATGGCTGTAAGCATTGGCATTCCTGAAACTATTCAAAAAAATTAAGTATATGTGTGTTTTGTTAAAAAGGAAACTATGAATTATGTCCCTATGGAAACGCTGACGGTTTCTGTATAGGTGTAATAGAGGACAGAACGTCCACAAAGAAAAACTGTGTTTTCGGTGGAAAATGGTGCAGAAATGAATGCAATGCTTTCCTGCCAAGGTCTTTTACTCAGCGTTTTCCACCTGTGGCTCACGGGCTCACGTCATAGGGCCACAGCCTAAACCAGATACTGAAACGTATAATTTTTTCTATTTTATTATTTAATTGTAGATTTTTTTTATTCAATTTTTTTTGTACATGATTATTCAGGAGCGTAAGTAAAGGCTTCTGGTGAAAAGGTACAGCTTGATAGATACATGCAGGTACCCAGTGGCGTAACTACCGTGGTAGCAGCAGTAGCAGCTGCCACAGGGCCCGGGCCATTAGGGGGCCCGGTGACAGCCACTACCGCTGCGGTTTTTTTTCAATAGGCAGTTACGGGCCCTATTCACTTGCCGATCCTGGCTGGGCCGGGATCGGCAAGTGACACCGCGGGCCCCACAAGGGCTATCATTATACTCGGGGGTCTTTGCAGACCCCCGAGTATAATGACCGGCGGATCGGGAGAGGTAATAAACATAAAAAACTGTTACTTACCTCTCCGCGATCCTGCCAGGCCTCCGTCCTACTGCTGTCTGACGTCTCTGACGTCACATGAACCCGGCATGCTTCCCGGGTCATGTGACGTCCGACGTCATTAACGAAGGACGCGAGAGGAGGACAGCACAGCACAGGAGCCGGGGAACAGGTAAGAAGCAACAGTGTTTTTTTTTTTTTTTTTTTTATGTTTTTATTTCCCGGGTCTCCGATTATTATACTCTGGGGTCTGAAAAGACCCCAGAGTATAATAATTGTTTATGGGTGTCCACAGAGGAACATAATACTGTGTGCAGGGGACACTATTGGGGTTAATACTGTGTGTGCAGGGGACACTATTGGAGTTAATACTGTGTGTGCAGGGGACACTATTGGAGTTAATACTGTGTGTGCAGGGGACACTATTGGGGTTAATACTGTGTGTGCAGGGGACACTATTGGGGTTAATACTGTGTGTGCAGGGGACACTATTGGGGTTAATACTGTGTGTGCAGGGGACACTATTGGGGTTAATACTGTGTGTGCAGGGGACACTATTGGGGTTAATACTGTGTGTGCAGGGGACACTATTGGGGTTAATACTGTGTGTGCAGGGGACACTATTGGGGTTAATACTGTGTGTGCAGGGGACACTATTGGGGTTAATACTGTGTGTGCAGGGGACACTATTGGGGTTAATACTGTGTGTGCAGGGGACACTATTGGGGTTAATACTGTGTGTGCAGGGGACACTATTGGGGTTAATACTGTGTGTGCAGGGGACACTATTGGGGTTAATACTGTGTGTGCAGGGGACACTATTGGGGTTAATACTATGTGCAGGGGCAAGTAAGGGACATAGTAGAGTGCGGAGGAGGGGGGTCGGTCGAGGTCTTCGGCGTCAGTTGGGATGGGGGGGGGGGCCCCCATGTCAAAAGTTCGCCACGGGGCCCCGCCATTCCTAGTTACGCCACTGCAGGTACCCACTCCATTCTAACATCTACCATGCAGGGTCTGAAGTCTGAAGAATTGCCAAAGTACAAACACTTGTGTATTACCTCTGTAATAGCTGCCTCTCAGCCAGTGGGTTGTAGCTTAAGAAAGACAAAGCAATGGAGGCTGAACCCTTCACCTGCTGCGATGAACTGGACAGGAGTGGACACAATAAATTCACTATATCAATGGAGACCATGGCTGCAGAAAGACCTACAAGCAAAAGATGGCAAAGAGATCAGGATTTTGCTGCCTATAACAATCTTGTATTGTATAGACGAGTGTTGGGGGAGGTGTTCCTCACCGCTCTCACAGTACAGCGCTATAGGCGCTGCTGTGAGGAAGGGCGTTCCTGACTGACTGTCAGAAATGCCCTTCTGATGGTGAAGAGCTACGGTACTGGCACAGATAACTCTTCACCCAGGGCACAGATCAACAGAAAGCCTACAATGCCCTGAAATCAGCATGTGCCCCAAAGTGATGTAAGGTCCTCTTTAAATCAACTAAGAGCAGAATTGTCCTATAAGTGGGTCTGAAAATGAACTGATATCTATATATACACATTGGTAGACATGGAAAGTAGTTTATTACTGGAATCAGTCTACAGTTTACCTGTCCGACTACGTGATATTCTGGCTATACAATCTGCAGTCAGTGCCAGGGTGTCACAGGATTGTGAAGTCTCCAGTAACTCAACCAATGTCTGTATAGCCACTGCACAGATGTATGAGGGATCCTTATCGGAAATAATGTGCGCCAACACCACCAACTGCAAAAGAAACACTATTTGCTAATGATAAGTGTCAGGAATTTTACGAATGACATCAATAATAATGATAATATTCATAAATGAAATACATTTTATTGAAGGCTCTGGAAATAATATTTTTAGGAAATGTATTTTCAACATACGGTAGCTATTGGACACCATCTCAAGATTAACACCTTTAGAAATTTTTAGCACTTACATATATTTGAGGGGACCAAAATCTGTTAATTTAGAATATAAACCATGATAAACCATACAATAAAGCATATTTTGTTTTCAATTAAAGGAGTCAGGAGGGCAAGTGAAATCTCCTTAAGGCTAAGGGCCCACGGTGCGTTCTGCAGCTAAAAAGTGCGGCGGGAAAAACAGCAGCGGCAACGCATCGTGGTTCTTTCCACAGCGCTTTAGACAAAGGTTGCATGAGGTTTCCTCTGCAGATTTTCTGTTACAATTATACCTATGGGGAAACTGCTGGTGTTTCTGTAGATATAATTGACATGCTGTGATTTCCAGACATTCTGCGGTTTTTACCGCAAAGTGGGCATGGGATTAACTTGAATGCCATCCATTTTCCCGACTCTAAAACACCATGATTTTTCCTGTGGCACTGACGCCCCTTGGGGTCCTGGCTTAAGGCTGAGGCCCCACGTTGCAGAAAGGCAGTTTCTTCTGTTGCAGATTTTGTTGCTTTTTTTTGATCCAAAGCCAGGAGTGGATAGACCAGAAGATAGAAGTAGAAGAACTTCCTATATATTTGGCTGCCTATGACTGAGGTCCCACGTTGCAGAAACGCAGCTTTTTTTTTGCAGATTTTGCTGTGTTTTTTTGAACCAAAGCCAAGAGTTCCTACAAAAAGGAAGTAGAAAGGAAGCACTTATACTTCTACCATCTGTACAATCCACTCTTGACTTTGGCTCAAAAAAATCGTAGTAAAATCCGCAACAACAAAAAAAAGCTGCGTTTCCGTAAAGTGGGGCCTCAATCCAGCCCGTTGAGCAGACAATGACCGCTCTGCTAGATAAGGAAACAGCAGCAGTATAAATGGTATGCACTGTATTGAGGAATCCTGGTGACTCTTGTGAGGATTTCGCACTAGGGACCAGCAACTTACTTGTTAAACTTTAACTTACAAAATCCGCTCTGTTGCATTTACTATAAACAGATAATAATTGGGATTGCATAGGAGTTTTCAAGGTTTCTGTACATTTTATGAGTGAGCGCAGTCAGCTTTGGCTGGTCTGCTCAATGACCTTTCTGATCTCTATACACATTTGTCACGGTTACCATGGATCAGTGCGAGGCATATTGCTTGTTATTATGGCTAGAAAGGTTGACTCGTAAAACCCCTTTAAGAATGTACAATTTTTCTATTGAATTAAAGAAGCACTCTGGAAAACTTTGGACATTTAGTGTTAACTTACTACCTGATTCTTCCCAGCTCAGTTGCTTCACTAAAGGCCCGGTTATACACAAGATACTCTACTTTATTTATTAATGCCAGCCTATGTTACATATATTTATTTATATTGTAGAATAATGCTACTAATGCTGCTAATGTAGAATTTTTTTTTTTTTTTTTTTTTTTTTTTTTTTAAAGGTCAACTAACACAATTACATTTTAATGTACAACACAACAGAGCAGATTTACTTTGTTTAGAAAGGGAGCTTGGTAGATTAATAAAATAGATCAGATTTATTAATTTTTTTTCTACATAATGCTGAAAAAGTAAGCTAAACATGAGCTAGAGATTAGTAGAGAAAGTGTCTAATTTCTAGCAAGTTGCATGGGCCACTGTTATAATTTGGCGCATCTTCTTGCTGCTTCCTCTAACTTTACAATGTCGCAATACTGTATAAGAAAAAATTAGTTAATGTGACCTAAAACTTGACTATATGGATTGAATTTCATACAGTTTGGCACACTGTAAAGCCTGTTCCTGGGTGGGTCATGCTCAGTGGCGTAGCTAGGAATGGCGGGGCCCCGTGGCGAACTTTTGACATGGGCTTCCTCCCGACCGACACAGACACTGAAGACCTCGACCGACCCCCTCCTACGCATTCCTCCGCACTCTATTATGCCCCATAGTGGCCCCTGCACACAGTATTATACCCCATAGTGGCCCCTGCACACAGTATTATGTCCCTTAGTGGCCCCTGCACACAGTATTATGTCCCTTAGTGGCCCCTGCACACAGTATTATACCCCATAGTGGCCCCTGCACACAGTATTATTCCCCATAGTGGCCCCTGCACACAGTATTATCCCCCATAGTGGCCCCTGCACACAGTATTATCCCCCATAGTGGCCCCTGCACACAGTATTATGTCCCATAGTGGCCCCTGCACACAGTATTATACCCCATAGTGGCCCCTGCACACAGTATTATTCCCCATAGTGGCCCCTGCACACAGTATTATCCCCCATAGTGGCCCCTGCACACAGTATTATCCCCCATAGTGGCCCCTGCACACAGTATTATCCCCCATAGTGGCCCCTGCACACAGTATTATCCCCCATAGTGGCCCTTGCACACAGTATTATCCCCCATAGTGGCCCCTGCACACACTATTATGTCCTACTGTGGACACCGATAAACAATTATTATACTCTGGGGTTTTTTCAGACCCCAGAGTCTAATAATCAGAGACCCGGGGGAATAAAAACATAAAAAACTACTGTTTCTTACCTGTCCCCCGGCTCCTACGCTGTCGGCCTCCGCTGCCGTCCTTCTTCAATGACGTCGGACGTCACATGACCCAGGACGCAGGCCGGGTTCATGTGACGTCAGACAACTAGGAAGGAGGCCTGGCAGGATCGTGGAGAGGTAAGTGTTTTTTGTTTCTTACCTCTCCCGGTCCGCCAATCATTACTCAGGGGTCCGAAAAGACCCCCCCCCTCCCCGAGTATAATGAAAGCAGCGGTAGCGGTAGCCTAATGTCCCGGGCCCTGTGGCAGCTGCCTCTGCTGCTATGGCGGTAGTTACGCCACTGGTCATGCTTGAGTGATCTGACTACAGCAACACTTTTGGGCAACTAAAATCACATGGATTGTTAAACGTTGTATCTTGCACTAACATGTCTTGCACTTCTAAAAGATCACTGGGTGGATCAAGGGCAGACTGAAATGTCTATGCATTGTACCTGAAATGCTGCAAAAGCTCTGTATTTTGGATTGTTTGATTGTAGGAATGAAGCAAAGTCGCTCCATGCTAATCCTCCATGCTGAGCGATTTCCTTCTGCAGACTTGTATTGTTAAAAGCAAAGGTGGCCAAGGTTTCTCCAGCAGTGAGGCGAACTTCTTCGTCAGATGAGTGCAACATGAGTAGGACGTGAGAGAAATTGAAGCCCGAACTTTTCCCGATTAGTTGCAAATTCTCACTATGCCCTGGTAAAATGGGAGAAGATGCAAATAGCTTATTGCAATCTCTCTTTAACAAGGTAATAGCTAGAAAAATCTGAAACTGCAAGAGTTTTTTTCCCCTCGAGCACCCACACCAAATATATATTTTTTAATGTGGTTTTTAGTGCAGTTTTTCAATTTACATCAGAATCAGGTTTTCATTTGTAAATTTAGAAAACCTCACCAAAAACCAAATCAAAACTGCATGCATTTTTATACAGTGTTAAATGCACCACAACTGTACCATGTGAATGCATCCACACACCTACAACACCCTATAGGTGTTATTAATAAGGGAATAATGCGGGGAGACTTTTCTCCCCCCCACTCACTAGTTAATAATAGTTCCCTCAGAGAGAGAGAAATTATTATTAATAATAAGGCATGAGGAACTGTTATATATAATGGTGGGTATTCCAGAGGAGGAAATATTAATAAGGCCAGCTTGGGAATTATTGCTAATAAGGAGGGGCTATTATTAATGAGGCTGTGGAAACTATTATTTTTAAGAAGGTTCTATTATTAATGAGGGGGATTCATTTATAAGGGGGAACTATTATTCATAAGCAGGAATTATTAGTTACAAGTGTGCACGATAACTCATAAGGGGATACAAAGGGGGTTGTTATTACTAGGGGAAGAAAAGTGATTTATTAAATCGCTATCTTAAAGGAGATTTCCACCCGCAAACGGTTTTTGATTCTGATGACTTATCCACAGGAGAGGACATCAGTATGTGATGTGACAGGCCAACTGTCCTAGCAGCCTCTGGGTGCAAATCCCGACAGACTGATGACCTGTCCTTTGCATAGGTTATCGGTGTAAAAAAATCAATTTGGGGCTGGAAAAACCATTTAAAAAGAGGACCTTTCGTGTCCTCATGCACATGTGGTTTTGTATACCGCTAGAAAGCTGACAGCGTACTGTCAGTTTTCCCGTTATGTATCCCAGGGATGGAGAAACTAAAGGCACTGATCTCTCCCCACTGGGCAGTAAGGAATGACCCCTCTGACAGTACAGGGCTATGGACAAGTACTGTCGGGGGTGTGAGTGTGTGTGTGTGTGTGTGTGTGTGTGTGTGTGGGGGATTCCTGACTCAGCCCTGTCTGAGGCTTCCCAAAGGATTGTACAGACCAGATCACGGGATGTCTAATACTGAGGAGACCCGACAGTTATGGTGCTTGTTCTACTGCTGAACATGTGTGAAAGAACCTCAGTGCACAGTCTTTGACAAAATGGTGCTGGCTTTCTCTCCAGGCATGAGTGGTGCTGCAGATCGCTTTGAGCTGCACATGCCTGACTAAACATAAATGCATGACCTTCACCTGTTCATTAATGTCACATATTGCCTTGTGTACTGTGCTCGTAACCACTGAACCAGTCTATACTGTTTGTGTTTAAGTCCCAGGGTTCACATTAGACATAACATCACAGGCGTGTGCTCACTTGCTTTATAACCAAGGAACCTATTTTAGCTTTTACAAATCAATTTCTCTGTTTCTTGGAAACCATTTACTAATATTTTATGCTCTACTGCAGCACACTCCTCATAGTAACCAGACACAGGATCAGATAAATAGTACACAATTGTTAGAACTGGTTGCTCTTTTGTGTAAAGTAACAAGAAACAACACACTAACATCACTTTGGTGGAATCAAGGCAATATCAATGGGCAAAAAATTCCATTATTTGGAAAATTCCATCCATTGTGCCACTGTGGGGCATAATATAGGCTGCAGGGGCAGCAATGGGACATTATATATATATATATATATATATATATATATATATATATATATATATATAGGCTCTGGGTGCGTGGAGAAGTGAGGAGTCAAAGATGTCTGTGTTGCAAACTTTACAGAGTCAAGTCACAGCTGGAAGAAGTGGTTGTGGCGGTCCAAGGGGAAGAGACAAGAAATGTGGGAAGAAGTCTCCTTTAAGTATTACTGCATTGTATTCACTGAAATGTCACCGGTAGCAACCCCCCCCCTACCTGAAGTGGATAATGGGGGGGGTAAGGGGGCCCGGGGTCGTGGGTTGGACAGGGGGAAGAAGGGGGCCCAGGGTTGTGGGGCAGGAAGTAACGGGGGAGTGGGGGCATAGGTGGGGAGGAATGGGGGGGGGGGGTCAGCGGGGCAAAAGGGGGTCCGTGGATGCAATGGTGTGGGAGGGGCCCGCTGCTGCCACAAGGTAAGAGGGGGGGGGGGGGCTGCAGGTGGGTCGCACAAGGGTTGAGGGGGCTGCGGATGAAGTCACAGGTAATGCTAGTAAAACTATATAATATTACATGATTTTTTGTGACGAACGCGGTACTACACTATTTATCCCTTTTGTTCTACACTCTCTTATGAAATACAGAAATATTTTCTAAAAAAACCCAAAACACCTGGCAGTGATTAAGAGGATAAATCATTGACTGTAGTGGTTATGGTGTGCACATACTTACTAGCGTTGAGAATTACATATGTTCATCAGCTAGGGAAGAGTTGAGTATTAGGACGAAGGAGTAGGACTATGGGTACATTTTACAATTTTATATTGAACATAGTAATTGATTCCAATGTGATAGACCATCTGTGTATTCAGTATGCTAACACAAACTTATCTGAAATTGTACTATATTGTATACAGCACAGTTAAACCATGCCTTGGTGCACTATATATCCTACTTGGTAACAGCACAGCAGTAGAGTTATATGACATATTGAGAAATCGGGCACAGCGCTAGTTCAGAGCTTCAGTGTGTACAGTAATTCCGACCTACCCAGAACTGATGTTGCAATTGCAAGTGCTGCTTCCACCTTAATGTGTTCTGAGTGTGAATGTCTCATCAATGCTATCAGGAATTTCAGCCCCCGGGAACTGGCTATAGAGCTTTGAAGTTTTCCATGGGGAATAAATCCTTAGAGAGAAAAGATAAAAATGTATCAGGGTCCAAAACCACAAATGTCTCCTGATATGATCTCAGTCATTTTGGGGTATTTAAGAGGTTTTTCTTGTTTTCTGTAAATGGCAAATAATCATTATATGAGGTTTAACACTTGGAAAAAAATTGCATGCAAAAGCTGATTTTTGCTGAGGCCCCACATTGCGGAAACACAACTTTTTTATTGAAGATTTTGGTGTTTTGTTTTTTTTTTCCAGCCAAAGCCAAGCATGGCTACAGAAGGAATGGGAAATATATAAGAGGAAGCACTTATAGTTCAATTTTTTGCTCAATTAATTCCTGGCTTTGGCTCAAAAAATGCAGCAAAATCTGCAACCAAAAAAACTGTTTCCGCAAAGTGGGGCCCCCACCTCATAGAGATACATATACTTAACTCACAATCCAACCCAAGATTATTTCTCTGCCAAAAAAGTATAGTGCGGAGGAATATTAAAATCTGTAGAGTTTAAATCCCCTATAGATGCTAATATAGATTGACCCCAAGAAGCTGTTTGAGGCTGAGGTCCCATGTTGCAGAAAAGCAGCTTTTTTGTTGCAGATTTTGATGCGGTTCTTTGAGCCAGAGTCAAGAATGACAAAAAAAGGAATGGGAAATATATAGTAAGATTGTATACTTCACCCTTGTGCTAAACCCACTTCTGGCTTTGGTTCAAAAAAATGTTGCAAAATCTGCAACATTAAAAGCTGTGTTTCCGCAACATGGGGCCTCAGTACCACAAGGCAAAGCGCAACTAAAAAAAGCTGCACAAAAAAACAGCAAAAAAGCATCTTGAAAATGAAAATGCATGAATGAAATCTCATTCACTTTGCTGGTACTGTAAAATGTGGCATTTTTTTCTGCTGCGTTTCTATAACTTGGGGCTTTAGCCCTATGGTACATGTATTCAGTTTGAAGCTGTTTTGTGTAGGTTATACAGTTGACTTAAGGTGTTTGCCTACAAGGTTTTGTGTTTGCCAACATGTCAGTAAGTAACACTTTGAGTCTGATGTATGCTGTTTACATTCTAGAATAACCGTTTCAACTGAGACCTATCAATAGCTATTGTTCCTGTGTCATGTCTCTATTAATGGATAAGTCCTATAAATAGAGGCCATTGCTGCCCATGGAACACGCACTTCTACAATGTGTAATATTTCTATGTGTTTGAATTTTTAATATATTTGATTCTATCTGCTTGTTTGGGATGTAGACTCCACCTCCTTTCTCTTCAGAAGCTTAAACTGAAAAACTGTAATGTCCCTTTCTACATGTTTTGCATTACATTAGCAACTGTTCACATTGACTGCTTTGTCTAAGAGTACCAAGTTTCATGAAGAGTGGATTTTAATGTAAGCATGTGCAGCCTTCCAGTGGACACTGCTTATAATGTCTTTGTTTTATTTTATTGTTCTCTGTGCCACTAGCTGTATATATGTTATTTTTATGTTTTCTATGTATTTACAGCTTCCCTTAGGCCTGGGTTCACATCTGCATTCGGGCCATTCCATTCCCCCTTTCCACATGAAATTGGCAGAGAGAAAAGTCCTTCTAGCAGCACTTTTCTCACCGCATTTTTTGTGCCGGAAACCGAGCAGAACCACCTGGACCCCATTATAGTCTATAGGGTCCGCGGGTTTCCTTAAACCACTTTTTTATACATATAGGTTTCCGTTCAGGGGGGTCCCCAAGCAGACTCCCTGAACAGAAACCCGAACGCAGATGTGAACCGGGCCTTATGTGTTTCCTCATGGTATTTCCCCACTGTTGGCTACCCCCTATAGTAGAGCCCTGGCCTGTGACTCACCAGGGCTCTACCATATATTCTAAGTCTCCAGAGAACCATTAGGGTAAGTTCACACTGAGTTTTAATGCAGGCTGATTTTGAGCCAGAATCTGCTTTGAAAAAATGCCTCCCATTCATTTCAGTGGAAGTCAGTAGCAGTTTGTTTCATCTATCTGATTTTTTCAGGTAGAGGGGAAAAAAGCAACATGACCTTTGTTAAGGAGGATTACACCTTGAAAAATCCATTGAAATTAGTGAGAGGTATGCAAAAACCGTAACCCGTTTTTTTCATGTAGTTTTTGATGCATTTTATGCAAAGAACGATCAAAAACCTGAAGTGTCTTTTTTTAAGGGACGTTTCCAGGTCTATACAGTGTACTAGAGAAAAAACTGTAAGAAACCGTGACGAAAAATGCATCATGTAAAAAACAAGTCAAAAAAAGGTTTCCTAATTCCTGAAGCAGATTTTTTCAGCCTGCAAAAAACTGTGTGAACATACAATTAGGATTTGGCAGTTGTAGTGTGTGCTGGCATTGGAACAGGAGCTCTGCATGTGTTCTCAGCAGCCCCTGAACCAGCCCAAAACTTACAGAAGACAGGGAAGATACAATTGCCATTTCACAAGAAACTGGTTGTCAGCCTAGGAGGAAGTTAGGAGTAGGCCTTCTCTAGAAGCTGTATTCCCAGACCCATTTGGCATACAGGTATTTGGGCCCAGGGAATTCATTGTGTTCAGCCCCCAGCAAAAGGTAGGGCATATACTTATTTGGAGTGGAGTAAGGGCCCCTTCACACGGAGTTTACGCTTCGCTCATTCGGACACGTATATACGAGCGCTTCAAAACACATCCCATTCACTTCCATGGGAGCGCATGTAAAGCACACCATCAGAGTCTGGGCATCCCTTGCCCAAGCCTAGGTTTAGTCAAACAGCTGGAGACTACTACCCCCATTGGGAAGCTGCATGAGTTTGTGTTCTAAATTCTATGAGTAAAGATTCAGTTTTGTTCAACTGCACCCCTGGCTCCTGAGTTGTTCTTGTACTTACCATCAGGGCTAGAGATGAGCGAACAGTGTTCTATCGAACTCATGTTCGATCGGATACTAGGCTGTTCGGCATGTTCGAATCGAATCGAACACCGCGTGGTAAAGTGCGCCATTACTCGATTCCCCTCCCACCTTCCCTGGCGCCTTTTTTGCTCCAACAACAGCGCAGGGTAGGTGGGACAGGAACTACGACACCGGTGACGTTGAAAAAAGTAGGCAAAACCCATTGGCTGCCGAAAACATGTGACCTCTAATTTAAAAGAACAGCGACGCCCAGCTTCGCGTCATTCTGAGCTTGCAATTCACCGGGGACGGAGGTTTCCGTCCAGTTAGCTAGGGGTTAGATTCTGGGTAGGCAGGGACAGGCTAGGATAGGAAGGAGAAGACAACCACAACAGCTCTTGTAAGAGCTAAATTCCAGGGAGAAGCTTGTCAGTGTAACGTGGCACTGACGGGCTCAATCGCCGCAACCCAGCTTTCCCAGGATCCTGAATGGAATACACTGTCAGTGTATTCCCGTATACCCCCGATACCCGTTCCAACGGTGTGCCCCCCCACCTTCACCCCAGAAATACCCTGCAAGTCCCCTAGCAATAGAATTGGGGCTATATACACCCACTATTTTTGCTACTGCCATATAGTGCCATTGTCTGACTGGGAATTCAAAGAATATATTGGGCTTACATATAACTTCAATTCCAGGGAGAAGCTTGTCAGTGTAACGTGGCACTGACGGGCTCAATCGCCGCAACCCAGCTTTCCCAGGATCCTGAATGGAACACACTGACAGTGTATTCCCGTATACCCCATATATACACCCCAAATCCCCGTTCCAACGGTGTGCCCCCCCACCTTCACCTCAGAAATACCCTGCAAGTCCCCTAGCAATAGAATTGGGGCTATATACACCCACTATTTTTGCTACTGGTATACAGTGCCATTGTCTGACTGGGAATTCAAAGAATATATGGGGGTTGCGTGCACCCACAATTTTTGCTACTGCTATACAGTGCCATTGTCTCACTGGGAATTCAAAGAATATATGGGGGTTACGTGCACCCACAATTTTTGCTACTGCTATACAGTGCCATTGTCTCACTGGGAATTCAAAGATTATATTGGGGTTACGTGCACCCACAATTTTTACTACTGGTATACAGTGCCATTGTCTGACTGGGAATTCAAAGAATATATGGGGGTTACGTGCACCCACAATTTTTGCTACTGCTATACAGTGCCATTGTCTCACTGGGAATTCAAAGAATATATTGGGGTTATGTGCACCCACAATTTTTACTACTGGTATATAGTGCCATTGTCTGACTGGGAATTCAAAGAATATATGGGGGTTACGTGCACCCACAATTTTTGCTACTGGTATATAGTGCCATTGTCTGACTGGGAATTCAAAGAATATATGGGGGTTACGTGCACCCACAATTTTTGCTACTGGTAGATAGTGCCATTGTCTCACTGGGAATTCCACAAATAATTTGGGGATTCATTCACCCTACATCTCAGGCTCTTGCCATATTCACGCAGGTTGTCAGTGCTGCACCAGCTCGTTCCAAGACAGCTCGGCCCGAAAAACACGTTACCTATATAGAGGATTTGGACAATGAAGACAACATGTTCTAAATCTAATGTCTGCACCTTCTCCAGAATTAAAATAAAGGCAGCGTTTAACTTTCAAATAGCACTGCACAAAGGAAGAGCTTATCAGCTTGTCTCATGACATGCTACTGAAAAGTGTCATTTGTGTATCTTAATGTAAATATAGTTGTATAAGCTTTTTGGGTTTTAGGCACTGCCAAGTTATTTATTACCACCCGCTCCCTTATAATGATGATGACGCCAAAGTCACTGTGGGTGTTCAGAGCTCACAGCTTTGGTTGACATTTGTCTTGCTCTCTGTCGGTACCAGCTGTCTTTTTGGATACCGTAAAGTTATGTTGACTTTATTAACAGCTATAGAAGCTTTAGCCAGGTTGTGACGGTGTGTAACCCTAACAACACTAAGTGGGATACACATTAATAGTCAGTCTATGTACGCTAAACGTATCACTGAAGTAATTTTTTTTCCCTCTCCCCTAATATAAGAAAGGAACAGACATTAGACCTAGACCGGGGTTCGAGGCTTGTAAAAATCCAGTATTATTTGTTCTTCATGATGTGAAATATGTGTTGAAAAGCAACCCAAGATGAAGTCAGCCATGTGTGCCAGTGTGTTACTTGGCATGCCTTTGCTGGCCCCAACTGTAAGGGTCACTCTCCATTTCCTCCATTTTCCACTCCCCTTCACACCATTTGTGGTGAAGCAATGGGATGCACTGAAGTGCACCCTCTAGCCTCGTGTGGGATAGGGACATCAGATGCCACTCCAACCCCCTCGTCTTCCTCCGCCAGCCAACGGTGCGAAGATGAGAGGAGTGTGCTCTGAATGTTTTCTACCTAGCAGAGGCTAGTTCTCACTTACGAAAATGGCCCCACTTTGACCTGTATATCAGGCACAATGGTGTAGGTTTCAAAGAAACATGGCACCAACAAGTTGGAAAACGTGGGCCATGCGTGGACCGTGTTTGAGTCTGGCAAGCTCCAGATCTGCTACCAGGTTCCAGCCATTATCACAGGCGCAAAAATGCCAGGCCCCAGGTGTAGCAGGGAAAAAAAAAATGCCATCTCAGCCAGGATGGCATCCCTGACCTCGGAGGCACTGTGCTGTCTGTCCCCCAAGCTGATGAGCTTCAGCACCGCCTGCTGACGTCTCCCCACGCCAGTGTTTTAGCGTTTGCCGCTAGTAGCTGTGGTGGAGGTTGCAGCGTCATAGGGTTTCAGTCTACTCCTGCCATGGCCTGGGAGAGGAGATAGGCCACCCCAGTTTGCACCCGGGGAACAGACTCCACCACATTCACCCTGCCTGTCATTAAAGATAAGCACTGCAGCATCCCTGACCACAGGCGCTTGTCCATGTGTCGGTGGTCAAGTGGACCTTGCAGCAAAGCGCAGAGCTCTGGGCCCGACTGATGTTATGGGACACATGCAGGCGCAAGGCAGGGACAGCACACCAAGAGAAGTAGTAACGGCTAGGCCCAGCATAGGGAGGTGCCCCAGCTGCCATCTGCTGACGGAAGGCCTGGGTCTCCAGAAGCATAAACAAACACCAACATCTCCAGGGCCAGCAGTTTATCGATGAGGCTGTTAAAGGCTTGGGCATGGGGGTGGGTTGTGTTGTACTTCTGCCTGCAATGAAAAGCTTGGGAAATGTGGAGTGGCTGGGAAGAGGCGCATGATGGTGCAGGCCAAAAGGGCGCATGAGGGTGAACTCCCCAATGTGTCAGAGATAGGTGTGTAGGTGTCCTTGCATCATATACTTGCACCATATTTGGCTTTGGAAGTTAATTTTGTGCCAAAAAGTGGTTAAGACAGCGATCCCTCAGCTACTCCCGTTACACTGTCTATTGAAGTTACCATCTGTGGAAGTGGACCACCATTTCTAAGATCCCAAAGGAAGCAGGCAAGAGATGTGCAGTTCAGAAAAAAAGATGAGAAAATAAGTGTAGGCTGTAGAGCACAGAGGGATCGGAGAGGACAGAGCTGGTGTCGGCCAGGTATTCCCACAACATGCGCCTATACTTGTCCCTCCTGGTGACACTAGGCCCCTGAGTGGCAGTAATTTGTCCAGGGGGGCCATTAACGTGTTCCAGACCTAGGAATAAGTCTTCCAACAGGGTAGAGTTTTGCATGCCTTTGCTTCTACCCACTGTTTTTGCTGCTTAGCTTCCCTCCACATCTACACTGCTTTCACCCCTAAACATCACCCCAGTTTATGCCTTTGTTTCTACCCTGTTTTTTTTGTTGAATTAGCTTCCCTCCACATCTACACTGCTTTAGCCCCTAGACATCACCCCTGTCCATGTGGGGTCGGTGGCCTCGTCATCCACCAACTCCTCTTCCAATTGCGCACTGCCCCCTTACTGCAAACCGCACATGACCACAGCTTGCCTTGATGGCAACTGTGTCTCATGATCCCCACTTAGGTCCAGACAAGTCGGTGGCGGGTCCAAAACCCCAAAATTGGAAGGAAATGGCAGATGCTGCAGTATTTCTAACACCTGTTCCTGGTGCTCGGGCCTGGTCTGTGTTGTACCCTGCACCCTGCTTAACGCAGCTGCCATATCCAAAGTTGTGCTGAGCGCATGCTAATGTTTCGTGTCCAGTGCAATGGATGGGATGGGATTTCACATAAGTCTGCCACCCATGGCCACTCATGGTTGAGCAACTGAGGGAGTTGACTTTGACGAACCCGAGGGTTTTGGAGTTGGAACTACATCAAAGGTCTGTGCTGCTCACACACTCTGCTCAACACATGATATGTTTAGTGCCAGCAGTGTGGAGACGTCGCACAACAGCCGTTGTTCCAGCAGGTACAGGCGTTGTGGGAGTGCATAGAGGCTAGCAGCGGCAACTATAGACTTTAAAAACTATCCGCACAAGCACCACACTTTCACCAGTAGCTCAGGAACATTGGGGTACCTTTTTCAAAAGATTAGCAGCAATGAGTTAAAAACGTGGCCCAGGCATGGAATATGTTGCAGGCTGCCAAGCTACAGAGCCAATCCCAGGTTACGGCCATTATCACACATGACAACATGCCTGGGCCCAGGTGCAGTGGCAAAAACCACATTGCCGTCTCATCGAGGATGGCATGACTCACTTTGTAGGCAGTGTGCTGTCTGGCCCCCAAGCTGATGAGCTTCAGCACGGCCCGCTGACGTCTCCCCACACCAGTGTTGCAGCGTTTCCAGCTCATAGCTGGGGTCAATTTAACAGCGGAGGAGGGTGGTGTTTCAGCCCTCCTCCCAGGAATGTTGTGTGGGGAGACAAGTCAGGCCACCACATTTTGCGACCCGGTCCACGCCTCAACTACATTCAACCACTGTGCCCAAATTGAAAGGTAGCGTCCCTGTCCGCATGCACTTGTCCATTCGTAACTGGTCACATGGAACTTTAGGGCTAAGCGCTGAATTTAGGGACCGCCTCATGTTTGGGGGAAAGTGCTGGTGTGGACGGCACAGTGCGGTGGCGCAGTAGACACTCTGCCCAAAAAGGGTAGAGTGTCCCCCAGCCGGGATTCCAACATCTCCTGGGCCAGATTTCTTGAGATGAGGCCGTTGAAGCCTTGGGCATGTGGGTGGGTTGCGCTGTACTTTAGCATGAAATGAAAGGCTTGGGAGATGGGGAGTTGCTGGGAAGAGGCGCATGATGGCGCGGGCAAAAGGAGAAATGGCAGGAAAAGGTGAGGATAAGGGTGAACTCCCCAAAGTGTCAGAGGCAGATGTGGAGGTGTCCTGGCTGCTGGTCTGGACTGCAGCGCCAGCCCTGTCAACAGTGGGAGAGGCAGTGGCCGCCAGGCCAAACGACGATTATCCTGCGCTTGCTCTCACCCACTGAGCCCAGGGCTTGCCTTCCAAATGATGGCACCTGCAAGAGGTGGTGAGATTCCTCTCCGCAGATCTCCAAACCATCTTGGACTTGCAAATTGCACTAAATTTGTCATGTAACTGACATGTATATGATGAGTCTATCCATTGTCTGCTCATTTTGGTGAAAGTCAGCCTGTCAGCTGACAGACAGCTGTGCTTGTCAGTGATGATGCCACCGGCTGCTTGTACCCCCAGTTTTTGCTGCTTAGCTTGCCTCCACATCCACACTGCTTTTGAACCTACACATCACCCCTATCCATGCCTGTGCCTCTAGCCATAAGTCTGCCACCCATGGAAACTCATGGTGCAGAAAGTGAGGGAGCTGACTCTTAGGAACCCTTGGGTTTTGTAGCTGGTACTCCATCAAAGGTCTCTGCTGCTCACACACCCTGCTGAACATACGGTATCTAGGGTTAGAGCGTGTGGTGACCTCGCACAACAGTAGGTGCTTCAGGCAGATGTAGGCCTTGCTGGAGTGTATTGCGGCTAGCTCCAGGTACTGTAGACTTGGGAAAGTGGGTGTCCAAGTGCCGCACTTTCACCCTTAGCTCAGCTAATTTGGGGTATGTTTTTAAAAATCATTGCACCACTACATTGAACACGTGGGCCAGGCATGGAACGTGTTGGAGGCTGGCAAGCTCCAGAGCCCTCCAACAAGACAAAAAAGCCTGGCCCCAGGGGCAGCGGGGATAAACAAATTGCCATCTCATCCAGGATGGCATCCCTGACCTCAGAGGCAGTGTGCTGTCCGTCTCCCAAGCTGATGAGCTTCAGCCCAGCCTGCTGACGTCTCCCCACACCAGTGTTGCAGCGTTTTCAGCTCGTAGCTGGGGTCAATCTAACAGCGGAGGAGGAGGAGGGTGGTGTTTCAGCCCTCCTCCCAGGAATGTTTTGTGGGGAGACAAGTCAGGAAAATTCTTGAAACGAGAGAGTTTTGCATCTTTGCCCTTGCTGCCTATGGACATCCCTTTGCCTCTAGCCACCATTTTCCCTGCTTTGCTTGCCTCCACATCCACACTGCTTTTGCCCCTAGACATCACCCCAGTCCATGCCTTAGCTTGTACCCCCAGTTTTTCCTGCTTAGCTTGCCTCCACATCCACACTGCTTTTGCCCCTAGACATCACCCCAGTCCATGCCTTAGCTTGTACCCCCAGTTTTTCCTGCTTAGCTTGCCTCCACATCCACACTGCTTTTGCCCCTAGACATCATCCCTATCCATGCCTCTGCCCCTAGCCATAACTCTGCCACCCCTGGAAACTCATGGTGCAGAAACTTTGGGAGCCGACTTTGAGGAACCCTTGGGTTTTGTAGATGGAACTCATCAAAGGTCTGTGCAGCTCACACACCCTGCTCAAGATATGGTATTGTAGGGTTTCAGCGTGTGTGAATGACGGACAACAGCCTGTGTTTGGACAGATGTAGGCCTTGCTAGAGTGTTTTTAGGCTAGCAGCGACTCCTGTGCACTTGCAAAAGTGGGCGCACAAGCGCCGCATTTTCAACAGTAGCTTCGGTACATTTGGGTATGTTTTTAAAAAACTTTGCACCACTAGGTTAGACGTGGGCCAAACATGGAACGTGTTGGAGGCTGGCAAGCTCCAGAGCCGCTACCAGGTTCCAGCCATTATCACAGGCGTAAAAATGCCAGGCCCCAGGTGTAGCAGGGAAAAAAAAATGCCATCTCAGCCAGGATGGCATCCCTGACCTCGGAGGCACTGTGCTGTCTGTCCCCCAAGCTGATGAGCTTCAGCACCGCCTGCTGACGTCTCCCCACACCAGTGTTTTAGCGTTTGCCGCTAGTAGCTGTGGTGGAGGTTGCAGCGTCGTAGGGTTTCAGTCTACTCCTGCCATGAATTTTGGCCTGGGAGAGGAGATAGGCCACCCCAGTTTGCACCCGGGGAACAGACTCCACCACATTCACCCTGCCTGTCATTAAAGATAAGCACTGCAGCATCCCTGACCACAGGCGCTTGTCCAAGTGTCAGTGGTCAAGTGGACCTTGCAGCAAAGCGCGGAACTAAGGGCCCACCTGATGTTGAGTGACACGTGCTGGTGCAAGGCGGGGACGCCACACCGGGAGAAGTTGAGACGGCTAGGGACGGCATAGTGAGGTGCCACAGTTGCCATCAGGTCCGGGAAGGCGGGGGTTTCAACAACCGCCTTGCACCAGCACGTGTCACTCAACACTCAGGTGGGCCCTTAGTTCCGCGCTTCTGCTGCAAGGTCCACTTGACCACTGACACTTGGCCAAGCGCCTGTGGTCAGGATGCTGCAGTGCTTATCTTTAATGACAGGAGGGTGAATGTGGTGGAGTCTGTTCCCCGGGTGCAAAACTGGGGTGGCCTATCTCCTCTCCGCAGGCCAAAATTCATGGCAGAGAGTAGACTGAAACCCTACGACGCTGGATACTCTCCACAGCTACTAGAGGCAAACGCTCAAAACACTGGTGTGCGGGAGACGTCAGCCGGCGGTTGCTGTCTGCCACTGATTCCATTGCTTGGATTCCAAATGACGGTGCATTGAAGTGGTGGACAGGTTGCTCTTCTCAGGGCCCCTACTCGATTTCGAGAGGCAAATTGTGTAGACGACACTATATCTGTCCTCGGCGCATTCCTTGAAAAAACTCTACACCTTCAAGAAACGTGCCCTCGATGGGGGAGTTTTTCTGGGCTGGGTACAAAAGGGAACATCTTCGGACATTCCGGGTCTGGCCTGGCTTCGGCAAAGCAGCTGACCTCTGCCTCTGGACATGTCTCTGCCTCTAGCTACCCTTTTTGGTGCTGCACCTGCCTCAACATCCACACTACTTTCCCAGCTTGACATCCGCTTTGTCCAGGTGGGGTCGGTGTCCTCGTCGTCCACCACCTCCTCTTCCAACTCCTGTCTCGCCTCCTCCTCCTGCACAATGCGCATGTCAACTGGCTGCCCTGACAGCAACTGCGTCTCATCGTCGTCGATGAGGGTGGGTTGCTGGTCATCCGCCACCAAATCGACCGGAGATGGAATGGAGGAGACTCTAGTGTTTGAGCATCTGGACACAGATACTCGTCTGTTAGGTCCGTGGAATCGCGAAATGGAGGGGCAGGTTGCGGTACAGTCAAAGGAAGGGAGAACAGCTCTGGGGAGCAGGGACAGTTGGGGTTATTGTTCTGGGAAGATTGGGAATTTTGGGTGGAAGGAGGACAAGACTGTTGGGTAAGAGGAGGTAGAGGCTGCCTGGCTGGTGGACAATGTGCTTTAAGCGTTATCCGACAGCCATTGCAAGACCTGTTCCTGGTTCTCGGGCCTACTAATCTTTGTACCATTCAGCCTAGTTAATGTGGAACTTTTGTGCAAAGCGCAGAACTTAGGGCCCGCCTGATGTTAAGGGACACACGCTGGTACAAGGCTCAACTCACCCTAAGTGCCAAAAACACTGCTGGTGCAAGGCTCTACTCATGCCAAGGGCCTCAATCTCTGCTGGTAGCTCAGCTTAAGGTCCTGTAACTTTGTTTGGAAGGGCTCATGTTAAGGGCTAGAAAAGTGAATTTTGGAAGGTCTTACCACATCTCACACACACACACACACACACACACACACACACACACACACACTCAAAATGACAGTTAAGGGTGAGGGCTTTTGGAATTCCCATTGCCTATTCCATTTGTGGTTGTCATGGGGAACGTGATTTAAAGGGGTGGTTGTTACTGTTTGTTGAGCTTAAATTGGGGTTTGTGTCCATCCATTTGGGGAGTAAAGAAGGTTTCCAGGTATTTTCCCACTTTGATAGAGGTTTTTTTGAATGTGTAAAGTGTGTAGTTGTTAGGCAGTGATGTTGGGGTAATAGAGGGTCTTTGGTGTGTTAGATGCCCCCAGGCATGCTTCCCCTGCTGTCCCAGTGTCATTCCAGAGGTGTTGGCATCATTTCCTGGGGTGTCATAGTGGACTTGGTGACCCTCCAGACACGGATTTGGGTTTCCCCCTTAACGAGTATCTGTTCCCCATAGACTATAATGGGGTTCGAAACCCGTTCGAACACACGAACATTGAGCGGCTGTTCGAATCGAATTTCGAACCTCGAACATTTTAGTGTTCGCTCATCTCTAATCAGGGCCTTTCCGAAGACCACCACACAGCTCAGGGTGAGAGAGGACCCCTCTTCAACTGGAAGCGGCCCAGGGGAACAACTACCACCACCACCACCACCATCAGGTATTCATCAGTGTCTAGCCTGGGAGGTGGGCTGGAGGAGTGCAGTTGAATGTACTCTGCCTACCTGTGACATCACCACCATCACTACTACTCCCATCCTTCGGTTCCCTACATTGGTTTGTGTCACATGGAAAAAATGAATGTAAACGACAATCAAACCCCCAATGAGGAATCAGATCGTAGCCCTACACTCTAAAACATCACTGGATAAAGTCTACATACCAACTCCCAGACAGATGTGCTGTAAAGCTTGTACAGCACTCAGAACAATATCCTCCTGGGTAGATCTCAGGAGGCGTACAAGATGGTGGGCTCCATTAGCAGCCATCACTGCATTTCTCATGTCATAGGGTCCTTGCACCAAGACCCTCAGTCCTCTGGTTCCAATCAAATTTAAAATGTAGGAGGAAGAGGAGAGAAAGTCAACCAACAAAGGTACACCTGCAAAAGAAGCGAGTGAACAGGCTCACATTACAATGCATATATTCAACAGTAATGTAATGTTATTGACTAGCATCACCAGAGCTGTAAGGTGTTAAGGGTACCCATATATTTTTATTATGGACTGGATAATAAGCTTGTTGTTCTGGCTACTCCCAAGTGTAACTAGCTTTAAAGGGGCTCTATCATTAGATATACGTGTTATGAGCTAAAGATATGCCTGAATAGCCTTTAAAAAGTCTATTCAGGTGCTGCTATTAATTTGTAAAAAGACCCCCTTGTTTTTGTTTCTCACCTCGGAAATCAATATGCAAATGAGCTTGATTGTGCACCGCTGCCTCCAAGCCCTCCTCCTGCTTCTTCACCACCTCCACAGTCGGCAGTTTCTATTGAAATAACGCAAATGCACAGTAGCGCTCCCTCCAACACGTTACTGCGCACGCTCCAGCACCATTTTCCCGTAGAAAACATTGTGAGCTGGCGCTGGAGCATGCGCAGTAGTGCGCTGGAGGGAGCGCTACTGCGCACTTGCATTATTTCAATAGTAACCGCCGATGATGGAGGCGGTGAAGAAGCAGGAGAAGGGGGGCTTGGAGGCACAAGGAAGAGCGGTGGGCGTCCAGAAGCTATGACACTAAGGAGTGCATGGAACGCCCACCGTGCATGATCAAGCTCATTTGCATATCGATTTTTCCGAGGTAAGAAACAAAAACGTTGGGGGGGGTCTTTTTATATCTAGTGATAGAGCCCCTTTAAAACAGGTACAGATAAAACATCCTGTTGAAATTGTAATCACAGCAGCACAGAGTTTTTCAAGAAGAGTGTGCTAATGTTGTCAGAGAGCAGAGCTACATGTGACAACAGCAATGTCATTATGTGAGGAAGTAAATGAAAAGAACTGGTACATGAAAATGTAAATTATAAAATATATGCAGAGAGGAACAGTGCCAAGATAAAGTCCCAACATGCCCGTGGCCACATCAATTTCCAACCCAAAATCTACATATCATACAGGAAGGTCAGTACATCACACAGACAAACGCCTGGTGGTGCTTGGACCTGTTAATGTTCCTTGTGTAGTTTGCAGTGGAGCCATTGAATACTGTGTAATTACTGGCGGCGCCTTTCATTAATGCTTTACCTACAATCTGGCACCTAATAATGAGATAAATACAGGTTCCAAAAACAAATGTCACTTGATACCGACCTATTCTAGCTGCCACCATCCTCTGAGTTTCTGTATTCAGTTCGGACAGAGCCCACAGTGACTTGGCAATGGCTTCCTGTGTGAACTGAGACTTGCTCCTTTTGAGAAGATGTATAAGTGGTGAGAAGTTGTTAGACCCCATGACTTTCTTCTGAGCCAGAGGATTTCCTTCTACAAGTCTAGAAAATCACCATTAACAAGTATTAGCACCATCATCTATCTATAGTAGTATGTATTTTGGACTAAAATGTTTTTGGAAAAAAAAGAACCCAGACATTTGAGTTTCCCAACCATATGTAAATAATGTTAATAGGGAAGATTTATTATGCCTTCTATGCCAAGACATAAAAGTCACAATTTTTTGTAAAAATTGGCACTTTTTTTTGTAACTTCTGGGCCACCTTCGCCACTTCCCTGAAAAGAGGGCACGTATCATTTACAATAAAAATCTGATGTAGGAAATGTATGACAGCTCATAGCTGACGTACATTTCCCCAGCAGGTGCACCGCCGAGGGAGGGTGCGTCATTTAGGAGGAGTTCTGTGCCTCATTATAAATTAGGAGCACCCCCTGTCAACTCCAAGCTAAATAACCTTCATAAGTGTGCTCCAATAACTGTACTGTATAATGAAAAGTTGTGCGACTTTCTAATAAACTTTCTGCTTCAGTAAAGCAAGCATTATTGTTGCAATTGTATCCACCGTCTGTGAGCTTTTTCCTTTACATGATTTCCCTCTCACCTTTACACATAATATATTTGCTCTAGAAATCTGCCAATGCATGTACTGAATGTAAAGGCCAAGCATATGTCACTATATATCATACAGTGGACAGTGCAAGACTCATTAGGCCATTTTGTTAAAAAAAAAATAAAAAAAAATTATAGCACGTTATACAGTTTTTGTAATGGCCCACTGTATAGAACAGTGCACCTGATTAAGGCTAGGTTCACACTTGGGCTGGGCTCTCTGGTGGAGCCGAACGACAGAGAGCCTGTCTGCTAAAACAGTGGTTACCTGCAAACCCCATAGACTATAATGGGGTCCGCTGGGTTTCCTCCATTTTTATACTGAAACTAGTGGAGAGAAAAGACCCATGGAGACTGACGTAGATGGATTACAGCTCAGCCCCACGTATGTGAAAACCATTCACAGTCCATGGACAAGTGGAATGCGGTTTTTGGCACAATATGAGCAAGGGTCCTGTTTGCATATGGTAAATACCCAGAGGGTATTCCTGGAGTGAGACATATGTGCCATGTATGTTGCACTTTTCAATGTGTAATTATGCATCTACAGGTGGACAAAAATTCTGTTTGCTAGAAGATTATCTGTTCCTTGGAGTGAAATATCTATTAAAGGGGTTGTCCCATAACAAGCATCCTATCTATACTGCTAGTTTATGTGGATATAAAATTTTCCTAAATACATTGCTTTAATCAAAAAACTGTTTTGTTTGGCTGCTATCTTAATTTATTCACTTCATTGTTGACACTGGCCCTTGGGATTATCTGCTCATTTGTCAAATGACATATCTGCCTGCTCAATGGAGACTGCTGTGGTCTGATCTTAGACTCCGCCTCCTCACAGACAAGCCTCCGGCAGAACCAGCATTGATTGGCCGAATGCTGTACACTGGCCAATCAACGCTGGTCAATGCATTCCTATGAGAAAAAGTCAGCTCCCTCGTAACAGCAAGCTGCCAGCTCTCCCGACTAACAAGGACGAGCCTGCCAGAACCAGCGTTGATTTGCCGAATGCTGTACACTGGCCAATCAATGCTGGTTCTGAATCGAATATTTACTGCGAATAGCTAGTAGTATTCGATCGAGTACAAATATTTTGAATACTGTAGTATTCGATCGAATACCTACTTGATCGAATACTACTTGCTCATCTCTAGTTATAGGTATATAGTTCATCGACATTGTTTTTGGGCATCCCACAAACTCACTAATGCATGAGATTACAGCCATTATTTGCCATTTACATTAGATTTTATTAAAATTTGGAAATTAACAACCCAACTATTTGCAAAGACTGCTCATGAACGGTTGTGCACCACAGTCGCTGATAAACATCTGAAAGAAACCAACATCATGGTTTGTACCAACTGCAGTATTTGGCAGATGTTGACTTGTGGAGGTATCAAGATCATGTCATAGTTTACTTTACCCACACTGAATAAATGTATAGCTACATTCATTTCTAGGTTAGTTGTATTACCTGTAAAGGGTTTTTACCACAGCCATATGGACATCTCTGTTATGGGATTTTAACATCTGATGGAGACATGAACCGATGTTTTCACTAAGAAAAATGTCTTGGTTGTTTAAGTTTCCTTCTGCGATGCTGCCAATAGCATCATTCCAGACCATTAGTAAAGAATTTGTTCTACAAACTTTAAAGAGTTTAACCAGGATTCCAAGAAGACCAGTTTCTTTACCAATAGCATTCTTACAGATCACTGACCCAGCTGCCAGAATGCCCAAAACTTTCAATGTTGACTGCAGAACATCATCTTGGCTCTCTTGCTCTAAACTGGAAACCACTTTGCTGAGTGCTGGGATAATAGTCGCCAAAAGGTCTTCTGCAAAGTCTTTGTCTGTCACCAGCTTGCATATGCAGTCCATAACTACAGGAAGGACCAGTTTAGAACCATTGAAGATAAGAGATACAAGAACCTGAAACCCATCTACCTCCACTATTTTTCTCCTCACATTTTTATTCCACAATGTACAATTAAGCAAATATAATATTTGCATCTTTATGCTCTCAGAAAGGTTCTTCCTAAGGACATCAACCAACTGGGAGACCAGTCCTTCATCTACAAAATGGTTCAAATGACACATTGAATCTTGATCTTCGGATATATTGGACAGCTCTGAGATAATAAAACAAGACCCACTGATAACATCTTCTGAGTCATGAGCTAGAAGTGCAGTTAGATTTTTATATACATTTATGTTCTTATTATTAAGACTCAAAAAGTATTTGATAAGATTGACATGGCCAAAAAGAGCAGAAATTTCTATCACCCCCTGTTTGCAAGTGTTTGCATATGTGACATCTGCTCCATGACTAACCAGTAGTTGGACCATTGGTTGACTTCCACTTGCAATGGCCAAAAGCAAAGTAGTATTTTGAAGGGTATCGTTAGTCTTCTTCTCAATATGTTCATATGCTGAAGATTCAATGAGACGTTCCACAAGTGAGAGATGGTTTTTGAAGGCTGCATGGTGAATTGGAGACCACCCAGAATCATTCATGGTTGTCATTTCATTTACTGTATCTGATAAAATAAGTGTTGTAATACTGTCAGCATGTACCCTTTAGAGATGCTATAATATTGTGAAAAGTTATGTTTATAACACCATAAATCAATATTATGCCAAAAAAATAAATAAATATCTATAGCCAAACACAAGTAAACAAAGTGTAAAATATCACCAACCATCAGCAAAACCCAACAGTACCGATGTATAAATATATAAAAATATTCTAAGCCTGGTATGAAAAGGTATCCGGTACATCAACACAAACTACTTGTAATAGAACCCAAGATCAAATATATCATGGCTAGGAAATGGCATGAACTTACCAAGAGACATAATCAAGTATTATAGCGAACCCCCTGGCTAGCACCCCAATTAAAAATGTCAAACGCCTTGTGAGAAATGCAGCCTGGTGTCCATACGTCTAATGTATCTTTCACTTTAAGAGAAATCAACTCACTGGCAACAACTAAGTAACATGCTTGTATTGTGCACAAAACTTCTAAAAGCCTTGACGGAATGAAAAGAAAAGCATTTAGAAGTTCTGCTGCATCTCTGACTCATGACTTTTTAGAGTTTTGTGCCATCACTGTCCTTGCATTCGCTTGCTGCGTGTCATTCATGTGCAGCATGTTGTCAGACTAGAAGTATCTTCATCCACTAAGCGGGAAGTCATCCTTGACCCAGGTTCACAGATTATTCCATTTTACCCACATACAGACAATTCATAACTCTCTGCATAAACAAAAGTGGTTTAGAGATTGTCAATTACAGATAAACCATACAGGATCTCTACTAGGTACTTGGAAGAATTTCTTCTATACAAAAATCCAAGTTTAAAATATGAAACTCTATAGCATATGACCATTGGTGTAACTAGGAAAGACCAAGCCCCCTAGCAAGATTGTGACTGGGCCCAAATGGTATAAGGTCTCCTTTACTGGTTGCCACGTGGTATAACACTCCCTTTACTGACCCCATCACATGGTATATTGCCCCCTTTTCAAACCCCTGACATGGTATATCTACTCCTTTCCTGACCCACAAATGGTAAAACGCCTCTTTTACTGACCTCCCCCACACACCGTATAACACCCCTTTACTGATCCCTCGCATGGTATGTTTTTATGTTCCCCCCTTCTATGTACCCCCCCACACACACAGACAATATATTAACTCCTTTATTGGCCCCTATACAGTATACTGCCCCCTTTTATGCAGTAAGAGTGGCCATTTTTTTTTTTTTTTTTTTAACTAATTTTTATTGAAATTTTTCAAAAACATTTAACAATACGCAGAAAAGGAGACAAGGAAAAACAAATACCCAAAATAGCAAAAAGAAGCAATACTGCATAGTCTCAACTGCAAACTAGAACTTAAACATACAACTTAAAAGCAAAATAAGGGGTAACAACAAACATACAAAAAACAGAATAGGAGTGAGGGTGGGGGAAGGGAAGGGAAGTTCCAAGATTAAAGGCCACCTAGCGCACAGTAGGCGTCCCAAGGGGACCAAACAGAATGGAAAGCATCCAATGTGTTATTAAGACTAGCAGTGAGAAATTCAAGACTACGTGTATCCTTAATACGAGCTAGAAGTTCAGCGCCGGATGGAGGGTTAACGCTCCTCCAGTGTTTAGCTATAAGAGTTTTTGCGGCTGTGCATAGATGGAGAAAAAGTCTTGAAGTCTTGCTACCCAGATATCTAGGAGGGAGGTTCAGTAAATATAAAAAGGGATCTAAAGGAACCCCCTGTGTGAAGAGGACATCCGTCAAAGCTTTCACCTCCTCCCAGAAACGCAAGACAAGAGGGCAAGACCAAAAAATGTGAAATAATACAATACCGCAAGATTGCAGCGCCAATACTCAGCAGGATGCGCAAGGTTAAGGGTGTGAAGAAGAACCAGAGTATGATACCAGTGCATTAAGATTTTAAATTGCAATTCCCTGAAGGTTATACACAGACGATTTCTGGGCTCGAGACCAAACAATCCGCCACTGTCCCTGAAAGATGGAGATCATATATCGATGTTGAATAGGAGAACCAATAGTCTTAGAGGCAAGGATTTGGTATACAGAGGATATAAGGCCCCTTGTAGAAGTAACAGCCATACAGATCTTTTCAAATGACGTAGGGGGAGAGACTCTAACAGAGCCATAGAGGGAGCGAACAAAATGAACTACCTGGAAATAAACGAAGCCATTCTGTCTGAGGGAGGCCTAGATTAGCTACAAAGTAATCAAAGGGCCTAAACTCCAACGTCGTAGGGTCAGATTGTCAATCCGGAATAGGCCTGCCGCCGACCACACTCTGACCATAGCGGGTGACAAACTATCAGGGAGAAGAGGGTTATATAAAACAGACACCATAGACGAGTGCGGGGACATCAGGGAAAACTTAGCATTACATGTAGACCAGAGTGGACATGGTTAAGTGAATATATTAAAAAGAAAAAAAAAAAAAATATATATATATATATATATATATATATATATATATATATATATATATATATATATATACACACACACACATACACACACACACACACACACACACACACACACTCTCTATGTCACAGGCCATGTCAATAGTTCTGCCCCTGCATAGGTTTTTAAAGGTAATTCTGCAAATTCGCCAGAGTCATAGTGATAGGTATAGAGGATGCTATTGCTGCTAGTTGCCTGAAGGCACAAATGTTATTCTGAGACATAAGAAAAGTAAAGAATGTAAAAGGAATGTTCTGTATGAGATTCACGCTGCACAATGAGTTGGTGGAAAATTCTCACTGTGAATTCATGGCATTGTTTGTTACCTGTGCCATCTGCAGGCTCATCCGTAGCCTCTTATGTAGGGGTGGGATAGGTCCATACAGAACCCTCCATATATCATTTCCATGTCAATAAAAGTGCACAGTGCACCAGGCATTGTTTAGGGTAGTACAGCATGAATCGTTCAGAATACAAGTTATAACAGCAAGCAGTTCTCTTACCTGGGTTCCACCCGTGTCTTGGATGTCCAAGGAAGATGACAGAAGCTCTGATCAGCTTTGTTGTACTCCGGTGCATCCAGTGGAGGATCTCGTGGGAAAGGACAAGCTTCTGAGACCATGTAGCAGTGAGCAGAGGGAGTGTCAGAGTCTGCACTGTGTGTACAGGGCCGTACTGTCATTAATTACACAAGCTCTTAGCAACTTCACATATGCACTCAAGAAAATACAGACCCAAACTTTCTTCTCAGGCCTCTTTCACACGAGAGTATATTGCATCACGATTTGTAAGTAAATAATACCAGAAGTATCAGTACAGTGCATCAGCTAAATGGATGTGGCCTTTCTGACCTTGGGACCAATGAGTGAAACTAGCAGCATTATAGCAATTCGGATTTGTAGCTGTCATACGGTACATATAATAGAAGCTTAAAGAGGACCTTTCATCAGATCGGGCACATGCAGTTTTATATACTGTGCCCGGTGTAAAGCGCTATCGGTCCTGGTACCGTAGGGCTTTACAGTCAGAAGGGCGTTTCTGACAGTTAGCCAGGGACGCCCTTCTGCCCAGCAGCGCCAATCGCGCTGTGCTGTGTGAGCAGGGAGAAACGCCTCTTCCCCTCCTGATAATGCTCGTCTATGGACGAGCTGTGTGAGCAGAGGGAGGGGCGTTTCTCCCCACTCCACAGTACGGCGTGATAGGCGCCGCGGGGCAGAAGGGCATCCCTGGCTAAGTGTCAGAAACGCCCTTCTGACACTAAAGCGCTACGGTCCCGGGACCGATAGCGCTTTACACCGGGCACAGATCAGGAAAGCCGATAGTGCGCTGAATTCAGCGCACTGTCAGCTTTCCAGCAGTATATAAAACTGCATGTGCCCGATCTTATGAAAGGTCCTCTTTAAAAAACCCTGCAACAACCCCCCAGCTTTTCCATAACATGGGGCCTTAGCATAATGCTGGTGATACACTAATATTTTTTCAGCAAAAATAAGCATTTTCAGCAATTTTGGTTATTGATTGGCCATGAGAATGTCTGGTGGTCTCCTAAGAAGGAGCCGATCATCAGCTAATTTGGACAGAATCACTGCGCTTTATTTTTTTTCATTAGTAAACTGCCCTGATCTAATTATTATTATTATTTTTTTTTTTTATGTAGATTGTGAGCCCCATATAGGACTCACAATGTACATTTATTTTCCTATCAGTAGGTCTTTGTAGAATGGGAGGAAATCCACCCAAACACGGGAGAACATACAAACTCCTTGCAGATGTTTCTGGTGGGATTCGAACCCAGGACTCCAGGGCGGCAGTGCTAACCACTGAGCCACCGTGTTGCCCCCTGATTTAATTGTTTAAGCTGGTTTCACAGCGTTTAATGACGTTTTTTTAGGGTAGAAAACAAATACAGTAGCAAAGCAAGAAAACCCCCCCAAAAAAAACCTAAAACGATGTTTAATGTTGATGGTATGATCATACATACAGACAATTCCATCAAGGATCAGAAGGCCACATAGCAGCAGTCTGAAGTCTCATGTGTATTGCCAGCCTTAGGCCAGGACTGCGCAGGCAATAATGGCAGCATGTTAGCCAGCACAGACTCAATGGCAGCTAACCTGCTAAGAATTACTGTAGCACCATAGTGGACAAGATGACAAATCTACATGCTATAACTTAAAACAATTGTGTGAACAACAGTATGTTAATCCTCTATGGCTTCAGATAGGATTATTTAGCCCGTGAAATACAGACTACATTACCTGGACCAAATACTGAGTAGGGATCTGGACTCCAAGCATCATAGTCATCTATGATGCTTGGATTCCGTGCATCTCCAGGAGCCCAATGTCCCATACGATGATAATATTTTCAGTATGGGACAGTAGTCCTGCAGAGATGACGATGATGCTTTGATTCTGTTTCCCTGTTTGATCTTTGGGCTGGGAGATACCGAACAAACAGATGGTATTTCATGGACTAAATAGTCCTGTGTGAAGGTGGTCTATGACTATATTTGTGCCCCCTCCATAAGTTAATATTAGCAGTGGTCTGCCCAAGATTGTGCTGTGAGAACAGAGAGATATTGTATAACAAGCCATTTTGTTCTTGTGTCGAACAGAAGGTTTTAAAGAAGACATTTCACCACTTCCAACAAATCCAGTTCTTTAAATTTTTTAATAGACACAGCTCCACTGTTTCCAGCACAGTTGGAATTTTTTTTTTCTCTCATCCCCACTGTGCCTGAGTAATCAATGCAGTTAGTTTTGGTGTCTGAAATACTATTTAGACTATGTACTGTCAGGAGGGTGGTGTCAGGCAGGAGCAGACAAGGCGATTCTGAGCATTGACACTGGATGCCTCTAATTAGAGCTCCGAATCACACCTCCTGCTTGACACTACCCACCTGACATTATAGAGCTTAAGGGTCCATTCACACGGAGGAATTTGGCGTAGATTCTGGCGCGGAATCTGCGTCAGAATCAGCGCTAAGAAAAAAATAAAAAAATGTGGAAAACTGAACCCATTGAAGTCAATGGGAAGCTTTTTTTTCAGTGCCAATTCTGACGCGGATTCCACAACAGAATCAGTGCCAAATTCCTCCGTGTGAATGGACCTTAAATATCACATCAGCCATCAAAACTACCTGCTCCTGTTGCTCGAGAACGGTGGGGCTTGATAAAAACAAATTCCAACCTTGCTGGAATCAGTGGTACAGTGGCTATTAAAAGTAGTTAAGGACTGAAGTTGGTGGATGGAATGACAGGTCCTCTTTATAAGGAATGTATCACTATTTTTTCTTAATTTTTTTTTAAAACCACATGAAATTTTTTTTCTAATTGTTTTAATTTTCAGATTATATGTATATGATTATACGGGTGGCCATCTTGCCTGAGCATCTCTGCTCTGTCAACAACATTTAGGGTGCATTCACAAGGAGGAAAATGGTGAGGAATTTGGTGTGGAATTTCAGCGCTGAAAAAAAAGAAACCCATTTAAGTCAATGGGAGGCTTTTTTTCAGTGCTGAAACTCCACACCAAATTCCTCACCATTTTCTTCCATGTGAATGGACCCTTAGGGCATACAGTCCTGGCCATAGGTAGCAACAATCTAGAGATTATTGGGAGTTTTCTAGGCACTCTCTGTACAGGAAGGGAAGTAGATAAGTTGTGACTAGAGATGAACGAACACCGTTCGATCGAATAGGTATTCGATCAAATATCAGACCGTTCGAGGTATTCGTTTGCAATCGAATACCACGCGGCATGTAAGAGGGTGAAACAGCCCCTGTGTAGTGAATGTGCAATGTGTAATTGAGTTGGTGTTTTCATAACCTGACATTTTGTTGTTTGACCACAAGAGGTCGCTGTTGCGAGATAACAAGTAAAAGGAAAAAGGCTGTATGCCCCTGGAAGATTGATGTGGAGACCCTGATCGTTGTAGGAAGGTTCTAGGAGCCATTTTGAGTCAGAGTGTGCTGGACTCTAGAGGAGAAGAGAGAGCTGTGGAGACATCACTGTGCAGAGAGGGTCCTTGGAGGGAGAAGCCACAGCAAGAATAGCTGAGGATTTGAGACTTTCAGAGTCTGTCCAGACACCATCCTAAGGAGAAGATTACTGTCAGAGACTTGGCTGAGAAGTGAGACTGCCAGTGAGACTGCATGCTGTCCGAGGAGCTCCTCTTCACCCTGATGCTAACAGAGACTAAAAGGAACCCAACAGAAGTAAGCGTGCACGCACCACACTGCAAGTTTTGCACCATATTGCTGGGACTGAGTAAAAAGCCTGTAGTTAGTTAGTTAGGTATAATCATCACCCCAGGCTGCAATACTGGTGAACTATCTGCCTGTCTGGTAAAAGGACTAAGTCACAGAGGATTTCTACAGAGTTATATCTCCCAGAGGGACTTTTAAGGAAGTCTGGGAGCAACATTTAGTTTAACTTTACACTGTTTGGTTTGCAAGCTAACTAACCATTATACTTGCTTAGTTGTACTTGGTTTGGGGGGAATTTAGTAGTATTGTGATAAGATTGTAAACCCTGGTGTTACACCGCCGGATGCCTGTGTCACACACACTGAATTGTTCCTGTGTAATAGGGTAATAACAGGTAACAGGCAGCTGCATAGGCACAGCCTGCAGGCAGGTAAAAGCTTGGAGTATATTGAAGGCCACACTAGTGGGCACCGTGCTGTATAACACCAGGGTCCCAGCCTCTAGGCTGTGTAAATGTAATACCTGGGAGTGTTCTTTTGGACAAAAGAGGTTATCTAAACTAAGTAAAGTCCTATCTTGGTTAAATTGAATTGGACTCACTTCCTTTGTTCGTGACTTCGCTGTATCCTGGGGAGCCCACCTCGGTACACGGCTTACAACTTGGCGTAGTCGGCAGGATACAGCGACCCTCATGGACGGGAATGTGGCGGGAGAGAATCCCCTGGCACCAGCTGTGGTGGTCCAGGGTGCCCCTGCACAGCAAGCCCCAGCACTGGTAATGCCGGCCCAAGTGGGGTACTTATCGGCCGGGGCACTAATGCAGCATCTGCCAAAGTTTGATGGTAATAATATGATGTTGCAGGACTGGACTGAAAGGGTACGAAGTATAGTTAGACTGAGCAACCTGATACCGGAACTGCGTGCAGAGATAGCATTAGGGGCCCTAGAAGGTGACGCTAGACGGACAGTGATGGTACGGCCCGAATCGGAAAGAGACACTTTAGAAAAAATATTTGCTCTGCTAGAGGGAGCTCAGGGAGGGCGTGCCAAGGTAGCGCAGTTGCGGAGCAACTTCTTCAATCGGTCACAGAGGGAGGGTGAGACTTTAACGCAATACTCTAACGCCTTACAAGAGATGCTGAATGAAGTGCAGCGACGGGACTCAGAGGCTATGGGAGCCTTCAAAGAAGTGGACCAGCTGCTACGAGATCAATTCATCCTAGGGTTATCCAATAAGTTGTTACAGGATAAACTGCAAGAGATGATCCGGGCAGATGCCAACCTGACATTCTATAATGTTTACCTGGCTGCTGTAGAGAGGGAAGAAGCGCCCGTGGCTGTGAATGTGAAGGCTGTGAGTAGCACCCAAGTGACAGGGACCCGAGGAGGTCCTGAAGACCCAGGGTCCTTAAAGGATGTAGTCCAGGCTCTACGGGCAGAAATGAGAGAACTCCGACTGGAGGTGTCCCAGATGCGAGCAGGTCAATCCATGGTTCCAGAAATGACCGCATCGTCCTACTCTCCCCGCTGAGAGTACACCGTGGCCGAGGACCCACCAACCGAGGCTCATCAGCTGGGCAGGGATCAAGGGGACCCCTCTGCTGGAGTTGCAGACAGTATGGCCATATCGCCAGAGTGCAAGGGGGAGGTGGAACCCGAGCCGGCTTTACACTCCCGACCGCCGCAGTAACGGGGCGTCCTGTGGCGGTTCACCAACAATCAAGCCCCGTACGTGATGAATGCGACCTATATGCTAGCAGCCCCATTATGGAAGCTGAGCTGGAGGGCCAGAAGGTACGCTGTTTAGTTGATACTGGATCGGAGTGCACCCTGATGCCCCTGGAGTTCTTCGAGAGACACTTCGGACATATGATGGAGCCAGAGGATGGAAGTGTCATCCGGTTGATAGCTGCCAACAATGGTGCGATGGACGTACAAGGGATCGTCTGGATGCGGGTCCGGCTGTTTGGGCAAGACATTGGCAAAAAGAGGATCGTGCTGATAGACCATCCGTCCAGGAGAGGACTCGATGTGACGCTGGGCATGAACGTGCTGAGAGACCTAGATCACCTTTATGCAAAGGAAGGACCTAAATACTGGCAGCGGGCCACCACACACCGGCCGACTCAGAAGGTCCTACAGCAGATGGTGAGGAGCTGTAGTTTGCAGAAGAGCACCATGGCAGGGCGCTCCATTGGATACGTGAAGGTGCCGCTGAGTGCCCCAATGAAGATTCCACCGCGACAGGAAAATATTGTGATGCTTCCGGTGGGGGCTGGACGACCATTAAATGGACTAGAGGTCTTGATAGAGCCTGCGCTGCAGGGAGAAACGCAGACCCGTCCTCTGGTAGCCCGAGCACTTGCCACTGTGAAGGATGGGTGTGTGCCTATACGCTGTCTCAACGTTCTGGACAGTGAGTTGTTCGTGCCTGGGAATACCCTGCTGGCTGAAGTTCACGTGCCCGGGGGTGACATCCTTCGCCGGAAGAGCTTCACGTTGCAGCCTGATGGGAGGTCGTCTTGGACCTATGCTGTGAAGGTCCAGCAAAGGCAGGCTCCAACGGCAGAGTGGAATGGCCAAGTGATCATGTCTCTGATGGGAGTAGATCACCGGTCTCTGACCCCGGGACAACAGAAGCTTCTGGAGGACACTCTGTGGGAATTCCAGGAGGCGTTTTCAAGACACGATGAAGACTTCGGGTGTGCTACCGCCATTGAACACGAAATCCCCACTGGCGACGCTGCGCCTATTCGGGAGCGGTATAGGCAGATTCCCCCCAAGATGTATCAGGAGGTGAAAGAAATGGTGGCTAGCATGCTGGAGAATCAAGTGATCCAGGAGAGTAAGAGCCCATGGGCTGATCCGGTGGTCTTGGTGCGGAAGAAAGACGGAAGTCTCCGTTTCTGTGTAGATTACCGGAAACTAAATGCTAAGACCGTCCGTGATTCATACCCCCTTCCACGGATTGAAGAGTCACTATCCTCCCTCGGTCATGCCAAGTATTTCTCAATGCTTGACTTGGCCAGTGGATATTGGCAAGTGCCAGTGGCCGAAAAGGACAAGGCCAAGACAGCGTTTATCTTACCCATGGGACTCTGAGTTTAACAGAATGCCTTTCGGTCTGTCCAATGCCCCAGGGACATTTCAGCGGTTGATGGAGCTCTGTTTGGGTGACCTAAACTTTGAGTCGGTATTGATATATTTGGATGACATTGTAGTGTTTGGGTCCTCATTTGAAGATCATCTCGAAAAGCTGCGGCAGGTCCTAGGGCGATTGCGTGATCATGGGCTAAAAATCAAGCCCAAGAAGTGTCAACTATTCCAGCAGCGAATAGAGTACTTGGGACATGTAGTTACTCCGGAAGGGGTACAACCTGCGCCCAGCAAGGTGGAGGCCGTCCAGAAGTGGCCCCAACCAAGAACCCTGCGTGAAGTACAAGCCTTTCTAGGGTTGGCCAGTTATTACAGGAGATTCATACCCAAGTTCTCTCATCGGGCTGGCCCCCTGAATGAACTACTGAGAGGCACAGCTGGTGGACCCAAGAATCGCCCCATTGAGTGGGGGCCACGACAGCAAGAAGCCTTTGAGGGGTTAAAGAAAGCTCTGACCAGTACCCCGATCCTGGCCTATGCACAGTTTGATAAGCCATTCCTGTTGTACACCGATGGAAGTCTACATGGTCTGGGAGCTGTGCTATCTCAAGTTCAAGATGGACGTGAGAAGGTGATTGCCTATGGCAGCCGGTCCTTAAGGGAGTCAGAGCGTAACCCCGACAACTACAGCTCCTTTAAGTTGGAGCTTTTGGCACTTGTATGGGCCATGACTGAAAGATTCACAGAGTATCTGACGGGTGCAGAAGTGATTGTGATGACGGACAATAACCCTTTAGCACACTTAGAGAACGCTAAGTTAGGTGCCCTTGAGCAGAGGTGGATGTCCCGCCTTTCCAAGTATCAATACCGTATCCAGTTCCGATCAGGGAGAGAGAATGGCAACGCTGATGCCCTCTCCCGAGTCCCTGTGGGGTTGCCAACCAAGAGTGGAGAGGAAGGGCTAGAAGACAGTGAAATCCCACACCTCGGCAGAATACCGCCATTCCAGAACATAACCCATTCAAGTGGGGTGGCTTCAGGGATGCCGATGGTGCTGGGGAAGACATTGGAAGATTGAGAAAGGGTTCAAAATAGCTGTCCGGACCTATGTAAAGTGTAAGAGTGGATCCGGACTAAGATCTGGCCACGGCCGAAGGAGCGGGCTAGCTTAACCCAAGAAGGTCAGAAGTTACTGAGACTGTGGGATAAGCTGGTTGTCATCCAAGGACTCCTATGTCGGACCATATGCATACAGTCAGAGCTGCAGCACCGGCAACAGATTGTCATCCCGATGTCATTGGGACCAGTAGCCGCTCAGGAAGCCCATGAGAGTGGGGCCCATTTTGGGAGTGCCAAAACGTACCAGTGGCTCCAACGATTTGTGTATTGTCCAGATTTGGGAAAGATGGTGACCAAGGCATGTCTTCAATGTCGGTCCTGCGGGCTGAGTAAAAGTCCCGAACAACGTGCCCCTGTACAAACTATTCAAACATCTGCCCCCCTGCAAATTCTAATGATTGATTATGTACAGATTGGGTACTCTACCTCAGGACATTCTTACTGTTTGGTTATGACGGACCATTTTACAAAGTATGCAGTAGCTGTACCCACCAGAGATCAGACGGCTGAATCAGCTGCCGAAGCGGTCTGCAAACACTTTATACAAGTGTTTGGGTGTCCACAGAAAATCCATTCAGATCAGGGGGCATGCTTTCAGGGGGCTTTGATGAGTGAATTGTATCAACTCTATGGGATTGAACGTTCTCGCACGACCCCATATGATCCACAGGGGAACGGGGCATGCGAGCGGTTCAACCGCACCTTGATACAGATGTTGCGGACGCTAGAGGATAGTCAAAAAGCTCGGTGGCCAGAGTATCTACCTGAACTGATGTGGGCCTATAACAATAGAGTACACAACACCACTGGTTACTCTCCACACATGTTGATGTTTGGGAGGGCAGGTCAAGAGATTGAGGATCTCCACATGCCAGATCCAATGCAGCCTTCTCCAAGGAGCACTACCGCATGGGCGCAAGAACACCGTCGCCGACTGAGAGCAGTACATAAGGTTGTGGGCGAACGCATGAGACAAATAGTACACCCCAACCCAGGGCCGGTGCAGAGGGATGAGTACGCCCCAGGTGATCGTGTGATTGTCAGGGCCAAGAGGCCAACGGGAAAATTGGATGGGCGGTGGGAGGCGGTACCATATGTTGTGAAGAGAAAGGTAGACCCGGATATTCTAGTGTATGAGGTACAGCCAGTAGGGACTGGAGGACCCTCAAGGAACCTTCACCGTAACATGTTAAGACGCTGCAATTTTGAACACTTGGTGGCCGACGAGGTGGTACAGGCTCCTAGCATTGTTACCAGGGAAACCCCCTTAGACGATGAGTGGTGGGTTGTCCCTGCCCCAGCCGATCCAGGGAACCAAGTCGAGTCTAGTTTGCCGCCCAGGGAGGGAGTTGTACAACCTGCAGAACAGCCATCATTGGGTGTGCCGGGTGCCCCTGATTCTGTGACTCTGCGTAGGACAGCCAGGTCCAATGCTGGGGTACCCCCACAGCACTATGCGCAAGATGAGTTTATATGGGAAAGGTTGCCAGGGACGTCAACCTCTAGTGGGGTGGCATGTAAGAGGGTGAAACAGCCCCTGTGTAGTGAATGTGCAATGTGTAATTGAGTTGGTGTTTTCATAACCTGACATTTTGTTGTTTGACCACAAGAGGTCGCTATTGCGAGATAACAAGTAAAAGGAAAAAGGCTGTATGCCCCTGGAAGATTGATGTGGAGACCCTGATCATTGTAGGAAGGTTCTAGGAGCCATTTTGAGTCAGAGTGTGCTGGACTCTAGAGAAGAGAGAGCTGTGGAGACATCACTGTGCAGAGAGGGTCCTTGGAGGGAGAAGCCACAGCAAGAATAGCTGAGGATTTGAGACTTTCAGAGTCTGTCCAGACACCATCCTAAGGAGAAGATTACTGTCAGAGACTTGGCTGAGAAGTGAGACTGTCAGTGAGACCGCATGCTGTCCGAGGAGCTCCTCTTCACCCTGATGCTAACAGAGACTAAAAGGAACCCAACAGAAGTAAGCGTGCACGCACCACACTGCAAGTTTTGCACCATATTGCTGGGACTGAGTAAAAAGCCTGTAGTTAGTTAGTTAGGTATAATCATCACCCCAGGCTGCAATACTGGTGAACTATCTACCTGTCTGGTAAAAGGACTAAGTCACAGAGGATTTCTACAGAGTTATATCTCCCAGAGGGACTTTTAAGGAAGTCTGGGAGCAACATTTAGTTTAACTTTACACTGTTTGGCTTGCAAGCTAACTAACCATTATACTTGCTTAGTTGTACTTGGTTTGGGGGGAATTTAGTAGTATTGTGATAAGATTGTAAACCCTGGTGTTACACCGCCGGATGCCTGTGTCACACACACTGAATTGTTCCTGTGTAACAGGGTAATAACAGGTAACAGGCAGCTGCATAGGCGCAGCCTGCAGGCAGGTAAAAGCTTGGAGTATATTGAAGGCCACATTAGTGGGCACCGTGCTGTATAACACCAGGGTCCCAGCCTCTAGGCTGTGTAAATGTAATACCTGGGAGTGTTCTTTTGGACAAAAGAAGTTATCTAAACTAAGTAAAGTCCTATCTTGGTTAAATTGAATTGGACTCACTTCCTTTGTTCGTGACTTCGCTGTATCCTGGGGAGCCCACCTCGGTACACGGCATACGCAGTAAAAATTCGTATCCCCTCCCACCTTCCCTGGCGCTTTTTTTGCACCAATAACTGTGCAGGGGAGGTGGGACAGGAACTATGACAACGGAGGCATTGAAAAAAAATTGAAAAAACCCATTGGCTGCCGAAAACATGTGACCGCCCATTTATAAGAATAGCCAGCGCACTCTTCGTGTCATTTGCGGTTAGAAATGGGGAGAGAGAGAAAGATCTGCTGAGGGCTAGATAGCTTCTAGTAGGCAGGGAAAAACGGAAGAACAACAGCAGCTCTTTTAAGTGCTATACACTGCAGGGAGAGGAGTCGAGATTTCAACGGGGTGTCTCCCCAAATCAGGGATACACCAGCCAGTCCAGCCAGATACACTGATCCCAGCTTTGCAGACAGTGTCTCCCCAAACACCTAACAGGGATACAGAGCAAATCAGTCCAGCCATATAGGCTGAACTCAGCTTTTCAGGCAGTGTGTAACCCCAAAACAGGGATACAGAGCAATTACGTCAGGCTATGTACACTCAATTCAGATATCGACTGTGTGTACCCCCAAAACCTAGGTGGGAGACACAGAAATTCAGTCAGGCTATGTACGCTGAATCCAATTTTTAAGGGTCTAACCCACAAAGCTAAGTGGGAGACACAGCCGTTCATTCAGTCCATATACGCGACATCCAGCTTTCCCCGTGCTGTACCCCCAAAGCTAAGTGGGAGACAGCCGTTCATTCAGTCAGGCCAAGTGGGCTCAAACCTGTTTTTAATGCTGTACCCCCCAAAGCTAAGTGGGATACACAGCAATTCAATCAGGATACATCAGGTCAATCCAATTTTTAAGGCTCTAACCTCCAAAGCTAAGTGGGAGACACATTCGTTCATTCAGTCAGGCCATGTATGGTCAAACCTGTTTTTAATGCTGTACCCCCGAAGCTAAGTGGGAGACACAGCAATTAAATCAGGCTAGATCAGGTCAATCCAATTTTTAAAGGGTCTACCCCCCAAAAGCTAAGTGTGATACACAGCAATTCAGTCACGCTACATAAACTCAATCAAATTTTTGGACAATCCAGATCTGCTAGCAGGTTCCGGCCATTATCACATATGCAAACATGCCTGGGCCCAGGTGCAGCGGTGAAAACCATTATTGCCATCTCATCCAGGATGGAATCCCTGACCTCGGAGGCAGTGTGCTGTCTGTCCCCCAAACTGATGAGCTTCAGCACGGCCTGCTGACGTCTCCTCACGCCAGTGTTGCAGCGTTTCCAGCTCGTAGCTGGAGTCGATTTAAAGGCGGAGGAGGAGGGTGGTGTTTCAGCACTCCTGCCAGGAATATTAGGCGGGGAGACAAGGCAGGCTGCCACAGTTTGCGACCCGGTCCCAGCCTCAACTACATTCAACCAGTGTGCTGTGATTGAGATGTAGCGTCCCTGGCCGCATCAAGTGGAACTTTGTGCAAAGCGCAGAACTTAGGGCCCGCCTGATGTTATGGGACATGTGCTGGTGCAAGGCTCAACTCGCCCTAAGGGCCAAAAACACTGCTGGTGAATTTTGTTCAGTTCCAAAGGACTCTGTGTTTAGATTTGGCTCAGTCGCAGCTCCAGAACGTGTCTTTGAAGGCAAGGTTTCCTTTAGTGGCTCCATCTCAGCAGGATGATGATGGTGAAGCTTTGTTAAATCTGGTGTCGGAAGGGAAAGTGGTCTCTGATCTACATCTAAAGGACTAGAGAATGCTGTTTGGACTATTAACACCTGATCAGAACCCTGTAGAGGTAATGTAGAGTCCCATATTAGAGGACCATTACCGGTAGTAGTGGTTGCAGCCAATTCTCCACCTTTGTAGTCCTCTAAATAAAAGTTACCCCCAGGACTTGATGCCAAAATGTTATCAATTTCACAATCAAAATCAAGGTCAGTGTCTGGGTCCTCAGTCCAAGCCACTGCATCAATCCCACACAATGAGAGTGATGGTTCTGGAACCACTGTTTTAGGGGCTAACAATTTTAAAGGGGCTAACACTCTGCTGGTGCAAGACTCAACTCACCCAATAGGCAAAAAAACTCTGCTGGTGCAAGGCTGAACTAAGTTAAAGGGCCTAAAACTCTGCTGGTAAAAGGCTGAAGTCACCTAAAGGGCCTCAATCTCTGCTGGTATCTCAACATGAGCCCTTCCAAATTAAGTTGGAGTCCCTTGAGCTAAGGGCCAGAAAAGTGAATTTTTGAAGGTCTCACCACATCACACACACATAAACAATGACAGTTAAGGGTGGGGCTTTTGGATTTCCCATTGCCTATTCCATCTGTGATTGTCATGGGCAACATGATTTAAAGGGGTGCTTGTTAATGTTTCTTTAGCTTTAAATTTGGGTTTCTGTCCATCCATAGACTATAATGGAATAGACACTACATGTTGGGTTTTTCTGTCCGCTTGAAAAGTCGGACATCTTTACATGCAGACAGTGAAGGAAAGACACGGAGTGCAAAAGAACGCACCCGATGCTCATTTAAATAAATGACAAGTGTCACGGACACAGCTAGTGTCCGCTCTTAATGTCCGTGCCAGATTTTGAGCGGACACTAGGAGCAGACACTACCTGTCGGACACAGACGGTAGTATGAATGCTCCCTTACACCAAAGTTATTTAACACCTGCCTATCTGCATAAGATGGGGCTCTTGTCACATCAGGATGTCTCCGATGTTTCCTTACTTACTTGGACTTCTAGCATATTATATGGGACTGTCCTGTTGTAAAACATTTCTGGAAAGAGGTTGTGAGTCTCCTGTCTGAAATACTAAACATACCTGAGATATGTCTGTTTGGAATCATAGATAAAAGCATATGGTTATACTTAGAGATGAGCGAACAGTGTTCTATCGAACACATGTTCGATCGGATATCAGGGTGTTCGCCATGTTCGAATCGAATCGAACACCGCGTGGTAAAGTGCGCCAAAATTCGATTCCCCTCCCACCTTCCCTGGCGCCTTTTTTGCACCAATAACAGCGCAGGGGAGGTGGGACAGGAACTACGACACCGGGGGCATTGAAAAAAATTGGAAAAAGTCATTGGCTGCCGAAATCAGGTGACCTCCATTTTAGACGAATAGTGGATTTCAAATCCGGGTCATATGAGAATGTGAACTTTGTGACTATGAGACAGGGATAGCTGTACAGGCAGGGATAGCTAGGGATAACCTTTATTTAGGGGGGAATGTTATTAAAAATAACTTTTTGGGGCTCTATCGGGTGTGTAATTGTGATTTTTGTGAGATAAACTTTTTCCCATAGGGATGCATTGGCCAGCGCTGATTGGCCAGAGTACGGAACTCGACCAATCAGCGCTGGCTCTGCTGGAGGAGGCGGAGTCTAAGATCGCTCCACACCAGTCTCCATTCAGGTCCGACCTTAGACTCCGCCTCCTCCAGCAGAGCCAGCGCTGATTGGCCGAATTCCGTACTCTGGCCAATAAGCACTGGCAAATGCATTGTATTGGCGTGATGAAGCAGTGCTGAATGTGTGTGCTTAGCACACACATTCAGCTCTACTTCATCGGGCTAATAGAATGCATTGGCCAATCAGCGCTGGCCAATACATTCTATTAGCTTGATGAAGCAGAGTGTGCACAAGGGTTCAAGCGCACCCTCGGCTCTGATGTAGCAGAGCCGAGGGTGCACTTGAACCCTTGTGCACACTCTGCTTCATCAAGCTAATAGAATGCATTGGCCAGCGCTGATTGGCCAATGCATTCTATTAGCCCGATGAAGTAGAGCTGAATGTGTGTGCTAAGCACACACATTCAGCACTGCTTCATCACACCAATACAATGCATTAGCCAGTGCTGATTGGCCAGAGTACGGAATTCGGCCAATCAGCGCTGGCTCTGCTGGAGGAGGCGGAGTCTAAGGTCGGACCTGAATGGAGACTGGTGTGGAGCGATCTTAGACTCCGCCTCCTCCAGCAGAGCCAGCGCTGATTGGTCGAGTTCCGTACTCTGGCCAATCAGCACTGGCCAATGCATTTCTATGGGGAAAAGTTAGCTTGCGAAAATCGCAAACTGACAGGGATTTCCATGAAATAAAGTGACTTTTATGCCCCCAGACATGCTTCCCCTCCTGTCCCAGTGTCATTCCAGGGTGTTGGTATCATTTCCTGGGGTGTCATAGTGGACTTGGTGACCCTCCAGACACGAATTTGGGTTTCCCCCTTAACGAGTTTATGTTCCCCATAGACTATAATGGGGTTTGAAACCCATTCGAACACTCGAACAGTGAGCGGCTGTTCGAATCGAATTTCGAACCTCGAACATTTTAGTGTTCGCTCATCTCTAGTTATATTCTGATTTTTTTAATTTATTTATTTTTTTAACGTGAGTCACCCTTTTTGGCTAGCCAAACTATTGCATTACTATGTATGGCTCCCGCCCACCCCATTTATCCATGTGGAAAAGACTAGTTAATACCATTTTACCATACAACCAAATGGTGTACAAGGGAAGAGCTTATCTCCAGAAGATTCAAAAGGTCTGAGGCCCATGGTGTAACTAGCCGTCAACTCTGCACACTACCCCATAACTTTGCATAGTCCTTAGTTTACTTGTTGTTTAGGCGATGGGGACTGATAGTAGTACCCAGGACCTCTACTAAGGTTTGGACTTCTGTATTTTCTTGCTTTTTGTAATGTTGACTGCATACTGCACAATATTGCTCTGTTATATGCTCTAGCAGCGCTACTCTACTTGTGTTTCCCTTATTTCTGAGCACACTGTTATACACTTATATTTATGTATCCTAGCATAAAGGAGTTAATGTAACAGTAATCTGAAAAGGTTTTAGGTTATGTTAATTGACTGGGATTAAGGTTTTGTGTACTAAGATTTACCTGTAGCTTTGAAGGTACTGTATATCATATCATATCTGGTTACATTGTACCTCCAGGTGAGATCTCTGGAAATAAAATGCAGGTAGATACTAAAGCAACACTAAGTACTGTAACGATGGAGAACAATAGTGAAGTTTTATTTTTATAGGCAAACAATTATTTGGATATATTTCAATACCCCCCAAGGGTTCAACATTCATGGGACAGTGGCATTAAAGAAGCAGTCCAGGGAAAACAAGGGCTCCCGCTGCTGCTGCTACTGCATATATATATATATATATATATATATATATATATATATATATATATATATTTATTTATATATTGTAATCAATAGACTACCTTCAGAAATGTTACCTGTCACATTACTGTTTCCTATCCTATGACAAATCACATACAGGAATATTTATATGCATGACTTTTACTGCTTGGCGAACCCAGTGAAGACCAAACTGAATTTTTTATATACTTATTAGTATATAAAGTTATGGATTTTAAAAGGAAGGGAGTAAATAATAGAAAGGTTAAAAAAAAAAAAAAAAAAAAAAGTGGCTCAGCCCTTACGGGGGTTTTCTGGGCAATTTTTTTAAAAAATGTCTGTTAATACTATTAATGGGTTTAACCAGTGCGGTACAGAAACACCAGCAGTTTCCCCATAGGTATAATTGTAACAGAAAGTCCACGGAGGAAAACTTCATGAACTTTCTGTTTAAAGTGCTGGGGAAGAACAGCAATGTGTTGCCACAGCGTTTTTTCCCGCAGCCCTTTTTCGCTGCATGATGACTCGTGGGGCTTTCGTTTCCATCGGTTAAAGGAGTTATACACCTGACCTCATATCACTATGGGGAGTTTTGCTATGAAGTGTAAGCCTTACACCAATCTTAGTAAAATAAGATATCCATTTTAATAATTAAAGTAAAATTTAAACTCATCATACTGTATATGTATCTATATAAGCCTTGTATAGTAGCCTGGGGACATGCCAAAATCAGTGCACAAGCTCACAAAAAGAGTGAATATCCAATTTTAAGAAAAGCACCATTTTAATTCAACAATTAGTGACATGTTAAACTTACCCAGTGAGGTTATCTAGGAGGTTGCAGTGCACACAAAAAAAAAAAAAAAAAAAAAATGCAGCAAAGACATTAGCTAATACATAAAGTAAATAACACACAACAGAGCAATGTGACCACTGTTTTCAGTGGTGAACCCAGCCTCTCTGCTGCCTGAGGTGGACGACCAAAAGACACCACCCACCCTCAGCCCGACTGAATACCAGAGTGTGGTGATGTTGATCCTTTGATCGTCTGCCTCAGGCAGCCGGGGAGGGTGGGGGGGTCGGGGGGTGCTGGTGGTAACATTACCACGTAAATGCAACGCAGTAATAATTTGTGCAGTAATACTTACAGGAGGATGTCTTCCCACATTTCCCGTTTCTTCCCTTTGGACCTCCATGACCACTTCTTCCAGATGTGACTTGAGGGCAAATTGATGTATTGTGGAGGTAGCAACAGGTTTACGAAGCCATAAAGAGACCCAGTGGAAGAGCGGAGGTGGCAGCAGCATGAGGAGGCCATAAAGTCACCCAGTGGCAGAGTGTGGAGGTAACAGCAGTGTGAATAGGTCACAGAGTGGCAAGTCAATATAATTTGTAGTTAGTTTTAACAGTGGTCAAGAATGGCCGTGCTTCAAAGGAACCTCCTTGTAGAACAATCCTGACAGATGTTCCATCTGACAATGATTCAGTAATGGTGACTCTTACACTTTATGCTGATGGGTTTAAGCCAAGTGGGATGAGCTGCGTCTACCAGTTTACGATTCCAGGCCAACCAAACGTAGAACGTATTTAGGGAAAGTGTTTCCCAAAACCAAACCCGGTTGCGCGCTCTCTTGGAAGAACAGGAATCCGTTAGGCAGAAGTAGTGGCAAAAGAGGATTTTTATTGGTATAAGATAACGCGTTTCGTGGTAATGGTACCTAGCGCAGAGGCACCACCCCATCTTCAGATCTAGTTTAAAACAATAATAATAAAAAAACCTTAAATTAAAACAAGGGAGGGGGATACATGGTGTAGAAATTATATACATTGTGGGGAATCGCTCAGGTAGATGCTTGTAGCAGTGCAGGAAACAGGGACACAGACACTGGATTGCACACAGGTTCAGGCTTTATTCACATGTAACGCATACACTGCTTTTGCAAAGCCACAGGATAAACAAAACAAAACCCTTCTCAGCTGAGAAACTAACTTAAACGTAAGGAAACTATTCCCTGACTATACAGGAGACTGGCTACCAGTCTCTCACCTTGGCAACAACAATGGGTGGCACAGTACCTGCTTTGGAGGTCCATTCTGGACAGTTCAACTCTGTCAGTGTGGTGCCACCCTGCTAGTCTTCACACTCAGACTATTAGGGCCGGATTAGTCAGCTGACCTCCCTGGTGTGGGTCTCATCACTTTCCCAGACTACACCCTTCACTCTCTTTATATATATATATATATATATATATATATATATATATATATATATATATATATATATATATATATATATATATATATATATATATATATATACATACATACATACACACACACACACGTGTGTGTAAGAATAGGTTTACTGAAAAAAAAAAAAAAACTTCAGTTTTAATCATAGACAAAACATTAACAAACATCGCAGTTTTCCCTCAGCGTGTTTGCCATTGCCTACTACGCGCGGCGTCTACTTCCTAGCTCTTGCCTACTGACTCCAGTGCTTCTAAGCTTTTAAGCGGACCCTGCTTGGGAACGAGTGGAGTTTATGCTGATACTTACCTTTCTCATGAGTACATATTCCTTTCGTGCTACTGACATCACATGTTAAGAGTCTAAAGAAGGTATTTGTATATACCGAAAAACGTTTAACTCTGTCTCTACCATCATCACGTGTTAATAAGTAAGAAAAATATTTCAGCACAATCCAAGTGTGACGTTCAATTCTTCACGTATAATAAATGTTGGGATCCTACGTCCACACATCAAGTATCTCTAACTGCATCCCTCAGTATTATTAATAAACATCAGTGAAAACTTATACAGCCATAGTTGCTCCACTGCAAAGGAACATGGGAAGAATATGCAAATCTGTCTCCCAAGATGTAAACAGGGAGACAGTGCCTCTGTTATGCTGCCCTCTATAGCAAGCACCCTGAACAACATGCCCGACTTCACAGAAGCCTTTACTGCATGATGCGAGGTTATAACCAAATCAATTTCTCAGCTACGGACGGCACCGTTTCTGTCTCTTTGGACTTCATCAGCGCAGCCTAGAGAGAAGTCTGGCATGTTGTTCAGGGTGCTTGCTATAGAGGGCAGCATAACAGAGGCACTGTCTCCCTGTTTACATCTTGGGAGACAGATTTGCATATTCTTCCCATGTTCCTTTGCAGTGGAGCAACTATGGCTGTATAAGTCTCCACACACCTGAGAAGGTGGTCTCTCCTTAAGGAAAGACATTATCCCCTCAATCTGGTCTTTCAGCCTCTCACTTAAACCAAATCAATTATCTCTAGGCTGCGCTGGTGAAGTGTTATCTTATACCAATACAAATCCAATTTAGCCACTACTTCTGCCTAACGGATTCCTGTTCTTCCGAGAGTGCACAACCCTTGTAATGTGACACTGTGTGCATGATTTCTACACTGTGATATCACTGTGTGCATTACCCATGTACTGTCACATCACTGTGTGCATGATTTCTACACTGTAGCTACACTGTGTGCATGCATTCTACGCTGTGACATCACTGTGTGCATGATTTCTACACTGTAACTACACTGTGTGCATGATTTCTACACTGTAACTACACTGTGTGCATGATTTCTACGCTGTGACATAAATGTGTGCATGATTTCTATGCTGCGACATCACTGTGAGCATAATTTCTATGCTGTGACATCACTGTGTGCATTACCCTTGTACTGTGACATCACTGTGTGCATTACCCTTGTACTGTGACATCACTGTGTGCATTACCCTTGTACTGTGACATCACTGTGTGCATTACCCTTGTACTGTGACATCATTGTGTGCATGACTCTTGTACTGTCACATCACTGTGTGCATGATTTCTACACTGTGACATCACTGTTTGCATGATTTCTATGCTGAGAATTCACTGTGTGCATCACCATTGTACTGTGACATCACTGTGTGCATGAACCTTGTACTGTGACACAACTGTGTGCCGTACCCTTGTACTGTGACATTACTGTGTGCAGTACCCTTGTATTAAGACATCACTATGTGCAAGAATTCTACGCTGTGACATCACTGTGTGCATGATTTCTACACTGTAACATCACTTTGTGCATGACCCTTGTACTGTCACTACTGTGTGCATGATTCTATGCTTTGACATCACTGTGTGCATGATTTCTACGCTGTGACATCACTGTGTGAATTACCCTTGTACTGTGACATCAGTGTGTGCATGATTTCTACGCTGAGATATCACTGTTTGCATGATTTCTACGCTGTGAATTCACTGTGTGCATGACCCTTGTACTGTGACATCACTGTGTGCATTACCCTTGTACTGTGACATCACTGTGTGCATGACCCTTGTACCGTCACATCACTGTGTGCATGATTTCTATGCTGACATCACTGTGTGCTTGATTCCAATGCTGCGACATCACTGTGTGCATGATTTCTACGCTGTGACATCACTGTCCCTTGTACTGTGACATCGCTGTATGCATTACCCTTGTTCTGTGACATCACTGTGTGCAGTACACTTGTTTTGAGACATCACTGTGTGCATGATTCCTACGATGCGACATCACTGTGTGCATGATTTCTACGCTGTGACATCACTGTCCCTTGTACTGTGACATCGCTGTATGCATTACCCTTGTTCTGTGACATCACTGTGTGCAGTACACTTGTTTTGAGACATCACTGTGTGCATGATTTCTACCCTGTAACATCACTGAGTCCATTACCCTTGTTCTGTGACATCACTGTGTGCAGTACACTTGTTTTGAGACATCACTGTGTGCAGTACCCTTGTATTGAGACATCATTGTGTGCATGATTTCTACACTGTGACATCACTGTACCTTGTAATGTGACATCACTGTGCAGTACCCTTGTATTGAGACATCACTGTGTGCTTGATTTCTACACTGCAAAATCACTGTGTATGATTTCTATGCTGCGACATCACTGTGTATGATTTCTACGCTGCGACATCACTGTGTATGATTTCTATCCTGCGACATCACTGTGTGCTTGGTTTCTTTGCTGTAACATCACTGTGTGCATTACTCTTGTACTGTGACATCACTGTGTGCATGATTTCTACGCTGCGACATCACTGTGTGCTTGTTTTCTACTCTGTGACATCACTATGTGCATTACCCTTGTTCTGTGACATCACTGTGTGCAGTACCCTTGTATTGAGACATCACTGTATGCATGGATTCTACGTTGTGACATCACTGTGTGCATTACCCGTATACAGTCACATCACTGTGTGCATGATTTCTACGCTGCGACATCACTGTGTGCATGATTTCTACGCTGCGACATCACTGTGTGCATGATTTCTACGCTGCGACATCACTGTGTGCATGATTTCTACGCTGCGACATCACTGTGTGCATGATTTCTACGCTGCGACATCACTGTGTGCATGATTTCTACGCTGCGACATCACTGTGTGCATGATTTCTACGCTGCGACATCACTGTGTGCATGATTTCTACGCTGCGACATCACTGTGTGCATGATTTCTACGCTGCGACATCACTGTGTGCATGATTTCTACGCTGCGACATCACTGTGCGCATGATTTCTACGCTGCGACATCACTGTGCGCATGATTTCTACGCTGCGACATCACTGTGCGCATGATTTCTACGCTGCGACATCACTGTGCGCATGATTTCTACGCTGCGACATCACTGTGCGCATGATTTCTACGCTGCGACATCACTGTGCGCATGATTTCTACGCTGCGACATCACTGTGCGCATGATTTCTACGCTGCGACATCACTGTGCGCATGATTTCTACGCTGCGACATCACTGTGCGCATGATTTCTACGCTGCGACATCACTGTGCGCATGATTTCTACGCTGCGACATCACTGTGCGCATGATTTCTACGCTGCGACATCACTGTGCGCATGATTTCTACGCTGCGACATCACTGTGCGCATGATTTCTACGCTGCGACATCACTGTGCGCATGATTTCTACGCTGCGACATCACTGTGCGCATGATTTCTACGCTGCGACATCACTGTGCGCATGATTTCTACGCTGCGACATCACTGTGCGCATGATTTCTACGCTGCGACATCACTGTGCGCATGATTTCTACGCTGTGACATCACTGTGCGCATTACCCTTGTACTGTGACATCACTGTGTGCATGATTTCTACGCTGTGACATCACTGTGTGCATGATTTCTACGCTGTGACAACACTGTGTGTATGACCTTTGTACTGTGACATCACTGTGTGCATGACCCTTCTCTCACATCACTGTGTGCATGATTTCTACGCTGTGACATCACTGTGTGCATGATTTGTACGCTGCGACATCACTGTGTGCATGACAGCTACGCTGTGACATCACTGTGTGCGTGATTTGTACACTGTGACATCACTATGTACATGACCCTTCTACTCTCACATCACTGTGTGCATGACCCTTGTACTGTGACATGATTGTGTGCAGTACCCTTGTATTGGGACATCACTGTGTGCATGATTTCTACGCTGTGACATCACTTAGTGCATGATTTCTATGCTGTGACATCACTGTGTGCATGATTTCTACGCTGTGACATCACTTAGTGCATGATTTCTACGCTGCGACATCACTTAGTGCATGATTTCTACGCTGCGACAACACTGTGTGCATGACCCTTGTACTGTGACATCACTGTGCGCATTACCCTTGTATTGTGACATCAATGAGTGCATGATTTCTACTCTGTGACATCACTGTGTGCATTACCCTTGCACTGTAACATCACTGTGTGCATTACCCTTGTACTGTCACTACTGTGTGCATGATTTCTACACTGCAACATCACGGTGTGCATGATTTCTACGCTGCGACATCACAGTGTGTATGATTTCTACGCTGCGACATCACTGTGTGCATGATTTCTACGCTGCGACATCACTGTGTGCATGACCCTTGTAATGTGACATCACGGTGTGCATGATTTCTACGCTGCGACATCACTGTGTGCATGACCCTTCTACTCTCACATCACTGTGTGCATGCTTTCTACACTGTGACATCACTGTGTGCATGATTTCTACGCTGCGACATCATTGTGTGCATGATTTCTACGCTGCGACATCACTGTGTGCATGATATCTACGCTGTGACATCACTGTGTGCGTGATTTGTATGCTGTGACATCACTATGTACATGACCCTTCTACTCTCACATCACTGTGTGCATGACCCTTGTACTGTGACACAACTGTGTGCAGTACCCTTGTACTGTGACATGATTGTGTGCAGTACCCTTGTATTGAGACATCACTGTGTGCATGATTTCTACGCTGTGACATCACTTTGTGCATGATTTCTATGCTGTGACATCACTGTGTGCATTACCCTTGCACTGTAACATCACTGTGTGCATGACCCTTGTACTGTCACTACTGTGTGCATGATTTCTATGTTGTGACATCACTGTGTGCATGATTTTTACGCTGCAACATCACTGTGTGCAGTACCCTTGTACTGTGACATGATTGTGTGCAGTACCCCTGTATTGAGACATCACTATGTGCATGATTTCTACGCTGTGACATCACTGTGTGCATGATTTCTACGCTGTGACATCACTGTGTGCATTACCCTTGCACTGTAACATCACTGTGTGCATGACCATTGTACTGTGACATCACATCACTGTGTGCATGACCCTTGTACTGTGACACAACTGTGTGCAGTACCCTTGTACTGTGACATGATTGTGTGCAGTACCCCTGTATTGAGACATCACTGTGTGCATGATTTCAACGCTGTGACATCACTTTGTGCATGATTTCTATGCTGTGACATCACTGTGGGCATGATTTCTACGCTGTGACATCACTGTGGGCATTACCCTTGCACTGTAACATCACTGTGTGCATGACCCTTGTCCTGTGACATCACTGTGTGCATGATTTCTACCCTGTCACATCACTGTGTGCAGTACCATTGTATTAATACATCAGTGTGTGCTTGATTTCTACGCTGTGACATCACTGTGTGCATGATTTCTACGCTGTCACATCACTGTGTGCATGACCCTTGTACTGTGACATCACTGTGTGCATGACCCTTGTACTGTCACATCACTGTGTGCAGTACCCTTGTATTGAGACATCACTGTGTGCATGATTTCTATGCTTTGGCATCACTGTGTTCAAGATTGCTACGCTGCGACATCACTGTGTGCATTCTTTCTGCGCTGTGAAATCACTGTGTGCATGATTTCTACGTTGTTACAACACTGTGTGCATGACCCTTGTACTGTGACATCACTGTGTGCATGACCCTTGTACTTTGAAATCACTGTGTGCATGATTTCTACCCTGTGATATCACTGTGTGCATTATCCTTGTACTGTCACATCACTGTGTGCATGATTTCTACCCTGTGAAATCACTGTGTGCTTGGTTTCTACGCTGTGAACTCACTGTGTGCATGATTTCTACGCTGCGACATCACTGTGTGCATGATTTCTACGCTGCAACATCACTGTGTGCGTGATTTCTACGCTATGACATCACTGTGTGCATGATTTCTATGCTGTGAAATCACTGTGTACATGATTTCTACGCTGTGACATCACTGTGTGCATTTCCCTTGTATTGAGACATCACTGTGTGCATGATTTCTACGCTGTGAAATCACTGTGTGCTTGGTTTCTACGCTGTGAACTCACTGTGTGCATGATTTATACGCTGCGACATCACTGTGTGCATGATTTCTTCGCTGCGACATCACTGTGTGCATGATTTCTACGCTGCAACATCACTGTGTGCATGATTTCTACGCTATGACATCACTGTGTGCATGATTTCTATGCTGTGAAATCACTGTGTACATGATTTCTACGCTGTGACATCACTGTGTGCATTTCCCTTGTACTGTCACATCACTGTGTGCAGTACCCTTGTATTGAGACATCACTGTGTGCATGATTTCTATGCTTTGGCATCACTGTGTTCAAGATTGCTACGCTGCAACATCACTGTGTGCATTCTTTCTGCGCTGTGAAATCACTGTGTGCATGATTTGTACGCTGCGACATCACTGTGTGCCTGATTTCTACACTGTGACATCACTGTGTGCATTACCCTTTTACTGTGACATCCCTGTGTGCAGTACCCTTGTATTGAGACATTACTATGTGCATGATTTCTATGCTGTAACATCACTGTGTGCAGTACCCTTGTATTGAGACATCACTGTGTACATGATTTCTACGCTGTGACATCACTGTGTGCATGATTTCTACACTGCGACATCACTTTGGGCATGATTTCTACGATGCAACATCACTGTGTGCACTACTCTAGTATTAAGAAATCACTGTGTGCGCATTACCCTTGTACTGTCACATCACTGTGTGCATTACCCTTTTACTGTCACATCACTGTGTGCATGATTTCTACGCTGTGACATCACTGTGTGCATGATTTCTACGCTGCGTCATCATTATGTGCATTCACCTTGTACTGTCAGATCACTGTGTGCATGATGTCTACCCTGTGAAATCACTGTGCATTATTTCTACACTGTGACATCACTGTGTGCATGATTTCTACGCTGTGAAATCACTGTGTGCATGATTTCTACGCTGCGACATCACTGTGTGCATTATTTCTATGCTGTGACATCACTGTGTGCATGATTTCTACGCTGTGACATCACTGTGTGCAATACCATTGTACTGTGACATCACTGTGTGCAGTAACCTTGTATTGAGACATCACTGTGTGCATGATTTCAACGCTGTGACATCACTGTGTGCATGATTTTTACGCTGTGACATCACTGTGTGCATGACTTCTACTCTCACATCACTGTGTATGACCCTTGTACTGTGACATCACTGTGTGCAGTACTCTTGTATTGAGACATCACTGTGTGCATGATTTCTACACTGTGACATCACTTTGTGCATCACTCTTTTACTGTGACATCACTATGTGTATGACCCTTCTACTCTCACATCACTGTGTGCATAATTTCTATGCTGTGACATCACTGTGTGCATGACCCTTGTACTGTGACATCACTGTGTGCATTACCCTTGTACTGTCACATCACTATGTGCATGACCCTTCTACTCTCACATCACTTTGTGCATGATTTCTTCGCTGTGACATCACTGTGTACATGATTTCTTCACTGCGACATCACTGTGGGCATGATTTCTACACGGCGACATCACGGTGTGCATGTATTCTATGCTGCGACATCACTGTGTGCATGATTTCTACGCTGCAACATCACTGTGTGCATTACCCTTGTACTGTGACATCATTGTGTGCAGTACCCTTGTATTGAGACATCACTGTGGGCATGATTTTGATACGGCGACATCACGGTGTGCATGATTTCTATGCTGCGACATCACTGTGTGCATGATTTCTATGCTGCGACATCACTGTCTGCAAGATTTCTACGCTGCGACATCACTGTGTGCATTAACCTTGTACTGTGACATCACTGTGTGCAGTACCCTTGTACTGTGAGATCATTGTGTGCATGATTTCTACCCTGTGACATCACTGTGTGCATTAACCTTGTACTGTCACATCACTGTGTGCATTACCTTTTTACTGTCACATCACTGTGTTCAAGATTTCTACGCTGCGACATCACTGTGTACATGATTTCTATGCTGCGACATCACTTTGTGCATGATTTCTATGCTGAGACATCACTTTGTGCATGATTTCTACGCTACGACATCACTGTGTGCATGATTTCTACGCTGCGACATCACTGTGTGCATTCCCCTTGTACTGTGACATCACTGTGTGCATGACCCTTGTACTGTGACATCACTGTGTGCATGACCCTTGTACTGTGACATCACTGTGTGCATGACCCTTGTACTGTGACATCACTGTGTGCATTCACCTTGTACTGTCACATCACTGTGTGCATGGTGTCTACCCTGTGAAATCACTGTGCATTATTTCTACGCTGTGAAATCACTGTGTGCATGATTTCTACGCTGCGACATCACTGTGCATTATTTCTACGCTCTGAAATCACTGTGTGCATGATTTCTACGCTGTGACATCACTGTGTGCATGATTTTTTATGCTGTGACATCACTGTGCATGATTTTTACGCTGTGAATTCACTGTGTGCATGACTCTTCTACTCACATCACTGTGTATGACCCTTGTATTGTGACATCACTGTGTGCAGTACCCTTGTATTGAGACATCACTGTGTGCATGATTTCTACGCTGTGACATCACTTTGTGCATGATCTCAACGCTATGACATCACCGTGTGCATTACTCTTGTACTGTGACATCACTATGTCCATGACCCTTCTACTCTCACATCACTGTGTGCATAATTTCTATGCTGTGACATCACTGTGTGCATGACCCTTGTACTGTCACATCACTATGTGCATGACCCTTCTACTCTCACATCACTTTGTGCATGATTTCTTCACTGTGACATCACTGTGTGCATGATTTCTTCGCTGCGACATCACTGTGTACATGATTTCTACGCTGCGACGTCACTGTGTACATGATTTCTATGCTGCGACATCACTGTGTACATGATTTCTATGCTGCAACATCACTTTGTGCATGATTTCTACGCTACGACATCACTGTGTGCATGATTTCTACGCTGCGACATCACTGTGTGCATTCCCCTTGTACTGTGACAACACTGTGTGCAGTACCCTTGTATTGAGACATCACTGTGTGCATGCTTTCTACGCTGTGACATCACTGTATGCATGCTTTCTACACTGAGATCACTGTGTGCATGATTTCTACGCTGTAACATCACTGTGTTTATGCTTCTATGCTGTAACATCACTGTGTGCATGATTTCTACGCTGTGAGATCACTGTGTGCATTACCCTTGTACTGTGACATCACTATGTGCATGACCCTTGTACTCTCACATTACTGTGTGCATGATTTCTACGCTGTAACATCACTGTGTGCATGCTTTCTACGCTGTGACATCACTGTATGCATGCTTTCTACACTGAGATCACTGTGTGCATGATTTCTACGCTGTAACATCACTGTGTTTATGCTTCTACGCTGTAACATCACTGTGTGCATGATTTCTACGCTGTGAGATCACTGTGTGCATTACCCTTGTACTGTGACATCACTATGTGCATGACCCTTGTACTCTCACATTACTGTGTGCATGATTTCTACGCTGTAACATCACTGTGTGCATGCTTTCTACGCTGTGATATCACTGTGTGTATGATTTCTACGCTGTGACATCACTGTGTGCATGATTTCTACGCTGTGAGATCACTGTGTGCATTACCCTTGTACTGTGACATCACTATGTGCATGACCCTTCTACTCTCATATCACTGAGTGCATGCTTTCTACGCTGTGACATCACTGTGTGCATGATTTCTACGCTGTAATATCACTGTGTGCATTACCATTGTACTGTGACATCACTATGTGCATGACCCTTCTACTCTCACATCACTGAGTGCATGCTTTCTACGCTGTGACATCACTGAGTGCATGCTTTCTACGCTGTGACATGACTGTGTTCATGATTTCTACGCTGCGACATCACTGTGTACATGATTTCTACGCTGTGACATTACTGTGTGCATGATTTTTACGCTGACATCACTGTGTGTACAACCCTTCTACTCTCACATCACTGTGTGTATGACCCTTGTACTGTGACATCACAGTGTGCAGTACCCTTGTATTGAGACATCAGTTTGTGCATGATTTCTACGCTGTGACATCACTTTGTGCATGATTTCTACGCTGTGAGATCACTGTGTGCATTATGCTTGTACTGCGACATCATTATGTGCATGACCCTTCTACTCTCACATCACTGTGTGCATGATTTCTATGCTGTGACGTCACAGCGTAGAAAGCATGCACAGTGATATCACTGTGTGCATTACCCAATTACTGTCACATCACTTTGTGCATGATTTCTACGATGTGACATCACTGTGTGCATGATTTCTACGCTGCAACATCACTGTGTGCATGATTTCTACGCTGCAACATCACTTTGGGCATGATTTCTACGCTGCAACATCACTTTGGGCATGATTTATACGCTGCAACATCCCTGTGTGCATGATTTCTACGCTGCGACATCACTTTGGGCATGATTTCTACGCTGTGACATCACTGTTTGCATGCTTTCTACGCTGTGAGATCACTGTGTGCATGATTTATTTACGCTGTGACATCACTATGTGCATGACCCTTCTACTCTCACATCACAGTGTGCATGATTTCTACGCTGTGACATCACTGTGTGCATGATTTATTTACGCTGTGACATCACTGTGTGCATGATTTCTATGCTGCGACATCACAGTGTGCAAGATTTCTACGCCGCAACATCCCTGTGTGCATGATGTCTACGCTGCAACATCACTTTGGGCATGATTTCTACACTGCGACATCCCTGTGTGCATGATTTCTACACTGCGACATCACTTTGGGCATGATTTGTACGCTGCGCCATCACTGTGTGCATTACCCTTTTACTGTCACATCACTTTGTGCATGATTTCTACGATGTGAAATCACTGTGTGCATAATTTCTATGCTGCGACATCACTGTGTACATGACCCTTGTACTGTGACATCACTGTGTGCATGACCCTTGTACTGTGACATCACTGTGTGCATGACCCTTCTCTCACATCACTGTGTGCATGATTTCTACGCTGTGACATCACTGTGTGCATGATTTGTACGCTGCGACATCACTGTGTGCATGACAGCTACGCTGTGACATCACTGTGTGCGTGATTTGTACACTGTGACATCACTATGTACATGACCCTTCTACTCTCACATCACTGTGTGCATGACCCTTGTACTGTGACATGATTGTGTGCAGTACCCTTGTATTGGGACATCACTGTGTGCATGATTTCTACGCTGTGACATCACTTAGTGCATGATTTCTATGCTGTGACATCACTGTGTGCATGATTTCTACGCTGTGACATCACTTAGTGCATGATTTCTACGCTGCGACATCACTTAGTGCATGATTTCTACGCTGCGACAACACTGTGTGCATGACCCTTGTACTGTGACATCACTGTGCGCATTACCCTTGTATTGTGACATCAATGAGTGCATGATTTCTACTCTGTGACATCACTGTGTGCATTACCCTTGCACTGTAACATCACTGTGTGCATTACCCTTGTACTGTCACTACTGTGTGCATGATTTCTACACTGCAACATCACGGTGTGCATGATTTCTACGCTGCGACATCACAGTGTGTATGATTTCTACGCTGCGACATCACTGTGTGCATGATTTCTACGCTGCGACATCACTGTGTGCATGACCCTTGTAATGTGACATCACGGTGTGCATGATTTCTACGCTGCGACATCACTGTGTGCATGACCCTTCTACTCTCACATCACTGTGTGCATGCTTTCTACACTGTGACATCACTGTGTGCATGATTTCTACGCTGCGACATCATTGTGTGCATGATTTCTACGCTGCGACATCACTGTGTGCATGATATCTACGCTGTGACATCACTGTGTGCGTGATTTGTATGCTGTGACATCACTATGTACATGACCCTTCTACTCTCACATCACTGTGTGCATGACCCTTGTACTGTGACACAACTGTGTGCAGTACCCTTGTACTGTGACATGATTGTGTGCAGTACCCTTGTATTGAGACATCACTGTGTGCATGATTTCTACGCTGTGACATCACTTTGTGCATGATTTCTATGCTGTGACATCACTGTGTGCATTACCCTTGCACTGTAACATCACTGTGTGCATGACCCTTGTACTGTCACTACTGTGTGCATGATTTCTATGTTGTGACATCACTGTGTGCATGATTTTTACGCTGCAACATCACTGTGTGCAGTACCCTTGTACTGTGACATGATTGTGTGCAGTACCCCTGTATTGAGACATCACTATGTGCATGATTTCTACGCTGTGACATCACTGTGTGCATGATTTCTACGCTGTGACATCACTGTGTGCATTACCCTTGCACTGTAACATCACTGTGTGCATGACCATTGTACTGTGACATCACATCACTGTGTGCATGACCCTTGTACTGTGACACAACTGTGTGCAGTACCCTTGTACTGTGACATGATTGTGTGCAGTACCCCTGTATTGAGACATCACTGTGTGCATGATTTCAACGCTGTGACATCACTTTGTGCATGATTTCTATGCTGTGACATCACTGTGGGCATGATTTCTACGCTGTGACATCACTGTGGGCATTACCCTTGCACTGTAACATCACTGTGTGCATGACCCTTGTCCTGTGACATCACTGTGTGCATGATTTCTACCCTGTCACATCACTGTGTGCAGTACCATTGTATTAATACATCAGTGTGTGCTTGATTTCTACGCTGTGACATCACTGTGTGCATGATTTCTACGCTGTCACATCACTGTGTGCATGACCCTTGTACTGTGACATCACTGTGTGCATGACCCTTGTACTGTCACATCACTGTGTGCAGTACCCTTGTATTGAGACATCACTGTGTGCATGATTTCTATGCTTTGGCATCACTGTGTTCAAGATTGCTACGCTGCGACATCACTGTGTGCATTCTTTCTGCGCTGTGAAATCACTGTGTGCATGATTTCTACGTTGTTACAACACTGTGTGCATGACCCTTGTACTGTGACATCACTGTGTGCATGACCCTTGTACTTTGAAATCACTGTGTGCATGATTTCTACCCTGTGATATCACTGTGTGCATTATCCTTGTACTGTCACATCACTGTGTGCATGATTTCTACCCTGTGAAATCACTGTGTGCTTGGTTTCTACGCTGTGAACTCACTGTGTGCATGATTTCTACGCTGCGACATCACTGTGTGCATGATTTCTACGCTGCAACATCACTGTGTGCGTGATTTCTACGCTATGACATCACTGTGTGCATGATTTCTATGCTGTGAAATCACTGTGTACATGATTTCTACGCTGTGACATCACTGTGTGCATTTCCCTTGTATTGAGACATCACTGTGTGCATGATTTCTACGCTGTGAAATCACTGTGTGCTTGGTTTCTACGCTGTGAACTCACTGTGTGCATGATTTATACGCTGCGACATCACTGTGTGCATGATTTCTTCGCTGCGACATCACTGTGTGCATGATTTCTACGCTGCAACATCACTGTGTGCATGATTTCTACGCTATGACATCACTGTGTGCATGATTTCTATGCTGTGAAATCACTGTGTACATGATTTCTACGCTGTGACATCACTGTGTGCATTTCCCTTGTACTGTCACATCACTGTGTGCAGTACCCTTGTATTGAGACATCACTGTGTGCATGATTTCTATGCTTTGGCATCACTGTGTTCAAGATTGCTACGCTGCAACATCACTGTGTGCATTCTTTCTGCGCTGTGAAATCACTGTGTGCATGATTTGTACGCTGCGACATCACTGTGTGCCTGATTTCTACACTGTGACATCACTGTGTGCATTACCCTTTTACTGTGACATCCCTGTGTGCAGTACCCTTGTATTGAGACATTACTATGTGCATGATTTCTATGCTGTAACATCACTGTGTGCAGTACCCTTGTATTGAGACATCACTGTGTACATGATTTCTACGCTGTGACATCACTGTGTGCATGATTTCTACACTGCGACATCACTTTGGGCATGATTTCTACGATGCAACATCACTGTGTGCACTACTCTAGTATTAAGAAATCACTGTGTGCGCATTACCCTTGTACTGTCACATCACTGTGTGCATTACCCTTTTACTGTCACATCACTGTGTGCATGATTTCTACGCTGTGACATCACTGTGTGCATGATTTCTACGCTGCGTCATCATTATGTGCATTCACCTTGTACTGTCAGATCACTGTGTGCATGATGTCTACCCTGTGAAATCACTGTGCATTATTTCTACACTGTGACATCACTGTGTGCATGATTTCTACGCTGTGAAATCACTGTGTGCATGATTTCTACGCTGCGACATCACTGTGTGCATTATTTCTATGCTGTGACATCACTGTGTGCATGATTTCTACGCTGTGACATCACTGTGTGCAATACCATTGTACTGTGACATCACTGTGTGCAGTAACCTTGTATTGAGACATCACTGTGTGCATGATTTCAACGCTGTGACATCACTGTGTGCATGATTTTTACGCTGTGACATCACTGTGTGCATGACTTCTACTCTCACATCACTGTGTATGACCCTTGTACTGTGACATCACTGTGTGCAGTACTCTTGTATTGAGACATCACTGTGTGCATGATTTCTACACTGTGACATCACTTTGTGCATCACTCTTTTACTGTGACATCACTATGTGTATGACCCTTCTACTCTCACATCACTGTGTGCATAATTTCTATGCTGTGACATCACTGTGTGCATGACCCTTGTACTGTGACATCACTGTGTGCATTACCCTTGTACTGTCACATCACTATGTGCATGACCCTTCTACTCTCACATCACTTTGTGCATGATTTCTTCGCTGTGACATCACTGTGTACATGATTTCTTCACTGCGACATCACTGTGGGCATGATTTCTACACGGCGACATCACGGTGTGCATGTATTCTATGCTGCGACATCACTGTGTGCATGATTTCTACGCTGCAACATCACTGTGTGCATTACCCTTGTACTGTGACATCATTGTGTGCAGTACCCTTGTATTGAGACATCACTGTGGGCATGATTTTGATACGGCGACATCACGGTGTGCATGATTTCTATGCTGCGACATCACTGTGTGCATGATTTCTATGCTGCGACATCACTGTCTGCAAGATTTCTACGCTGCGACATCACTGTGTGCATTAACCTTGTACTGTGACATCACTGTGTGCAGTACCCTTGTACTGTGAGATCATTGTGTGCATGATTTCTACCGTGACATCACTGTGTGCATTAACCTTGTACTGTCACATCACTGTGTGCATTACCTTTTTACTGTCACATCACTGTGTTCAAGATTTCTACGCTGTGACATCACTGTGTGCATGATTTCTACGCTGCGACATCACTGTGTACATGATTTCTATGCTGCGACATCACTGTGTGCATGATTTCTATGCTGCGACATCACTGTCTGCAAGATTTCTACGCTGCGACATCACTGTGTGCATTAACCTTGTACTGTGACATCACTGTGTGCAGTACCCTTGTACTGTGAGATCATTGTGTGCATGATTTCTACCCTGTGACATCACTGTGTGCATTAACCTTGTACTGTCACATCACTGTGTGCATTACCTTTTTACTGTCACATCACTGTGTTCAAGATTTCTACGCTGCGACATCACTGTGTACATGATTTCTATGCTGCGACATCACTTTGTGCATGATTTCTATGCTGAGACATCACTTTGTGCATGATTTCTACGCTACGACATCACTGTGTGCATGATTTCTACGCTGCGACATCACTGTGTGCATTCCCCTTGTACTGTGACATCACTGTGTGCATGACCCTTGTACTGTGACATCACTGTGTGCATGACCCTTGTACTGTGACATCACTGTGTGCATGACCCTTGTACTGTGACATCACTGTGTGCATTCACCTTGTACTGTCACATCACTGTGTGCATGGTGTCTACCCTGTGAAATCACTGTGCATTATTTCTACGCTGTGAAATCACTGTGTGCATGATTTCTACGCTGCGACATCACTGTGCATTATTTCTACGCTCTGAAATCACTGTGTGCATGATTTCTACGCTGTGACATCACTGTGTGCATGATTTTTTATGCTGTGACATCACTGTGCATGATTTTTACGCTGTGAATTCACTGTGTGCATGACTCTTCTACTCACATCACTGTGTATGACCCTTGTATTGTGACATCACTGTGTGCAGTACCCTTGTATTGAGACATCACTGTGTGCATGATTTCTACGCTGTGACATCACTTTGTGCATGATCTCAACGCTATGACATCACCGTGTGCATTACTCTTGTACTGTGACATCACTATGTCCATGACCCTTCTACTCTCACATCACTGTGTGCATAATTTCTATGCTGTGACATCACTGTGTGCATGACCCTTGTACTGTCACATCACTATGTGCATGACCCTTCTACTCTCACATCACTTTGTGCATGATTTCTTCACTGTGACATCACTGTGTGCATGATTTCTTCGCTGCGACATCACTGTGTACATGATTTCTACGCTGCGACGTCACTGTGTACATGATTTCTATGCTGCGACATCACTGTGTACATGATTTCTATGCTGCAACATCACTTTGTGCATGATTTCTACGCTACGACATCACTGTGTGCATGATTTCTACGCTGCGACATCACTGTGTGCATTCCCCTTGTACTGTGACAACACTGTGTGCAGTACCCTTGTATTGAGACATCACTGTGTGCATGCTTTCTACGCTGTGACATCACTGTATGCATGCTTTCTACACTGAGATCACTGTGTGCATGATTTCTACGCTGTAACATCACTGTGTTTATGCTTCTATGCTGTAACATCACTGTGTGCATGATTTCTACGCTGTGAGATCACTGTGTGCATTACCCTTGTACTGTGACATCACTATGTGCATGACCCTTGTACTCTCACATTACTGTGTGCATGATTTCTACGCTGTAACATCACTGTGTGCATGCTTTCTACGCTGTGACATCACTGTATGCATGCTTTCTACACTGAGATCACTGTGTGCATGATTTCTACGCTGTAACATCACTGTGTTTATGCTTCTACGCTGTAACATCACTGTGTGCATGATTTCTACGCTGTGAGATCACTGTGTGCATTACCCTTGTACTGTGACATCACTATGTGCATGACCCTTGTACTCTCACATTACTGTGTGCATGATTTCTACGCTGTAACATCACTGTGTGCATGCTTTCTACGCTGTGATATCACTGTGTGTATGATTTCTACGCTGTGACATCACTGTGTGCATGATTTCTACGCTGTGAGATCACTGTGTGCATTACCCTTGTACTGTGACATCACTATGTGCATGACCCTTCTACTCTCATATCACTGAGTGCATGCTTTCTACGCTGTGACATCACTGTGTGCATGATTTCTACGCTGTAATATCACTGTGTGCATTACCATTGTACTGTGACATCACTATGTGCATGACCCTTCTACTCTCACATCACTGAGTGCATGCTTTCTACGCTGTGACATCACTGAGTGCATGCTTTCTACGCTGTGACATGACTGTGTTCATGATTTCTACGCTGCGACATCACTGTGTACATGATTTCTACGCTGTGACATTACTGTGTGCATGATTTTTACGCTGACATCACTGTGTGTACAACCCTTCTACTCTCACATCACTGTGTGTATGACCCTTGTACTGTGACATCACAGTGTGCAGTACCCTTGTATTGAGACATCAGTTTGTGCATGATTTCTACGCTGTGACATCACTTTGTGCATGATTTCTACGCTGTGAGATCACTGTGTGCATTATGCTTGTACTGCGACATCATTATGTGCATGACCCTTCTACTCTCACATCACTGTGTGCATGATTTCTATGCTGTGACGTCACAGCGTAGAAAGCATGCACAGTGATATCACTGTGTGCATTACCCAATTACTGTCACATCACTTTGTGCATGATTTCTACGATGTGACATCACTGTGTGCATGATTTCTACGCTGCAACATCACTGTGTGCATGATTTCTACGCTGCAACATCACTTTGGGCATGATTTCTACGCTGCAACATCACTTTGGGCATGATTTATACGCTGCAACATCCCTGTGTGCATGATTTCTACGCTGCGACATCACTTTGGGCATGATTTCTACGCTGTGACATCACTGTTTGCATGCTTTCTACGCTGTGAGATCACTGTGTGCATGATTTATTTACGCTGTGACATCACTATGTGCATGACCCTTCTACTCTCACATCACAGTGTGCATGATTTCTACGCTGTGACATCACTGTGTGCATGATTTATTTACGCTGTGACATCACTGTGTGCATGATTTCTATGCTGCGACATCACAGTGTGCAAGATTTCTACGCCGCAACATCCCTGTGTGCATGATGTCTACGCTGCAACATCACTTTGGGCATGATTTCTACACTGCGACATCCCTGTGTGCATGATTTCTACACTGCGACATCACTTTGGGCATGATTTGTACGCTGCGCCATCACTGTGTGCATTACCCTTTTACTGTCACATCACTTTGTGCATGATTTCTACGATGTGAAATCACTGTGTGCATAATTTCTATGCTGCGACATCACTGTGTACATGACCCTTGTACTGTGACATCACTGTGTGCATGACCCTTGTACTGTGACATCACTGTGTGCATTACCCTTGTACTGTGAGATCATTGTGTGCATGATTTCTACCCTGTGACATCACTGTGTGCATTATCCTTGTACTGTGACATCACTGTGTGCATGACCCTTGTACTGTGAGATCATTGTGTGCATGACCCTTGTACTGTGACATCACTGTGTGCATTACCCTTGTATTGAGTCATCACTGTGTGCATGATTTCTACGCTGTGAAATCACTGTGTGCTTGGTTTCTACGCTGTGAAATCACTGTGTGCATGATTTCTACGCTGTGACATCACTGTGTGCACTACCCTTGTATTGAGACATCACTGTGTGCATTACCCTTGTATTGAGACATTACTGTGAGCATTACCCTTGTGCTGTCACATCACTGTGTGCATGATTTCTACCCTGTGACATCACTGTGTGCATGATTTCTATGCTGCGACATCACTGTGTGCATGATTTCTATGCTGCGACATCAGTGTGTGCATGATTTCTACGCTGTAATATCACTGTGTGCATTACCATTGTACTGTGACATCACTGTGTGCATGACCCTTCTACTCTCACATCACTTTGTGTATGATTTCTACGCTGTAACATCACAGTGTGCATGATTTCTATGCTGTGACATCACTGTGTGCATGACCCTTGTTCTGTGACATCACTGTGTGCATTACCCTTGTACTGTCACATCACTATGTGCATGACCCTTTTACTCTCACATAACTTTGTGCATGATTTCTTCGCTGTGACATCACTGCGTACATGATTTCTTCACTGCGACATCACTGTGGGCATGATTTTGATACGGCGACATCACGGTGTGCATGATTTCTATGCTGCGACATCACTGTCTGCAAGATTTCTACGCTGCGACATCACTGTGTGCATTAACCTTGTACTGTGACATCACTGTGTGCAGTACCCTTGTATTGAGACATCACTGTGTGCATTACCCTTGTACTGTCACATCACTGTGTGCATTACCTTTTTACTGTCACATCACTGTGTTCAAGATTTCTACGCTGTGACATCACTGTGTGCTTGGATTCTACGCTGTGACATCACTGTGTGCATGCTTTCTACTCTGTGACATCACTGTGTGCATGCTTTCTACGCTGTGACATCACTGTGTGAATGATTTCTACGCTGTGACATCACTGTGTGCATGAATTCTATGCTGTGACATCACTGTGTGCATGATTTCTACGCTGTAACAACACTGTGTGCATTACCCTTGTACTGTGACATCACTATGTGCATGACCCTTCTACTCTCACATCACTGTGTGCATGCTTTCTACGCTGTGACATCACTGTGTGCATGCTTTCTACGCTGTGACATCACTGTGTGCATGATTTCTACGCTGTGACATCACTGTGTGCATGATTTCTACGCTGTGACATCACTGTGTGCATGATTTCTACGCTGTGACATTACTGTGTGCATGATTTCTACGCTGCGACATCACTGTGTGCATGATTTCTACGCTGCGACATCACTGTGTTCATGATTTCTATGCTGCGACATCACTGTGTGCAATACCCTTGTATTGAGACATCACTGTGTGCATGATTTCTACACTGTGACATCACTGTGTGCATGATTTCTAAGCTGTGACATCCCTGTGTGCATTACCCTTGCACAGTCACATCACTGTGTGCATGATTTCTACGCTGTGACATCACTGTGTGCATGATTTCTACGCTGTGACATCACTGTGTGCTTGATTTCTACGCTGTGGCATTACTGTGTGCTTGATTTCTACGCTGTGACATCACTGTGTGCATGATTTCTATGCTGTGACATCACTGTGTGCATGATTTCTACGCTGTGACATCACTGTGTGCATGCTTTCTACGCTGTGACATCACTGTGTGCATGATTTCTACACTGTGAGATCACCGTGTGCATTACCCTTGTACTGTGACATCACTATGTGCATGACCCTTCTACTCTCACATCACAGTGTGCATGATTTCTACGCTGTGACATTACTGTGTGCATGATTTCTACGCTGTAACATCACTGTGTGCATGACCCTTGTACTGTCACATCACTGTGTACATGATTTATTTACGCTGTGACATCACTGTGTGCATGATTTTTACTCTGCAACATCACTGTGTGCATGATTTCTACGCTGCGACATCACTGTGTGCATTAACCTTGTACTGTGACATCACTGTGTGAAGTACCCTTGTATTGAGACATCACTGTGTGCATTACCCTTGTACTTTCACATCACTGTGTGCATTACCTTTTTACTGTCACATCACTGTGTTCAAGATTTCTACGCTGTGAGATCACTGTGTGCATGCTTTCTACGCTGTGACATCACTGTGTGCATGATTTTTACGCTGCGACATCACTGTGTGCATGATATCTACGCTGCAACATCACTGTGTGCATGATTTCTACGCTGCGACATCACTGTGTGCATTAACCTTGTACTGTGACATCACTGTGTGCAGTACCCTTGTACTGTCACATCACTGTGTGCATTACCTTTTTACTGTCACATCACTGTGTGCATGATTTCTACGCTGTGAGATCACTGTGTGCATGATTTCTACGCTGTAACATCACTGTGTGCATGCTTTCTACGCTGTGACATCACTGTGTGCATGATTTCTACGCTGTAACATCACTGTGTGCATGCTTTCTACGCTGTGATATCACTGTGTGCATGATTTCTACGCTGTAACATCACTGTGTGCATGATTTCTATGCTGTGACATCACTGTGTGCATTATTTCTACGTTGTGAGATCACTGTGTGCATTACCCATGTACTGTGACATCACTATGTGCGAATCCCTTCTACTCTCACATCACTGTGTGCATGATTTCTAGGCTGTGACATCACTGTGTGCATGATTTCTACGCTGTGACATCAGTATGTGCATGATTTCTACGCTGTGACATCACTGTGTGCATTACCCTTGTACTGTGACATCACTGTGTGCATTACCCTTGTACTGTCACATCACTGTGTGCATGATTTCTATGCTGTGACATCACTGTGTGCATGACCCTTGTACTGTGACATCACTGTGTGCATTACCCTTGTACTGTCACATCACTGTGTGCATGACCCTTTTACTCTCACATCACTGTGTGCATGATTTCTGCGCTGTGACATCACTGTGTACATAATTTCTACGCTGTGACATTACTGTGTCCATTACCCTTGTACTGTCACATCACTGTGTGCATGACCCTTCTACTCTCACATCACTGTGTGTATGGTTTCTACGCTGTGACATCACTTTCTGCATGATTTCTACGTTGTGAGATCACTGTGTGCATTACCCTTGTACTGTGACATCACTATGTGCAAATCCCTTCTACTCTCACATCACTGTGCATGATTTCTATGCTGTGACATCACTGTATGCTTGATTTCTACGCTGTGGCATCACTGTGTGCTTGATTTCTACGCTGTGACATCACTGTGTGCATGATTTCTACGCTGTGACATCACTGTGTGCATGATATCTACGCTGTGACATCACTGTGTGCATTACCCTTGTACTGTGACATCACTATCTGCATGACCCTTCTACTCTCACATCACTTTGTGCATGATTTCTACGCTGTGATATCACTGTGTGCATGATTTCTACACTGTGAGATCACCGTGTGCATTACCCTTGTACTGTCACATCACTATGTGCATGAACCTTCTACTCTCACATCACTGTGTGCATGATTTATTTACGCTGTGACATCACTGTGTGCATGATATCTACGCTGTGACATCACTGTGTGCATGATTTCTACGCTGTGAGATCACTGTGTGCATGATTTCTACGCTGTAACATCACTGTGTGCATGCTTTCTACGCTGTGAGATCACTGTGTGCATGATTTCTACGCTGTAACATCACTGTGTGCATGCTTTCTACGCTGTGACATCACTGTGTGCATGATTTCTACGCTGTGACATCACTGTGTGTATGATTTCTACGCTGTGACATCACTGTGTGTATGATTTCTACGCTGTGACATCACTGTGTGTATGATTTCTACGCTGTGACATCACTGTGTGCATGCTTTCTACGCTGTGATATCACTGTGTGCATGATTTCTACGCTGTAACATCACTGTGTGCATGATTTCTACGCTGTGAGATCACTGTGTGCATGATTTCTACGCTGTGACATCACTGTGTGCATTACCCATGTACTGTGACATCACTATGTGCGAATCCCTTCTACTCTCACATCACTGTGTGCATGATTTCTAGGCTGTGACATCACTGTGTGCATGATTTCTACGCTGTGACATCAGTATGTGCATGATTTCTACGCTGTGACATCACTGTGTGCATTACCCATGTACTGTGACATCACTATGTGCGAATCCCTTCTACTCTCACATCACTGTGTGCTTGATTTCTACGCTGTGACATCACTGTGTGCATGATTTCTATGCTGTGACATCACTGTGTCCATGATTTCTATGCTGTGACATCACTGTGTGCATTACCCTTGTACTGTGACATCACTATTTGCATTACCCTCGTACCGTGACATCACTGTGTGTATGAATTCTATGCTGTGACATCACTGAGTGAATGAATTCTACGCTGTGTCATCACTGTTTGCATTACCCTTGTACTGTGACATCACTGACTGTATGATTTCTACGCTCTGACGTGACTGGGTGCATGACCCTTGGACTGCGATTTGACTGGGTGCATGACCAGGACTGCGAGGTGACTGGGTGCATGACCCTTGGACTGCGATGTCACTGGGTGCATGACCCGGACTGCAACGTGACTGGGTGTATGACCCTTGCACTGTGAGCTCACTGTGTCCCTCATCTATGTATTGTGACATCCCATTATGCCTTATCGCTATACTATGGCATCACTGTGTGCATTACTCCTTTTCTTTGACAGCATTGACTGCATTACACCCGAACTGTGACATAAGTGTGTGCAGTATCTTACATCACTGTGCATTATTCTTTTACTGTGAAATCTCTATCTGTATTCTCCCTGTTCTTTGAAATCACTGTGTGCTTTACCTGTCTACTGTGACATCACTGTGTACATTATGTTACATCACTTTGTGCATTGCCACTATTCTGTGACATCATTGTGTGCAGTATCTTCCATCACAGTGCATTATTCTTGTACTGTGACATTCATTTTACATTACCCCTTAATTACAGTATTGGGAGGGGAGGTGGGACAGGAAATACGACAACGTAGACAGTGAAAAAAAATAAATCAGAAAAAGGAATTGGCGGCCGGAAACAGATAACCTCCAATTTAGACGAATGGTGTATTTACCATTCGACTAATTTGGGACTGTGAACTATGTGACTATGAGACAGGGACAGATCTACAGGCAGTGTTAGCTAGGGATAACCTATATTTAGGGGGGGAATGTCACTCACCCAGCTCTTTGGGGTTCTGTCTTGTCGGGATCCCTGTCAGCTTGCGATATGTGCAAGCTGACTTTTTCCCATAGGAATGCATTGGTCAGCTTTGATTGGCCGAATGCCCATACACTGGCCAATCAACGCTGGTCAATGCATTTCTATAGTGAGATATAGCAGAGCCCGTGCGGTTAGCCCGGCTACTCCAGACACCGGAGATGAAAGAGCTCTGCACTACACCCAACCATCCCTCCAGCTATTCCTCCTGTACTAACATGACTAGCTCAGGTTGGCTATTCCTTAGTACTACTAACCCGCTCAGCTATTCCTTAGTGTAATAGCACAGCTGAGCATGTTAGTACTACAAACCCCAAACTAAGTACTAACACGCTCAGCTTGACTATTCTTTAGTACTACTAACACGCTCAGCTGGGCTATTACACTTAGGAATAGCCGAGCGTGTTAGTAGTACTAAGGAATAGCCAAGCTGAGCTAGTCGTGTTAGTACAGGAAGAGTAGCTGGAGGGATGGTTGGGTGTAGTGCAGAGCTCTTTCACCTGTCCGGAGTAGACGGGCTAACCGCACGGCCAGCTCTGCTATATCTCTCTATAGAAATGCATTGACCAACGTTGATTGGCCAGTCTATGGCATTCGGCCAATCAACGCTGGTTCTGCCGGAGGAGGCGGAGTCTAAAATCGGACCAGAATGGAAACGGCTGTGGATCGATTTTAGACTCCACCTCCTCAGGCAGAACCGGCGTTGATTGGCCGAATCCCGTAGACTGGCCAATCAACGCTGGTCAATGCATTCCTATGCGAAAAAGTCAGCTCCGGCATATCGCAAGCTGACAGGGAATCCCGACATAATAAAAGTACTTGATGCCCCCAGACATGCTTCCCCTGCTGTCCCAGTTGCTTTCCAGGGTGTTGGCATCATTTCCTGGGGTGTCATAGTGGACTTGGTGACCCTCCTGAGTCGAATGGTAGGATCCCCTGTAACGAAGCATTTTCTCCCATAGACTATAATGGGGTTCGATATTCGATCGAATAGTCGAATATTGAGCGGCTATTCGAAACGAATCTTGAATCTCAAACATTTTACTGTTCGCTCATCTCTAGTTACTATACATCCCACCTGTATAAAAATTGCCAATAAATTGAAACCTCTGGTGTACTGTTTGCTCGAATGTATGGGAAATGTGGTAGGCATTACTGCTCGCAGTATCGCAGCGCTGTGTACTCCCAGTCTTAAAGCGACCTTTCTCATATTCTGCACAGTATTCTGGCTGATGATGCTAAATACTGATATTTACTGCTCTTATGAACAGGCGTTTGTGATATTTTCAAGTCTGAAAGTCTGATGTGTATGGCGAGTTTTTGATAAAATAGAAAAGCTGGTGCAGATTCTAATTTACCGCATTGAATTACCACTAGGTGGCACCAGCATTATACTGTATTTCACATTTACCCTGTTTCAAGCTAAAAGGTATCATGGACTTCTTGTGCATATGAATTTACATCTCCTTGAGTTGCTTTAATGTAATGCAAAGCATCAGTCCTAACCTGCATTAATATACAAAAACATTCACCCACAGACACAGCTATATTTATACTGAATATCCATCCAGCAGGGTTCCCCAGTTATTGGAGAATCCTGCACTTATATGGCAATGCCGGCTAATGACGTCATACGATTCGAGGAGGTGAGCTGCTTCATTGTTATAATGAGCTGTTCAAAGAGAAGTGTGAGTAGATGGATGGAAGCGGTGTTAACCCTTTGCTGAATGCATCAACGTTTGACTAGAACTAGGATTATTGAGTCAGTACATTTAGGCTACTGCAAGTAATAGCACTAAATTATCAAAAGAAATACAGCTAGTGCATACACATGCAATGGTTTTCTTTAAGAAGGAAATGAAAAAAAAAAAAAAAAAAAAAAAGAATAGAGATAGAATTTTCTGCTCTCTCTGCTCTTCCTAAATATACAAGGTACATCACATGGATGGTGCTCGGACACGTTGGTGGTCAGTATGTATCTTTAAAAGAGAAAAGCCTGGTGTTTAGCACATCATTGGCTTATAAAAACATTATGGCTGTGTTTAGATGATGCGGTTTTGCTTAAGATCTGCATGCAGTTTTCAATTGCAGCAATGAGTAACACGTTTTTATGCTTTCACCTATATGCTATGGCTATTACATTAAAAACCTCTAGTTTGTGGGCATAGTAGAAATGTGTTAGGCCTTATCCACATGGGTGTTTTAAAAACAATGAGAAAGAAATATCCATTTTTTGAGAAATAAAAAAAAAAAAAAAATGGACATGCGCTATCTTTGTATGTATGTATCTTTGAGATAAAAAATGGTCATTCACAAATACTGCATATACCGTAACTAAAATCTTCAGCACAAAAGCCTTGTGTAAATCAAAGCTAAGGCCCAATGTAGCGGATTGCAGCTAACAAAAAAAAACTGTTGCATTTTTAATGCTTTATTTAAGTTTTTGATGCGATTTCTTTGCGTTTTTTCTTCCCCTTTTAAATCTACAGGGAAAACGCTTGCGATTCCACATCTAAAATGAACTTGCCGTATTTTTCAAAAATACAGATTTTTTTTACAGGTTTTTTTCCTGCAATGTGTGGATGACATTAATAAAATCTCATTCACTTTGCTAATACTTTAAGAAGAAACTTTTCGCAATGTAGGGCCTTAGGCTAAAACTTTATGCCCATAACTGTGTGAATTTTCAGTGTGCTAGTTGTGTTTAAGAGCTAGTACACTGACCCATTTATATCTATGGCCTTATACACACACGTTCAGCACAGGGGTGCACACATACCCAAGAAGGCCTCCTACCTGGCTATACCAATATTATCACTTTATAGTGACCATATATACTAGCTCTACCCAGGGCTCTGCAGACAGTTTTAGTAAATGCAGTACAGGAAAATTGTTGTGACTTACAGGTTATGTATTTGACTCTAAGCTTTCACATTTCTCGTCTCTTCTGTCTGGACTGATTCTCCCAGCTGCAACCTGTCTCTGTGAAGTTTGCAACACAGACATCTTTAGCTCCTCATTTTCCCACACACCTGATCCACGTTTTCCTCTCCTTTCCAAAAGCCACAGCCTGCTGCTGCCCCAAATATAAAATACCTGATATAAAAATCACCTGTAAGTGAGTGACACTCCCATATGTATCTTAAATTAACAGTGCCCCTTAATACCTAGTGTGTGTCCCCTTAAAGGGATCATTCGGGATCACAAATATTAATGCAGGCAGCAGGAAGATGTTATAAATAAAGAAGCACTTACCTGCATTCTCCTGCTGCAGCAGTGATGTCAGGTTGACGAGACCGCTGTAACCAGTCACCGCTCTGAACAGTACAACTGGTATAAGGTGTTGACTGCTGCAGGTGGGCAGTGGTGACATCTTGTTGCAGCTACTCTGTATCCAAGTAATGCTTGGTTCACACATCAGTATGCCAACCGTCCGTTTGAATTCAGTTTGAGACTAAAAACAGCACATACTGATTGCATACTGACACCTTTTTATGCTGATAGCAAACGCTGTCCATCCCCTAGAGGACAGATAAGGGGATTAAAAGTAGCAATTGTAAACAGAGTAGAGATAAGGCGATATGATAAATGTCCTTATCTCTACTCTGTTTACAGTTGCTACTTTTAATCCCCTTATCTGTCCTCTAGGGGAGGGACAGCATTTGCTATCAGCATAAAAAGGTGTCAGTATACAATCAGTATGTGCATCAGTCTGTTTTTAGTCTCAAACTGAATTTAAACAGACGGATGGCATACTGATGTGTGAACCAAGCCTTAAGCCGACAGACAGCCCAGTGCAGGTAAAGGGGGGCAATGTACATTATAATGCGTGCCTGATGCCTGTTTTAAAATTTTAATGAATAGTGCCCCTCAATAATGCCCCTGTGCCCCCTAATTAAAAATACCCCTATATGCCCACCTAATTCAATAAAGCCTCCTATTTTCCCCCTAATAATACTCCTGTATGTTCGCTTAAAGGGATCCTATCATTCAGATGGAATTTTTTTTCCCCTAACACGTCAGAATAGACTTAAGAAAGGCTATTCGACTCCTGCCTTTTGATGTCTTCTCTGCGCCGCCGTTCCGTAGAAATCCCAGTTTTTGCCGGTATGCAAATGAGTTATTTTGCAGCACTGGGGTCGTCCCCAATGCTGCCAGAGAACTCTCCAGCGACGCCTCCATCTTCTTCAGGAATGTCCTCTTCCTGTGTCTTCTTTCAGTGCAGGTGGAGAAAGTTGTAGGCCTTGGGCGGAGCCAACTGCGCATGCCCACAGGCCACATCACTGGTGATGTTCTGGGTCCTTTGCTGTGACCACTGAGGCCACTGCTTGGCCTCAGCAGTCATGTGCGCTGAGGACTTCCGCCAGAACAAGCCCCCAGGTGACGCTGGACTGGACAGCGATGGGAGACACCAAAGCGCTGGGGACAGGTTTTTTTTGTTTGTTTTTTAATATTTCACTTTTCCTGGTCTCCTGCCCAAGTACTGTAATTCTTGGACAACTCCTTCAAATCAATAATGCCCACTTTAAATTATTATAGCCCAATACCCTTTTACACCCTTACATAAATACTACCACCACATTAACCCCCTTATATTAATAATGTCCTTTATATTAATAATGCCCCTGCTTGCCCTAATGACCCCATATGGACCTCTCAAAAAATTAAAATAATACCTACTGCGGACCCTCTTGCTCGGTCTTGCCACCACTGCCTCATCTTGTTGTACCTTGTAGGCTGCAAAACACTTCAGGCCTGGCTCCTACAAGCTGCTGTCATTACAGGACGTGTATTTCCCAGCTTAAATGGCGCTATGTATTGACGTCATTGTAACTGCCTGCGCTGGGACACTGGCGTTTTAGTTGTTGCTAGGGAACCTGCAGGCCGCAAACTACTACAAGCCTAGTACCTAACAGCTTTCTGCTCTACCATGTATTTCAACTGCATCGGTGTCCTGTAGACACCAATACAAGTGAAATATTTGTGTGTACTTGTGGCCCTAGAGTGGACTCCACAAAGTCAGTACAAGCCGCACTTTTCTTTCTGCATGTTTCATGCAGAAATCACACGGACCCCATTATAGTCTATGGGGTCCACGTGTTTGCTTTTTAATGCGTATAGATTTCCATTCGGGGGGTTGCCAGGCAGACTTCCCAAACGCAAGCCAAACGCAGATGTGAATGGGGCCTAACAGAACAGTTCCTTTCAAGGCAAGAATTATACTATCACTGTTATTTTACCTACAGGAGAAGGACACCTACTCGTTTGACACTGGTTACCTATGCTGCATTTGGAATAGTCAAAGTACAGCCTAACTTCTGAACATGAAAGCGTATGGACACGTCACTTCCCATTATATATACCATATACCATTACATGTACCAATCCATCTACACACAGCCTCCTGTGAATGTCGGACCCCAGTCACTCCGCTGATTTTGATACAAGTTTATATTGCTGTCAGTAGTACTAATAGTATTTTTTGCAATGGTTCAGCTAAATGACCACAGTTGCTTTAAAGCTAGCCACAGTGTTTACAGATCCCACTGAGTAACTTTACACTCATCACTCAGTGGGATATCACTGCCGTTGGTCACTTAGCTGTTAAGTGCGGGGTGATAATAACGGAATATTACTAGAGATGAGCGAACACTAAAATGTTCGAGGTTCGAAATTCGATTCGAACAGCCGCTCACTGTTCGAGTGTTCGAATGGGTTTCGAACCCCATTATAGTCTATGGGGAACATAAACTCGTTAAGGGGGAAACCCAAATTCGTGTCTGGAGGGTCACCAAGTCCACTATGACACCCCAGGAAATGATACCAACACCCTGGAATGACACTGGGACAGCAGGGGAAGCATGTCTGGGGGCATAAAAGTCACTTTATTTCATGGAAATCCCTGTCAGTTTGCGATTTTCGCAAGCTAACTTTTCCCCATAGAAATGCATTGGCCAGTGCTGATTGGCCAGAGTACGGAACTCGACCAATCAGCGCTGGCTCTGCTGGAGGAGGCGGAGTCTAAGATCGCTCCACACCAGTCTCCATTCAGGTCCGACCTTAGACTCCGCCTCCTCCGGCAGAGCCAGCGCTGATTGGCCGAAGGCTGGCCAATGCATTCCTATGCGAATGCAGAGACTTAGCAGTGCTGAGTCAGTTTTGCTCAACTACACATCTGATGCACACTCGGCACTGCTACATCAGATGTAGCAATCTGATGTAGCAGAGCCGAGGGTGCACTAGAACCCCTGTGCAAACTCAGTTCACGCTAATAGAATGCATTGGCCAGCGCTGATTGGCCAATGCATTCTATTAGCCCGATGAAGTAGAGCTGAATGTGTGTGCTAAGCACACACATTCAGCTCTACTTCATCGGGCTAATAGAATGCATTGGCCAGCGCTGATTGGCCAGAGTACGGAACTCGACCAATCAGTGCTGGCTCTGCTGGAGGAGGCGGAGTCTAAGATCGCTCCACACCAGTCTCCATTCAGGTCCGACCTTAGACTCCGCCTCCTCCAGCAGAGCCAGCGCTGATTGTCCGAATTCCGTACTCTGGCCAATCAGCACTGGCTAATGCATTGTATTGGCGTGATGAAGCAGTGCTGAATGTGTGTGCTTAGCACACACATTCAGCTCTACTTCATCGGGCTAATAGAATGCATTGGCCAATCAGCGCTGGCCAATGCATTCTATTAGCTTGATGAAGCAGAGTGTGCACAAGGGTTCAAGCGCACCCTCGGCTCTGATGTAGCAGAGCCGAGGGTGCACAAGGGTTCAAGTGCACCCTCGGCTCTGCTACATCAGAGCCGAGGGTGCGCTTGAACCCTTGTGCACACTCTGCTTCATCAAGCTAATAGAATGCATTGGCCAGCGCTGATTGGCCAATGCATTCTATTAGCCCGATGAAGTAGAGCTGAATGTGTGTGCTAAGCACACACATTCAGCACTGCTTCATCACGCCAATACAATGCATTTGCCAGTGCTGATTGGCCAGAGTACGGAATTCGGCCAATCAGCGCTGGCTCTGCTGGAGGAGGCGGAGTCTAAGGTCGGACCTGAATGGAGACTGGTGTGGAGCGATCTTAGACTCCGCCTCCTCCAGCAGAGCCAGCGCTGATTGGTCGAGTTCCGTACTCTGGCCAATCAGCGCTGGCCAATGCATCCCTATGGGAAAAAGTTTATCTCACAAAAATCACAATTACACACCCGATAGAGCCCCAAAAAGTTATTTTTAATAACATTCCCCCCTAAATAAAGGTTATCTCTAGCTATCCCTGCCTGTACAGCTATCCCTGTCTCATAGTCACAAAGTTCACATTCTCATATGACCCGGATTTGAAATCCACTATTCGTCTAAAATGGAGGTCACCTGATTTCGGCAGCCAATGACTTTTTCCAATTTTTTTCAATGCCCCCGGTGTCGTAGTTCCTGTCCCACCTCCCCTGCGCTGTTATTGGTGCAAAAAAGGCGCCAGGGAAGGTGGGAGGGGAATCAAATTTTGGCGCACTTTACCACGCGGTGTTCGATTCGATTCGAACATGGCGAACACCCTGATATCCGATCGAACATGTGTTCGATAGAACACTGTTCGCTCATCTCTAAATATTACCATGCCTGACATCTTGTATACAGGAGGAGGACTTTGTTTATTTGGAATTAAAGGAGTTGGAGATTAACATAATAAACTCTATCCTATTCCTCTATATACCATTTAAAGGGGTGCCCAACCTCATCACTGATTTTATTCAAGAGTTTATTAAGTATAGCTTTTAGATTGAAATGAATAAAAATTTACAGTTATAATATACCCTTTTTTGGTGAGAAGTGATGCGTCCACAGGCTTTGGTGATTATTTATGAGGGTATGTCACCTATTATTTGATACTATTTAACTTCTGAACGTGTTCCATTGGAAACATGTAAATATTTAGTAATACTAATCTTGTCATGTTTATCTGTCCTCTAGACACCTCATATAGTAAGATAATAGGATATTAGATTGTTTATATTATTTAACATCAACTAAAATGTATCCTACACAATAAATGTCCCAGTCTCAATGAATCCAAATGATAAGAGATCATATAATAAAATCAAATGCATATAAAAACAGAGTATTGTAGCAAACATAGCACACTTTGTCATTCCATATTTATACATTGTAATGGATAGCGAAGCATGTGCTCAACAACCCGATGCACCCCCCCATTCAGGCAACTACATAGGGATTTTTTTTACAAGTAGGAATAGCAACCACTTGGCACCTTAGTCTTTAAGGCATTTCAGTGGTGAACTCCCCTTCTTGTGTATAAATAGAATACTAACCCCCTCTGTAAATACTATTAATAATATTCTAGTGAATAGTGATCTATCTTCGAGTCATGGGAAATCTAGTTCATTTTGAAGATTAGTTCCATGTGGTCTAGTTGATTCAAAAGATTAATTTAAAAGATTAGTTCATTATTTCTCCAGCTTTGATGTATTTTATATCTCTGATCTTTATTAATGTTTTAAAAAGATAATGACATTTACCAAAAACTATCAGCGTCAAGGTGAGCTCTGCTAAGTTAATAACATTTTCATTGGCAGTCTTAAAACCTAGAATTATTGTCTCACAGTTTGGTGACCGACAGTATAGTAAACCATGAGATTTTAAGTACAAAGTGAAAATACCTGTCAGTCAACGTTCAGCTCTGCTTTCTAAGGAGGCTGATAGGGGATGTACCATGTAATTGGTGAACTAACTGAACTGGACTATGGATCTTAGGGCCAGTTCACACATGCCGATGTGTTCCGTCCGGAAGGAGTCTGCATGAAGACCATATATGACACTTTTTCAGATCTACAGAGAAACAAGTTTAAAGTCTCCTGTAAATAAGGCAGTTGGTGTGCTGGGGGGAGGGGAAGCGTTAAGCCTTGAGAGCACTGAGATTAGCTCTCCAAAAACTAAAGCAAGTGAGAGGAGTGGATGGGAGGAGTGAGAGATACATCACAGCTACAGATGAGCGAGTACTATTCGAAACGGCCATTTTACAGCGCACGGACCCCATATATTGTAATGGGGTCTGTGTGCTTGCCGTGCACTGCCCGCATGAATCATTCATGCGGGCAGTGCGCGGCAAGCACACAGACCCCATTATAGTCTATGGGGTCCATGCGCTTGAACTGCACAGCGCTTGCAGTTGCGCTTGTATTCCATCCGGGATGGTCTTCATGCAGACTCCTTCCGGACAGAACACATCAGCATGTGTGAACCGGCCCTTAATATGCTAGGAGAGCAAATCATGAAGGTCTAGTTCAATCAGATGTCTGAGTATAGCAGCGACACCTATGGTAGTTTAATGGCACTGACTTATGGTGGGTGTGTGTGAGAGGGCTGAAAAGCAGTGCCGCATCACCTAGCATATTTAACAGAGAGCAGATCGGACCTCTGTAAGTTGCATGAAGTTAAACATACTGGCTGTCTCACTTACATATGCCCTATGAGATTTTCTACTTTGCTTTCCCAACAAAAACAAGTATCAGTGTCCCAGTAAGTGAATGTGCAAGAGCTGCTGTGATTAGAGATGAGCGAGTACTATTCGAAACCCCCGTTTCAAATAGCACGCACCCATGGGAATGAATGGATGCAGCTGGCACGCAGGGGGTTAAGCGGCCGACCGCCAGCAAAGTCGGCGTGCCGGCCGCTTCCATTCATTCTTATGGGCGCATGCTATTCAAAATGGCCGTTTCGAATAGTACTCGCTCATCTGTAGCTGTGATGTATCTCTCACTCCTCCCATCCACTCCTCTCACTTGCTTTAGTTTTTGGAGAGCTAATCTCAGTGCTCTCAAGGCTTAACGCTTCCCCTCCCCCCAGCACACCAACTGCCTTATTTACAGGAGACTTTAAACTTGTTTCTCTGTAGATCTGAAAAAGTGTCATATATAGCAAAGGTCTGTTATTTATAAGTGTGCTCTATAATGTGGCGGTGACAGTTGATTAAGCTTGGAAGAGTTGAGGACTCTTTAAATATTAGGAGAGGTCATCAATATCTGATCAGAGAGAGTCTGACATCTAGGGCCTCCACAGATCAGCTGTTTAAAGAGCCCAAACGCTGCATTCTTTTCATTGCATTGTTTATGGTCTATGCTTGGTATTGCAGCTCAGCCCTATTCACTTGAATGAAACTGAGCTATAAACAGAACATGTGACGATTCTGAACATCACATTACTGGACTCTGAAGCAAAAGAAGTTGATCTATGGGGGTCCTAGGTGTCAAAGGCCCAAAGTTAGGATAACAGATGCAGTTCTGAGCCAATAGAGAACCAGTACTAGACACACTAATCAAAATGGTAAATACAGCGCTGTATGTCCAACACCCCCTGGGCCACACCAACTCCAACCTCAAAGTGGTGTTCACTAGAGCCCCAGATGGTGGGGATGGACTTGGCGGCACTGCTAGGCAGAGCAGTACGGGTCGGAAACGCCAAACACACAGCGCACCACAAATCACAGTAAACCAGACACTGGGAACTCTTACCAGCAGATGTTTCAGGTTACGGAGCATGTCCAAGGAACCTGAAGGCAGTGGTGGGTAGTCAGAATGTGGCAGCAGAGAGTCAAGTGTTGTCATACGGTCCAGGGTCATCGACGAGTAAAATGTCCGTAACAAAGGGGAAAAAAAAAGAAAAAAGAGGGAAGGGAAACACAGCCCACAATGCAGCACTAAGGAGTGTATATAGTAGGACTCACTCACGGTTCCTTGGATGGGAAAGTTGCCCGGAACTCCAAATTTCCTCCGACCCAGGAAATGACTTCAGAAGAATATCCAAAACAAGAGAAGGATGATCCAGCAAATCATTTCCCAAATAAAACAATTTTTTTCTTCTTTGTCTTTATTTTATTGAAAAATATCCATTAAAACACAAGTGTGTACCAAGGAAAAAAAGAGTTCAGACGTGAAACAGAACAGACTGACGTGTTTCGAACTAAGCGTTCTTAGTCATAGTCTGAAGTTACTGAGGCTGGATAACCCTTATAAACCTTGTAACGCATGTGTGAGTAATCAGCATGATTACAAAAGGACAACAATAACATATACATAAACCTAGAGCACACACAAAACGCACATAGAATAGATAAAATTATAACAACATACAACAAACAACAAAAATAAAACCATGAAAAAACATGAACATGGATATAGATATCTCTAGTCTTATGGGAAAGAAAAAAGAGAACAAACTACATGAATTATTCCAACACTGTTGGTTAACTAAGCAATGATCACTCCGCATGTTAAAAAGTATCTAAGCTCAAAGAATGATATGTATTATGTGCGATACTGCATCAACATTCTTGTAACATCAACATGCTTCTAGCAAGTAAGATGTCGGTGTTAAGGGTTAACCTTCCACACCGATTATCCCATATAACAGTTTACGTTGTCGTCATATAAGAGCTATTAACCCATAATGCAAAAGGAACAACAGCCTTATCATTACCTCCGAATCGTTTCATGATGTATTTATCAGATGTTTCTGTGGAATCTCAAAAAGTTGTCAAGGACTTCCTTAATAAGTACACAATCGACATAGCTAGATATGTTGAATCCTATTCTTGTGTCAAACATGACACCGTAAAAGTCTCTATTGAAGTCTCTATTGAAAGTTCCTATTAAAAAATGCGCATGCGTAGAGTCTTTGTTGAAAGTGCGCAAGCGCAACTGATGTATCTCATAATTCCCTTAACAAATATGGCTCCAAAGAGATCACATCTGAAGATGCGCATGCGCCAATATACATTTAGCAACAAGACTGGACTATTCAATACCACAGTAAGTTATATTGCAACCAATAAGTTTGTAACCACTTAGTGCGTATAAGTGACAGGTTCCTAAATTAGTAGCATATGTCGCACCTATGGCTATAGCTTTGGTAAATAAACACTTAAAGGCATGTAAAAATACATACACACTAGGTACTCACTAGGTAATTAGTTAAATCATACACTATTGTTCCTATAAAGAGATGTTCAAAAATATAGTAAGGAACAGAAAAGTGGATGTATAAGTAGGGCACTGTTAATAAATGTATGCGAGATCGTTCCTTCTGTTTAAACCATGGGGTGAGCGTGTGTTTAATTTCAAGATCCATGACGCTTCCCTGAGCTTCAGGGAGCGCTCACGGTCACCCCCTCTAAGCGGTTTCTTAACTTGGTCTATTGCCTTAAAACGAAAACTGTCTAAATTTCCACCATGTATGTTAATAAAATGTTGTGAAACCCCTGTGCTTTTGTTACAATTACTGTTAGTGATACTATAAAGATGTTCCGCGATTCTGGTTTTTAAAGTGCGCGTGGTACAGCCTACGTAATCTAGATCGCAAACCACGCAAGATACCATATATATTACATAGGAGCTAGAACAATTGAAAAAACCTTTAATGTGGAACTCATGATTTCTGTCAGAATTTTTAAATACAGAAGTCTTGTCAGTAAACTTGCAAACATTGCAACGACTGGTTCCGCATTTAAAAAAACCCGAGAGGTGTAACCATGTTGAGGTTAAAGGTTCTAATTTCCCCACGTACATACTTGGGGAGAGAACATTACCCAAAGTCCTGCCTCTTTTTGAAATAAAATGGCAGTTCTCAGAGAGAATTGTTCTCAAAATCTCATCTTGGTTAAGGATGGGTAGATACTTTTTAACAATGCTGGTAATTTGATGAAAATTACTGCTATATGTTGTAGAAAAGAAAACTCCTCCTTCTCTGTTTTTTTAGAATTTTTTCTGGATAACCCATTAGTGGTTAAAAGAGACTTTCTATCCCTTTTGGAGACTATTTTCCTAGCTCTGTCAATAGTCCACTGGGGATAACCCCGTTTTTGGAATCTATGTTCTATGTCCGTGGTCTTTATCTCATTATCTATAAGTGTTGGTGTCCTCAAGAATGAGTTTAACCGATTTAACATAATCCGAGGCATTCATGATTACGATGAGACCTCCCTTGTCCGCCAACCTAAAAACCACATCCTTATTCTTTTGTAATTTCGATAGACTTAGTCTTTCCTGATGGGTGAGGTTGTCAGACAAGGGGACGTCCACCATTTCGTCATGAAGTCTGTGTAGCTCCGTTTCTACAGCTGTTTGAAACTGTTCCAAAGCAAGGACACGCGATTTAAGAGGATAATAAAATGGATTCTTTCTGTTAACTGATAGATCTACATTTAGGACAGGAGACGTGTCTGACAGGTCCTGAAGGTACTGTAGGCAACATTGTTCCCTGTACATTAAGGTTTCAAATTCATTTATTAATGGCTCATTGCTGAATGAATCAACATGTTGGGAAGAATTATTGTGAAAATGCCGCTTGACTGTAAGAGAGCGAATAAAGCGATTTAAATCCAGCATCGTGTCAAATAAATTAAACTTGGAAGCTGGAACAAAGTTAAGACCCTTAGATAACAATAGTAAATCACTGGGAGTTAGTTGCACTGAAGATAAGTTTAACACATTATCGATGTAATTTAATCCATGTTCCAGTATCAAAGGATTTTCTGTAGGTAGGGAGTCACATAAATGAGAAAAATTGACTTTCACGTCGTCAGACTGTTGATATCTGTCATGTAGAGAAGGCACTGAATCGACTATCATGGATTGGTCTGTGGTTAGGGAATCATCAGAAACAAAATTTACAGAGTGAATTTCATCCAAGATGGAAATGGAAGTTAAACTGGGAACCCTTAGTATTTGTGGTTTCTCCGTGTTTGATAGTGTTTTCTTTTTCCTATGTTTTCTTCCTGCTCTGTGTTTCCTTGTCTTGTGTTCCTTGTGTTCCTTGTGTCCACTGTCCTTCGACTGCGTGTATTTAATGTCTCCCTTCCCTCTAAAAAAGCTCTCGTGGTGTCAGACTTTGTAGTGTCACTAAGATCCACGTCTGAAATTTCAGATTCACGTTCGGACGAACTGAAAGAGACCCTTCTACCAGCAGTGTGTTGTCCAGACCGAAACTTAAGTCTTTTGTTTCTTTTTAAAATGGAGCGTGGGGTAGAAGAAAATGATGTAAATGAACTATTAATGTTCGGCCAAATATACACAGAATTAGAGTCATAGTCATCTTTATCCCTTTTTGTACACTCTTTGCCAATTGGCGAATTTATAAGAGCCAAAAGAGCCTGCAGTATAGAATCTCATTATGAGATAAAGACCACGGACATAGAACATAGATTCCAAAAACGGGATTATCCCCAGTGGACTATTGACAGAGCTAGGAAAATAGTCTCCAAAAGGGATAGAAAGTCTCTTTTAACCACTAATGGGTTATCCAGAAAAAATTCTAAAAAAACAGAGAAGGAGGAGTTTTCTTTTCTACAACATATAGCAGTAATTTTCATCAAATTACCAGCATTGTTAAAAAGTATCTACCCATCCTTAACCAAGATGAGATTTTGAGAACAATTCTCTCTGAGAACTGCCATTTTATTTCAAAAAGAGGCAGGACTTTGGGTAATGTTCTCTCCCCAAGTATGTACGTGGGGAAATTAGAACCTTTAACCTCAACATGGTTACACCTCTCGGGTTTTTTTAAATGCGGAACCAGTCGTTGCAATGTTTGCAAGTTTACTGACAAGACTTCTGTATTTAAAAATTCTGACAGAAATCATGAGTTCCACATTAAAGGTTTTTTCAATTGTTCTAGCTCCTATGTAATATATATGGTATCTTGCGTGGTTTGCGATCTAGATTACGTAGGCTGTACCACGCGCACTTTAAAAACCAGAATCGCGGAACATCTTTATAGTATCACTAACAGTAATTGTAACAAAAGCACAGGGGTTTCACAACATTTTATTAACATACATGGTGGAAATTTAGACAGTTTTCGTTTTAAGGCAATAGACCAAGTTAAGAAACCGCTTAGAGGGGGTGACCGTGAGCGCTCCCTGAAGCTCAGGGAAGCGTCATGGATCTTGAAATTAAACACACGCTCACCCCATGGTTTAAACAGAAGGAACGATCTCGCATACATTTATTAACAGTGCCCTACTTATACATCCACTTTTCTGTTCCTTACTATATTTTTGAACATCTCTTTATAGGAACAATAGTGTATGATTTAACTAATTACCTAGTGAGTACCTAGTGTGTATGTATTTTTACATGCCTTTAAGTGTTTATTTACCAAAGCTATAGCCATAGGTGCGACATATGCTACTAATTTAGGAACCTGTCACTTATACGCACTAAGTGGTTACAAACTTATTGGTTGCAATATAACTTACTGTGGTATTGAATAGTCCAGTCTTGTTGCTAAATGTATATTGGCGCATGCGCATCTTCAGATGTGATCTCTTTGGAGCCATATTTGTTAAGGGAATTATGAGATACATCAGTTGCGCTTGCGCACTTTCAACAAAGACTCTACGCATGCGCATTTTTTAATAGGAACTTTCAATAGAGACTTCAATAGAGACTTTTACGGTGTCATGTTTGACACAAGAATAGGATTCAACATATCTAGCTATGTCGATTGTGTACTTATTAAGGAAGTCCTTGACAACTTTTTGAGATTCCACAGAAACATCTGATAAATACATCATGAAACGATTCGGAGGTAATGATAAGGCTGTTGTTCCTTTTGCATTATGGGTTAATAGCTCTTATATGACGACAACGTAAACTGTTATATGGGATAATCGGTGTGGAAGGTTAACCCTTAACACCGACATCTTACTTGCTAGAAGCATGTTGATGTTACAAGAATGTTGATGCAGTATCGCACATAATACATATCATTCTTTGAGCTTAGATACTTTTTAACATGCGGAGTGATCATTGCTTAGTTAACCAACAGTGTTGGAATAATTCATGTAGTTTGTTCTCTTTTTTCTTTCCCATAAGACTAGAGATATCTATATCCATGTTCATGTTTTTTCATGGTTTTATTTTTGTTGTTTGTTGTATGTTGTTATAATTTTATCTATTCTATGTGCGTTTTGTGTGTGCTCTAGGTTTATGTATATGTTATTGTTGTCCTTTTGTAATCATGCTGATTACTCACACATGCGTTACAAGGTTTATAAGGGTTATCCAGCCTCAGTAACTTCAGACTATGACTAAGAACGCTTAGTTCGAAACACGTCAGTCTGTTCTGTTTCACGTCTGAACTCTTTTTTTCCTTGGTACACACTTGTGTTTTAATGGATATTTTTCAATAAAATAAAGACAAAGAAGAAAAAAATTGTTTTATTTGGGAAATGATTTGCTGGATCATCCTTCTCTTGTTTTGGATATTCATCGACAAGAGGGCAGCGCAGTACAATGGGTATTCCAAAAGGGAAGGTCATTTAGGCCAAGTCTGTAACAGCAGCAGTAGAGCAATACAAAATGGTGTTCAGGAAGCAGAGGCCTAGAGGCAAGCCAGGGTCATAAACAGGTGCAGGCACAGTACACAATTAGGAGGCAAAAGCAGAGTCAGAGGTTAAAGCAAGGGTCAGGAAAACCAGGCAATCAGACACAGGATAATGCTTACTATCAGGAACTAACAGGAGAACATTGAATAGCCAGCAGCGGTCCAGAGACCTCTTTAAATAGGCTCTGGCCTGCCACTAGGCCAAAAACCAGAAGTCCCGTGTCCGGCTCAGGAGGAGACCAGTAACCCCCGCACTTCACTGCGGAGGTTCCGGCCTGTCTCCCAAGGCCCGGAAGCAGGGAACTCAGGAGAGCAGGAAGGAAAGGGCCGGCAACCTCCACACAGCATTGCAGAGGCACCAGCCCTACTCCTAACACCCACTGATCAGATATTAATGATTTATCCATGAGGATAGATCAGCAATATTTAACTAATGCAAAACCCCTTTCACATAATAAAACTGTTGTCTAATGCAAGAAAAACAATGAATTTACTAAACATAATCATCTTTTTATAAATATACAAATGAGTCTGCAAGTGCATTGGTTTCGGACTTCTTTTCGGAGATTTGCTTGTAGGGACATCTTGGGGCTGAGATTCCAGAAGAGAGCCAAAGCACTGTTATATGACCATAAATAAATCTGGCTATTCAGGCCATCCCTGGTGCACTTTCAAGCTCCTTTGCATATCTATAAAAAGATAATTATCTCTACATTGCTTAATCAGTTTGTGGCTACAATCATATGTTTCTATCCATATTAAAGGTCTCTGAAGCTAAGGAAAGGCAGCTCTGTGACAATTCATTAATCTCATGCACATAGCTGTTTAATGGACATAAATAATGCTAAAGATAAAGAAAAGGTGGGTGACGGGAGATTTTATTTATACTGGTGGCAATGGTGACCTGATGAAGGACCAACCTCTGTATTCAACGGATTGCAACTAGGTGTTTTTCTCAAGCTCAACAAATTTCTCCAAATACTAAAATCTTCTGTAAAAGCAGTACTTGGTATTGTTATTCTCAAGTTTTTTTTTTCCTTCTTGTCTTCCTTAAGTTCAATGCAGATTTGAACCTGAAGACATTGAAGTAACTTGAGTCAGATTGGTTTCTAGGAACTTACTGCTTAATAACCCCATGGAGAAAACTGTTCTTGCTAGGCTATAAATCCCAGAAACCAGACTGTCAGACAGGACTCAGCTGATCAGTTCCAGGCAGAATTGCACAAAACTGAATTTCTTTTGTCTTTGCCTGAACATACAGGTAAGACCATTTCATTTTGTTGATATTAGACAATTCACATTATATTTGGATATCTTTGATAAATTGTCACTATTGTGGAATTTGGTTGGCTAGCTAGTTATAACCGGTCAATAAATGTCATTGAGGATTATATAATTTTTTTTGTTGATTTAAAAGGGTTGTCCCATCTCAAGGATCCTATCTATACTGGTAGATTATGTAAATTGAAGCCTTTTTCTAAACATATTGCTTTAGAAATTCTGCTTTGTTCACCTGCTATGTGAATTTATTCCTCCCATTGTTTACACAATGTTGATGTAACCACAGACCTATAGGACAAGTGACATCACTCACTCAATGCTCTTGCCAGCAGGACAATCGTTCAACTAATCGCTGTTTTGCTGATAAAACCCAAGTCTGTTAAATCTCTATGTAAACACAGATAACACTGACCCTGTTCTGTACAAGCATCTGCATATTATCTGATCTGTATACGTGTTCTGTGTCCCTTTAAGCAGGTGGTAGGAGGGGGGAGAGAAATACAGGAAGTGAGAAGCAGACACTTCAGGCAGCCTGCTGAGACACTGAGATGGGAAAACCCCTTTAAGGCCTGTTTTTAAATGTATTTATTAAAATCTAAGTTTTTAGTAAGAATTCAAGAGCCAAGCAGAATGAGCAGCAGACTGATAAAATATCACTTCATGCAGTAGTGCTCAGAGTTCAGGAGAGTGACTGAAAATTATTTAAGTAGAAAACTTCTAAAGGGAGCAACTTCCATAAATATAGCCAAGGAAGAAGCCCTTTTGGGCAAGTGAAATTATTTTTACAACTGCCTGAAATGTCAAATGTATTCAAACTTAAGACTCGAGTAACTTTTGTGGGGGTTTTTTGGTTTTCTTCCAATTACTTCGATAGTGCCAACATTTACCACAGTACTGTATAGAAGTTGTCGCTATCCTATATCACCTTATATGAAATGTTCAAGACCAGTTTTATTGGTATCCTCATAATATATGTACAGTCTTTTTGAGTGTAGCGTACTTCTCAATGAACTTCCATACTGCCCACTCACATGGTTTTAAAGCATTATATCAAGGGAAGGAAGAAGGGGGAAAGATTTGCAATGTATCACTGTATGGATGAATATATAAATATATATTTGTCCAATGGTGAGTTATGCAACAATATGGTAACTTCATACCTAACTGGTTTCCAACAGGATTAGATAAGATTAGCTTACCTTTAAGTCAAAATCTATTAGTCATAATTGTCTCTAGAAACCTCAGGTTACATGAAACCAACTCCTGAACTTAGATGAGGATGACATCTTGTGAGGTGATCAGTCCACCCTGACTGTCTGCTAGGGCCAGTATAATAACACATACAAGAGTATAACTATTATAATACTACCCCCTATGTACAAAAATATAACTACTATAATACTGCCCCATATTACAAGAATAGAATTACTGCAAAGCTCCACAGCTGTGTCAGAAGTCCCATGCAGAGTCTTTTTCATTTGGCGATGTCTAATGAAAAAATAACGGACACCCAACACACCCCATTATAGTCAATGGTGTCTCCTGGGATCTGTTGCTGTTTGTCATTTGACATTTTACCATTTTTCAATCCTATGAAATAAAAATGGAAACAACGAAGTAGGTGTAAACCTGCTATAATACTTCCTCCTATGAAAAGGATTCATACCCCGTGTACAAGTATATAACTATAGATACTTATAATTACATAATGTAACTACAGTACTACTGCCCTCTATTTACAGGAATGCCAGTTCTTAAATTGTGTAGAGCTCCATTTTGCCATATGGTTGTGCACCTGTTTTATGAATACAGCTAAGTCAACAGAAAAATTATTTAAAAAAAATTACCATTCTTGGAGAATGAAAGAATGAAAATTGACTGTATCCTAAGGCTTCACATTAGTTTGAGTATTAGTCTTTTTCATGTCATATGGCTACACAGATTTCGTTGTTAGACAGTTATCATGCTGTGGTTGTGAGGCTAAAGAACTCTTATGTACATGAATATGCTTAAATGAAAGTATATGCTGGACATAACCAAACGAATGATAAGCCTCATTGCATTTCTAGATCGTGTGGTAAATAATGTAAGTGACCCTCTCCTGCTCAGTACTTTACTGGCATTGCTTGTTGATGTAAGGACTAGATGCCAATGTTAATAAGGTCAGACACTTACAGGAAGATCAGTACTTCTTTTACCCAGAGAAGTGATAAGAGAAGGGAAGGTTGTGTAAAGTGACAGACTGGAAGGTCATTTAACAAGAAAATAATGGCAATAGAAATAGAAGAGAGCTATTTTAAGACACTGTACAGTTGGTGTAGTACTATTAATATATATGCGTGTGTGTGTGTATATATATATATATATATATATATAGTGAGAGAGTGAAGGGTGTGGTCTGGGATGACAGGTATGTCTCAGCCAGGCAGCTAAAGGGTGTTTGGTAAATACTCACACCAAGGAGGTCAGCTGACTAATCAAGGCCTGATAATAGTCTGAGTGTGAAGACTAGCAGGGTGGCACCACATTGACAGAGTTGAACTGTCCAGACTGGACCTCCAAAGCAGGTACTGTGCCACCCGTTGCTGTTGCCAAGGTGGGAGATTGTTAGCCAGTCTCCTGTATAGTCAGGGAAAAGTTTCCTTACGTTTACGTTAGTCTCTCAGCCTAGAAGGGTTTTGTTTTATTTATTCTGTGCCTTTGCAAAGGCAGTGTATGCGCTACAAGTGAATAAAGCCAAAACTTGTGTGCAATCCAGTGTCTGTGTCCATGTTTCCTGCACTGCTACAAGCATCTACCTGAGCGATTCCCCACAATATATATACAGTGGCGTAACTAGGAATGGTGGGGCCCCGTGGCGAACTTTTGACATGGGGCCCCCCTCCCCCCGACACCAAAGATCTCGACCAAGCTCCTCCTACGAATTCCTGCGCGCTCTATTATGTCCCATAGTGGCCCCTGCACACAGTATTATACCCATAGTGGCCCCTGCACACAGTATTATATCCCTTAGAGGCCCCTGCACACAGTATTATGTTCCTCAGTGGCCCCTACAGGACTAAATACTGTCATGTCACCCGCTGACTGCTATACCAGGACAATTGTGGATAAAAAGTCTGGTCATGTGCATTACAATTTAGTAACTCCATGTGCCTCATATTAATAGCAGTTAACCCCACCATGTCCCTCACATTAACCCTTGTGTACCTCACATAAGAGTTACTGATATGTGAGAGACATGGAGGTAATAAAAAAGTATTTTCATTATTATTACCCCCATATGTCTCCCATATTAGTAACTCTTATGGTGAGGCACACTGGGGTTAATGTGAGGGACATGATGGGGTTAATTGCTATTAATATGCGGCACATGGAGTTACTAAAACAAAATTAATTACCCCAAATGCCTGATATTAATAAGCATAGTAACCCCAGTATGTCCTGTGTACCTGTGTTTTCTTTTTTTAGTTTCACTTTCAGGGGTCCATTTTCTGTATAGGGATAAGCCCCACCTCCGGGGCTCTCATCAGCCCTCTCATTGGTGGGCAGAGGACAGCCAGAGAAAGGGAGGGGGGGAAGAGAAAGCGTCCTGAGAGCGCTGAGTGGAGCCAGACCTGCAGCTCCTGCATCGGCTCCTGTGTATCAGCCGTTTCATATACTTTTTCTATATTAATAGGATAAGTATTCCACCAACAGGGGGCCCCTGCAAGTGCTGGGGCCCTGGGCAATAGCCAAGTTTGCCATCCCCCTAACACCAGCCCTGCTTACCTCTCCCGGGCCGCCGATCATTATACTTGGGGGTCCGAAAAGACCCCTGAGTATAATGATAGCAGTGGTAGCGTAGGGATTAGGTAATGTTCCTTGGTTTAGGAATTGGCAATATGTTTAGCTCTATTCCAGAACGCCTATTTTATAATCTAACATCAACTCACTGACACTCCGCATCATAATTCACCAGGCAAGAACATGTTCCATGAGCTCTAATGTATTCTCCAACTGGTAAGCAAATAAATAATAATTAGAGATGAGCGAACACTAAAATGTTCGAGGTTCGAAATTCGATTCGAACAGCCGCTCAATGTTCGTGTGTTCGAATGGGTTTCGAACCCCATTATAGTCTATGGGGAACAGATACTCGTTAAGGGGGAAACCCAAATCCGTGTCTGGAGGGTCACCAAGTCCACTATGACACCCCAGGAAATGATGCCAACACCTCTGGAATGACACTGGGACAGCAGGGGAAGCATGTCTGGGGGCATCTAACACACCAAAGACCCTCTATTACCCCAACATCACAGCCTAACAACTACACACTTTACACACTCAATACCACATCTCTGACAGTAGGAAAACACCTTGAAACATGTGTATTTGGCACTTGCAGTGAGGAGAGCTTGTCACCAGCAGTGAATTTGGCCCTTGTAGTAAGTTGAGGTTGGCACCAACATTTGTTTTGAAAATCAGGGTGGATTGAGCCTCTAACCAGCAGAGTTTGGGCAAATTCATGGTGGAGGGAGCCTCTAAACACCCCAGTTTGGGCAAATTCATGGTGGAGGGAGCCTCTAAAAACCCCAGTTTGGACCAATTCATGGTGGAGGGAGCCTCTAACCAGCCCAGTGTGGGCAAATTCATGGTGGAGGGAGCCTCTAAAAAACCCAGTTTGGACCAATTCATGGTGGAGGGAGCCTCTAACCAGCCCAGTTTGCGCAAATTCATGGTGGAGGGAGCCTCTAACCAGCCCAGTTTGGGCAAATTCATGGTGGAGGGAGCCTCTAAAAAACCCAGTTTGGACCAATTCATGGTGGAGGGAGCCTCTAACCAGCCCAGTTTGGGCAAATTCATGGTGGAGGGAGCCTCTAACCAGCCCAGTTTGGACCAATTAATGGTGGAGGGAGCCTCTAACCAGCCCAGTTTGGACCAATTAATGGTGGAGGGAGCCTCTAACCAGCCCAGTTTGGACCAATTAATGGTGGAGGGAGCCTCTAACCAGCCCAGTTTGGACCAATTAATGGTGGAGGGAGCCTCTAACCACCCCAGTTTGGACCAATTCATGGTGGAGGGAGCCTCTAAACAGCCAAGTTTGGACCAATTCATGGTGGAGGGAGCCTCTAAAAACCCCAGTTTGGACCAATTCATGGTGGAGGGAGCCTCTACCCAGCCCAGTTTGGGCAAATTCATGGTGGAGGGAGCCTCTAAACAGCCCAGTTTGGGCAAATTCATGGTGGAGGGAGCCTCTAACCAGCCCAGTTTGGACCAATTAATGGTGGAGGGAGCCGCTAAACAGCCCAGTTTGGGCAAATTCATGGTGGAGGGAGCCTCTAAACAGCCCAGTTTGGACCAATTCATGGTGGAGGGAGCCTCTAAAAAACCCAGTTTGGACCAATTCATGGTGGAGGGAGCCTCTAAACAGCCCAGTTTGGGCAAATTCATGGTGGAGGGAGCCTCTAACCAGCCCAGTTTGGACCAATTAATGGTGGAGGGAGCCTCTAAACAGCCCAGTTTGGGCAAATTCATGGTGGAGGGAGCCTCTAAAAAACCCAGTTTGGACCAATTCATGGTGGAGGGAGCCTCTAAACAGCCCAGTTTGGACCAATTAATGGTGGAGGGAGCCTCTAAACAGCCAAGTTTGGACCAATTCATGGTGGAGGGAGCCTCTAAAAACCCCAGTTTGGACCAATTCATGGTGGAGGGAGCCTCTAACCAGCCCAGTTTGGGCAAATTCATGGTGGAGGGAGCCTCTAAACAGCCCAGTTTGGGCAAATTCATGGTGGAGGGAGCCTCTAACCAGCCCAGTTTGGACCAATTAATGGTGGAGGGAGCCGCTAAACAGCCCAGTTTGGACCAATTCATGGTGGAGGGAGCCTCTAAAAACCCCAGTTTGGACCAATTCATGGTGGAGGGAGCCTCTAAAAAACCCAGTTTGGACCAATTCATGGTGGAGTGAGCCTCTAACCAGCCCAGTTTGGACCAATTAATGGTGGAGGGAGCCTCTAAACAGCCAAGTTTGGACCAATTCATGGTGGAGGGAGCCTCTAAAAACCCCAGTTTGGACCAATTCATGGTGGAGGGAGCCTCTAACCAGCCCAGTTTGGACCAATTAATGGTGGAGGGAGCCTCTAACCAGCCCAGTTTGGACCAATTAATGGTGGAGGGAGCCTCTAACCAGCCCAGTTTGGACCAATTAATGGTGGAGGGAGCCTCTAACCACCCCAGTTTGGACCAATTCATGGTGGAGGGAGCCTCTAAACAGCCAAGTTTGGACCAATTCATGGTGGAGGGAGCCTCTAAAAACCCCAGTTTGGACCAATTCATGGTGGAGGGAGCCTCTAACCAGCCCAGTTTGGGCAAATTCATGGTGGAGGGAGCCTCTAAACAGCCCAGTTTGGGCAAATTCATGGTGGAGGGAGCCTCTAACCAGCCCAGTTTGGACCAATTAATGGTGGAGGGAGCCTCTAACCAGCCCAGTTTGGACCAATTAATGGTGGAGGGAGCCTCTAACCACCCCAGTTTGGACCAATTCATGGTGGAGGGAGCCTCTAAACAGCCAAGTTTGGACCAATTCATGGTGGAGGGAGCCTCTAAAAACCCCAGTTTGGACCAATTCATGGTGGAGGGAGCCTCTACCCAGCCCAGTTTGGGCAAATTCATGGTGGAGGGAGCCTCTAAACAGCCCAGTTTGGGCAAATTCATGGTGGAGGGAGCCTCTAACCAGCCCAGTTTGGACCAATTAATGGTGGAGGGAGCCGCTAAACAGCCCAGTTTGGGCAAATTCATGGTGGAGGGAGCCTCTAAACAGCCCAGTTTGGACCAATTCATGGTGGAGGGAGCCTCTAAAAAACCCAGTTTGGACCAATTCATGGTGGAGGGAGCCTCTAAACAGCCCAGTTTGGGCAAATTCATGGTGGAGGGAGCCTCTAACCAGCCCAGTTTGGACCAATTAATGGTGGAGGGAGCCTCTAAACAGCCCAGTTTGGGCAAATTCATGGTGGAGGGAGCCTCTAAAAAACCCAGTTTGGACCAATTCATGGTGGAGGGAGCCTCTAAACAGCCCAGTTTGGACCAATTAATGGTGGAGGGAGCCTCTAAACAGCCAAGTTTGGACCAATTCATGGTGGAGGGAGCCTCTAAAAACCCCAGTTTGGACCAATTCATGGTGGAGGGAGCCTCTAACCAGCCCAGTTTGGGCAAATTCATGGTGGAGGGAGCCTCTAAACAGCCCAGTTTGGGCAAATTCATGGTGGAGGGAGCCTCTAACCAGCCCAGTTTGGACCAATTAATGGTGGAGGGAGCCGCTAAACAGCCCAGTTTGGACCAATTCATGGTGGAGGGAGCCTCTAAAAACCCCAGTTTGGACCAATTCATGGTGGAGGGAGCCTCTAAAAAACCCAGTTTGGACCAATTCATGGTGGAGGGAGCCTCTAACCAGCCCAGTTTGGACCAATTAATGGTGGAGGGAGCCTCTAAACAGCCAAGTTTGGACCAATTCATGGTGGAGGGAGCCTCTAAAAACCCCAGTTTGGACCAATTCATGGTGGAGGGAGCCTCTAACCAGCCCAGTTTGGACCAATTAATGGTGGAGGGAGCCTCTAACCAGCCCAGTTTGGACCAATTAATGGTGGAGGGAGCCTCTAACCAGCCCAGTTTGGACCAATTAATGGTGGAGGGAGCCTCTAACCACCCCAGTTTGGACCAATTCATGGTGGAGGGAGCCTCTAAACAGCCAAGTTTGGACCAATTCATGGTGGAGGGAGCCTCTAAAAACCCCAGTTTGGACCAATTCATGGTGGAGGGAGCCGCTAAACAGCCCAGTTTGGGCAAATTCATGGTGGAGGGAGCCTCTAAACAGCCCAGTTTGGACCAATTCATGGTGGAGGGAGCCTCTAAAAAACCCAGTTTGGACCAATTCATGGTGGAGGGAGCCTCTAAACAGCCCAGTTTGGGCAAATTCATGGTGGAGGGAGCCTCTAACCAGCCCAGTTTGGACCAATTAATGGTGGAGGGAGCCTCTAAACAGCCAAGTTTTGGGAAATTCATGGTGGAGGGAGCCTCTAACCAGCCCAGTTTGGACCAATTAATGGTGGAGGGAGCCTCTAAACAGCCCAGTTTGGACCAATTCATGGTGGAGGGAGCCTCTAAACAGCCCAGTTTGGGCAAATTCATGGTGGAGGGAGCCTCTAAACAGCCCAGTTTGGACCAATTCATGGTGGAGGGAGCCTCTAAACAGCCCAGTTTGGGCAAATTCATGGTGGAGGGAGCCTCTAAAAAACCCAGTTTGGACCAATTCATGGTGGAGGGAGCCTCTAACCAGCCCAGTTTGGACCAATTAATGGTGGAGGGAGCCTCTAAACAGCCAAGTTTGGACCAATTCATGGTGGAGGGAGCCTCTAAAAACCCCAGTTTGGACCAGTTCATGGTGGAGGGAGCCTCTAACCAGCCCAGTTTGGGCAAATTCATGGTGGAGGGAGCCTCTAAAAAACCCAGTTTGGACCAATTCATGGTGGAGAGAGCCTCTAACCAGCCCAGTTTGGACCAATTAATGGTGGAGGGAGCCTCTAAACAGCCAAGTTTGGACCAATTCATGGTGGAGGGAGCCTCTAAAAAACCCAGTTTGGACCAATTCATGGTGGAGGGAGCCTCTAACCAGCCCAGTTTGGACCAATTCATGGTGGAGGGAGCCTCTAAACAGCCCAGTTTGGGCAAATTCATGGTGGAGGGAGCCTCTAAAAACCCCCAGTTTGGACCAATTCATGGTGGAGGGAGCCTCTAAAAACCCCAGTTTGGACCAATTCATGGTGGAGGGAGCCTCTAAAAACCCCAGTTTGGACCAATTCATGGTGGAGGGAGCCTCTAACCAGCAGAGTTGGTGGAAATCAGGGTGGAGGGAGCCTCTAACCAGCAGAGTTGGGGGAAATCAGGGTGGAGGGAGCCTAGTATTAGCAGAATTGTGCAACGCTTATGGTGGATGAGTATGAGGATGCGGAGGAATTGGAGAGGTTGAGTACAGACATGGAGTTTCATGTTGGGGTGCTTTACACAGGTGGGCACAAAAATGACGGCTCTACCCAGTGGTGGTTCATTTTTATCAAAGTGAGCCGGTCGGCACTCTCAGCTGACAGACGGGTGCGCTTGTCAGTGATGATGCCACCGGCTGCACTGAACACCCTCTCAGATAGGACGCTGGCGGCAGGACAGGACAGCACCTCCAAGGCATATAGGGCAAGTTCAAGCCACAGGTCCAACTTCGACACCCAATACGTGTAGGGCGCAGAGGGGTCGGAGAGGACAGGGCTGTGGTCGGAAAGGTATTCCCGCAACATGCGCCTATACTTCTCACGCCTGGTGACACTAGGACCCTCCGTGGCGGCACTTTGGCGAGGGGGTGCCATCAAGGTGTCCCAGACCTTAGACAGTGTGCCCCTCGTTTGTGTGGATCGGTGAGAACTTGGTTGCCTACTGGAGGAACTGCCCTCCCTGCCGCCAACGTCACATGCTGGAAACATCTCCATCATATTCTGCACCAATTGCCTGTGGCAAGCATTGATGCGATTGGCCCTCCCCTCTACCGGAATAAAAGACGAGATGTTGTTTTTATACCGGGGGTCAAGGATAGCAAAGATCCAGTACTGGTTGTCCTCCATGATTTTGACAATACGCTTGTCGGTTGTAAAGCACCCCAACATGAACTCAGCCATGTCTGCCACAGTGTTAGTTGGCATGACTCCTCTGGCCCCACCGGAAAGTTCAATCTCCATTTCCTCCTCATCCTCCATGTCTACCCATCCGCGCTGCAACAATGGGACGATTCGAAGTTGCCCGGAAGCCTCCTGTATCACCATCACATCATCGGACAACTCTTCTTCCTCCTCCTCCTCCTCCTCCTCCATTAAACGCAGTGAAGCGGACAGATGTGTGGACCTACTCTCCAGCTGTGACGGATCGGATGCTATCCCTAACTCCTCTGTGTGATCTGAGTTATCCCTGATGTCAATCAGGGATTCTCTCAGAACACACAAGAGCGGGATTGTAAGGCTCACCATCGCATCCTCAGAGCTCACCCTCCTTGTGAACTCCTCAAAGACCCGTAGGATGTCACAAAGGTCTCTCATCCATGGCCACTCATGGATGTGAAACTGAGGCAGCTGACTTTGTGGCACCCTAGGGTTTTGTAGCTGGTATTCCATCAAAGGTCTCTGCTGCTCAACCACTCTATTCAACATCTGAAACGTTGAGTTCCAGCGTGTGGGGACGTCGCACAAAAGCCGGTGTTGTGGCACATGCAGGCGTTGCTGGAGAGATTTTAAGCTAGCAGCGGCTACTGTCGACTTGCGAAAGTGGGCGCACATGCGCCGCACTTTCACCAGTAGCTCTGGAACATTGGGGTAGCTCTTTAGGAAACGTTGCACCACTAGGTTGAAGACGTGGGCCAGGCATGGAACATGTTGGAGTCCGGCAAGCTCCAGAGCTGCTACCAGGTTCCGGCCGTTATCACAAACGACCATGCCTGGGCCCAGGTGCAGCGGCTCAAACCATATTGCCGTCTCATCGAGGAGGGCATCCCTCACCTCGGAGGCAGTGTGCTGTCTGTCCCCCAAGCTGATCAGCTTCAGCACAGCCTGCTGACGTCTACCAACGCCAGTGCTGCAACGTTTCCAACTCGTAGCTGGGGTCAATCTAACAGCGGAGGAGGAGGCGGTGGCGGAGGAGGAGGCGGTGGCGGAGGAGGAGGCGGTAGAGGAGGAGGAGGGGGGTGTTCTTCTCGTGTCCCTGCCAGGAATGTTAGGCGGGGAGACGAGGTACACCGGGCCAGTTTGGGAAGCAGTCCCAGCCTCAACTACATTCACCCAGTGTGCCGTCAGTGAAATGTAGCGTCCCTGTCCGCATGCACTTGTCCACGCGTCGGTGGTCAAGTGGACCTTTGTGCAAAGCGCGGAACTAAGGGCCCGCCTGATGTTGAGTGACACGTGCTGGTGCAAGGCGGGGACGGCACACCGGGAGAAGTAGTGACGGCTAGGGACGGCATAGCGAGGTGCCGCAGTTGCCATCAGGTCCAGGAAGGCGGGAGTTTCAACAAGCCGGAACGCCAACATCTCCTGGGCCAGCAGTTTAGCGATGTTGGCGTTCAAGGCTTGCGCGTGTGGGTGGTTAGCAGTGTATTTCTGCCGCCGCTCCAATGTCTGAGAGATGGTGGGTTGTTGTAAAGAAACGCCTGATGGTGCCTTTGATGGTGCAGGAGAAGGAGATAAGACAGGACCAGGGGAGGATGAGGTAGAAGTCAACAAAGTGGCGGAGGCAGATGAAGTGGTGTCCTGGCTCGTCCTCTGGAGTGCATCGCCAGCACAGTCAGCAGTGGCAGTGGCAGAGGCAGAGGCAGTGGCAGAGGCAGTGGCAGTGGCGTGAACGGCAGGCGGCCTTTGTCCTGCCGTTGCTGCCTGCCACTGATTCCAGTGCTTGGATTCCAAATGACGGCGCATTGAAGTGGTGGACAGGTTGCTCTTCTCAGAGCCCCTAATCAATTTCGAGAGGCAAATTGTGCAGACAACACTATATCTGTCCTCGGCGCATTCCTTGAAAAAACTCCACACCTTCGAGAAACGTGCCCTCGAGGTGGGAGTTTTTCGGGGCTGGGTACGAACTGGAACATCTTGGGAGATTCCGGGTGTGGCCTGGCTTCGCCTAAGCTGCTGACCTCTGCCTCTGCCTCTAGCTACCCTTTTTGGTGCTGCACCTGCCTCAACATCCACACTACTTTCCCCGCTTGACATCCCCCCTGTCCAGGTCGGGTCAGTGTCCTCATCATCCACCACTTCCTCTTCCAACTCCTGTCTCATCTCCTCCTCCCGCACAATGCGCCGGTCAACTGGATGCCCTGACGGCAACTGCGTCACATCATCGTCGATGAGGGTGGGTTGCTGGTCATCCACCACCAAATCGAACGGAGATGGAGGAGACTCTAGTGTTTGAGCATCTGGACACAGATGCTCCTCTGTTAGGTTCGTGGAATCGTGACGTGGAGAGGCAGGTTGAGGGACAATGAAAGGAGCGGAGAACAGCTCTGGGGAGCAGGGACAGTTTGGGTTATTGTTCTGTAAAGCTTCGGAATTTTGGGAGGAAGGAAGACAAGACTGTTGGGTAATAGGAGGAGAGGAGGCAGAGTCTGACTGGCTGCTGGACAATGTGCTGTAAGCGTTCTCTGACAGCCATTGCAAGACCTGTTCCTGGTTCTCGGGCCTACTAAGGTTTGTACCCTGCAGTTTAGTTAATGTGGCAAGCAACCCTGGCACTGTGGAGTGGCGCAATGCTTGCTGCCCCACAGGAGTAGGCACGGGACGCCCTGTGGCTTCACTGCTACCTTGCTCCCCAGAACCATTCCCCCGACCTCGCCCACGGCCTCGTCCACGTCCCTTTCCGGGAGCCTTGCGCATTTTGAATTCCTAGTTAGAAATTGGCACTGTATACCAGTAGTAAAAATTGTGGGTGCACGTAACCCCAATATATTCTTTGAATTACCAGTCAGAAACTGGCACTATATGGCAGTAGCAAGAAATGAGGGTATTTATAACCCCAATATATTCTTTGAATTCCCAGTCAGACAATGGCACTATATGGCAGTAGCAAGAAATGAGGGTATTTGTATTCCCAATATATTCTTTGAATTCCCAGTCAGACAATGGCACTGTATACCAGTAGTAAAAATTGTGGGTGCACGTAACCCCAATATATTCTTTGAATTCCCAGTCAGACACTGGCACTATATGGCAGTAGCAAGAAATGAGGGTATTTGTATTCCCAATATATTCTTTGAATTCCCAGTCAGACAATGGCACTGTATACCAGTAGTAAAAATTGTGGGTGCACGTAACCCCAATATATTCTTTGAATTACCAGTCAGAAACTGGCACTATATGGCAGTAGCAAGAAATGAGGGTATTTGTATTCCCAATATATTCTTTGAATTCCCAGTCAGACAATGGCACTGTATACCAGTAGTAAAAATTGTGGGTGCACGTAACCCCAATATATTCTTTGAATTCCCAGTCAGACACTGGCACTATATGGCAGTAGCAAGAAATGAGGGTATTTGTATTCCCAATATATTCTTTGAATTCCCAGTCAGACAATGGCACTGTATACCAGTAGTAAAAATTGTGGGTGCACGTAACCCCAATATATTCTTTGAATTACCAGTCAGACACTGGCACTATATGGCAGTAGCAAGAAATGAGGGTATTTATAACCCCAATATATTCTTTGAATTCCCAGTCAGACAATGGCACTGTATACCAGTAGTAAAAATTGTGGGTGCACGTAACCCCAATATATTCTTTGAATTACCAGTCAGAAACTGGCACTATATGGCAGTAGCAAGAAATGAGGGTATTTGTATTCCCAATATATTCTTTGAATTCCCAGTCAGACAATGGCACTGTATACCAGTAGTAAAAATTGTGGGTGCACGTAACCCCAATATATTCTTTGAATTCCCAGTCAGACACTGGCACTATATGGCAGTAGCAAGAAATGAGGGTATTTGTATTCCCAATATATTCTTTGAATTCCCAGTCAGACAATGGCACTGTATACCAGTAGTAAAAATTGTGGGTGCACGTAACCCCAATATATTCTTTGAATTCCCAGTCAGACACTGGCACTATATGGCAGTAGCAAGAAATGAGGGTATTTGTATTCCCAATATATTCTTTGAATTCCCAGTCAGACAATGGCACTGTATACCAGTAGTAAAAATTGTGGGTGCACGTAACCCCAATATATTCTTTGAATTCCCAGTCAGACACTGGCACTATATGGCAGTAGCAAGAAATGAGGGTATTTGTATTCCCAATATATTCTTTGAATTCCCAGTCAGACAATGGCACTGTATACCAGTAGTAAAAATTGTGGGTGCACGTAACCCCAATATATTCTTTGAATTCCCAGTCAGACACTGGCACTATATGGCAGTAGCAAGAAATGAGGGTATTTGTATTCCCAATATATTCTTTGAATTCCCAGTCAGACAATGGCACTGTATACCAGTAGTAAAAATTGTGGGTGCACGTAACCCCAATATATTCTTTGAATTCCCAGTCAGACACTGGCACTATATGGCAGTAGCAAGAAATGAGGGTATTTGTATTCCCAATATATTCTTTGAATTCCCAGTCAGACAATGGCACTGTATACCAGTAGTAAAAATTGTGGGTGCATGTAACCCCAATATATTCTTTGAATTCCCAGTCAGACACTGGCACTATATGGCAGTAGCAAGAAATGAGGGTATTTGTATTCCCAATATATTCTTTGAATTCCCAGTCAGACAATGGCACTGTATACCAGTAGTAAAAATTGTGGGTGCACGTAACCCCAATATATTCTTTGAATTCCCAGTCAGACACTGGCACTATATGGCAGTAGCAAGAAATGAGGGTATTTGTATTCCCAACATATTCTTTGAATTCCCAGTCAGACAATGGCACTGTATACCAGTAGTAAAAATTGTGGGTGCACGTAACCCCAATATATTCTTTGAATTCCCAGTCAGACACTGGCACTATATGGCAGTAGCAAGAAATGAGGGTATTTGTATTCCCAATATATTCTTTGAATTCCCAGTCAGACAATGGCACTGTATACCAGTAGTAAAAATTGTGGGTGCACGTAACCCCAATATATTCTTTGAATTCCCAGTCAGACACTGGCACTATATGGCAGTAGCAAGAAATGAGGGTATTTGTATTCCCAATATATTCTTTGAATTCCCAGTCAGACAATGGCACTGTATACCAGTAGTAAAAATTGTGGGTGCACGTAACCCCAATATATTCTTTGAATTACCAGTCAGAAACTGGCACTATATGGCAGTAGCAAGAAATGAGGGTATTTGTATTCCCAATATATTCTTTGAATTCCCAGTCAGACAATGGCACTGTATACCAGTAGTAAAAATTGTGGGTGCACGTAACCCCAATATATTCTTTGAATTCCCAGTCAGACACTGGCACTATATGGCAGTAGCAAGAAATGAGGGTATTTGTATTCCCAATATATTCTTTGAATTCCCAGTCAGACAATGGCACTGTATACCAGTAGTAAAAATTGTGGGTGCACGTAACCCCAATATATTCTTTGAATTCCCAGTCAGACACTGGCACTATATGGCAGTAGCAAGAAATGAGGGTATTTGTATTCCCAATATATTCTTTGAATTCCCAGTCAGACAATGGCACTGTATACCAGTAGTAAAAATTGTGGGTGCACGTAACCCCAATATATTCTTTGAATTCCCAGTCAGACACTGGCACTATATGGCAGTAGCAAGAAATGAGGGTATTTGTATTCCCAATATATTCTTTGAATTCCCAGTCAGACAATGGCACTGTATACCAGTAGTAAAAATTGTGGGTGCACGTAACCCCAATATATTCTTTGAATTCCCAGTCAGACACTGGCACTATATGGCAGTAGCAAGAAATGAGGGTATTTGTATTCCCAATATATTCTTTGAATTCCCAGTCAGACAATGGCACTGTATACCAGTAGTAAAAATTGTGGGTGCACGTAACCCCAATATATTCTTTGAATTCCCAGTCAGACACTGGCACTATATGGCAGTAGCAAGAAATGAGGGTATTTGTATTCCCAATATATTCTTTGAATTCCCAGTCAGACAATGGCACTGTATACCAGTAGTAAAAATTGTGGGTGCACGTAACCCCAATATATTCTTTGAATTCCCAGTCAGACACTGGCACTATATGGCAGTAGCAAGAAATGAGGGTATTTGTATTCCCAATATATTCTTTGAATTCCCAGTCAGACAATGGCACTGTATACCAGTAGTAAAAATTGTGGGTGCACGTAACCCCAATATATTCTTTGAATTCCCAGTCAGACACTGGCACTATATGGCAGTAGCAAGAAATGAGGGTATTTATAACCCCAATATATTCTTTGAATTCCCAGTCAGACAATGGCACTGTATACCAGTAGTAAAAATTGTGGGTGCACGTAACCCCAATATATTCTTTGAATTCCCAGTCAGACACTGGCACTATATGGCAGTAGCAAGAAATGAGGGTATTTGTATTCCCAATATATTCTTTGAATTCCCAGTCAGACAATGGCACTGTATACCAGTAGTAAAAATTGTGGGTGCACGTAACCCCAATATATTCTTTGAATTACCAGTCAGAAACTGGCACTATATGGCAGTAGCAAGAAATGAGGGTATTTGTATTCCCAATATATTCTTTGAATTCCCAGTCAGACAATGGCACTGTATACCAGTAGTAAAAATTGTGGGTGCACGTAACCCCAATATATTCTTTGAATTCCCAGTCAGACACTGGCACTATATGGCAGTAGCAAGAAATGAGGGTATTTGTATTCCCAATATATTCTTTGAATTCCCAGTCAGACAATGGCACTGTATACCAGTAGTAAAAATTGTGGGTGCACGTAACCCCAATATATTCTTTGAATTCCCAGTCAGACACTGGCACTATATGGCAGTAGCAAGAAATGAGGGTATTTGTATTCCCAATATATTCTTTGAATTCCCAGTCAGACAATGGCACTGTATACCAGTAGTAAAAATTGTGGGTGCACGTAACCCCAATATATTCTTTGAATTCCCAGTCAGACACTGGCACTATATGGCAGTAGCAAGAAATGAGGGTATTTGTATTCTCAATATATTCTTTGAATTCCCAGTCAGACAATGGCACTGTATACCAGTAGTAAAAATTGTGGGTGCACGTAACCCCAATATATTCTTTGAATTCCCAGTCAGACACTGGCACTATATGGCAGTAGCAAGAAATGAGGGTATTTATAACCCCAATATATTCTTTAAATTCCCAGTCAGACAATGGCACTGTATACCAGTAGTAAAAATTGTGGGTGCACGTAACCCCAATATATTCTTTGAATTCCCAGTCAGACACTGGCACTATATGGCAGTAGCAAGAAATGAGGGTATTTGTATTCCCAATATATTCTTTGAATTCCCAGTCAGACAATGGCACTGTATACCAGTAGTAAAAATTGTGGGTGCACGTAACCCCAATATATTCTTTGAATTACCAGTCAGAAACTGGCACTATATGGCAGTAGCAAGAAATGAGGGTATTTGTATTCCCAATATATTCTTTGAATTCCCAGTCAGACAATGGCACTGTATACCAGTAGTAAAAATTGTGGGTGCACGTAACCCCAATATATTCTTTGAATTCCCAGTCAGACACTGGCACTATATGGCAGTAGCAAGAAATGAGGGTATTTGTATTCCCAATATATTCTTTGAATTCCCAGTCAGACAATGGCACTGTATACCAGTAGTAAAAATTGTGGGTGCACGTAACCCCAATATATTCTTTGAATTCCCAGTCAGACACTGGCACTATATGGCAGTAGCAAGAAATGAGGGTATTTGTATTCCCAATATATTCTTTGAATTCCCAGTCAGACAATGGCACTGTATACCAGTAGTAAAAATTGTGGGTGCACGTAACCCCAATATATTCTTTGAATTCCCAGTCAGACACTGGCACTATATGGCAGTAGCAAGAAATGAGGGTATTTGTATTCCCAATATATTCTTTGAATTCCCAGTCAGACAATGGCACTGTATACCAGTAGTAAAAATTGTGGGTGCACGTAACCCCAATATATTCTTTGAATTCCCAGTCAGACACTGGCACTATATGGCAGTAGCAAGAAATGAGGGTATTTATAACCCCAATATATTCTTTGAATTCCCAGTCAGACAATGGCACTGTATACCAGTAGTAAAAATTGTGGGTGCACGTAACCCCAATATATTCTTTGAATTCCCAGTCAGACACTGGCACTATATGGCAGTAGCAAGAAATGAGGGTATTTGTATTCCCAATATATTCTTTGAATTCCCAGTCAGACAATGGCACTGTATACCAGTAGTAAAAATTGTGGGTGCACGTAACCCCAATATATTCTTTGAATTACCAGTCAGAAACTGGCACTATATGGCAGTAGCAAGAAATGAGGGTATTTGTATTCCCAATATATTCTTTGAATTCCCAGTCAGACAATGGCACTGTATACCAGTAGTAAAAATTGTGGGTGCACGTAACCCCAATATATTCTTTGAATTCCCAGTCAGACACTGGCACTATATGGCAGTAGCAAGAAATGAGGGTATTTGTATTCCCAATATATTCTTTGAATTCCCAGTCAGACAATGGCACTGTATACCAGTAGTAAAAATAGTGGGTGTATATAGCCCCAATTCTATTGCTAGGGGACTTGCAGGGTATTTCTGGGGTGAAGGTGGGGGGGCACACCGTTGGAACGGGTATCGGGGTATATATCGGGTATACGGGAATACACTGACAGTGTATTCCATTCAGGATCCTGGGAAAGCTGGGTTGCGGCGATTGAGCCCGTCAGTGCCACGTTACACTGACAAGCTTCTCCCTGGAATTTAGCTCTTACAAGAGCTGTTGTGGTTGTCTTCTCCTTCCTATCCTAGCCTGTCCCCGCCTACCCAGAATCTAAGCCCTAGCTAGCTGGACGGAAACCTCCGTCCTCGGTGAATTGCAAGCTCAGAATGACGCGAACCTGGGCGGCGCTGTTCTTTTAAATTAGAGGTCACATGTTTTCGGCAGCCAATGGGTTTTGCCTACTTTTCTCAACGTCACCGGTGTCGTAGTTCCTGTCCCACCTACCCTGCGCTGTTATTGGAGCAAAAAAGGCGCCAGGGAAGGTGGGAGGGGAATCGAGTAATGGCGCACTTTACCACGCGGTGTTCGATTCGATTCGAACATGCCGAACAGCCTAATATCCGATCGAACATGAGTTCAATAGAACACTGTTCGCTCATCTCTAATAATAATGTGTAATTTGTCATGTGTTGTTCATCTGACAACTAGACTTTTTTTTATGTCCTGACTTATAAAACCATTGACTCTATGACAACCGTGGAATCAAACTACACAGAGTGTAATTATAGTCTGCTACCATGGAGACACTATAAGATATATATATATATATATATATATATATATATATATATATATATACACAGTGGGGCAAAAAAGTATTTAGTCAGTCACCAATAGTGCAAGTTCCACCACTTAAAAAGATGAGAGGCGTCTGTAATTTACATCATAGGTAGACCTCAACTATGAGAGACAAAATGAGAAAACAAATCCAGAAAATCACATTTTTAAATCAAATTTAAAAACTATTTGAAAAGTTACTTCATTTTTTAATTGTCATTTGAGATATAAAACATGCACATGTCTCTCAAACTGGGACCTGCGCTTCCAGAGCAGCTGATAATGAATCCATTGATTCTGCAATGAAAAATCACACGGGGTTCCTGATTCATAGAGCTGTGGTATGGCAAACCCTCGAGACCATGAAAATTCATGACATTGAAATGCTATGTAGTCAATGGATTAATCCTCCATGTGATCACATTGCTGTAGTTTATTTTAGAGACAGGAATCAAACATAGACTTCTGGGCTAATGTGCTCTCACTCCCTGTGATGCACCTGTCATAGGGACACGTCACCAGGACAGCTGTGGGAATACCTAATCCAACCTATAGGGATTGCCTGGTCATTCTGCATTTTGCATGACTTCCAGCTTCTACATTTGGCCGAGCTGTAACTCAATCCAGGCAAACGTCATTGTCCGTGCTTCTAATGGAGTCAAGTTCCCCTGCCTGCACTAAGCAACCATCTACACAGACAAGGCATCTGCAATCCACTTTGTTCTAAAATGAAGTCATTTAATATATGCAGACTGGAATCTCCTGCCGTAAATCATAAAAAAGTCACTGTAATGGCTGAATCACTGCCAGTGCATCATTCATCAAATGGTAATTCATTCATTAATACTCCAAAAATGTATTACCAATCCCTTGCTTTGCATTATACGCCTGCTAAACCTATTCGACCTCATCTCCATTAGCTGTACAGTAAATGTAGTCTATTGCTGCTATCAGACACCTCAGGTGGAGGAGAGGCTGACTGTAGCATAGGTGAATAACATAGGCTAATAGAAGGCTAAATTGATAAAATGCATTGTTCCCTATTAGCCTGTTCAGGCTGAAGAGACTTGCAGTATTGTTCTTCATTGGATGAGGGACAAGGAGCAAGGAACTTTCCCTGCCCCATGATTATTACCGTATTCACTTATCTACAATGCAGGGAGCCTCCATATACATTTGTTTATTTTTATACATCTGTAAGCGTGACTGATATTCCTTTTTGCTCCTGCACTATTATAAACTACCGTCTTTAGGTTACTTGGTCCTTTAATACTCACCCTTTGAATGAGCATAAATGGTTAATCTGACCACAGGAAGTGGCTAATCTGCATAAATCTGTCTGTGCAGCACATGAATATTATTGCCTTTAACTAAAACAGCACATGGCAGAATTAGTATGCCAGGTCACTAAGGATGGCAGATGTTCAGGGTCTTGGCATACCAATCCTCTTGTGCCACAAAGCAGTAGCGGTAGCATTGTATATCCAGAAGAGACTGACTAAGCATGGGAGCCTGTGATGTCACACTCTGGACTAATATGGAAGTAGGGAGGGTACAGGGCTCTCATATGCTGGGCTGACTGTGACGTCACTGAGGGTGCTAGCCCCTCAGGCATACATAAGAGCACAGCTACCAGCATGAGCAACACAGAAGAGCAACTCCTGAGACACAAGCAGCTGACTAGGATTACCGAGGACTTAACACTGTTCTCGTCTATCATCCTTGAATTCTGCACAGAAAGTAAGTCATTTATTGTAATAGATATATTTATTTTTGCTTATTACTTTACATGAATGTAATTTAATAAGAAAGTTATAGATGCTGAATCTACCCATGCACATTCTGCAGAACTGTGCTTACTGAGCATGGACAAAGACAAAAATTAGGTTGCAATTTAGAATGCATATTGATCCTGTTTCTGAAGATGTATAAATTCACTTTGCATGAGGATGCTTAATATTTTACAAAGCCATAATTTGGCAGATCATTAATTTAAGAGGCTTTCTTAAGCCTATGATCCATCTGCAGGAGAAAAGACGTTTTCATGAATGACAGATGATGAAGGTGGAAGGAGGCTGAAGGCTCTGTAATCAGATACCTCAGATGAAAGGGTTAACATAGAATCATATGGTGGAAAGTCTCAATGTGGCAACGTCTATAAATTCATAACTGTCTTCTTCTTTTCCTTTAAGAAATGACCCTGAACCGTAGCGACCGGATCAAGAGTCTGGAGAAGAGGCGAGGAAGCATGCCCTTTGCTGTGCACCAGCAGCTTCACCGGAGGAGCATGCCGGTAGACGATAAGGAGTTACATGGAAGTTCTAAAGCCAGTGAGCTGGCCAAGTTGGTGCGCTGCCCCTCCTACAACCCAGCAGATGAACACCGAGAAAGCTGGACCTCCGATTCCTCAGACTCTGTCATCTCCTCTGGAAGTGACTCTGAAGATCAGCTCTTTAAAGTCATTCTACTAGGGGAACATGGGGTTGGCAAGTCCAGCTTGGCCAGAATATTTGGAGGAGTGGAGGATCTACAGGATGTGGAGGAAGCAGGTAAGAGATCAATAATATGTTTTCAGTAGAAGGGAAACCTTCTATATATTAAACCTTAATATGTAGTAGCAAAAGTGAAGAATTCCAGCTTTTGTTCTCATGTGATTCAGTTTTATTCTCTCTGTGATCTTTCATATGGGAATAATACTTGCCTATAATCTATCCTGGCAGTTGTAAGAATGTTACTCTCATGGTCACATAGTATACAAAACCCATGTATTTGTAAGCTTAGCTGCAGCTCTTAACTATTGGGAGATAGCCAATTAGATGGAGGAGTGACATTTTATATGCTGGCAACCCCAGTGCACTATAGTAGGAATGCCAGTTACCTGTGTCAGCCTAATAATGGTGCCCAGCACTGCACAATGCTTGGGAGGACTGGTTACACATTTTGTAAGAAGACGATAGACCACCAGTATACTGTCAGCTTTTCCGGTAGTGTCTGTGGTTTCTTAGTGCAGGGCTCCACTTATATATTTTGGTATTAGGTTCACAATGTGCTCAGAGTCAACCATAGTATCCTCATAGTGTAGCTATAGCTCACAGCATGGCGATGGCTTTAGCTGCCAATATAATGTACTCTGACATACGGTATATAATATTCATTTACTTCAATTAGTCCTGATGACACAATCCTTCCTGATTCCAGTTATATTTAGCTACATGATGAAAAGTTAAGCGGTTTGCTACTTAACATGTGATATTTTAACCCTATGTAAGCTCCATAAATGACTATAACGCACATTATGAACAATTATACAGAAAACAGATTCCTGATCAAATGTCTTTTATTTTTCTAGGAAATACATATGACAGATCAATTGTGGTTGATGGGGAAGAAGCCAGCCTTTTAGTGTTCGACATTTGGGAGCAGGTATGTTATGAACCTTTCTAGTAGTATTTTACTTCTGTCATTAACATGTCTATTCACCTCAGTGCAACATTTTGCAGAATATATCTAGAAACCTAATAAATTGGGTCACTTTGTGAAGATATTACAATTTTATGTTCCACAGCCTGTATTATATTCTAGAGCTGAAGCTACAATTCTGCAGACCTCAGAGCTGAACTCAGCCACTCTGCCCAGAGTTTGCCTTGAGGGTCTCATTGTGGGAAGTGTCTGTCATCTTTACACAAGGCTTTGTATATTTATCTGATACAGCAAACACTAAACGATTTGCTGTTTCTATTAACAAACAGTAATATTGTGAATACTGCTCTAGACTATAATATAAACTGTAATTTAGAATTAGTAATCCAATGAATTTAAAGAGTGGGTAACTCTGGTGACCTCAAGCTTTAGTATTTCTGTATATTAGATATATACAGACATTTTTGGTTTTGTTGCTTAGAAATAGTAATAGAAATAGAAATAATCCCAGTATTTTCTGATGTGCTCAACAGTGAAACATTAATAAAAAAATAATAATAATGCCCCATTTTCTCTTGTTGTATTTCTAAATAATGTCCAACAGAGGGTGCCATTTCTCACACATGTGCCAATTCTACCCTACAAGATATTATGCTTTTAAATTAGATGTTAATTGAAGCGAATATATGCTTCCAATGCAAAAGCTAATTAAACGCAGAAGATAATGTGCTTTCAATGCACATAGCTATGGCCTCATTTGCATAAATAATTACACCTAAGTGACTGATGTGTGATAATCGCTGCAGATTTAGCAGTCATTAACATTTCACATTTCTGCTTGTAGGATGACAACCACTGGCTGCACAACCAGTGCATGAAAATGGGAGATGCTTATGTCATCGTCTACTCAGTGACAGACAAAGCCAGTTTTGAGAAAGCGTCTGAACTCAGAATCCAGCTGCGCAGAGCTCGGCAGTCCGAGGACATCCCCATTATTCTGGTCGGAAATAAGAGCGATTTGGTGCGGTCACGGGAAGTGTCAGTAGAAGGTAAGCAGTGAGGATTGGAAAATTTCATCCATTTTAAACTAGCCATAGTGACTAGGATCAGACATAGTGACTAGGACTAGACATTCTGACTAGGATCCATTATCTTAGAAATTCATTGGATGAACCCTGTTATTAGTCAATGGGGTCTTCTTAAGACTGGTCCAGTCTAGGATTAGTCCATTTGTGTGTTAAGAGGAAGCTTTTGTCTTGGTCAAGGATCTCTGTGTTTATCTCATTTTCTTTATTCTCACATTCTTCTCATATTCTCTTACAGAGGGTCGTGCCTGCGCTGTCGTATTTGATTGTAAATTCATTGAGACCTCAGCAGCTCTTCACCATAATGTTAAAGACCTTTTTGAGGGCATTGTGCGTCAGATCAGGCTACGCAAAGACAGCAAAGAGGACAACGCAAGGAGAATGGCCAGTAGCAAGAGACGGGAGAGCATAGGGAAAAAAGCCAAGAGGTTCCTGGGGAAGATTGTAGCCAAAAATAACAAGAAGATGGCTTTCAAGCAAAAATCCAAATCCTGCCATGACTTATCCGTCCTCTGAAGAGCTGTGAAGAGGCCGCTGGACACCTGGAGTAAATACTTGACTTTCTTTGAAATGGAGATGTATAAAGTCATAGATTAAAACCAATCTAGAACTCAGATTTTCATTTCTAATTTATGCCTTAATAAGCTGGACTGGAATGTGGCATAAGGACATTGGAATATTTTCAGCAGGAATTTATCGGCAGTCAGCGACTTTGTGCCTCCTCCTGACGCGCTCTGTGTCCGATGGGAACCAGCTGGTTTGGAGTTGGAAAGAGAAATATTATTATCTACTTTGTGTTAAAACTTGAATTTTTGTACGCAGGCTCGTACATCCCGCTCCTATTTTTACCTTGCAGGTTCATGTTCATGTGATCACATTGGCACAGAGACCTCTGTAGTGATGACGTGTAGGCTACAACATTTTTGAACTGTATTGCACTTCAATGAATTGTTATCAATTTGAATTTATTATTTGTTTACATGAAATATTTTATAATAAACTATTTACTGTTATACATCTTGGTTTCCTATCTTCTAATTTATGTGACAAATATATATAGCATCCAATCTACAACTCCAGTTGTAGTGGTACAACAAGTCCTAGTATGTCATGACACGACGCATGCTAAAAGTTGTAGTTCATTACATCTTAAAAACCCATAGATTACAGAACACTTCATTATAAGAAAGTGGTTCAATAGATCTTTAAATGAAAATACACCTTGCCTAAAAGAAACCTTATTGCAGACAGCTCTCTTTTAGCTTAGCTGAGCTATTAGGCAAACTGACACTTCTCTTTTCTTACATCAGATGACTGTAGTGTGAACTTTACTCTTCCCAAAGTGCAGGTCGTTCCATGCAAAAGCTGAAGAATCTGGGTATGTTGGGAGAGTTTAGTTCTTAAGATGCAGAATTGTACCTATAGCTCTGGAGTATAATAGCTGTACTCAGGATCAGTATATGATAAATTATGTATGTTCACAGTGGTTCCACTGGTCAGAAGCGAGTTTAGACTTAGACTATAATACAGACTGTAACTCATGACCAGTATATCAGTAATGTATATATGCAATGACTCCACCAGAAATAAATTGCAACTCTGCAGTACAGGATGTACAATGTTGTGCAAAAGTTTTAAGTTTCATATTTGATAAGACTAGTGCGGTGATCTTGATAAATTCTGTAAAAGTTTATGTAGGTACTCCATGGCTTTTTAAAGGTATAACTCTCCCTTTAAAATGAACCAGTGCCAGATCACATTTTTGGACTCTGCCAACAAAGTGAAGAAATGTAAATGATCCAAAGTGAGTGTGAAAGCCTAACATAGGAAAAAGGGGACCATATACCTCTGTGTATCCTTAAAGTGATGTTGGGGTCAAAATAACTTCCAGTTGGAGAGTCAGTTAAAGGCGTTTAACAGTCTTTATTGTGATTAATGTCAAGTAAAGGGTTACAAGTTTCGAATAAGGACCTCACTGATGACTGTCTGTTTTAACAACATAAGGTACAGTCACACTCATACCACAGGGGGGAAATTTCTGTATGCACATGTAGTCAGGTTTTAGTATGGTTCTGCACTAGGGAGCACACGTTATTGCTTTTTTTCTTTTTTTAAAAACTAAATTATGGTATCTTTACGTAATATCCATAAGGAGTTCACATGTGAAAATCCCATTCATTCAGAATAAATAAACACACCAAACTGTATAGTCGAAAAATTTTGATGTTAGCTAGAGATGAGCGAACAGTGTTCTATCGAACACATGTTCGATCGGATATCAGGGTGTTCGCCATGTTCGAATCGAATCGAACACCGCGTGGTAAAGTGCGCCAAAATTCGATTCCCCTCCCACCTTCCCTGGCGCCTTTTTTGCACCAATAACAGCGCAGGGGAGGTGGGACAGGAACTACGACACCGGGGGCATTGAAAAAAATTGGAAAAAGTCATTGGCTGCCGAAATCAGGTGACCTCCATTTTAGACGAATAGTGGATTTCAAATCCGGGTCATATGAGAATGTGAACTTTGTGACTATGAGACAGGGATAGCTGTACAGGCAGGGATAGCTAGGGATAACCTTTATTTAGGGGGGAATGTTATTAAAAATAACTTTTTGGGGCTCTATCGGGTGTGTAATTGTGATTTTTGTGAGATAAACTTTTTCCCATAGGGATGCATTGGCCAGCGCTGATTGGCCAGAGTACGGAACTCGACCAATCAGCGCTGGCTCTGCTGGAGGAGGCGGAGTCTAAGATCGCTCCACACCAGTCTCCATTCAGGTCCGACCTTAGACTCCGCCTCCTCCAGCAGAGCCAGCGCTGATTGGCCGAATTCCGTACTCTGGCCAATCAGCACTGGCAAATGCATTGTATTGGCGTGATGAAGCAGTGCTGAATGTGTGTGCTTAGCACACACATTCAGCTCTACTTCATCGGGCTAATAGAATGCATTGGCCAATCAGCGCTGGCCAATGCATTCTATTAGCTTGATGAAGCAGAGTGTGCACAAGGGTTCAAGCGCACCCTCGGCTCTGATGTAGCAGAGCCGAGGGTGCACAAGGGTTCAAGCGCACCCTCGGCTCTGATGTAGCAGAGCCGAGGGTGCACAAGGGTTCAAGCGCACCCTCGGCTCTGATGTAGCAGAGCCGAGGCTGCACAAGGGTTCAAGCGCACCCTCGGCTCTGATGTAGCAGAGCCGAGGGTGCACAAGGGTTCAAGTGCACCCTCGGCTCTGCTACATCAGAGCCGAGGGTGCGCTTGAACCCTTGTGCAGCCTCGGCTCTGCTACATCAGAGCCGAGGGTGCGCTTGAACCCTTGTGCACACTCTGCTTCATCAAGCTAATAGAATGCATTGGCCAGCGCTGATTGGCCAATGCATTCTATTAGCCCGATGAAGTAGAGCTGAATGTGTGTGCTAAGCACACACATTCAGCACTGCTTCATCACGCCAATACAATGCATTAGCCAGTGCTGATTGGCCAGAGTACAGAATTCGGCCAATCAGCGCTGGCTCTGCTGGAGGAGGCGGAGTCTAAGATCGCTCCACACCAGTCTCCATTCAGGTCCGACCTTAGACTCCGCCTCCTCCAGCAGAGCCAGCGCTGATTGGTCGAGTTCCGTACTCTGGCCAATCAGCACTGGCCAATGCATTTCTATGGGGAAAAGTTAGCTTGCGAAAATCGCAAACTGACAGGGATTTCCATGAAATAAAGTGACTTTTATGCCCCCAGACATGCTTCCCCTGCTGTCCCAGTGTCATTCCAGGGTGTTGGTATCATTTCCTGGGGTGTCATAGTGGACTTGGTGACCCTCCAGACACGAATTTGGGTTTCCCCCTTAACGAGTTTATGTTCCCCATAGACTATAATGGGGTTCGAAACCCATTCGAACACTCGAACAGTGAGCGGCTGTTCGAATCGAATTTCGAACCTCGAACATTTTAGTGTTCGCTCATCTCTAATGTTAGCCACTCTATATTAACAACACCATTCAGTACAGTTGGGTTAAGGTGACTGATTGCATGCCCCTGCCCTGCCCATAGACTAGGAGATAGCGGAGCACGCACACCTCCACTGACTCTACCTGAGCAACTGCTGGCCAACTGATGAGCAACTGCTGGTTGCTGGAGCCCATCTGAACAAGGGAAGAGAAACCCTGCCATGAAGATCATTGCACCGCAGCCCTTACATATCACCTTCATGTGTGTTAAATGCCACAATCCTGCCTTACAAAAATTTTGGATTAAGGGCTTGGTGGGTGGGTCCTGCTTTCCCTTGAGATGTAGACCTACTATTCCTCACCTGCCTTATCTCAAATGACCTTGCTCTATTCCACCTCCAGTCCCTGGATACAGTTACCTTGACACCTGCGTTCCATCTCGAGTACTGCCCCTTATGGTTCCCTTATCTCCCCTCAGAGTCCCAGCACCAACAGATATGTGAATAACTTCATTTTGCACACAGCCCACGTAGCAAACCCTATACCATATTAAACCAACCTATTTCAATCTCCTCACTGCTTCCCTTTTCTTCATGGAACCACTTGGACCTCCTTATGGTTCCTTATAGGCATTTTGGCAATTTCCACTCTTTTATTATATAGGGTACTCTAACTGAATGGTAACTAATAAGTATGACTACTATAGCCTCCTGCTTTGTGGACCCAACTGTAACTGATTGACACAAGAAGAACTTTGTAAAAACTTTGAGAGCTCCCAGTACAGGTAGCTATTGAATTTTTAAGCAAAGGTCTAGCTACTTTCAGCATTATAGATAACAACAAAAATGTCATTGATATAACATAAGCATATGCTAGGGGCCACACGGTGGCTCAGTGGTTAGCACTGCAGCCTTGCAGCGCTGGAGTCCTGGTGTTCAAATCCCGCCAAGGGCAAAAAAACCATCTGCAAGGAGTTTGTATGTTCTCCCCGTGTTTGCATGGATTTCCATCCCATATTCTAAAGACATACTGATAGGGAAAAATGTACATTGTGAGCTCTATGTGGGGCTCACAATCTACATAAAAAAAAATAAAAAAATAAAATAACATATGCATATGCTAACCCCCAGCAGCCATGTGCCTTTTGTAACTGAGTCTACATAAGAACAACAATAACGTCTCCCAAGACAGCGTCATTCTTTAAGAGATTGCTGCTGAGGGGCTGAGTAATATAAGAAATTAAAGGTTCTACTTTTTCCCTTAAACAGATAGTTCCAGATAGTTAACATATGCATAGGTAATGTCAGGACATGCTCACTTTGGTGGTGGCTTTCATCTTTATTCATCATAGAAGTACAATACTCAAGAAGAAAACAAGGCATTACTAAATAAATTTTGTTGCCCCTTATTGTAGACTAGAAAAGCATATAATGGTGACATTTCAGCATGCAGGCATACAGTTTGAGGAAGTCTACTTGCTGAAACATCGCTGTTGTGTGCCCTTATACTCCATAGTAAAGTACTGAAGCAATGATCTGGCATTGTTGTGAACCCTTCTTACGTTTTGCAGATCTTTCTTATTGAACTGAGGGCCAAACAACATATGGAATAAGTGCTGCTTTTAGAAAAAACATCTTAGAGGAAGAGCCACATAGACGTTAATATGTATTTGTCATTGGGGAAGTACGCTCAATAATAGAACAGTTAAGACTGGGCTGACCCTGCCTTCAAAGGTAACAGACTGATATACATATATAGGATTCTTTATATTGTCGGGAGTTTTCATAATATTGTATACAACCACAATGCTTAGCAATTGACATTGACTGTATTTTAAACATCCTAATATAAACTGGAGTCACACAGATTTCTGGCAATGGATCAGCCACTATAAATCACTGTACAGTGGATGAATCTTGGCTGTTTCAAAGTAAATTTCCTGGTGCTTCATATAATCTTGTCTGGGGGCTGTGGAGTTAATAATCTGCCTGGTATAAGGTACAAAGATCAGGCTGTGCCGCCAGATGAACCATATGGAAAGTAATTGGTGCTTATGTTCTGTTCTATTTATAAAGCTGTTAAGGGGAATTCCCCTTCCTTCCATAAGACGTCTTCATTCTTAGGTAAAATCTAAATCAAGGGAGGTTTAAGTATAGCTGGGGCTGAATCCTTGTCCTGTCATTATTGCAGAATTAAAGGGATTTTCCAAATGCAGACCTAGTCTCAGTCTTTAGTAAGGTGGCGATTCTAATCTTTGTAGGACATTTTGGATTTTGCCTGATTTCAGCAGAATGTAGGCTAAGAGTGCATTTACTGACATGAATATATATATCTGGCCAAAATTTTCTATGAGGTGGTTGTACTGGTCCAAAAGATAATGTAGGTTATTGATCATCTGCCCCTTTTTTGGCCATACTTTTCGTAGGTGCATCTTTTTTACAGTAGTTTTACCGTGGTGTTTATTTTTGATGTCGGTGTACCTCCTTGCTAAATGTTGTACACATGTTACTTAGTTTAGACATATGTTTTGTGTATCATTACATAATTTTATAAAATCTGGTCATTAAACTTTTAGAATTTTAAGATCAGATAAATACAACTTCAGATGAACTGCAAATGCCAAGTTATACCATTTCATTATTTACTTAACAGAAAGTGGACCAAACTGGAAAAGTCATTTCTGAAAAGCTAAGTAAACCCTTAGTGTTTCCATAGGAATGATTAATTGATTATCAGCAAATGTAACCACCCCTATAAAAACAGACGTTTTGCCAGTTTGATGGTTTGGTGCATTCAGATAGTAACCTAATAACAGGAAGAAAAACATCAGCAATAAACTTAGAGAAGCAATTGTTACTGCCCATCAATCTGGAAAAGACTATTACACCATTTGCAAACAATTTAAATACCATCAATCTACATTGATAAAGATTATTCACAAGAGTAAAATATTCAAGACAGATGACAATCTTCCCAGGAGTCAATGTCTCAGTAAATTCATCCCAAGGTCAGAATGTGCAATGCTCCAAAAACCCCAAGAGTTTGTCTAAGACTCTACAGGTCTCTGCATGTTTAATGTTCATCTTCATGATAGTACAAGCAGAAAAAACCGAACAAATGTTATTATTATGGAATGATGCAAGGAGAAAGCCTGTTCCTTCTAAAAAGAACACACCAGCACAACTTAAGCAAACTTATCCTGGTCTTGATCATGAAAATCTCTGGATGTAGCAGAGCTCAGGGCACACTCAGCCCTGCTACATCTCTGGATGTAGTAGAGCTCAGCGCACACTCAGCTCTGCTGCATCTCTAGATGTAGAAGAGCTCAGCGCACACTAAGCTCTGCTACATCTCTGGATGTAGCAGAGCTCAGCACACACTCAGCGCTGCTACATCTCTGGATGTAGCAGAGCTCAGCGCACACTCAGCTCTGCTACATCTCTGGATGTAGCAAAGCTCAACACACACTCAGCTCTGCTACATCTTAGATCGGACCAGAATGGAGACAGCTGCGTTGATTGGCCGAATGCTGTACTCTGTATGGCATTTGGCCAATCAATGCTGGTCAATGCATTCTTATGGGAAAAAGTCAGCTTCCGCATATCGCAAGCTGACACAGGGATCTCGACGAGATAGAGCCCCAAAGAGCAGTGTGAGTAACATTCCCACCTAAATAAAGGTAATCCCTAACTAACCCTGCCTGTACATCTATCCCTGTCTCACAGTCACATAGTTCACAGTTGCATATGACCCGGATATTAAATCCACTATTCGTATAAATTGGAGGTCACCTGATTTTGGCAGCCAATGAATTTTTAAATTTTTTTTCAATGCCTCAGTTGTCGTAGTTCCTGTCCCACCTCCCCTGCACAGTTATTGGTGAAAAAAAAGCGCCAGGGAAGGTGGGAAGGGATACGAATTTTTAGTGAGTTTGCCTCGTGGTATTCAATTGTAATCGAATACTTCGAATGGCTTGATATTCGATTGCTCATCTCTAGTCATCAGCACTGTAAGTTGTCCACATACCTCTGACTATTGACTGAGAGGGAGACTGTCATCTGTCAGGTGACCCCCGACTCAGACATGTGTGTCTTCTACATGTGGTAGTGGATATTTTAGTCAGTATGAAATGAATAGTCATCTAGGCTAAGGCCCCACATTGCGGAAAAACAGCTTTTTTTTTGTTGTAGAATTTGTTGCAGTTTTTGAGCCTAAGCCAAGAATGGCTACCAAAGGAATGGGAAATATATGGGAAGCTCTGATACTTTGAACTTATGCTCAGTCCACTACTGGCTTTGGCTCAAAAAACTGCAACAAAAAAAGCTGCGTTTCTGCAACATGGGGCTTTAGCCTTAGTCAGTTTTGTTAAAAAAAAAATTAAAAAAAATGAACAATTTGGAATATTTGAGTCAACCCTGATTTGCCCACCTCTAGTTGATATACATTCTATTTTGCACAAGAACAGAAATTCACAGTAGAAGCTAGAAAAAAAGTGGTTGACCAGCAGAGGTCTCTACTAGATGATGATGTTAGCTCAATGGTTATCACTGTCGAATCCTTGTTTCCAAGTTCTTTCAATAGAAGGATGTGACCAGATTTACTTGAATTGTTACTTGACATTTAAAGGTGATCTCAGATTACAATCTAAGATCCAGCCAGTTGTTCCCCACAATCTGATCTGCTGCAGTTTTACTATAACAGTTTTAATTGTGTCTTGTGATTCTTGTGTTCTTATCACAGCACATCTCCAATTAATTATTTGCAGAGTTAAACTGATTAACCAGAGATCAGATTCTGCATTCCTCTAATTCTGCATTAATCTCCAGTGTAAGCAGGAAACTTAACCCTAAACTCTAAGACTAAGTACTGTATATATGATACCATACCAACAGTGCATATAGAGGAGGCCTTGTGCCTCCTTGCTAGGTGTAAATAAGTATTGCTTGCTGCCTTTCTTCACTTGAAGATGGGCAATCTGGAAAGAAAAAAGTTACAACATTTTAGCTTATTCAGACTTGTTTGTGTTGAAAAAGTATGTAAGACCTGTGTACATCCAAGGGTAATCCATTTTCACTGATCCCTCATAGATTTAAGTCTATTGAGGGATCCATGAAGGTGGCCTGAGAAATAGCGTGTTCTATTATTTAAAGGATTAGTCATGCAGATTGTTAAAAAGTGTTTGTGTGAATAGATCAATAAATGGCTGTGAAACCCTGTCACGTGAATGAGCACTAAGATTGGAGTGCAGTGTACCATACACAGTTCTAACTGCAGTAAGTGCTTTCCCTTATAAGTGAGTGAAACACTCATTGATAAGAGCCTATTCCTCATTACTGAGATCTTATTCATACATCTGCATTTTGCAGACATGTGAGGTTTGTGACAATCATAGGGAGCCTTCACACGGAGTATGTGCTCCGCTCATTCTGAACGTAATCGTTCAGAGTGAGTGGCGTAAAAAAACAGATCCCTTTGATTTCTATGGGTGCCGCATACGCGCGTATCACATTGAAAGCAATAGGGAAAAAAGCATCCCATTGATTTCAATGGGGAACGTGCGTATGCCCGCACCCATAAAAATCACTGATTACGTTCAGAATGAGCGGAGCGTATACTCCGTGTGAAGGCTCCCATAGACTGTGTAGATCCAGGTACATAGATGTGTCACCCCCTCAGTAATGAGAAATAGTTGGAATTAATCAGTGTCATTTACTTATTAGTGATGTCATTTGTGACCCCCAAACTGACTGCTGTTATAACTACATTCACATACATAGTGTGTCACCCCCTCAGAATTGCATTTCATACATTGTGTGTCACGACCCTAATGAATTCTACGAGTACAATTACAGGTATTTACTGGTTTGTAGGGTTTTGAATGTTTAGCGCACCCAACTTAGATACATAATCTTCATACCCCTCTATAGCATAAAATCTGATTCTTTGTTTCTTAAATTCATTTTCACTCAAGGGCACTATGGCATCAATACAAAGGTCCATCAGCATACGTTAGAGGGGAGTTTTACAAAAGATCATGGTACTGAAATGCCTTTAATAGTTCTTGTAAAAAGTGTTAAAGCAAGTCAGTGTTAGTGTATATGCATTGTAACTATGAGGTGGAGTAAAAAGGATATGCTTGTATGTTTTCAGATAGGGAATATCACAAATATCTGTAGAAAGAGAGGACATGTTATCAGATATTAGAACAAATGTACAACATATTGCTATCTTGATCCAGCTCAGTTTAATAGCCGCTCCAGGCTTCAGGTGTCCACTTCGCAATCTCATCGGTGATTGGCGGGATTCTAATTATCGAGTCAATTATTAACCAGAAAGCGGTTTTATTATATCAAGTCACTCATTTGGATTTTTGTCCTTCACGCATCAGGTCAGGTAAGAAACTTTTCTACTTGTTATTGTAAAATAGGTTTTCTTAAATAAAAGTCCCTTTTGATGAAAATGTTAGTTTCTTGTGAATGTGATTTGTCGCCCCAGTAATCCCAGACAGTGTAGGAGGGGATATAGGGGAAGGTAAAGCTTTGTACAGAGAAGTAATAATAGCAGTACACAGTAGTTCATGGTCATTGAATATAATAAGGTGAGACGAGTAGCCAGTTGTTTGCAATTGGACTAAATGGGTCGCCATTGATGCACTTCCTGCTAGAAAATGCAATGGATATACATTACATTCCTTTCTCTCATATATAGCACACCCCAAGTATATATGTGTCTCCTGATACCCCAGACAACAATACAAATAGAGATGAGCGAACAGTGTTCTATCGAACACATGTTCGATTGGATATCAGGGTGTTCGCCATGTTCGAATCGAATCAAACACCGCGTGGTAAAGTGCGCCAAAATTCGATTCCCCTCCCACCTTCCCTGGCGCCTTTTTTGCACCAATAACAGCGCAGGGGAGGTGGGACAGGAACTACGACACCGGGGGCATTGAAAAAAATTGGAAAAAGTCATTGGCTGCCGAAATCAGGTGACCTCCATTTTAGACGAATAGTGGATTTCAAATCCGGGTCATATGAGAATGTGAACTTTGTGACTATGAGACAGGGATAGCTGTACAGGCAGGGATAGCTAGGGATAACCTTTATTTAGGGGGGAATGTTATTAAAAATAACTTTTTGGGGCTCTATCGGGTGTGTAATTGTGATTTTTGTGAGATAAACTTTTTCCCATAGGGATGAATTGGCCAGCGCTGATTGGCCGAATTCCGTACTCTGGCCAATCAGTGCTGGCCAATGCATTCTATTGGCGTGATGAAGCAGTGCTGAATGTGTGTGTTTAGCTCAACTACACCGGTGGAGTAGTTGAGCTAAGCACACAGATTCAGCTCTGCTTCAATCAGCGCTGGCCAATGCATTCTATTAGCTTGATGAAGCAGAGTGTGCACAAGGGTTCAAGCGCACCCTCGGCTCTGATGTAGCAGAGCCGAGGGTGCACTTTAACCCTTGTGCACCCTCGGCTCTGCTACATCAGAGCCGAGGGTGCGCTTGAACCCTTGTACACCCTCGGCTCTGCTACATCAGAGCCGAGGGTGCGCTTGAACCCTTGTGCACACTCTGCTTCATCAAGCTAATAGAATGCATTGGCCAGCGCTGATTGGCCAATGCATTCTATTAGCCCGATGAAGTAGAGCTGAATGTGTGTTAAGCACACACATTCAGCACTGCTTCATCACGCCAATACAATGCATTAGCCAGTGCTGATTGGCCAGAGTACGGAATTCGGCCAATCAGCGCTGGCTCTGCTGGAGGAGGCGGAGTCTAAGATCGCTCCACATCAGTCTCCATTCAGGTCCGACCTTAGACTCCGCCTCCTCCGGCAGAGCCAGCACTGATTGGCCGAAGGCTGGCCAATGCTGCTCAACTACACATCTGATGCACACTCGGCACTGCTACATCAGATGTAGCAATCTGATGTAGCAGAGCCGAGGGTGCACTAGAACCCCTGTGCAAACTCAGTTCACGCTAATAGAATGCATTGGCCAGCGCTGATTGGCCAATGCATTCTATTAGCCCGATGAAGTAGAGCTGAATGTGTGTGCTAAGCACACACATTCAGCTCTACTTCATCGGGCTAATAGAATGCATTGGCCAGCGCTGATTGGCCAGAGTACGGAACTCGACCAATCAGCGCTGGCTCTGCTGGAGGAGGCGGAGTCTAAGATCGCTCCACACCAGTCTCCATTCAGGTCCGACCTTAGACTCCGCCTCCTCCAGCAGAGCCAGCGCTGATTGGCCGAATTCCGTACTCTGGCCAATCAGTGCTGGCCAATGCATTCTGTTGGCGTGATGAAGCAGTGCTGAATGTGTGTGTTTAGCTCAACTACACCGGTGGAGTAGTTGAGCTAAGCACACAGATTCAGCTCTGCTTCAATCAGCGCTGGCCAATGCATTCTATTAGCTTGATGAAGCAGAGTGTGCACAAGGGTTCAAGCGCACCCTCGGGTCTGATGTAGCAGAGCCGAGGCTGCACAAGGGTTCAAGCACACCCTCGGCTCTGATGTAGCAGAGCCAAGGGTGCACTTGAACCCTTGTGCACCCTCGGCTCTGCTACATCAGAGCCGAGGGTGCGCTTGAACCCTTGTGCAGCCTCGGCTCTGCTACATCAGAGCCGAGGGTGCGCTTGAACCCTTGTGCACCCTCGGCTCTGCTACATCAGAGCCGAGGGTGCGCTTGAACCCTTGTGCAGCCTCGGCTCTGCTACATCAGAGCCGAGGGTGTGCTTGAACCCTTGTGCAGCCTCGGCTCTGCTACATCAGAGCCGAGGGTGCGCTTGAACCCTTGTGCACACTCTGCTTCATCAAGCTAATAGAATGCATTGGCCAGCGCTGATTGAAGCAGAGCTGAATCTGTGTGCTTAGCTCAACTACTCCACCGGTGTAGTTGAGCTAAACACACACATTCAGCACTGCTTCATCATCTGGTCATAAGTCAAGTGATGTATCTGCTGCTCTGAAGGGGGAGGGAGGAGGGGCTAAGTGCACGGGAGCGAGCCTGGAGGGGGGGTAGTTTACTCTTTGGGGGGAAGGGGCCGCCAATACAGACCCGGCATCCGCTGTAATAGAGAGGCGGATGCTGGGTCTGTATTCGCATTGTGAAGGCTAGACTGGTCTATGAGCGTGCACACAGGGCCAGCGGCATCTCGCCGCTGACTTTGCATATGTAACCCCGCCCACCAATGACGCAACAAAGCCGGAAGAAAGAAGAATTTACAGCAACGAAGACTGGTGAGTATGCGACATGGGAATACCCCTTTAACTGCTTTTTAAGTGGATTAGGTTTCCATTCTTCAAGTCCCCAAGCAGACCCAAAGAACGGATACCTGAATGCAGGTGTGATCCTAGCGTAAGCTTTTAAAGGTAAAAGTCTTTAACTCAGCAATATATCTATCAGTAGGCTTCATCTTTATGAATCGTTGAGAGCTCTTCTATCACTAAGGGATAGATTATCATAATCCTGATTAGCTTAGATATCAACCTTTATATATCTCTAGTGACCATCTCGACAAACCCCCTCAATATTTGCAAACTGAGAAAAAGGGAGGGGGCTTGTGGATCTAGGTCTAAGTGTGCTTCAGGGTGGATTGCTAGAATTAACAAAATCTGATATATTTTCCTCCCATAACTGTTTCAAAATCCTAATCACAATATGTTCCTTGTGCAATTGTTTAGTGTCCATACAGGATTTTTGGATACAAAATTTATCAATTGTGAGAGTAGGTGTAAGGAAATTGAACACAGAACAAAGACAAGTCAAACAACAACAAAGGGAGGTCAGCTAGCCAAGGGTCCAGTAACAGTCGAGCAACACAGTACAGAATCAAAATCCAAGAGAATACTCAAAGGGTAGTCCAGAAGTCAGTAATACAATAGTAGCAGACAGAGGAGAAACAAAGTCTAAGGAAAGATTCTCAATAGCCAGCCAGTCAGTGAGGGCCGACCTTCCTGTATATAGAAAGCCCAAGACCCACCCTAGGCTTGATTGGAAGACAGCCCTTTGGGTTTTGGACGGAAACCCAAAGGGCGGACAGCGGCGCAAGTGTGAACGCCGCATTAGTTGGAAAATGAGTAGTCAAAAACTGAGAATTAGGAATATATTTCAGTGGCTGTGACCATTTACCATGTTTTTTTGTTTGACACTTTTTTGTCCATATTAATAGACAATTCGTCTGTAACAGGCACTTCAGATTACCGGTTACACCGGTGGAGTAGTTGAGCTAAGCACACAGATTCAGCTCTGCTTCAATCAGCGCTGGCCAATGCATTCTATTAGCTTGATGAAGCAGAGTGTGCACAAGGGTTCAAGCGCACCCTCGGCTCTGATGTAGCAGAGCCGAGGGTGCACTTTAACCCTTGTGCACCCTCGGCTCTGCTACATCAGAGCCGAGGGTGCGCTTGAACCCTTGTGCACCCTCAGCTCTGCTACATCAGAGCCGAGGGTGCGCTTGAACCCTTGTGCACACTCTGTTTCATCAAGCTAATAGAATGCATTGGCCAGCGCTGATTGGCCAATGCATTCTATTAGCCCGATGAAGTAGAGCTGAATGTGTGTTAAGCACACACATTCAGCACTGCTTCATCACGCCAATACAATGCATTAGCCAGTGCTGATTGGCCAGAGTACGGAATTCGGCCAATCAGCGCTGGCTCTGCTGGAGGAGGCGGAGTCTAAGATCGCTCCACATCAGTCTCCATTCAGGTCCGACCTTAGACTCCGCCTCCTCCGGCAGAGCCAGCACTGATTGGCCGAAGGCTGGCCAATGCTGCTCAACTACACATCTGATGCACACTCGGCACTGCTACATCAGATGTAGCAATCTGATGTAGCAGAGCCGAGGGTGCACTAGAACCCCTGTGCAAACTCAGTTCACGCTAATAGAATGCATTGGCCAGCGCTGATTGGCCAATGCATTCTATTAGCCCGATGAAGTAGAGCTGAATGTGTGTGCTAAGCACACACATTCAGCTCTACTTCATCGGGCTAATAGAATGCATTGGCCAGCGCTGATTGGCCAGAGTACGGAACTCGACCAATCAGCGCTGGCTCTGCTGGAGGAGGCGGAGTCTAAGATCGCTCCACACCAGTCTCCATTCAGGTCCGACCTTAGACTCCGCCTCCTCCAGCAGAGCCAGCGCTGATTGGCCGAATTCCGTACTCTGGCCAATCAGTGCTGGCCAATGCATTCTGTTGGCGTGATGAAGCAGTGCTGAATGTGTGTGTTTAGCTCAACTACACCGGTGGAGTAGTTGAGCTAAGCACACAGATTCAGCTCTGCTTCAATCAGCGCTGGCCAATGCATTCTATTAGCTTGATGAAGCAGAGTGTGCACAAGGGTTCAAGCGCACCCTCGGCTCTGATGTAGCAGAGCCGAGGCTGCACAAGGGTTCAAGCACACCCTCGGCTCTGATGTAGCAGAGCCAAGGGTGCACTTGAACCCTTGTGCACCCTCGGCTCTGCTACATCAGAGCCGAGGGTGCGCTTGAACCCTTGTGCAGCCTCGGCTCTGCTACATCAGAGCCGAGGGTGCGCTTGAACCCTTGTGCACCCTCGGCTCTGCTACATCAGAGCCGAGGGTGCGCTTGAACCCTTGTGCAGCCTCGGCTCTGCTACATCAGAGCCGAGGGTGTGCTTGAACCCTTGTGCAGCCTCGGCTCTGCTACATCAGAGCCGAGGGTGCGCTTGAACCCTTGTGCACACTCTGCTTCATCAAGCTAATAGAATGCATTGGCCAGCGCTGATTGAAGCAGAGCTGAATCTGTGTGCTTAGCTCAACTACTCCACCGGTGTAGTTGAGCTAAACACACACATTCAGCACTGCTTCATCATCTGGTCATAAGTCAAGTGATGTATCTGCTGCTCTGAAGGGGGAGGGAGGAGGGGCTAAGTGCACGGGAGCGAGCCTGGAGGGGGGGTAGTTTACTCTTTGGGGGGAAGGGGCCGCCAATACAGACCCGGCATCCGCTGTACTAGAGAGGCGGATGCTGGGTCTGTATTCGCATTGTGAAGGCTAGACTGGTCTATGAGCGTGCACACAGGGCCAGCGGCATCTCGCCGCTGACTTTGCATATGTAACCCCGCCCACCAATGACGCAACAAAGCCGGAAGAAAGAAGAATTTACAGCAACGAAGACTGGTGAGTATGCGACATGGGAATACCCCTTTAACTGCTTTTTAAGTGGATTAGGTTTCCATTCTTCAAGTCCCCAAGCAGACCCAAAGAACGGATACCTGAATGCAGGTGTGATCCTAGCGTAAGCTTTTAAAGGTAAAAGTCTTTAACTCAGCAATATATCTATCAGTAGGCTTCATCTTTATGAATCGTTGAGAGCTCTTCTATCACTAAGGGATAGATTATCATAATCCTGATTAGCTTAGATATCAACCTTTATATATCTCTAGTGACCATCTCGACAAACCCCCTCAATATTTGCAAACTGAGAAAAAGGGAGGGGGCTTGTGGATCTAGGTCTAAGTGTGCTTCAGGGTGGATTGCTAGAATTAACAAAATCTGATATATTTTCCTCCCGTAACTGTTTCAAAATCCTAATCACAATATGTTCCTTGTGCAATTGTTTAGTGTCCATACAGGATTTTTGGATACAAAATTTATCAATTGTGAGAGTAGGTGTAAGGAAATTGAACACAGAACAAAGACAAGTCAAACAACAACAAAGGGAGGTCAGCTAGCCAAGGGTCCAGTAACAGTCGAGCAACACAGTACAGAATCAAAATCCAAGAGAATACTCAAAGGGTAGTCCAGAAGTCAGTAATACAATAGTAGCAGACAGAGGAGAAACAAAGTCTAAGGAAAGATTCTCAATAGCCAGCCAGTCAGTGAGGGCCGACCTTCCTGTATATAGAAAGCCCAAGACCCACCCTAGGCTTGATTGGAAGACAGCCCTTTGGGTTTTGGACGGAAACCCAAAGGGCGGACAGCGGCGCAAGTGTGAACGCCGCATTAGTTGGAAAATGAGTAGTCAAAAACTGAGAATTAGGAATATATTTCAGTGGCTGTGACCATTTACCATGTTTTTTTGTTTGACACTTTTTTGTCCATATTAATAGACAATTCGTCTGTAACAGGCACTTCAGATTCTGAAAAATCCATAAAAATTGTAGACTTATTATTGGTGTGTGTGGCAGGTTGAATGATTCTAATCACAATTAATGCTGTATACTGCAACAACAATGTTCATTTAGTTTTTAAAATGTATCTACTTTTTAGGCTCTTAGCCAGAGATTCCTTAGTATCAAGACAAGAAACCTGGCACAATCCAGCCTAATCTTGAAATATATCAAATGCATTCAATGTAGAAAAAACTGCACAGTTCCAAATACAATAATGTTTCATTCACCAATCAGAAGTACCGGTCAGACAGTCCCAGTAATGTCTATTAAAAAAGAAAATTTCACTTTAACTTACTTCTGGATGCCAATGCCCATTATTATACAGGGTGAATTCACTTTGCCAATCCGAGAAGATAAAAATTATACATATCAGATATGACAGCTCACCTTGAGATGTTCTTCTTATTCTGCAGAGAACATATACAACATAAACTAACTATAAGGTTGTATACCACTCCAATATTCATTGCTTTATAGCCTTATGGCTATATAGGCAGATCATTATAATTTCCCCTTGAATACCACCCAGAACCACTACATTAAGGATCGAAGTTAATACAAATGAGCCCTAAAAAATCCTAGATAGCCACATATAAAATCAATAAAAGAAAAGTAAAGCATTGGAACCAGTGTAAATAACAAGGATTTCATATAAATTTGTCAATATTGTCATTTTAAGACATTGGAAGTTATAGGAAGGCAAGGACCAGGTGTAGTCCTTGCCTCAAAAATTCAAAGCTACTTCTCTACCATTAACTCATGTATGTAAACAATTGTATTTAATGGAAACAGCATAGTAGACAATTGTTAGAGTTGGCATCAAAATTATTTAACCCCTGTTGTAAATTAGGTTTATTAGAAAATTTACAAACTTTAAACTGTTTGCAAAAACACAATAAAACAAGAATAATTTAAATCGCTCAACAGAACTAATATGGTGTCCAAATTCCACACAAAATGACACTTTTCAGACGAGTGCATCTGATGTTTTATTTATTTAATAACTGCATGCTAGAGATGGGCAAACCAGTTTGTAGTGAGTTAGATTCAGTAAGATTTTTTTGGCTTTGACTCACACAAATCCACCAAATTGATTTTAATATTCTGGGGTCTCTTCATCCTTACTCACGAGGCCGCTCCTAAGGGCTGTAATTGGGTCCCAGCAGTAACATGGTTTACGACAATGTTATCAAGCTAAGATGATACAGCGTGTTAGAAATTAGGTGTCCCAATCACATGCAACTGATCAAGGATTTCATTAGCTGTAGGGCTTTGTTTATTGTGATGTTTGACTGCGTGTTAGAAATGTGATTAAGTCAAGAGAGTGGTTCAAATATTAAAAAAAAAGAGATCATTGTCTTTCACAAACAGGGTAACGAGGAAAGGTGACTATTAAGATTTTTTAGCTTCTTAGTTTAATATATACAATGGGGGCAACCTAAAGGGCATGCAACTGTAAGAGCAACCAGGAGGGGACTTGAAGCTGTGGTGGCATGAAGCTATGTTGGCAACCTGAGAGAGGGGACATGAAATTATGGGGGCAACGAGAATGGGGTCTTGAAACTGTGAGGGAAACCTGTGGGGGCATGAAATTGATAAAACTATGGAGGGAATCTGGTGGGTGAACATAAAACTGTGGGGACAATATGAGTTTGGACTGGCAACCTGGAGGACATGAAAATGTGGGGGCATTTGAGGGGCTGGGGGGATGGACATGTTAAAATTTGAAATATGTAGGGGCATTTTACTGTGTGATGGGCCACTGATTGGCATTATAGTGTATGAGGCCACTACAGAGGCATTATATTTAGTGAGGACCACTAAAGCGTATTATACTATGTGGACAGCCATTGAGGGGGCATTATAATTTGTGTGGGTCGGGTATTTCTAAGTGGTGGTGATAGGGAGGCTTATTAAACCTTTGCACTGGGGCCAGAAATGTGTTAAAACGGCCAAGAAAGCCAGAAAATGTCATACAAGGGGAAGTTGTAAATACTTTCTAGAAAAAGCCATTTCTTGTAAGTCAATGAATAAGTAAAGAGATAGAAATAAGACACTGACCAGCTAATAGTTTCCAAAGGAATGTACTATAATGTATTTCTGTGTACTGTTCTTTTAGAAATCCTACAAGAGTGAAGGTAAAGACATTCACTGTTATCAAGGACAAAGCAAAATCCTGCCTTATCACCATAAACAAAGCTAGATGGGATATTAGAGGGTGTAATTCGCTTACAGAGGAGCTGATATGATGAACTTTTTATACCTTATAATCATCATGTCTGAAACTATTCAGGTAATAAGCATTAAAATATGTCTGTGTTGGAATTAATGTAATGTCATTATAAAGACTAATTCCTATAAATATTATTTGGGTCCATGTGCTGTCCATGTTGACAAGTGACCAGGACATTGCATGGACCTATGCTAGTGAATTCTGCACGTCACGTGACAATTTTTCCTTACCGGCAGACAATGCCCCAGATTTATTAATAGAACAAATTTAGGTAGTCTAAAAATACATGAAATTTACCCCAGTGGCTGATGCTGGATGTTAAACTTAATAATAATATTTTTTTTTTTTATAGTGCTAACATATTCTACAGCACTGTACAATTTGTAGGGTTCAAATACAGACAAAAAGATACATTACAAAGAAAGTCATTTCACACAATGGGACTGTCTAGGTCAGGGGTAGGGAACCTTCGGCTCTCCAGCTGCTGTAAAACTACAACTCCCAACATGCTCCTCTCACTTCCATGTGAGTTCCAAGAATAGCAGAGTAAGTATGCATGCTGGGAGTTGTAGTTTTGCAACAGCTGGAGAGCCGTACGTTCCCTACCCCTGGTCTAGGTTATGGTTATACTATCTTTTAGTTTGCTTACTTTCATCCCACATATTATTTTACATTACTTCAGCCCCTTTTCTAAGAATCCACACCCATGTGACTAGCATGTTGAAAAACTTTAGTCCGTACTAGATGCGCCAAAGATGAGTCATCACCTATGGAGGTCTGCAATTCTCACACAATCCCCACCTCAACAATAAGCCTGGTGGAGGTGTAGGCGTCCTCCTGTCAGACAATTGCTCATTTGCGCCTATCCAAGCATTACCTACCCTCACCCCCCTCCTTTGAGGTGCACTCTGTTCGTATCTACTCACCCTCCAACTTCCAACTGGCCGTCATATATCGACTGCCGGGACCTGCCTTCATCAACCACTTCACCACCTGGCTCACACACTTCCTATCCACAGACACCCCCACCATCATCATGGGTGATTTCAACATCCCCATTAACACAGACCACCCCCGCTCCTGTCCCTCACTGCCTCCTTTGGTCTCTCCCAATGGTCCTCCTCTGCCACTCACACAAAAGGGCACACGCTAGACCTCATACTGACCCGCCTCTGCTCCATATGCATCCTCTCTAACTCTCCATCCACGCTCTCTGACCACAACCTGCTGACATTCTCTGCCCTCTCCTCTCCAATAGACACCCCTACCTCTAAACCAACACGCCCCCACAGGAAACTCAACCACCTTGACACCTGCACCCTCTCAGACTCTCTCATACCACTCGCTGACATAGCCTCACTCCAGGACACAGATGCCGCTGCTGCCTTCTATAACACCACAATTACCTCAGCCTTTGACTCTGTGGCCCCATACACAAAACACCAGAGCCCGACCAATCAATAGGCAACCCTGGCACACCGACCTGACTAAAAAACTGAGACGTGCCTTGCGGATTGCAGAGCGCCTCTGGAAGAAAATCCACTCCCAGGTGGACTTCCTCAGTTACAAAGAGGCAGTTCTTGCATTTAAGAATGCACTCACCTCTGCAAAGCAGGTCTACTTCACCACACTCATATCTGCACTATCTCGCAATCCCAAACAGCTATTCACCACCTTCAACTCCCTCCTCCGTCCTCCTGTGCCCCCTCAGATGTCACATATCTCATCTGACAACTTTGCCTCTTACTTCAAACCAAAATTGACACCATCAGAGACAGTCTCACCCTACGCCCCCAGCAGCCCCTCTACCCAACTGCTCACTGTTCCTCATCGTTGACCTGTTTCTCCACCATCACTAACGAAAAACTCTCCTCCCTAATCTCCAAATCCCACCTCATCTCTTGCGCACTTGACCCGATCCAGTCACATCTCATCCCCAAACTCACTGACGTAATTACTCTGGCCCTAACCCATCTCTTCAACCTATCCCTAGCCAATGGATCCTTCCCCTTTGCCTTCAAACATGCCACAGTCACACCCAGTGGTAACTAGGAATAGCGGGGCCTCGTGGCGAACTTTTGACATGCCCCCCCCCCCAACCGACACCGACGACCTCGACCGACCCCCTCCTCTGTACTCTATTATGTCCCTTAGTAAACCCTGCACACAGTATTATGTCCATTAGTGGCCCCTGCACACAGCATTATGTCCCTTAGTGGCCCCTGCACACATCATTATGTCCCTTAGTGGCCCGTGCACACAGTATTATGTCCCTTAGTGGCCCCTGCACACAGTATTATGTCCCTTAGTGGCCCCTGCACACAGTATTATGTCCCTTAGTGGCCCCTGCACACAGTATTATAGCCCATAGTGGACACCCATAAACAATTATTATACTCTGGGGTCTTTTCAGACCCCAGAGTATAATAATCGGAGACCCGGGGGAATAAAAACGATTACAAAAACAGTTGCTTACCTTTCCCCCGCCTCCTATGCTGTTGGCTGCCGCTCTTGTCCTTCTTTAATGACGTCGGACGTCACATGACTCGGGAAGCAGGCCGGGTTCATGTGATGTCAGAGACATCAGACATGTATGAAGGAGGCCTGGCAGGATCGTGGAGAGGTAAGTAACAGTATTTTTTTGTTCCCTTACCTCTCCCGGTCCGACGATCATTATACTTGGGGGTCTGAAAAGACCCCCGAGTATAATGATAGTATTTGTGGGGCCTGCAGTGTCACTTGCCGATCCCAGCCCAGCCAGGATCGGCAAGTAAATAGGGCCCGTAACGGCCTATTAAAAAAAAAAAAACAAAAACTAAGCGGTAGTGGGTGTCACCGGGCCCCCTAATGGCCCAGGCCCTGTGGCAGCCGCCTCCGCTGCCTTTATGGTAGTTACGCCCCTGGTCACACCTATACTTAAGAAACTGTCCCTCGACACGTGCACTCCAGCCAACTATTGTCCTATCTCACTGCTCCTGCACGCCTCAAAACTGCTTGAGCAACACGTCTACTCTGAACTATCCTCCTATCTCTCATCCAACCTGCTCTTTGACAAAATTCCACTGAAACTGCCCTAACCAAAGTCACTAACGACCTTCTAACCGCCAAAGCCAAGCACCATCACTCTGTCCTCCTCTCCTCCTTGACCTCTACTCTACCTTTGACACAGTCGACCACTCCCTCCTGCTAGAAATTCATCCCTTGATATCTCTGACCTAGCCCTTTCCTGGATCTCCTCATACTTCACAGACCGCACATTCAGCATCTCCCATTCACACACCACCTCCTCACCAGGTCCTCTCTCTGTAGGTGTCCCCCAAGGCTCTGTCCTAGGACCTTCTCCTGTTCTCCATCTACACCCTTGGCCTGGGCCAACTCATAGAATCTCATGGTTTTCAATACCATTGCTATGCCGATGACACCCAAATATACCTCTCTGGACCAGACATTACCTCTCTGTTGGCCAGAGTTCCAGATTGTTTAGCGGCTGTAGCCTCCTTCCTCTCCTCCCACTTTCTCAAACTCAATATGGAGAAAACGGAGTTCATCATCTTCGCCCCACCCCGTATGGCCCCTCCACCTGACCCATCTATCAAAGTTAATGGAGACACACTTACCCCTGTCCCACGGGCCCGATGTCTTTGGATAACCCTGGACTCTGACCTATCCTTCAAGTCACACATTCAAACCCTCAACACTTCCTGCCGCCTCCAACTCAAGAACATCCATGGAATCCACTCCTTCCTCACCCCTGAAACTACTAAGATGCTCGTCCATGCCCTCATAATCTCCCGCTTAGATTACCGCAACACACTTCTCCATGGACTCTCAGCTAACACCCTCGCCCCCCTCCAGTCCACCTTAAACTGCACTGCTCGCTTAATTCACCTCACCCCCTGATCTTCGGCTGCTCCCCTCTGCCAGTCCCTCCACTGGCTACCCATAGCCCAGGGAATTGAGTTCAAGCTACTAACGTTAACATACAAAGCGATCCACAACCTGGCCCCTCCATATATCATTGAACTAATCTCCCGCTACCTGCCCACACGTAACCTCAGATCCTCCAATGACCTCCTACTCCGCTGTACTCTCATCCGCTAGTTCACACAACCATCTCCAAGATTTCTCCCGTGCATCCCCCATACTCTGGAACTCCCTACCAAGGCACATAAGACTGACCCCCACAATCACAGGCTTCAAGAAGACCCTGAAGACTCACCTATTCAGGAAGGCCTACAAACCCCAATAACACTATCACCGCACTGCCATATGAACAGTCTCCCCCCCTCTCCTTCTGTCTCTACCCCCCTTCCCTCATAGATTGTAAGCCCTTTCAGGCAGGGCCCTCTACCCCATTGTGCTAGTCGGTCATTGTTAGTATTATATCTACCTGTATATTCTGTGTACTGTATGTAAACCCTCAAATGTAAAGCACCATGGAATTAATGGTGCTATATAAATAAATAATAATAATAGTAATAATAACATTGTGCCAAAGATGTGCCATATTTACGGTTTTTTAAATTTAGGACAAAGGGGGAATTTATCAAAGTCTGCAATCTATAATTCTGGTGTAAAAGTTACAAGGTGTAACATTTTACATTTGTACACCACTCATGCCACTTTTGAAAACTGGCTGGGAAAGTGGATACACTACTAGTCCATACACTAAACTTATTAAATGTAACTTAAAAAAAAAAAAAACCTGACACAAACATTGTTGCAATCTTACTCCAGTGAGTGGATGATGCAGAGAGTGGAGTAACATATCAGGACAGAATTTTTTTCTTCAATTTTCAAAATTGCCTTCAATTTTCTCAAACATTATCAATCATTTAATAAATGTGGCATAAATTATGGCTACACAGCCTCCTGCAGAAGTTACTTTAAAAGTTCTACTTATGATAAATCTCCCCTGCAATGCTTGTGGTTGAAGATGTGGCTTAAATCCACTCCCATTTCATATATAATATTTATATTAAATAGGTAACTAGATTACTGGAAGGTAATAATAAATATAAATAAAAAGATTTCGGAACTTTCTGTTCAGTGACAGGTTGTGTTAAGGTGATACATGATCTGTTGTGTGGTTATTTTATACTACCCAGGTTACCATTTCTTCCACTTACATCAAAACAATTCAAGTTCCTGAAAACTACAGAGGAACGTTCCCCTGGTACTTAACTAAGGTAAGAAAATTGTGCAACAAAATCATCTAATAATCATGTTCTACACAGAAAACAATTATTATTTTTTACTGCTCTATGTTAATACTCCTTTATTGTGGACAACAGTAACATCCATGCTGTAGTCTCTCTTTACAGTCTACACCGCGTTCCAAATTATTATGCAAATCAGATCTAAGTGCCACTTTAGATCAATATCAAACACCTGTGATAATTAGTTACGTGAGCCACGTGAGCCCAATTAACTCCTTAACAACCTTGGACATACTATTACGTCCAGCATGCTAGGTAGTTCGCACACATGGCCTTAATAGTACACCTGAGGCCGGCCGCTCACTAGCTAACACCCTGCTCCATAACCCCCAGTTGGAGTTGAGCTTTGATTGGGGGGCTTAACCCTTGGATGCCTGCGGCGAGATTGGGGGCTGTTGGTCTCTATTTTCTGCAGCCCTGGGTCTGCCCAGTGACCCTAGGCTACTAGTAGCCACTCCGGTCCCTTTTTGATCTTGCCTTCCTTGCGAGAAGTCAGCCGATGCATCTACATTGGCTGACTTCCCCCTATAGCCTGTAATAGACTTCATTAATAAATTAATAAAGCTTCAAAAGTTCCCTTTTCCAATATAAAATGAATTACATAACAAAATCCTAAAAATTAATACAAACAATACATATTTGGTATTGTTGCGTCTGTATGGGAGCGTTCACACTACCGTCGGTGTCCGACATGTAGTGTCTGCTCCTAGTGTCCGCTCAAAATCTGTCAAATCTGTCAAATCTGTGTCCGCTCCTAGTGTCCGTGACAGATTTTGAGCGGACACTAGGAGCGGACACTACATGTCGGACACCGACGGTAGTGTGAACGCCCCCTAACAACCTGTACAATAAAACTAAAATAATATTTAATGTACATGATAAATGTCAGGGAAAAAAAACAGAAACAAATGCTGGAAGTAATGATTTTTCACCGTTTCCCAAAATATGATGAAAACTATAGAAAATATAGCTTGTACAATGTGAAGACAAAACCCCTACAACTGGCAGCGGCAGGATGGGAATGAATAAGCTTTGCAGCTGTTAAAATAACATTACAAAGCAACAAATGGGTATTTGAAGCTGCTGGTTGCTATAGAGTCACACATACCTCAAGGTGTAGAGGCTTGCTGTTGAGCATAAACCTACTATTTGTCCAACCCTAAAACAAGGCAGAAATGGTTGCAGTGGGCCCAGGTATACATGAAGACTCATTTTTAAATAGACTTGATTGCTGATAAGTGCTGTGCAACCCTGGATGGACCAGACAGATGGAGTAGTGTATGGTTGGTGGATGGTTACTATGACTCAACAAGATTGCGTAATCAGCAAGGAGGTGTTGGAGTTATGTTGTGAGCCAGAGTCATGGGGAGAGAGCTGATAGTCCCCTTTATGATCCCTGAAGGTGGGAAGATGACCTCTGGAAAAAAAGAACTGTGGTACAAAAAAGGACTGTGCCCTCTGTAGCAAAATCATCTTCATACATGACAATGCACCTTCTCATGCAGCATAAAATAGTAAAGCAGGCAAACCATCAATGGCAGCAATTTGCTGAATATAGGCGGATCATTCACTCCAACAACCCGCAGACGAAGTCGCGGGCAGAGGCTAGTAATGAATAATTTTGCACCACAAAACTGTCCAGAATGCTTTGTACCACATTATTATTTCTATGTCATTCAGCAAGTGGGCATGGTTTATTAGGAAAAGAGCATGACATGCAGTAAAGGGGTGTGGCTTAAGATGCAACAATGGGCACCAGAATTGCAACAAATTTATGATGCAAAGTAAGGTCCTTACTAGTCTTTACTTTTTAAGCCTCCCTTGATGAGCAGACTCTCTGCAGCTGAGTCGCTGCCGGAACATCCCCAAAGTGTGGACTGGAGGGGGGTGGAATGACAGGTCCCACTACCAACCTATCTGCCATTCCTAAAAATCCAGCCCAGTAACCAGAACTCTGAAATAACCCGTTTTTTCTGTTGTTTTCTCATCTCACCCACCTTAGTAGTCTGGGTGAGATTTACACCCCTCCATTACACCCCCTCCATTATTATCAACATCAGTTCACACAGAAAACTAAATGATCCTGCAGTGTGTCTTTGTTTCTTTCTTTTTTAGTTGCTATGATTCCTAGTATTTCTCTGTCTGCCATGTGCTTGTCTGTGTTTCTCTCTTGTTATATACTACTGTACCATCTATGAAACTGTATCACTGAAATTTCCCTATTGTGGGACTATTAAAGGATTATCTTATCTTCCACCACCAAAATAAGTTTTACACCACTTACGTGCTATTGATGGGCTGGTAAGTGGCATAGTGAACATACTTTTCTGGTATCAAAGTGCAATCTTGTTGGTAATAAATTAATCTTTTATTCCATATGTAAATGAGCTGTTTGGTGCACTTGGGGTGGTGTCATATTATACTGTATGGTTGCAACTGTGGAGTATATTATATTGTGTGGGGCTTTCTGTGGAACATATTATAATGATTCGGAGCTACAGTGGAGCATATTATACTGTGTGGGGGCCGCTGCAGAGCATAGAATATTATGTGGTGTCACTGTGGAGCATATTATACTGTGTGGGGCTCCTTCACTATTCACATCACATGCCATCTGTTTTATAGCAGCCATTCACTATTACTACAGGTTGTGATAACACTGCATGGTGATTCTAAAACAGATACTGTACAATGTAAATAGTGAAGGAGTCATGCTCACAAAGGAATTGATCAGTTGGACTTGTAGGAACCTGTAGACCAACTGTTTCCCATAACACACAGTTCCCAGTATTGTTTACATTCCAGGATCTGTGCTACTTTCTCACTGTATTCTTGATAACTGAAGTTGTGAGGACTATAGGGTTATATCCCTTTCAAATACATGAGATACCACTGCAGAACTCATAAGTGTTACTATCAAGAATAAGCTGTAGGGGGGACCAGACAAAGTTTTCACTGGGGCCCACAAGACTTTAGTTATGATGCTGGAATAGCTCATTGACATATTAAATAAAAGTTGAATTTCTCAGCAGCAAGATTGTACTTTGACACAATAAAGTTATGTTCAATATGCCACTAACCACACCTAGACCAGCATATAATTGGTTGAGAAGTGATTTGGGTAGTGGAAGACTCCCTTTAAATGTTAGGCCTTAGGCACGTGACCATGTACATAAGCTGGGTCCGTGGTTGAACAGCACGAATGGCACATGGATGATGTCCTTGTACAATCATGTGCATGAGCCCTAAATGGTACTTCTACATCCAATCCCAGTCGGTGCTGTCTTGAAGACAAACACATTTCAATGACAGGCAGATTGCTCATAGATAAATCTATAATTACTCACCTAATTGGCAAGGTTGCACTTTGCAACTTTTTGCTATTTTCTATTAGCACAGCTCCACGTGAGTAGTCAGCATTCAGCAGCAGCAGCCCTGTTAATTTAACAGCTTCTGTGTGAGCGGTCAGGGCCGGGAGATTCATAAGTTCTTTGTAGCAGACAATTAGCATTGGAGCAAGGCAGTGACGCAGTAGAGGACATGTGCCACCAGAGTAACATGACCTTTTTCAGAACTACTTTTGTGAGAACTAGAAGCAGAGACACGTGTGAGACAAAAATTTACAAAGATGCTGCTGATCTTATTATGGTGATTACATTGAGGGAAGTAGCAGCTCAAAAGAGTTTCACCTTGGAATGAAGGCTGCCTGCCATGTGCCTCGGATAATGCTATAGAAGCAAAGCTGTAATTTTCCATTTTCTAGACTCTTCTGGAACAAAGTTTCAGTTTATGCAAGGTACGTGTCAGTAACTTAAAGTGCAGTGATCTGCCATGTCAAACGATTTGTCATAAGAACAAAAACCTCCTTATCCCCCAAATCACTACTTTTTTTGTCACTTATCTCCTGTGCTGAGAATCTCCAGAGACTTTTACATCCATATACATGATTGTTGCCAACACCTTCTCTTATAATGCTGCTACACTATTATAGTCAGCTGGAATTAACTGTAGGTACTTTAGATTTGCTACCCTTTAGATTAGGAAAGTTGAGACGTACTTGCAATGTTCCTAGCTATGGGGAACAATACTAACACTTAATTTATTTTTTTTACTTTAGTATCAGTAAATATACTGTTTTAGCAGATGTTGGAAAGTGAATCTGAGTAGGGGGACCACCTAGCAGCGGCAGTGATAGGCAGCCCACCCTTATAAAAGGGCTACTGATTTTCCAGACCTGTATGTACATTCACACAAGTATTTGTATGAAATTAGGGTGAAGCCACACAAACTGGCATTGGGATGGTGTAAATGCGGTTGAAAAATGTACCTTATCATAGTATTTATATTGATTAAATGGCCATATGATTTTGCCATAAAAAATTACCGTATATACTCGAGTATAAGCCGACTCTTTCAGCACAGTTTTTGTGCTGAAAAAGTGCTCCTCGGCTTATACTAGAGTCATTACGGTAATTTTCTGCTAGCAGGCCAGGAACGCAGACCCCCCCATTGCTCCATCACACACCAGGTGACGTGGCAACGTAAGCTCAGGCCCGCACCCGGCGTGTGTCTGCTTCTTGGCATGCTAGCAGAAGTACCGTAAGTACTTCTGCAGTTTGAAATGTACAGCATTGCCATGCTCCTGGCAGTAGCTTGGCGATACTGCAGCCCCGGCACCCGCCCCGGTGTCTGTATGCTGGGTCGGGCTGCGGGGTCTGTAAGAGCCGGTTCACACATGCTGATGTGTTCCGTCCATAAGGAGTCCGCTTGAAGACCCTCCCGGATGGAATACAAGCGCAACTGCAAGCGCTTTGCAGTTCAAGCGTACTGGCCCCATAGACTATAATGGGTTCCGTGGGCTTGCCGCGCACTGCGCGCATGAACGGGTTGCGCTTGTGTTCCATCTGTAGGGGTCCTCATGCGGACCCTTACAAATGGAACACATCAGCATGTGTGAACTGGGCATAAGTGTAATGGCGCCGCTTCAGAGTGGTCACCAGGGGCGTAACTACCGTGGTAGCAGCAGTAGCAGCTGCCACAGGACCCGGGCCATTAGGGGGCCCGGTGACAGCCGCTACCGCTGCGTTTTTTTTTTGTTTGTTTTTTTTTTAAAAGTCCGTTACGGGCCCTATTCACTTGCCGATCCTGGCTGGGCCGGGATCGGCAAGTGACACCGCGGGGCCCACAGAGGCTATCATTATACTCGGGGGTCTTTGCAGACCCCCGAGTATAATGATCGGCGCACCGGGAGGGGTAAGGTAACATAAAAAACAGTGTTACTTACCTCTCCACGATCCTGCCAGGCCTCCGTCATTCGTGTCTGACGTCTCTGACGTCACATGACCCAGGCCAGCTTCCCGGGTCATGTGACGTCTGACGTCATTAAAGCTGGATAAGAGCGGACAGGACAGCCGACAGGAACAGGTAAGCAACTGTCTCTGTTCTTTTAATGGTTTTAATCCCCCGGGTCTCCGATTATTATACTCTGGGGTCTTTTCAGACCCCAGAGTATAATAAATGTTTATAGGTGTCCACAGTGGGACATATGGGGACACTATGGGGAATAATACTGTGTGTGCAGGGGCACTATAGGGGTTAATACTGTGTGTGCATTGGACACTATAGGGGTTAATAATACTGTGTGTGCAGGGGACACTATAGGGGTTAATACTGTGTGCATTGGACACTATAGGGGTTAATACTGTGTGTGCATTGGACACTATAGGGGTTAATACTGTGTGTGCATTGGATACTATAGGGGTTAATACTGTGTGTGCATGGGATACTATAGGGGTTAATACTGTGTGTGCAGGGGACACTATAGGGGTTAATACTGTGTGTGCAGGGGACACTATAGGGGTTAATACTGTGTGTGCAGGGGACACTATAGGGGTTAATACTGTGTGTGCAGGGGACACTATAGGGGTTAATACTGTGTGTGCAGGGGACACTATAGGGGTTAATACTGTGTGTGCAGGGGACACTATAGGGGTTAATACTGTGTGCATTGGACACTATAGGGGTTAATACTGTGTGTGCAGGGGACACTATTGGGGATAATACTGTGTGCAGGGCTTACTAAGGGACATAATAGAGTGTGGAGGAGGGGGTCAGTCGAGGTCTTCGGCATCGGTTTGGGGAGGGGGGGCCCCATGTCAAAAGTTCGCCACGGGGCCCCGCCATTCCTAGTTACGCTACTGGTGGTCACCATAGAAACCGGCACCTCCACTGTAAGCTCTTACAGTGGGTAATGCCGGAGCTGCTTCGGCATCTCCGCTGTAAGAGCTACAGCGGAGGTGCCCTCTGGAGATTCCCTCCCCCCTCCAAGTTTAAGATTAGCCCTGGGGATGGTCCCCAGACCTTTAAAGTTGCAGGTCGGCGCCTGCGCGACGAGCTCGCAGGAGCCGACCTGGTCTGATGACAGCTGGGAGCCTAATGAAGGCTCCCAGGCCTGTCATCGCTATATTACTATTGCGGCTGGTCTATGACCATCCGTAATAGTAATGTAGAGAATCTCCCATAGACAGCAATACACTTGTATTGCCGTCTATGGGACTTGCAGTCTAATGATTGCAGGTTCAAGTCCCCTAGGGGGGGGCTAATAAAATAGTGAAAAATGGAAAAAAAAAAAATATATATATATATATATATATATATATATATATATATATATATATGTTTATATATATAATATAAAAGTTCTAAATCACTCCTTTCCCTAGAATACATGTAAGGGGGAGTTCACACCAGCACCTGATCTCTGTTATGCAGGTTTCTGTTTTCTGTTGGCAGAAGACGGAAACTGCCGTTCATTGTCCGCCGGTGAGCGTCTTCTGCTCTCCGTGGCGAAACCGTTTTTTCTTTTACCGAACACAAAGTCCTGCATATCCGACTTTGTGTCCGGTTAAAAGAAAAACCCCGTTTCGCCTGCCGATTTCCGTCTCCTGCCCAGTTTCTCAGTCAGGAAATGGAAACCTGTAAACGGAGATCGGGCGCTGGTGTGAACCTGACCTCAAAGTAGAAAATTACTGTGAAATATTAGGTATTCCTGTATCTGAAAGTGCTCGGTCTACTGAATATAGGGGACCCTATATTCATACAGGCTAAGTTCCAATTAGGGGGGAAAAACCCCAGTCCTCAAGCTCAGGGAAGGGGCAGACAGACAACCAAAACACCCCCTCCCCTTATCCAGCACCCAGCATCTACTGCACCCAAAAATTCCGGCCATTTTAATTTTTGAAATTTTCCAGTAGCTGCTGCATTTCCCCCCCCCAGGCTTATACTCGAGTCAATAAGTTTTCCCAGTTTTTTGTGGTAAAATTAGGGGCCTCGGCTTATATTTGGGTTGGCTTATATACTCGAGTATATATGGTACCTGCATCACTCACATAAGCCATCACAGATTGTTAATGGACATGCAGTTTTGTAAGTCAAAGAGATGTCTCTGGCAATATCTCTTGGCACGTTTCGCTGCTGAGATTGGATGCTCCCCAATGCTGGTAGGTGTAGCATCACCCTAAAATGCATCTGAAAAAGCATGCATTTTCTGGAAAACATATGAGTTTTTCTTTTCAAATATCCATAAATAAAGAAAGCAACAGCTGTATTCAATGACACAATTATTATTGTGTGTCTCGAACTATGACCCAGATGAGCTTTTGCCATGCGAGATACAATCCTATGAAAAAGTTTGGGCACCCCTGTTAATCTTAATCATTTTTAGTTCTAAATATTTTGGTGTTTGCAACAGCCATTTCAGTTTGATATATCTAATAACTGATGGACACAGTAATATTTCAGGATTGAAATGAGGTTTATTGTACTAACAGAAAATGCGCAATATGCATTAAACCAAAATTTGACCGGTGCAAAAATATGGGCACCTCAACAGAAAAGTGACATTAATATTTAGTAGAGATGAGCGAACAGTGTTCTATCGAACTCATGTTCGATCGGATATTAGGCTGTTCGGCATGTTCGAATCGAATCGAACACCGCGTGGTAAAGTGCGCCATTACTCGATTCCCCTCCCACCTTCCCTGGCGCCTTTTTTGCTCCAATAACAGCGCAGGGTAGGTGGGACAGGAACTACGACACCGGTGACGTTGAAAAAAGTAGGCAAAACCCATTGGCTGCCGAAAACATGTGACCTCTAATTTAAAAGAACAGCGACGCCCAGCTTCGCGTCATTCTGAGCTTGCAATTCACCGAGGACGGAGGTTTCCGTCCAGCTAGCTAGGGCTTAGATTCTGGGTAGGCAGGGACAGGCTAGGATAGGAAGGAGAAGACAACCAACAGCTCTTATAAGAGCTAAATTCCAGGGAGAAGCTTGTCAGTGTAACGTGGCACTGACGGGCTCAATCGCCGCAACCCAGCTTTCCCAGGATCCTGAATGGAATACACTGTCAGTGTATTCCCGTATACCCGATATATACCCCGATACCCGTTCCAACGGTGTGCCCCCCCACCTTCACCCCAGAAATACCCTGCAAGTCCCCTAGCAATAGAATTGGGGCTATATACACCCACAATTTTTACTACTGGTATACAGTGCCATTGTCTGACTGGGAATTCAAAGAATATATTGGGAATACAAATACCCTCATTTCTTGCTACTGCCATATAGTGCCAGTGTCTGACTGGGAATTCAAAGAATATATTGGGGTTACGTGCACCCACAATTTTTACTACTGGTATACAGTGCCATTGTCTGACTGGGAATTCAAAGAATATATTGGGAATACAAATACCCTCATTTCTTGCTACTGCCATATAGTGCCAGTGTCTGACTGGGAATTCAAAGAATATATTGGGGTTACGTGCACCCACAATTTTTACTACTGGTATACAGTGCCATTGTCTGACTGGGAATTCAAAGAATATATTGGGGTTATAAATACCCTCATTTCTTGCTACTGCCATATAGTGCCAGTTTCTGACTGGTAATTCAAAGAATATATTGGGGTTACGTGCACCCACAATTTTTACTACTGGTATACAGTGCCATTGTCTGACTGGGAATTCAAAGAGTATATTGGGAATACAAATACCCTCATTTCTTGCTACTGCCATATAGTGCCAGTTTCTGACTGGTAATTCAAAGAATATATTGGGGTTACGTGCACCCACAATTTTTACTACTGGTATACAGTGCCATTGTCTGACTGGGAATTCAAAGAATATATTGGGGTTACGTGCACCCACAATTTTTACTACTGGTATACAGTGCCATTGTCTGACTGGGAATTCAAAGAATATATTGGGGTTATAAATACCCTCATTTCTTGCTACTGCCATATAGTGCCATTGTCTGACTGGGAATTCAAAGAATATATTGGGGTTACGTGCACCCACAATTTTTACTACTGGTATACAGTGCCATTGTCTGACTGGGAATTCAAAGAGTATATTGGGAATACAAATACCCTCATTTCTTGCTACTGCCATATAGTGCCAGTGTCTGACTGGTAATTCAAAGAATATATTGGGGTTACGTGCACCCACAATTTTTACTACTGGTATACAGTGCCATTGTCTGACTGGGAATTCAAAGAGTATATTGGGAATACAAATACCCTCATTTCTTGCTACTGCCATATAGTGCCAGTTTCTGACTGGGAATTCAAAGAATATATTGGGGTTACGTGCACCCACAATTTTTACTACTGGTATACAGTGCCATTGTCTGACTGGGAATTCAAAGAGTATATTGGGAATACAAATACCCTCATTTCTTGCTACTGCCATATAGTGCCAGTGTCTGACTGGTAATTCAAAGAATATATTGGGGTTACGTGCACCCACAATTTTTACTACTGGTATACAGTGCCATTGTCTGACTGGGAATTCAAAGAGTATATTGGGAATACAAATACCCTCATTTCTTGCTACTGCCATATAGTGCCAGTTTCTGACTGGGAATTCAAAGAATATATTGGGGTTACGTGCACCCACAATTTTTACTACTGGTATACAGTGCCATTGTCTGACTGGGAATTCAAAGAATATATTGGGGTTACGTGCACCCACAATTTTTACTACTGGTATACAGTGCCATTGTCTGACTGGGAATTCAAAGAATATATTGGGGTTATAAATACCCTCATTTCTTGCTACTGCCATATAGTGCCATTGTCTGACTGGGAATTCAAAGAATATATTGGGGTTACGTGCACCCACAATTTTTACTACTGGTATACAGTGCCATTGTCTGACTGGGAATTCAAAGAGTATATTGGGAATACAAATACCCTCATTTCTTGCTACTGCCATATAGTGCCAGTTTCTGACTGGTAATTCAAAGAATATATTGGGGTTACGTGCACCCACAATTTTTACTACTGGTATACAGTGCCATTGTCTGACTGGGAATTCAAAGAATATATTGGGGTTACGTGCACCCACAATTTTTACTACTGGTATACAGTGCCATTGTCTGACTGGGAATTCAAAGAGTATATTGGGAATACAAATACCCTCATTTCTTGCTACTGCCATATAGTGCCAGTGTCTGACTGGTAATTCAAAGAATATATTGGGGTTACGTGCACCCACAATTTTTACTACTGGTATACAGTGCCATTGTCTGACTGGGAATTCAAAGAATATATTGGGGTTATAAATACCCTCATTTCTTGCTACTGCTATATAGTGCCATTGTCTGACTGGGAATTCAAAGAATATATTGGGGTTACGTGCACCCACAATTTTTACTACTGGTATACAGTGCCATTGTCTGACTGGGAATTCAAAGAGTATATTGGGAATACAAATACCCTCATTTCTTGCTACTGCCATATAGTGCCAGTGTCTGACTGGTAATTCAAAGAATATATTGGGGTTACGTGCACCCACAATTTTTACTACTGGTATACAGTGCCATTGTCTGACTGGGAATTCAAAGAGTATATTGGGAATACAAATACCCTCATTTCTTGCTACTGCCATATAGTGCCAGTTTCTGACTGGGAATTCAAAGAATATATTGGGGTTACGTGCACCCACAATTTTTACTACTGGTATACAGTGCCATTGTCTGACTGGGAATTCAAAGAGTATATTGGGAATACAAATACCCTCATTTCTTGCTACTGCCATATAGTGCCAGTGTCTGACTGGTAATTCAAAGAATATATTGGGGTTACGTGCACCCACAATTTTTACTACTGGTATACAGTGCCATTGTCTGACTGGGAATTCAAAGAGTATATTGGGAATACAAATACCCTCATTTCTTGCTACTGCCATATAGTGCCAGTGTCTGACTGGTAATTCAAAGAATATATTGGGGTTACGTGCACCCACAATTTTTACTACTGGTATACAGTGCCATTGTCTGACTGGGAATTCAAAGAATATATTGGGGTTATAAATACCCTCATTTCTTGCTACTGCCATATAGTGCCAGTTTCTGACTGGTAATTCAAAGAATATATTGGGGTTACGTGCACCCACAATTTTTACTACTGGTATACAGTGCCATTGTCTGACTGGAATTCAAAGAATATATTGGGAATACAAATACCCTCATTTCTTGCTACTGCCATATAGTGCCAGTGTCTGACTGGGAATTCAAAGAATATATTGGGGTTACGTGCACCCACAATTTTTACTACTGGTATACAGTGCCATTGTCTGACTGGGAATTCAAAGAATATATTGGGGTTATAAATACCCTCATTTCTTGCTACTGCCATATAGTGCCAGTTTCTGACTGGTAATTCAAAGAATATATTGTGGTTACGTGCACCCACAATTTTTACTACTGGTATACAGTGCCATTGTCTGACTGGAATTCAAAGAATATATTGGGAATATAAATACCCTCATTTCTTGCTACTGCCATATAGTGCCAGTGTCTGACTGGTAATTCAAAGAATATATTGGGGTTACGTGCACCCACAATTTTTACTACTGGTATACAGTGCCATTGTCTGACTGGGAATTCAAAGAATATATTGGGAATACAAATACCCTCATTTCTTGCTACTGCCATATAGTGCCAGTTTCTGACTGGTAATTCAAAGAATATATTGGGGTTACGTGCACCCACAATTTTTACTACTGGTATACAGTGCCAATTTCTAACTAGGAATTCAAAATGCGCAAGGCTCCCGGAAAGGGACGTGGACGAGGCCGTGGGCGAGGTCGGGGGAATGGTTCTGGGGAGCAAGGTAGCAGTGAAGCCACAGGGCGTCCCGTGCCTACTCCTGTGGGGCAGCAAGCATTGCGCCACTCCACAGTGCCAGGGTTGCTTGCCACATTAACTAAACTGCAGGGTACAAACCTTAGTAGGCCCGAGAACCAGGAACAGGTCTTGCAATGGCTGTCAGAGAACGCTTACAGCACATTGTCCAGCAGCCAGTCAGACTCTGCCTCCTCTCCTCCTATTACCCAACAGTCTTGTCTTCCTTCCTCCCAAAATTCCGAAGCTTTACAGAACAATAACCCAAACTGTCCCTGCTCCCCAGAGCTGTTCTCCGCTCCTTTCATTGTCCCTCAACCTGCCTCTCCACGTCACGATTCCACGAACCTAACAGAGGAGCATCTGTGTCCAGATGCTCAAACACTAGAGTCTCCTCCATCTCCGTTCGATTTGGTGGTGGATGACCAGCAACCCACCCTCATCGACGATGATGTGACGCAGTTGCCGTCAGGGCATCCAGTTGACCGGCGCATTGTGCGGGAGGAGGAGATGAGACAGGAGTTGGAAGAGGAAGTGGTGGATGATGAGGACACTGACCCGACCTGGACAGGGGGGATGTCAAGCGGGGAAAGTAGTGTGGATGTTGAGGCAGGTGCAGCACCAAAAAGGGTAGCTAGAGGCAGAGGCAGAGGTCAGCAGCTTAGGCGAAGCCAGGCCACACCCGGAATCTCCCAAGATGTTCCAGTTCGTACCCAGCCCCGAAAAACTCCCACCTCGAGGGCACGTTTCTCGAAGGTGTGGAGTTTTTTCAAGGAATGCGCCGAGGACAGATATAGTGTTGTCTGCACAATTTGCCTCTCGAAATTGATTAGGGGCTCTGAGAAGAGCAACCTGTCCACCACTTCAATGCGCCGTCATTTGGAATCCAAGCATTGGAATCAGTGGCAGGCAGCAACGGCAGGACAAAGGCCGCCTGCCGTTCACGCCACTGCCACTGCCTCTGCCACTGCCTCTGCCACTGCCACTGCTGACTGTGCTGGCGATGCACTCCAGAGGACGAGCCAGGACACCACTTCATCTGCCTCCGCCACTTTGTTGACTTCTACCTCATCCTCCCCTGGTCCTGTCTTATCTCCTTCTCCTGCACCATCAAAGGCACCATCAGGCGTTTCTTTACAACAACCCACCATCTCTCAGACATTGGAGCGGCGGCAGAAATACACTGCTAACCACCCACACGCGCAAGCCTTGAACGCCAACATCGCTAAACTGCTGGCCCAGGAGATGTTGGCGTTCCGGCTTGTTGAAACTCCCGCCTTCCTGGACCTGATGGCAACTGCGGCACCTCGCTATGCCGTCCCTAGCCGTCACTACTTCTCCCGGTGTGCCGTCCCCGCCTTGCACCAGCACGTGTCACTCAACATCAGGCGGGCCCTTAGTTCCGCGCTTTGCACAAAGGTCCACTTGACCACCGACGCGTGGACAAGTGCATGCGGACAGGGACGCTACATTTCACTGACGGCACACTGGGTGAATGTAGTTGAGGCTGGGACTGCTTCCCAAACTGGCCCGGTGTACCTCGTCTCCCCGCCTAACATTCCTGGCAGGGACACGAGAAGAACACCCCCCTCCTCCTCCTCCTCTACCGCCTCCTCCTCCGCCACCGCCTCCTCCTCCGCCACCGCCTCCTCCTCCGCTGTTAGATTGACCCCAGCTACGAGTTGGAAACGTTGCAGCACTGGCGTTGGTAGACGTCAGCAGGCTGTGCTGAAGCTGATCAGCTTGGGGGACAGACAGCACACTGCCTCCGAGGTGAGGGATGCCCTCCTCGATGAGACGGCAATATGGTTTGAGCCGCTGCACCTGGGCCCAGGCATGGTCGTTTGTGATAACGGCCGGAACCTGGTAGCAGCTCTGGAGCTTGCCGGACTCCAACATGTTCCATGCCTGGCCCACGTCTTCAACCTAGTGGTGCAACGTTTCCTAAAGAGCTACCCCAATGTTCCAGAGCTACTGGTGAAAGTGCGGCGCATGTGCGCCCACTTTCGCAAGTCGACAGTAGCCGCTGCTAGCTTAAAATCTCTCCAGCAACGCCTGCATGTGCCACAACACCGGCTTTTGTGCGACGTCCCCACACGCTGGAACTCAACGTTTCAGATGTTGAATAGAGTGGTTGAGCAGCAGAGACCTTTGATGGAATACCAGCTACAAAACCCTAGGGTGCCACAAAGTCAGCTGCCTCAGTTTCACATCCATGAGTGGCCATGGATGAGAGACCTTTGTGACATCCTACGGGTCTTTGAGGAGTCCACAAGGAGGGTGAGCTCTGAGGATGCGATGGTGAGCCTTACAATCCCGCTCTTGTGTGTTCTGAGAGAATCCCTGATTGACATCAGGGATAACTCAGATCACACAGAGGAGTTAGGGATAGCATCCGATCCGTCACAGCTGGAGAGTAGGTCCACACATCTGTCCGCTTCACTGCGTTTAATGGAGGAGGAGGAGGAGGAGGAGGAGGAGGAAGAAGAGTTGTCCGATGATGTGATGGTGATACAGGAGGCTTCCGGGCAACTTCGAATCGTCCCATTGTTGCAGCGCGGATGGGTAGACATGGAGGATGAGGAGGAAATGGAGATTGAACTTTCCGGTGGGGCCAGAGGAGTCATGCCAACTAACACTGTGGCAGACATGGCTGAGTTCATGTTGGGGTGCTTTACAACCGACAAGCGTATTGTCAAAATCATGGAGGACAACCAGTACTGGATCTTTGCTATCCTTGACCCCCGGTATAAAAACAACATCTCGTCTTTTATTCCGGTAGAGGGGAGGGCCAATCGCATCAATGCTTGCCACAGGCAATTGGTGCAGAATATGATGGAGATGTTTCCAGCATGTGACGTTGGCGGCAGGGAGGGCAGTTCCTCCAGTAGGCAACCAAGTTCTCACCGGTCCACACAAACGAGGGGCACACTGTCTAAGGTCTGGGACACCTTGATGGCACCCCCTCGCCAAAGTGCCGCCACGGAGGGTCCTAGTGTCACCAGGTGTGAGAAGTATAGGCGCATGTTGCGGGAATACCTTTCCGACCACAGCCCTGTCCTCTCCGGCCCCTCTGCGCCCTACACGTATTGGGTGTCGAAGTTGGACCTGTGGCTTGAACTTGCCCTATATGCCTTGGAGGTGCTGTCCTGTCCTGCCGCCAGCGTCCTATCTGAGAGGGTGTTCAGTGCAGCCGGTGGCATCATCACTGACAAGCGCACCCGTCTGTCAGCTGAGAGTGCCGACCGGCTCACTTTGATAAAAATGAACCACCACTGGGTAGAGCCGTCATTTTTGTGCCCACCTGTGTAAAGCACCCCAACATGAAACTCCATGTCTGTACTCAACCTCTCCAATTCCTCCGCATCCTCATACTCATCCACCATAAGCGTTGCACAATTCTGCTAATACTAGGCTCCCTCCACCCTGATTTCCCCCAACTCTGCTGGTTAGAGGCTCCCTCCACCCTGATTTCCACCAACTCTGCTGGTTAGAGGCTCCCTCCACCATGAATTTGCCCAAACTGGGCTGTTTAGAGGCTCCCTCCACCATGAATTGGTCCAAACTGGGTTTTTTAGAGGCTCCCTCCACCATTAATTGGTCCAAACTGGGCTGGTTAGAGGCTCCCTCCACCATGAATTGGTCCAAACTGGGCTGGTTAGAGGCTCCCTCCACCATGAATTTGCCCAAACTGGGCTGTTTAGAGGCTCCCTCCACCATGAATTTGCCCAAACTGGGCTGTTTAGAGGCTCCCTCCACCATGAATTGGTCCAAACTGGGCTGGTTAGAGGCTCCCTCCACCATTAATTGGTCCAAACTGGGCTGGTTAGAGGCTCCCTCCACCATTAATTGGTCCAAACTGGGCTGGTTAGAGGCTCCCTCCACCATGAATTGGTCCAAACTGGGTTTTTTAGAGGCTCCCTCCACCATGAATTGGTCCAAACTTGGCTGTTTAGAGGCTCCCTCCACCATGAATTGGTCCAAACTGGGCTGGTTAGAGGCTCCCTCCACCATGAATTGGTCCAAACTGGGCTGGTTAGAGGCTCCCTCCACCATGAATTTGCCCAAACTGGGCTGTTTAGAGGCTCCCTCCACCATGAATTTGCCCAAACTGGGCTGTTTAGAGGCTCCCTCCACCATGAATTGGTCCAAACTGGGTATTTTAGAGGCTCCCTCCACCATGAATTGGTCCAAACTGGGCTGGTTAGAGGCTCCCTCCACCATTAATTGGTCCAAACTGGGGTGGTTAGAGGCTCCCTCCACCATTAATTGGTCCAAACTGGGCTGGTTAGAGGCTCCCTCCACCATTAATTGGTCCAAACTGGGCTGGTTAGAGGCTCCCTCCACCATTAATTGGTCCAAACTGGGCTGGTTAGAGGCTCCCTCCACCATTAATTGGTCCAAACTGGGCTGGTTAGAGGCTCCCTCCACCATGAATTGGTCCAAACTGGGTTTTTTAGAGGCTCCCTCCACCATGAATTGGTCCAAACTGGGCTGGTTAGAGGCTCCCTCCACCATTAATTGGTCCAAACTGGGCTGTTTAGAGGCTCCCTCCACCATTAATTGGTCCAAACTGGGCTGTTTAGAGGCTCCCTCCACCATGAATTGGTCCAAACTGGGTTTTTTAGAGGCTCCCTCCACCATGAATTTGCCCAAACTGGGCTGTTTAGAGGCTCCCTCCACCATTAATTGGTCCAAACTGGGCTGGTTAGAGGCTTCCTCCACCATGAATTTGCCCAAACTGGGCTGTTTAGAGGCTCCCTCCACCATGAATTGGTCCAAACTGGGTTTTTTAGAGGCTCCCTCCACCATGAATTTGCCCAAACTGGGCTGTTTAGAGGCTCCCTCCACCATGAATTGGTCCAAACTGGGCTGGTTAGAGGCTCCCTCCACCATGAATTGGTCCAAACTGGGCTGGTTAGAGGCTCCCTCCACCATTAATTGGTCCAAACTGGGCTGGTTAGAGGCTCCCTCCACCATGAATTGGTCCAAACTGGGTTTTTTAGAGGCTCCCTCCACCATGAATTTGCCCAAACTGGGCTGTTTAGAGGCTCCCTCCACCATGAATTGGTCCAAACTGGGCTGGTTAGAGGCTCCCTCCACCATTAATTGGTCCAAACTGGGCTGGTTAGAGGCTCCCTCCACCATGAATTGGTCCAAACTGGGCTGGTTAGAGGCTCCCTCCACCATGAATTTGCCCAAACTGGGCTGTTTAGAGGCTCCCTCCACCATTAATTGGTCCAAACTGGGCTGGTTAGAGGCTCCCTCCACCATGAATTTGCCCAAACTGGGCTGTTTAGAGGCTCCCTCCACCATGAATTGGTCCAAACTGGGTTTTTTAGAGGCTCCCTCCACCATTAATTGGTCCAAACTGGGCTGGTTAGAGGCTCCCTCCACCATGAATTGGTCCAAACTGGGCTGGTTAGAGGCTCCCTCCACCATGAATTGGTCCAAACTGGGCTGGTTAGAGGCTCCCTCCACCATTAATTGGTCCAAACTGGGCTGGTTAGAGGCTCCCTCCACCATGAATTGGTCCAAACTGGGCTGGTTAGAGGCTCCCTCCACCATGAATTTGCCCAAACTGGGCTGTTTAGAGGCTCCCTCCACCATTAATTGGTCCAAACTGGGCTGGTTAGAGGCTCCCTCCACCATGAATTTGCCCAAACTGGGCTGTTTAGAGGCTCCCTCCACCATGAATTGGTCCAAACTGGGTTTTTTAGAGGCTCCCTCCACCATTAATTGGTCCAAACTGGGCTGGTTAGAGGCTCCCTCCACCATGAATTGGTCCAAACTGGGCTGGTTAGAGGCTCCCTCCACCATGAATTTGCCCAAACTGGGCTGTTTAGAGGCTCCCTCCACCATTAATTGGTCCAAACTGGGCTGGTTAGAGGCTCCCTCCACCATGAATTTGCCCAAACTGGGCTGTTTAGAGGCTCCCTCCACCATGAATTGGTCCAAACTGGGTTTTTTAGAGGCTCCCTCCACCATGAATTGGTCCAAACTGGGCTGGTTAGAGGCTCCCTCCACCATGAATTTCCCAAAACTTGGCTGTTTAGAGGCTCCCTCCACCATGAATTGGTCCAAACTGGGCTGGTTAGAGGCTCCCTCCACCATGAATTTCCCAAAACTTGGCTGTTTAGAGGCTCCCTCCACCATGAATTGGTCCAAACTGGGCTGGTTAGAGGCTCCCTCCACCATTAATTGGTCCAAACTGGGCTGGTTAGAGGCTCCCTCCACCATGAATTGGTCCAAACTGGGGTTTTTAGAGGCTCCCTCCACCATGAATTTGCCCAAACTGGGGTGTTTAGAGGCTCCCTCCACCATGAATTTGCCCAAACTCTGCTGGTTAGAGGCTCAATCCACCCTGATTTTCAAAACAAATGTTGGTGCCAACCTCAACTTACTACAAGGGCCAAATTCACTGCTGGTGACAAGCTCTCCTCACTGCAAGTGCCAAATACACATGTTTCAAGGTGTTTTCCTACTGTCAGAGAGGTGGTATTGAGTGTGTAAAGTGTGTAGTTGTTAGGCTGTGATGTTGGGGTAATAGAGGGTCTTTGGTGTGTTAGATGCCCCCAGACATGCTTCCCCTGCTGTCCCAGTGTCATTCCAGAGGTGTTGGCATCATTTCCTGGGGTGTCATAGTGGACTTGGTGACCCTCCAGACACGGATTTGGGTTTCCCCCTTAACGAGTATCTGTTCCCCATAGACTATAATGGGGTTCGAAACCCGTTCGAACACACGAACATTGAGCGGCTGTTCGAATCGAATTTCGAACCTCGAACATTTTAGTGTTCGCTCATCTCTAATATTTAGTACATCCTCCTTTTGCAAAGATAACAGCCTCTAGTCGCTTCCTGTAGCTTTTAATCAGTTCCTGGATCCTGGATGAAGGTATTTTGGACCATTTTTTTCTACAAAACAATTCAAGTTCAGTTAAGTTTGATGGTCGCCGAACATGGACAGCCCGCTCTCAAATGATCTGAAAACAAAGATTGTTCAACATAGTTGTTCAGGGGAACGATACAAAAAGTTGTTTCAGAGATTTAACCTGTCAGTTTCCACTGTGAGGAACATAGTAAGGAAATGGAAGACCACAGGGACAGTTCTTGTTAAGCCCAGAAGTGGCAGGCCAAGAAAAATATCAGAAAGGCAGAGAAGAAGAATGGTGAGAACAGTCAAGGACAATCCACAGACCACCTCCAAAGAGCTGCAGCATCATCTTGCTGCAGATGGTGTCACTGTGCATCGGTCAACTATACAGCGCACTTTGCACAAATAGAAGCTGTATGGGAGAGTGATGAGAAAGAAGCCGTTTCTGCACGTACGCCACAAATAGAGTTGCCTGAGGTATGCAAAAGCACATTTGGAGAAGCCAACTTCATTTTGGAAACAAAAATTGAGTTGTTTGGTTATAAAAAAAAGGCGTTATGCATGGCGTCCAAAAAGAAACAGCATTCCAAGAAAAACACTTGCTACCCACTGTAAAATTTGGTGGAGTTTCCATCATGCTTTGGGGCTGTGTAGCCAATGCCGGCACCGGGAATCTTGTTAAAGTTGAGGGTCGCATGGATTCCACTCAGTATCAGCAGATTCTTTAGAATAATGTTCAAGAATCAGTGACGAAGTTGAAGTTACGCTGGGGATGGATATTTCAGCAAGACAATGATCCAAAACACCGCTCCAAATCCTCAGGCATTCATGCAGAGGAACAATTACAATGTTCTGGAATGGCCATCCCAGTCCCCAGACCTGAATATCATTGAACATCTGTGGGATGATTTGAAGCGGGCTGTCCATGCTCGGCGACCATCTAACTTAACTGAACTTGAATTGTTTGTCCAAAATACCTTTATCCAGGATCCAGGAACTGATTAAAAGCTACAGGAAGCGACTAGAGGCTGTTATCTTTGCAAAAGGAGGATGTACTAAATATTAATGTCACTTTTCTGTTGAGGTGCCCATACTTTTGCACCGGTCAAATTTTGGTTTAATGCATATTGCACATTTTCTGTTAGTACAATAAACCTCATTTCAATCCTGAAATATTACTGTGTCCATCAGTTATTAGATATATCAAACTGAAATGGCTGTTGCAAATACCAAAATATTTAGAACTAAAAATGATTAAGATTAATAGGGGTGCCCAAACTTTTTCATAGGACTGTATGTGGAGAGGTCACAGTGATGATGTCATAGGCACTAAAGATTGTGCACAGAGAAGGGTCAGGGACAATCATGTGTTTTTGAGATGTAGTACATAGAGTCTGGCTGCCAGTCCCAGTCACCTGTTCAGTGTCAAATCACTTTTTATTTACCATATTTTACATTTTCCTTGCTGAGCATTGTGACAATTTTATGAAAGTCACATTCATTATCATTACTTGCCATACAGTCCACAGTAGTGTTTTTACAGTATATCACCTACAGTATAACTATCAGACAAGTCACCCTTTCAGTGCTAAATTACTTTTTTCAAAGTTCATTCAATACCAAATTTGCTGTGCCATTCACAGTTCTGTGTTGCCAGTTCTGTAGGCAACATTTACAAGAAAATTCTGCATACTGTCCACAGGGCTAGAGATGGTTAGATGGTGTCATAGGAGTCCTGACAGTGTCATACTCTATGTTTTAAGCCATTTTAAACTCATGGGACCATACTGATTGAACTTGGCAAAAATTAAACTTCAGAAAGTTGCCTATCTTTATCACCAACAAAAATGTTAAGGTCTGTTTATATCTAATGATATTATCCCTATATTGATAAGTAAACACCGATATCCAATAGTTTGACCGCAATACTTATGATTATAGCGATCAAAGTATTATAAGCGTGCACTTACCAAGTACTACATAACATGACTGTTAAGATTACGGTATGTAACATTAGTACATACAAGTAATCTTTTGCTTATCAGCTCCCTACTGACATTACAGAGCATTGCAAGTAACCAAGCACTGCCAAAATGCCTGCTTGCCACAAATGCCATCCACTAAGTAACTGTTCAGATTTAAACTGTGAACTTTTCAAATGTTTAATAATAAACCGGATTTTGTGTTATCTGATCTGTGCCTCTAAAATGTGCACAGGATTGCCCTCTGCTAAATCTATTTGGAAGCATTGTGAAATGTCTTAATATGTGTTAATGTTACACACTCAGGAACATGTTGTATTCTTACTTGCTGAATGCCTGCTGGTGATCTTGTCTGTTCTTTGCCAAATATATTCTGTCAATTAACCTTACAGTAAATTCCCTTTTAGATAGCGCTAGGAGCAGATGGCTGGAATAATGCAGAGCTGGCTGGAAACGATGAAGGAATATTTCAGCTGGATTCAGACTCGGGATTTTTATGTGCTCTCAAGCCCTTTGATCGGGAACACAAGGACTCATACACTTTAAAGGTATCAAAGCCAGGCTATGTATATAAAGTGCATGTACTTCCAAACTCACATATAAATTTATATCAGTTTACCAACACAGATGTCATCAGACAGAAAATATTGTAGTCCGTTCCTATATTATACGTAAGACTCAGAAGCAGTAGTTTGTTCATAGCAGGCAGTGTTATAGTAGTTATATTCTTGTATGGGTGGGAATGTACTATAGTAACCTATTCTTGTACATGAGGTGCAGTATTAGTGTAATGATGTTTATGTACATGGCAACAGTATTATTGTAGTTATTGTGTATATCTTTTACATAGATTCCTGCATGATAGTAGTAATACTACTGCACATAGATGGCAGTATTACTGTACTCAGATTCTTGTAGATAGGGTACAGTATTACAGCAACTACATCTTTGCACATAGGAGTTACACTATGATAGTTATATTATATGTTATGTCAGTATTCTAGTACTTCTAATCATGTACAAAAAAGACAGTACTATAGCAATTATATTCTTGTACATTGAGGTCAATATTATATTAGTTGTTATATTATTATGATACAGATTATTGGAGAACACCAGATGGTGATTGTACACGTTGAGGTAACCGATGATAATGACAACATGCCAATTCTGAAACCAGGCACAATGCATGGGATTGTCAACAAGCGAAGCAGAGCAGGTAATTTGGAACGTGTACAACTTTTTGCATGAACCTGTTTTGAATTACCCTAGACATAAATTTAGCTAAATGTGTCATGCATAATCTAAACTAGCTAACCATATATGCAGAAAATTTGCATCATCTTTGTACCAAAGATTTGTTATGAAAGAATGGAACTGTTAAGAACTGGTGTAGATTCCCATTCTGTCTCACGCAAGGAAACTAGCATGAGGTTTAATAAATCAGTCAGGCAAAGGCAATGCCCACATGCAAAGAACATGGCATGGATTTGGGTTTGAAGGTTTGAAGAGCACAAGCAATGGCCTTACACCAAACCGGTCCCTCAATATCATCCTTCTACACCAGAAAACTAGTGTAGAGGTAATGATGAATTCCCGCCATTGTCTCTGCGAACTCAGTAACTGCCGAGTTCCAAAGCTCCTCTGACATTAACATCAATACAATAACTGTGCACCAGGAGCTTCATGGTGTGGGTGCCCATGGCTGAGTAGCTACATGATGGCCTTCCATCAACAAGCACAATGCCAAGTGTCAGGTGGAGCAGTGTGTAGAGCGGCGCCTCTGCACTCTTCAGATGTGGAAAATAATTCAATGAGGTGATAAATCATGCTTCTGTATCTGGCAATCTGATAAACCAATCTGGTTTTCTGTACGTGTAATGTGTGAGTGCCCCAATACTTTTGCCCATATAGTGTACACTTTCCTGTGGATATTAACTTGACTTGTGCAGGGTTCAATATGGTGCCACGGCAGGATGAAAGTAGCTTCTTATTTTACTGTACAGGGCTCTCAAGATGAAAAATGTGTGGATGTGTGAGGTTGAGGCTTCGAGGTGGGATTAACTGACCCTTCAGAGATGACATTCTGGAGATGGGAACAAAGAATGAAAATACAACAAGCATGTGACTGTTCATTCCACATCCTCTTCTAAATGTGCTGCTATGGAACTGTATTTAGATGTCAGTACAAAACTTCCCACACTCTAATGCTTGCTGCGTAAATGTCAGCCCAGAGATATAGGACCATTATAGCCCGCTAATCTCAAAGTCCAGCCTGTTTTAGCTCTAGGTGATAGATACAGTGCGCCGTGGGTGCCAAGAGGACCACAGACCACCTGCATCTTTATGCTGATGTATTTATTACAAAGGTTCTGCAGTTGAAAGAAAAGGTCAAAGTTTATTTTCACAGTCTGTTTTCAATGTCTGTTACTAGGGGAAAATATTCCTAATACATCAAAAGAGTATAGAAAAAAGCAAGGGGGCTCTCAAAACGGTCTTAAAATGAAAATATCTTTATTTCGTCTTTTACAAGTAAAAACATGATATTCACAGTCTGGGAGAGAGGCAGATGCATAAAAGGCATAAGGCTAGACGAATATTCCTAATATTACATCTCTTACTTTTCTCATACCTCAGTTGATGTGATCTGAACTCAGTACAGTGTTCAACCAATACAGTCCATATTTGTCAAATGTAATTATTAGCACAATTTATAGTATTATAATATGACAAATGGCAAGTATTTCACAATTGTACACTTATTTACTATAACTTATATATGACTTATAGGTGTTGCTTTCATGCACGTTCACGCAACAGATGCAGATGATCCAGCTTCCGAGAATGCAGATTTACGTTACACAATTTTGGTCAGTGACCACAATCTGTTCCAGATAGACGCCAGGTCTGGAGGAGTATCCTTAACAGAAGAAGGTAAGATGCAGAACAGAATAAACCCACAAGAGACAGGGAATGGTGGCCTGTAGAGATGAGCGAACAGTGAAATATTCGAGATTTGAGATTCGTTTCGAGTAGAGCCTCAATATTTGACTACTCGATCGAATATTGAATCCCATTATAGTCTATGGGAAAAAATGCTCGTTTCAGGGGAAACCACTATTCAACTAAAGGAGAGTCACCAAGTCCACGAGTAGCAGGAGGAGAGTGTTTAGGAGGCGCGCTGTGCAGTTAAAGTGCACAGACCCCATTATAGTCTATGGGGTCCGTGCGCTTTAACTGCACAGTGCTTGCAGTTGCACTGATAAAAAGTCAGCTCCCTTGTAACATCAAGCTGCCAGCTCTCCTGACTAGCAAGGACGAGCCTGCTTCAGAAGCAGCGTTGATTTGCTGTAGGTTTGTCCTTGCTAGTCAGGAGAGCTGGCAGCTTGATGATACAAGGGAGCTGACTTTTTCTCATAGGAATGAATTGACCAGCGTTGATTGGCCAGTGTACAGCATTTAGCCAATCGAGGCTTGTCTGTGAGGAGGCGGAGTCTAAAATCAGACCACAATGGAGACTGCTATGGTCCAATCTTAGACTCCGCCTCCTCACAGACAAGCCTCCGGCAGGACCAGCGTTGATTGGCCGAATGCTGTACACTGGCCAATCAACGCTGGTCAATTCATTCCTATGAGAAAAAGTAAGCTCGCTCGTAACATCAAGCTGCCAGCTTTCCTGACTAGCAAAGACAAGCCTGCTGTAGAACCAGCGTTGATATGCCGAATGCTATACACTGTATAGCATCTGGCCAATCAACGCTGGCTCTGAATCGAATATTTACTGCGAATAGCAGCAGTAGTATTCGATCGAGTACGAATATTTCGAATACTGTAGTATGATCAAATACTACTCGCTCATCTCTAGTGGCCTGTAAAAACTTATCATGCCGTAGAAACTAATAGAAAATAAATTACATCCTTCTTACAGCAATGCAACATCTGCCTACTCTGGGCAAGCATCCTACCAAGGTAAAATGCAGCAGACAGTAAAAACAGCAAAAATAATTCACATAAGTGAGGCAGAAATGTAAGGTTTATACATTTTTTTTCCTTGTATGATTTATAAGTATGAAAGCAATGTGTCCAGTCTGGACAATCCATTATTTGGTCATATCAAAAGAACAGATCTGTCCCTGTACACTTACCAACAGTATCATATTTTAAGAAACTGTAATTATGCAAGCTGGACTAGGTCAGGATGGGATCCTTTACTTCCTGCCAACAGCACAGTATTTATGCCCCTGTGTACTGGTAACACAGACAGAATATGTCATTTGTGACAATTAGGAGAACCCAACCCCCACACCTATATATGCACCCCTTATTTGTTTCTTGGCCTGTGTAAGACTGAGGACAGATGAGATAGAAGGATGTTTCTTTCTGCTCCCTGTCCTGTTTTCTTCTGTGGTGTCCAGTTTGGGGAAGTGTCCTTCCTCTCTATTCGGTCAGCGTCCTGCTCATATTGCTTTCTATCCACTCACAGCAGGCAGAGTGTTTTGAAAATGGAGCACAAATTCTGTTAGACCGTTACAGACCTTTCCATGGTACATGGAATAATACTTATTCACACAAGACTGAAACAATCCTTTATGCATTTTCCCAAACAGTGTCTGTGCCAGGATCAGAATCACTGCAGAGCAAACTCCTATCACATGCCTTTGCGGTGACACTGAATTCCTGCTTCTTTTTGTAAAATAAACTATCCATCATGGTTTACATGATACAGAATAAGAATGTAAGAGTTAAAACTTGAACTCTCTTAGAGATTCTCATAGATTATTGAGACTGGCTAGTGAGGATGTTGCAAGGTCATACAACCCCAATTCCAATGACGTTGGGATGTTGTGTAAAACATAAATAAAAATAGAATAATTTACAAATCCTTTTCAACCTATATTGAATTGACTACACTACAAAGACAAGATGTTTAAAGGGGTTGTCCCATCACAAGGATCCTATCTATAATGCTTATTAATGTGAATGTAAGACTTTTCCTAAATACACTGCTTCAGCAAAACTGCTTTGTTTGTCCTACTTTGTCTTACTTTATTCATTTTTTGTGGCCACAGCCCTGACCTAGCTGCTCCTGAGTCAAGTGATGTATCTGCTGCTCTCAGGGAGGAGGGAGGAGGGGCTAAGTGCACGGGAGTGAGCCTGGAGGGGGGGGGGGGGTAGTTTACCCTATGGGGAAGGGGCCGCCAATACAGGGTTAGACGCCGGCACAGGTGAAGCCAGCAACATCGCTATGCTTCTGCCCTGCATGAAGACAGCAGCGGCAGAAGCGATGCTGTTATTCCGCTCCGCTCCAGGGTCACATATGCAAAGCCAAGCGGTGAGATGCCGCCGGCCCTGCGTGCACGCTCATAGACCAGTCTAGTCTTCACAATGCGAATACAGACCCGGCACCCTTTTAGATTATTATGGACTGTAGATGATGAAATTTCTAAATTTGTGTATAGTAATTCATGTACAGTATATTTTTTCTGTTCTTATGGTATTTTAGGGGTTTGAGGTATCTTTTTTTCCCAAAACACTGGTTGTTTTGCCATAGAATTTGTGCCAAATTAAAGTAAGTAAAAACTGAACAAAGTGCTCCAGCCACAGTTAAAAGGACTTCAACTTTAATAAATTACACAAAATCCAGGTACAAGATACTGTTAGAATTGGAAAACGCAGAGGGGGGAATTTATCAATCTCATACCTCCCAACTTTTGAAGAACCGAAAGAGGGACAAAATGTGCGGCGCGCATAGCGCGCCGCGGCAAATTTAGCCCAGCCCACTTTTGTGTTGACCACGCCCACTCGTTAATTTTTCATGTGCCCGCACACAGTATAATCCTCCTACAGTCACCCGTAAATTATATGTCCTCCCTCTATCTCTCCCCCAGTTTCATATACACCCTTCTTCTGCCCCCAGTTTCATGTCCCTCTTCCATCTCTGCCCCCAGATTCATGTCCCTCTTCCATCTCTGCCCCCAGATTCATGTCCCTCCATTTCTGCCCCCAGATTCATGTCCCCACATCTCTGCCACCAGATTCATGTCCCACATCTCTGCCCCCAGATTCATGTCCCTCCATCTCTGCCCCCAGATTCATGTCCCTCCATCTCTGCCCCCAGATTCATGTCCCTCCATCTCTGCCCCCAGATTCATGTCCTCTCCATCTCTGCCCCCAGATTCATGTCCCCCATCTCTGCCCCCAGATTCATGTCCCCCATCTCTGCCCTCAGATTCATGTCCTCTCCATCTCTGCCCCCAGATTCATGTCCCCCATCTCTGCCCCCAGTTTCATGTCCCCCATCTCTGCCCCCAGTTTCATGTCCACTCCATCTCTGCCCCCAGATTCATGTCCCCTCCATCTCTGCCCCCAGATTCATGTCCCACATCTCTGCCCCCAGATTCATGTCCCACATCTCTGCCCCCAGATTCCTGTCCCTCCATCTCTGCCCCCAGATTTATGTCCCCCATCTCTGCCCCCAGATTCATGTCCTCTCCATCTCTGCCCCCAGTGTCATGCCATCCTCTCCTTCATCTGCCCCCAGATTCACGTTCCACCTCCACATTAAACTTACCTTCTCCTCCGCTCCCTCGCCGCTCTCTGCCCGCCTCTCTCCCTGACACATGCGGCTGAAGCTGCTCGCTTGCTCGCTTCGCTGCTGCGTCTCTCTCTCGCTGACACATGCGGCTGAAGCGAGGAGCTGACCTGTGTCAGCTCCTCGCTTCGCTGCTGCCGCTGGCTCCTGGCTTGTACATCGCGTCTACAAGCGAAGCGAGCAGCTTCAGCCGCATGTGTCAGGGAGAGAGGCGGGCAGCGGCGAAGCGAGGAGCTGACCTGTGTCAGCTCCTTGCTTCAGCCGCATATGTGTTCAACTCAGATCTGCGTCCTCTGGACGCAGATCTGAGTTGAAATCGGGACATACCTCCCTCCAACCGGGACCGCGGGACATGTCACCCAAATCGTGACTGTCCCGCGGAAATCGGGACCGTTGGGAGGTATGCAATCTGATGTGTGACAATGTGGTGCACATTTGGTGCAAGGCCCCATCCTGGGAAGAATGTGTTCCACACTGGCCATTCTGCACCTCACTCACCACTTTTGAGTGGAGAATGTGGACAGAGCAGGGAAGCCGAGTCATATTTATTTACATATTTATTATAACTTTTACCAGTTCTCTGGTGCAAATCTGTCTCCCAAGATGTAAACAGGGAGACAGTGCCTCTGTTATGCTGTCCTCTATAGCAAGCACCCTGAACAACATGCCCGACTTCCCAGAAGTCTTCACTGCATGATGCGAGGTTATAACCAAATCAATTTCTCAGCTACGGACGGCTTTGCAGTGGAGCATCTATGGCTGTATAGAGGCTGTGTAAGTCTCCACACACCTGAGAAGGCGGTCTCTCCCTAAGGATAGACGTTATCCCCATAATCAGTTTTCTGGTGTGAGTTATACAGGAAATCTACAGCAGTTCCTGACTGGCATAGATGTCCATTCTGGCAAACAAGCGTTGGTCTGATTTGTCATACTCCTGTCAGGCTCTTTACTAAGAATAGCATGTAAATTGCCAGTCTTAATACATTTGCCGTAGTTTTTTTTTAACAAAAACAATTGTGGGTGAAGGAAGCCTTAGGATGCAAAAATTCATGTCATTTTTTTCAAGCTTTTAAAATCACTGCAAAAACAGTGTGTGTGAAGGAGCCCTAAGAGGTTCTCATAAGAACAAATTATCAGTGTGCTGAATGTGCTCTCTGAGTACATAAAAAATTGTGCGTCTAATAAGTATAGGCCCCCCCCCAGCAACCCACATCTTAAAATAAGGATCATTTACAGTATTTTAGGTCAATGCTGAAGCAAGTAGAAAAGTTTTTTTTTATTGATAATTGTGTAGAGAATGAATCATAGAACTGTATGTGAACTGATATATGAATGGGCACACATCTTTTGTCTGCATTTTCATTTTGACGTGAGTAAATTGACTGCTGTTGAAAAAGAAGAAATCTCAGCATTTTGATCCACTTAGAATACAAGGCTCCATTAATTGCCTTTACCGCGCCTATCATATGTGATGAACTCATTTTAAGTGTACAATACATTCATTTACTGCAAAGCCTATGTATTTAGAATGCCAAGGACAAGCATTTCGCAGTATAGAAGAGCTTAGGCTAATGGTCTGCTCTTTATGTAACTCGGCAGCATTCTGCTATCTCATATAGTTATGGGAGTCAGTGAACCTCATGATGACTCACTGTTTACAGAAAAATAATCTAATTTGATGTGCTGTGAAGGAAGATTTTTGTGCACAAGGTACGCTCACACTCCTGCTAGTAATGTCTGTTGCCCTCATCCATCTTTGGATGAGATCAACAGACGTTAAGGGGCAGTTCACACGGAGAAAACTGGCACGCAATCTGGCACGTATAAGCGTGTCAGAGTTTGCGCGCTCAAAAAAAGATCCTATTGATTTCTATGGGGGTTACGATGCAGAGGGAGGGGGTTCTGTTTGCTTCCATCACTCTATGGCCATTAATGTTCGTTGCTCTCATCCACTGACAGATGTGAGCAACTGATGTTCATAATGGAAGCGAGACTGTCCCCTCACTGTTAATGTCTTTTTTCATTACACAGGGGTCACTTACCTGTCACATGTAGACGAGAGCCACTTTAAATTGGTAGTTCAGGTGAAAGACCTAGGTGATGACCCTAAGGGTAATGTAGCATCTGGAAGCCTGGAAATTGCTATTGCAGAAGATACTTGGGTTCGTCCAAGTCCAGTGTTCATTCCTGAAAACCAGAAAGGAAGTTATCCCTTTATGATTTCTAAAGTACGTGGACACAAAATGACTCTATAAAGATAAGTATTCACAAATTTACACAACTTCTTCTGTATGTGTGAACTGTACAATGTTGTTTAAAAAGGTGTTCATATTAGCGTATATTAATGTATTTTTATTATTGCGTAGGGGAATATCTGGGGAACATTTTTTGTAATTTACTTTATGAGTCCATTTTACTTCCTTTTGGTAGAAAACAGACTCCAACGTTCCAATGCTCTAAGGCCTGGTTTACACCTGTAAACTAGTGCTGTAAGCCTGACTTTTTTACTTGCCAATTACAGTTTAAAAAAATGAGAATCTGATAATTAAAGGGGCCCCTCACGTTCTGTTCATGTATGTTTTTCTGATCAGAACAGCAAACAAAATGATGAAGATGTGAGCTACATGTGTAACTAAGCATTGCTATAGAGATTCTGTCCTGTGCACACTGTATATTGCCAGTATGCACAGCTGTAGCTGTTGCCAATGGAGGTAGGAGGTCACTTAAAATATCTGTATCCTTGGTTCTATACCACCTACACAGAGCCAAATGGGTGTCTCAGCTTTCATATGCTATCAAGATCAGAGTTCTAACTATAAAAAATGGAGATATCACTATTGAAAGAATCAGTCAGGAATCTGATTTTATGAGTATTTATGCATATAAAATTCAGTTTTCATATACAACAGATACCATAACTAGATCTAGAGGGTATAACACCAGATATACAGCTATTTGAAGTGACTCTCCCCATCAACTGTTATATCTGCACATACTGGCAATACAAAGTGGTAGAGATTTATTAATACCCTATGCCACCTTTGTGTTTAAAAAAAAGTGACAAAACTCAGATTTTTGTTGTAAATGGCATTTTTATACATATTTTTTGCATATGTTAAGGGGTGAAAAGGCGCGTGATGGTTGGGGCTGTCAGTCCCTCCAGATTTATTATCATTTACTGTACATCAGTTTTCTTTGAGCTGGCATAGATTTCAGTGCATGTCCTATCGGTACATGCGCCCTGTTTATAACAAGATCTGTACCTCATCTTAAATAGGTAAAATCGAAAGATGTAGGTATTATCAAGACCAGCCTACCCTAGTGTGTAGGGGATAGATTCTCCATAGGAACAAATAGTTGGAGCATTGCTTGGGAAAACTTTAGAACAAGTTTTCTATGGATTTAAAATATGTTAATAATGTATATTGCAAAAATACCGATATTTGCCAATCACCACCTACACAATAGTAGTAATAATAAAAAAGTTAAATAATAGCTATAATGTAAAAACCACATTGTAAAAAATTAATATTGTATTCCAATGTGGTTGCAGACTACATTTCAAATTAAACCAACAACCTCTTTAAAAACTGAAGAGGTGTTATGCAGACCTTTACCACTATGAGTTAATACACTTGTAGGCTAAGGCCCCACGGGACGTCCCACAGCAAAAAAAGTGATGTGGGAAAAATTGCGGTGACAACGCATCGCAGTTCTTCCCGCAGCGCTTTACACAGAAAGTTCCTCTGTGGACTTTCTGTTACAATTATACTTTTCCGTAGGTATAATTGACATGTTGTGATTTCCAAAACAGCTGGTGTTTGTGTCTGTCACTACTATAGTAACGGTGAAATTTTTGGAAATTGCGGCATGCCTGTACCATGTTTTTTTGTTGACATGGAATTTGCTAGAATCCCATCCACTGTGCTCTAAATGTAAAACGTTGTCATTTTTCCCATGGTGTTTCCATTGTTGGCAAACCGTGGCGTTTCCGTGGAGCCGCAGCCTTAAGGTAGGCCTCATGTTGCTGCGTTTTTTTTTAGCCAAAGTCAGGAGTGTATTTAACAGAATAGAAACGCCTAAGAGCTTCCTTTATATTTTCCATTCATTTTCAAGTCACTCCTGACTTTGACTCAAAAAACTACTGCAAAATCTGCAACAATCGCTGTGTTTCCGTAACATGAGTGTTAGCCTTAGGCTAAGGCCATATGTTGTGGAAATGCAGCTAAAAAAATGCTGTAGAAAAAAGAGCACAGCAGAAATGCAGTGAAAAAAAATGCAGTAACAATCCCTGTGTTTTTCACTGGTTTTCAACAGTGTTTTTCATGTTTAGCTTCCTAACCCCATAAAAGTCTATGGGAAAAACACAGTGCATAAGTTTCTGAAAATGTAGCGATTCTGCAGTTTTTTTTTTCTGCAGTGTATAGATGAGGTTACAGAAAATGTCATTCACTGCAAAATTAAGTGTTTTTTTAGCAATATGACCTTAGCCTTTCCAAAATAAATTAACCCCTGTGCCTGCCGGTGAAATTAATTTAGGAGGTGTTGCTGTATATAATATCAAATCCAAAGTAGTTGCTATGAATACACACGTGAGTTTGTGTATTATGGAAATATTTGGCTAGGGCAGAGACGTTTAGTTTTAGTTATAATACATGTTCCTGGAATGTCAGTGGGGAATCCTTCCACAACTGCTGTACTGGAAAATTGGTCTTCTTTGAAGAAGCAAATACTATATTGTGTCCCATCATGTCTCCTCTCCAGCATTCCCTGTGCTGTCACATCTCTGTTTAATGAGGTCATATACATGAGGGAGAGCAGAGGAGCAGTCTGGAAAGCCATTAGCCCCAAGATAAACATCTGAGGTGTTCCATAGACAGTTTTAGGGGTCCTAAATTCTGATTTATGCAGAGTTGATGCCTCATTTTGTCCTTCTTAGGAGCTGTTATAGGAGGTGCACGCTTCATGCACAACACTAGATCTTTCCTTACAGCTCCTAACAGCTGGTGTTTGTGTCTGTCACTACTATAGTAACAGTGAAATCAGCTTCATTTCAGTACATCACAGGGATATTATACTATAGACCTTGAATGCTTATTCAATTACTATCACCGTGTTACACAACACAGGAGCGTGAATTCACAGGGAGTTTTTTGCAGGAGGATTTTGAGGTGGAATTTGTGGTGAAAAAAAAACAACATGACCTTAGTTCAGAAGGATTCCGCCTTGAAATACCCTTGAAATGAATTGGAGGCGGAAAAAAGTGGTGTGGGTTTTTTTTGCAAATATGCATCAAAAACAGCTAATTTTTTTCTAAATTGATGTTTTAAGGTCCATAGAGCGTGCTGGTTTTAAAAAATGCATCGAAAAACCATGGCAAAAAAACACATTTAATAATTTTTTTTTCTGCCTGCAAAAAACTCTGTGTGAACATACCTTCACAGTGATAAAGAAAATGCCCCAGTTATATATGTCATTCTTCTCTATTTGAAGAAAATCAAATTTGAATTCTTAGGCAAATGAAGCAGTTGGTGCACTGGGGGCGGGTCTTCATCCCTGAGAGCACTGGTCTCACTTCTCAAGTACGATGGGTGATGCCATAGCAATGGGAGGATCAACTCTCACTGCATGGGGTGGTGCATGAGGGCATGAGGCAAGAGCTGTGTCCCAAGGAGCTAAAGGCCACTCCCACTTCACTAACTGCCTCTTCAGTTAGGTGGTAGACTCCTTTTAGACTCCTGTCTAGATATAGGTATGCAGTGAGAAGAGGGGACCTCAAATTAAGAGTGGGCATCTCTTTTGGATACGCAACAATATGTAGAAAAAAATGAATGCCAGCTCTACACATGTTATTTCAATAACAGGGCAAAAACACCAGGGTAAAGAGATGCATAAATATAAGCAGTGTGCACTAATAAAGAGCATGAAGAAAATCTTGAAATCCAGTACCAAGAACCTTCACCATCTATTAATAAAAACAATGGATCCATGCATAAACTGATTCAGTTTGATTTCAAAGTGCACAAAGAAAAGCTTAGAATCCAGTACCAAAAGTATTCCTAATCTTTTAAAAACACGCTGTTTTTTTAAATCATTGAGTGTCCACAACATGGTTTTTATCATAAAGTGGGCATGGGATTTGCTTGAATCCCATCTACTTTGCCCTTACTGTAAAACGGGGGGCCCCTGGCCTTAGGCGGATTCTGCCTAAAACTCCCACTGAAATTGATAGGAGGTAGATTTTGGATCAGATTTTCAGAAGCAGCATCAAAATCAGCTTCCAAAATCTGTTTCAGATTCCTGAAGCAGAAATTTCCTTCCTGGCAGATTGAGGCCGGAGCTCCACGGGCCGGAAACGCTGCGATTTGCCCACGGCGGAAATGCTGCGGGAAAAATCACGGCGTTTTACAGTACTTGCAAAGTGGATGGGATTCACGCGAATCCCATACCCACTTTGCAGAAAAAAATCGCAGCGCAGACATGCTGCGATTTTCAAAACTGTCATGGTTTTGAAAATCGCAGCATGTCAATTATATCTACGGAAACGCCCGCGGTTTTCCTATAGATGTAATTGTAATAGAAAGCCGCAGAGGAAAACTCTGTGAACTTTCTGTTCAAAGTGCTGCGGGAAGAACCGCAATGCGTTCACACTGCGGTTTTTCCCGCTGCGCTTCAGAGCGTTGGTTCTGGCCCGTGGGGCCTTAGCCTGAGTGTGTGGACCAGCCCTTAAGGCCAGGGCCCACGGGACGGAAATGCCAAGACTTGCCGGCGGTGGAAACACCGTGGGAAAATTGCAGTGTTTTACAGTACAGGCAAAGTGAATGGGATTCTAGCGAATCCCAAGCCCACTTTGCGGTAAAAACAGAGGAGTGGGCATGCTGCAATTGCCAAAAACGGCATGGGTTTGGAAATCGCAACATGTCAATTATACCTGTAGAAGCGCCGACGGTTTCCCCATAGGTATAATTGTAACAGAAAGTCTGCGGAAAAAAACTCCATGAACTTTCTGTTTAAAGCACTGCTAGAGGAACCGCAGTGCATTTCCGCTGCGGTTTTTCCTACAGCGCTTTATTGCTGTGGGACATCCTGTGGGACCTTAGCCTCAATGTATGTATGTGCCTGATAATATAAGTAATAAGCACTGTCAGGTCCTTCTAATACTGGATTAAAGACTTTAACTGTTCATTTGCCTGTCTGAAATAATGTAATGAAACTCTGTTAGGTGCTGTGGAACAGTACAGAAGTTCAGTATCACCTGTCAGGAAACTTTCCTGGGGATTTGTTCACAGTAGATGAGTCTGGAGACATTTTTGTGACTGGAGAGCTGGACTGGGAGCAACAATCACAGGTGATCCATAGCACATCATATACACGCATTCACTCTGTATCTGCCTACCAGGTCATGGTGTTTATTTCCTACTTTCTATATTCAGATATCAGGCTGGATTATTTACTAGATTATCCTGAGTGATTAAACATATATTTTTTACTTGTTTGATAACATATAATTATTTATACCGTTTCCTCCAATTGCATTCAACAAATGATAAACAACATATGAAATTTGATGTCCGACATGAGGCGATATATAGGATTGCCTTATCTATCTCACTAATTGTAGAATACCAGTTTGCAGGCATAGGCCTCTGACTGTACTCAATCCCGTGTTATGTAGTAATAGATATATTATTAATTTTAGTTATTTCCTTATTTGGTGCTCATTTTTTTGTTCTTTTTTGGCACAGTATGAAATCCAAGTTTCAGCCCTGAACATGGATAACATCTTGTATAGTGACCCTTTGGAGGTAACTGTTACTGTGACGGATGAGAATGACAATGGACCTATATTCCCTCAAGGGACCTATCATGTGAATATTACAGAGGGCACTGCAAAAGGTGGGCACTTACTGAGAGCTGACTATCAAACTAGCTTCATTGATCTGATGTATAAAATGTACAACTGTTCTGCTATGTATGAGGACTAAATACTTATGTGTATGTCACTGCAACGAATAATATACAGTAGAGAGCTTTGTAGAGTTATAACTAGGGTTCAATAGTAAATTCATGTTGCTTGTACCGTATAATGATACATATAATATCACATGGGTACTCAACTAATTTTGATAAAGGTCAATTAACTTGGGTCTCCCATTTTACAAAGGTCAGAGTTGAACATGTCCTGTATTTACATATGTTACTAAACTTTTTTTTTCATAAATCCCCAGTTCAAGTGGAGACATTAAACAATGCAATATATTTTATATTACAAAAGTGCTAGTATCTTCATGTATTTATCTCTTCATATCACATCTGTACAAACTCTATAGAGAGGAGGAAGAGAAGAAGAGCTCCTCAACAGAGAGATATCAGTAATATATAGAGACAGTCAGTGGTGTAACTAGGAATGGCGGGGCCCCGTAGCGAACTTTTGACATCTGCCCCCCCCCCCTTCCTGACTGACACTAAAGACCTCGACCGACCGACCGGCGCCGCATTCCTGCGCGCTCTATTATGCCCCATAGTGGCCCCTACACACAGTATTGTACCCCATAATGAACACCCATGAACAATTATTATACTCTGGGGTCTTTTCAGACCCTGAAAGTAACCGCTTTTTAATGCATATAGGTTTCTGTTTGGGGGGTCCCAAGCAGACTCCACGAATAGAAACCTGAACACAGATGTGACCCGGGCCTAAACATCACATTATAAAATACTATTCTAGTATATATAATGGTAGACCTGTATAGAAGCAAATACAGGATAGATAGATAGATAGATAGATAGATAGATAGATAGATAGATAGATAGACATTGATATGCTGTATATCCTATTAATATTATAAATGTGAAAGTTTGTGAGTTTGTGGGTTTGTGTGTTTGGATGTTTGCATGTTCGGATGTTTGTTCCTCAATCACGGAAAAACCGCTCCACCAATTTGGCTGAAATTTTCCACAAACATAGTTAATACACCCGATTAAACAATAGGCTACTTTTCGTCACAATAGCGCACATACATTTGTGCCAGGACCCCCACAAAACCCAAACTCACACCACCATCTCTGCAATCTCACACACTTTGGACCATAGCAAGCCACAAAATTCATATTGCCCTCTGCAGCCTAGCCCCTAACCCCACACAATCACATATACATATACTTTACCACTCTGCCCCTCACCTTAACGATACTCCAGGAGGTTCTCTTTAACGCTCCGGAGCAGCCATGTTTACCGACCCCCACCGCTCTGACAATCCGCGACACCGCCCACCCATGTCAATACCCCTAGACGGTCTAATAAATGCAAAAAAAATATAAAAAAAAGTAAAAAAAATATAAAGAAAATAAATAAAAAGGATTAAAAATTCAAATCACCCCCCTTTCCCTAGAACACATATAAAAGTAGTTAAAAACTGTGAAACACATACATGTTAGGTATCCCCACGTCCGAAATTGCCCGCTCTACAAAGCTACACAAATATTTTTTCTGTTCGGTAAACGCCGTAGCGGGTAAAATGGTCAAAAGTGCCAAACCGCCATTTTTTCACTGTTTTGATTATGATAAAAATTTGAATAAAAAGTGATCAAAGCAATAACATTTCCCGAAAATGGTAGAACTACACAGTACACCCGACCCCGCAAAAAAAGACACCCTATACATCCTCGTACACGGACGTGTAAAAAAGTTACGGCTGTCGGAATATGGCAACTTTTCAAAAAATAATATTTTAACACAGTTTTTTTTTTTTTTTTTTTAAGGGGTCAAAATGTAAAAAAATCGTAACGAAACACAGAATATAGGGGACATGTCATTTTGGTTGCACAGTGAACGCCGTAAAACCAAAGTCCGTAAGAAAGTCGCAGAAATGCATTTTTTCTTCAAATCCACCCCATTCTGAATTTTTTCCCTGCTTCCCAGTACATTATATAGAATAAATAATGGTGGCATCATGAAGAAAAATCTGTCCCAGGAAAAATTAAGACCTCATATGGCTCTGGGAGCAGAGAAATAAAAAAGTTATGGGGTTTAGAAGAAGGGGAGTCAAATCAAAAAATGGCATCGGCGGGAAAGGGTTAACTTAAAATACTTCTGTCCCAAAGTCACTATGTAAAGTTTCTCACAACACCATATAGCAGCTCAAATACAAATTAACTTCAACACAAAAGTCTCATGTATTTTCTGAATTACAGCAAAAACAAGATACAAACTTACATTTCATATCCCATCCCTTATACACACTACGAAAACCTTACCCACGCCTGTATATACCCACGGCTACAATCACCGCAGACGAAGTCGCGGGTACCAGCTAGTACTTACATATATACACATCTACTCACACACATACATTCATATACAACATATACACACACCTATCTACACACATACAGGACTCACGCAGTATATAAGACACATAATGTTTCGATCTCTGCCTCCCACTGAAAATAATAGGAGGTATATTTAGTGCAGAATTTGGCGCTGATTTTCAGGCAGAATCTGATTGATAATCAGTGCCAAATTCCTGTCACGACCTGAAGACTTGTATAAAAATTGTGTGTTTTTCTGGTGGGGTTTGGATCCAGTGGTCTGGGGTCTTCTGGTAGTTTCCTTGCCATTGGGCCACCTGTTTGGACAGTGAGTATTCACCTTCAGAATTTACTTGAGGTTTTTTGGATCGAACCTCAGGTGTTGGTTGTTGCCATTATCCTATGGGACTATTCTGGGGCCTTTATTAGGAGGAGGGCTGGCTTCACTAGTTGATGGTTTTCGTTGTTACCAACTGGAATTTGTGGCTCTGGGAGGAGGATTGTTTTGTGGAATTACAGCTGACTAGGAAGTGGTGTGAGTGTTGCCTTGTGTGTGAGTCTGGTTTGTCCCTCCACATTTCTACTCTACCCTGTCCTTCAGTTCTGTTTGCCTGGCACTATCTGGTTATTTGTGAGGTTTGGGTTCCAGTTTGTTTTGCCCCAGTCCTGTGTTAACCCTTTCCTCACCTGTCCACTGTCCCTCTCCTCATTCTCTTGTTGCGTATTGTGTTGTGCTGCGTGTCTGCTATCCAGCACTTCCCTTCCTGTTTTTTTTTGTCTGCAGCTGCACCTTGGTTTCTGTAGGGGTGACCACCTTAGTATCCCCAGTTCCTAACTCTCTTGTAGCTCTCGCCCTATCTGTCGTGTTAGAGAGTCAGGAGTTGTCGGGGCCAAGGCTAGCTTGGGAACAGCTGACCACCACCTGCAGGCAGGGCCTAGCTAGCTGCCATAGCGTCAGGGAAAGTCTCCGTGATGCTACGGTCTGCAGTCCAGATTCTGGGTCTGGGCATTGACACGAACTTAACAATTCCATCATATAGACGTACCTTAAAGAGAAACTTTCACTATCTCAAGTTAGTTTTGGTGCTTGATGTGCTATTTAAGCTCTTTAATGTCAGAAGGGCAGTGTCAGGTGTGGCGCTGATTCAGAGCTCCAATCAGAGACAGCCAGTGTCAGAGCTCAGAATCACACCCCTTATCTGCTCCTGCCTGACACTGCCTTCCTGACAGTACAGAGCTCAGGTATGGTGGGGGGCTAGAGAAAAAATTCCAGCTGTGCCAAAATCAGTGGAGCAGCAGCTATTAGACTATCTAAAGAGTTGAAGATAGTGAAAGGTCCTCTTCAACTCTTCTTAAAAAGCTAAATTACATGTTCGCATTTATCTCCCTTCCGCTAGGTTCACACCTGCGTTCTTCTTTCCGTTCTGTGCTTTCCGTCTTCTGCATGCCAGAAGATGGAAAGCACAGACCGGGTCCGGCCGTGAGCGGCGGTGAGCGTTTTATGCTCTCCGCCGCGAAACCGGATTTTTTTTATCCGGACACAGAGTACTGCATGTCCGACTCTGTGTCCGGATTGTAAAACCCGGTTTCGCGGCGGAGAGCATAAAACGCTCACGGCCGGACAGCTTTCTCACCCATTCAAATGAATGGGTGAGAGAGACTCCTGCAGGTTTCCGTCTCCTGCCTCTATTTTATGCAGGAAACGGAAACCTGCAGAACGGAGAGGGCGACGCAGATGTGAACGAGCCCTTCCTCTGTATTTTTATTATTTATTTCTCTTACGTATATAGCACCAACATAAGACAACATAACACAAACACTTTACAGACTTTGTATCACTCACTATCACAATCTAAATTTCCAATAAGTACACTTTTGTGAAGAAACTGGAGAAATCCTATGCAAATTTTAGACAGAACATGCGAATGTCTGTCCTTGGCTGTATTTAACTCCAGGACACCAGGGCTGCAAGGGAACAGTGCTAACCACTAAACCACTGTGCTGCTTTAAAAAGAAAAAAAGAAAAAAGCCTTCTGAACTCCACAGATCTCCTAATCGCTTTACAATATTTCTACTTTCACAAGGCAAAAGGATATGATATTAGTAATATTTCTTTTACAGGTTCCCTGCTTATCGAACTTGAGGCTAAAGATGCTGATGACCCAACAACCAGTAATGCACAGATAAGGTATACAATTTTCAGTCAGGAGCCCCCGCTGCCCAAGGATAACATATTTCACATTGGCCAAAGTACAGGGCACATAACACTGCTGGATGACAGTGTAAAGGCTGAGACTGCAAAAAGATACATCCTTGAGGTGTTAGCCATGGATCTTGATGGGGCAGAAGGAGGTAAGTGGGATAAAATATTTACAACATCCATCCGGGAAAAGCAGTTTCACTGCAATTTTGTTGTTTGCTGGTGCACATTATTTAATCTAACTCCTGATGATGCCCACATAATTTTGGGCGAAACGCGTATCTTTAGAATTGGACATTCATATAACCTGAGATGAGATATAATTGGATATCTATATAACCCACAATGAAAAGTCCACATGAATCATTGTATGGGCTGGATAACCCTGTTCACTAGGTTCACAGTCCATATTATCGGGTTATCTTTGTGACCTTTCCATGGTTATATATAATTTTCCCAGGTTACTTAGTTCATATAGGGAGGTTTACTGTTGTTCATTTAATACACTATATGGTATATCTTTCAATTCTGATAAGATATGCTGCTATACTGTGTCAGACCTCAGTGGTTTGTGATATACTTCAAAGGTTCGGATCATTACATGGTATTATCTGTCCCCACTAGTTTAAAGGGGCTCTATCAGCAAAATCATGCTGCTAGAGCCCCACATATGCGTGCATAGCCTTTAAAAAGGCTATTCAGGCACCGTAAATGTTATATTAAACTACCCCCCCCCCCCCCCTGTTTTAAAATAACTTAAAAAAGAATGTTCTCTACTTACGGAACGTGCACCCTGGCATTCTGGGTGTGTCTTCATCTTCTTCCCCGCCTCTTCTTCCTCTGACGTCTTCGGGTCCCGTCCTCCTCCGGCGCTTGCTCGCGGACACTGATAAAAAAAAATAGCCCGGGCGCATGCGCAGTAGCCGTAGTAGAAGCCGCGTGCTACTTTGCATGCGCCCGGGCTATTTTTTTTTATCAGTGTCCGCGAGCAAGCGCCGGAGGAGGACGGGACCCGAAGACGTCAGAGGAAGAAGAGGCGGGGAAGAAGAAGACGGCGCACCCTGAATGCCCGCCCAGGGTGCACGTTCCGTAAGTAGAGAACATTCTTTTTTAAGTTACTATTTTAAAACGGCGGGGTAGTTTAATTTAACTTTTACAGTGCCTGAATAGCCTTTTTAAAGGCTATGTACGCATATGTGGGGCTCTATCAGCATGATTTTGCTGATAGAGCCCCTTTAAACAATATCAGATATTTACACATTCCAAACAACCAGCTTTTTTAGGAGAGGTAGTAACTAGCATATTGTTTGCTAGTTGGATCCTAGCACTAATATTTTGGTTACGTGTCTCCTAGATATATTCTCTCAGGGACATGTTCTATCCAACATAAATTACTGCTACAATGAGTATGAAAAAAAAAGTTGTTATATTTGTACTTGTTATTTAAAAGCTAAGTTTTAGGACTATATCTATTTTTTCTTGTTTATTCCATTTGTTTTCTGCGAGTTGCATTTAAAATATACTGTAGATAGTGATGTGGAAAATAAAAAAACAAATCACCATAAATAATAAAAATATGTTTTTTAACATGAACACATGGGATTCATCAACACCAGATTATTTTATTGATCATGAATCACACACATACTCGCGACCTCCTTGTGTCCAGTTGCAAAGCCTGTCACTTCTTGGTGTAAATTTTTAAAATCATTTACACCATTTTTGTGGTGTAAATGGTGATCGTCATTTTCTCCTGAGATATTCCCTTTGAATTCCAAAGGAAATTGATAGAGTAAGACCTGAGCTACTTGCAAAGTTTTGTATGTTAAACTAAAGAACACAGCCTGGGCACATGTACATAGATTTCCCATCTATTATGTGTTGGCAGTCCAGGACATGCATTTGCACTTTCTCTGGAAGGAACAGTGAGTTGTGGGACAGATGAACAGTCCTGCAGATTGTAAGTGACTCACAGCACTGACATTGACTCACAGCATTGACTCGTCTAAGAGGGTAAGGCTTAAAAGAGCTTGCACATTATGAAAGTATAATAATAGGAGGACTTATTGAGCAGAGCTGTGGTGTGCAAACCTCTCCAGCCAATGTTATTGACTGTGTTATTATGAGATTCGCCAATTAAAACTTTGTGTTCTTTAAGACTCGCGTGTCTATCTGCAGTCTCTAAACAGCAGCCCACAGCATCATGTCCACGTTCCCTTTACCATCTGTTGCAGAAAAACAAAGCTCTATTAATAACTGGAAAACCTATACGGTCCAGTACATGCGTCTCCTCGAGAAATACAGCCCACCCCATTTCTGTTGGAAATTACAAGCAATCTATTATTAGTTAGCTATACACATTTATAATTATTGTTATTTTTAATAGCAAATTTCCATAAATGCATAAAATGGGAATTTGCTTGTTCAGGCAGTTTTCAACCAGGTATAAAACATGTGTCATAAAACGGCTATCTTTGAACATCATTATAAGTGTTAAATATTCACTTATTATTTAGTAACAATAGTTTGTTTTACTCATCTGAAGTGGTTACTGGGTTAAAAAAATTGCAAATGTCCCTGAGCTCTGATGCTGTAAGACCATCCATTTTGCCTGCGTCCTCTGCATTGATTCATTGCTACACAGACAATGCTTTGGTGGGATTTATTATGGAAGATTTAGAGGGACAGAAACAACCACATATAGTTGCTACTACAACTCACTAAGCTAGTGCGCCACCTCCTCTACCAGTGCGTGTCAGGAGGAGTAAAAAAGCAGCAGAAGCCAGGCCCAGTACAGTATCTTTAAGATGATGAAACAGATGAAGTTTTTCATGTTGCAGCACAAATTGGAGCCACAACAGGCAACTGACACCCAGCAGCTGCACCAGCAGGTACAGTCATACATAGAGGGCACTTATAGATAACTCTCACCCTATGGAATTGTGGACCAATGGGCTAAAGCATTGGACGGAGCTGGCCCAGTTTGCCATGGGAGTTTTATCTTGTTTGGGCTCAAGTGTAATGGCTGAGAGGGTGTTCAGTGCTGCTGGTGGCGATGTAACACCTAAAACAAGGGAACTTTACACTGCTAGCATGGAAAAAATTACTTTTGTCAAAATGAATCAGGAATGGATCAATGCGGATTTTCAAACACCTCTGGCTGATGCCTCCGAATAGTAGTGTCACTATCTTTCTTCATCATCATGTTCCATTTACTGCACTGCTGCTGATGGTGTCTGCTATTCTAAACGGCTCCACCACTCTCCCATTTTTTCCTTTATAGACATATGCTTTGGTGGCTTTTTTTTTTTTTTTAGAAAAGCCAATTCATCACTTTTCAAGTGGTTCATAGCAACAAATTTGTCTCCCAAATAACAAAAAGCCTGTAACACATAAGATAAGATAATCCTTTAATAGTCCCACATCGGGGAAATTTCAGCATGTTACAGCAGCATAGTAATACAGGTACAGGATAATACACAGTAATATAATACAGACGTAGGCACACATATGCTGAGAAGAGAAGATATACTAGGAGTCCGTAGCAGCTAAGGAAAAAATGGAAGAGAAAGAGGAAGACCTCATGGTCATCGTCATAATCATTAGTTCCTTGTGTGGAGTGGTCTACGCTTGGTTTGATGTAGGTTATACAGCCTAGTCGCGGTTGGAAGGAAGGACCTGTGATAGCGCTCCTTCTCACACTTGGGATGAAGCAGATGGTCACTTACAGTGCTGCCAAGTCCCAACAAGGTCCCATACATGGGGTGGGATTTGTTCTGCCGCATGGAGGTCACCACAGACAGTATCCTTTTGTCACCCACCACCTTAAATGTCATCAAACAGGCTTTTTCTACAAATCCACATGCAATCACTTTTCCCCAATAAAAAAGGTAATTTATGGAGCATTATAGATGTTAAAATGCATAAATGAGTTTCAGCACAGTATATGGTTAAACTTGGAGTTTAGATCCACTGCATACCATGTGTTTTCCCATAGACATACATGGCACTTCCACTTTGACTTAAAGAGGACCTTTCACCATATCTGGGCACAGGCAGTTCTATATACTGCCAGAAAGCTGACAGTGCGCTGAATTCAGCGCACTGTCGGCTTTCCCGATCCGTGTCCGGTGTAAAGCGCTATCGGTCCCCGTACCGTAGCGCTTTACAGTCAGAAGGGCGTTTCTGACCATTAGCCAGGAACGTCCTTCTGCCTCGCGGCGCCAATCGCGCTGTCCTGTGGAGCCAGGAGGAACGCCCCCTCCCTCTCCTGATAATGCTCGTCTACGGACAAGCTGTGTGAGCAGAGGGAGGGGGCGTTCCTCCCCGCTCCACAGCACAGCGCGATTGGCGCCGCGAGGCAGAAGGACGTTCCTGGCTAATGGTCAGAAACGCCCTTCTGACCATAGAAGAGCTACGGTACCGGGCCGTAAGCTCTTCACACCGGGCACAGAACGGGAAAGCCGACAGTGCGCTGAATTCAGCGCACTGTCAGCTTTCTGGCAGTATATAGAACTGCCTGTGCCCAAAAGTGGTGAAAGGTCCTCTTTAACTTTAGTTGTGTTTGCACTAAAGAGCTAGAAATTGGATAGATAGGTTCCTAGAAGGCCTGCAAGTGTTCTACGTTATGTTTTAAGCCATTTTAGATACAGTCTGTACCAAACTTGTTAGACCCAATACAAATCTTGGACCTGAAGTCAGAATGATACAAACCTTGATGGGTTCACCCTTTTGTATTAGTGAGGTTGAGCAAAAAATGTGCAGCATTTTAAAAAGTCATTTTAGTGTTTTTTTTTTTTTACTGAAGCTGCTATAAATAGTTCTGTTATTCCAGGCAGCACTGATAAACTGTAACAATCTATTGGCATAATAGAGAGATTTGCACTGCTGATGAATTTAATTTAAAGAATGGATGAACCTACTTGGGTAGCAGATATGGCAGCTGCTATGGGGCCCAACAACAAAGGCGTCCCAATTCCACTGAGACCTAGTGGGAAATTACTGATAACTATGGATGATGGAAGGGATGTACGTCTCCATTACTTCATTGAGATATAATGCCTGACATGATTAGAATTACCATATTTTTCAAACCATAGGATGTACTTTTTAGCAAGGTAAAACTTTGCTAAAAAGTCCCTGTGTCTTGCAGTCCAAAGTCAGCTGGGTCCATCAATACCAGGTCTATCAGTACTGATAAATCAGTATCTGCACAGCTCTCTTCCTTCCTGCCCCAAACTGATCTTTCCTATCCGTGCGGGCCTGGATGAATATAGTTCAACTGGTGGACAACAGTCTGAACAAGGACTGCCGCAGCCAGCTGTCTGACTCCCTCCTTTCATAAACTATCATTAATACATTACTGCAGTGGCAGCAGAAGTAGGTACAACTTGTGTGCAGACAGCAGGAACAATTAGCTATCCCTGCAGCCACTGTATTGATATATTATCACTAAAGAACAGGGAATAGAGAGTAAGTGTATGGCATTTGTAGGGGTACAAAAATGAGTGTTATACTGAGTGTGTGGGGGGTGGGTAATTAAAGACTAGAGATGGGCGAATCTCTCAAGATTCATTTCATGTTCAGGTTCGGCAGCTTGGGTACCTGATTCCCTTCAGGTCGAAGTTCGATACGAATCACATCTTAAATCGGCTTAAAGCATAGTATATAACACACTTCGGGATACTAGGAATTAATTTCTAGCTCTCTAAAGCAAACACTGCCAAAGTTATGTCAATGTGAAATGTGACATTATTGATAGATGGAGGCCGAAGTGAGATGAGAAAAATGACGTCACGACGCTCATTATGCCCAGGTCACCGTTGAGGCCCAATCACAGTGCTGACTCGGCAGACATGTCTTATTGTCCAGAAAATACAGTACATTCTTCATATGCTTTAATGTCACAATGTACACAGTGATTTTTTTTCTGGGTTACAATAGAATTCCAGCAGCCAGACCAAGCTTATAAAATCCAAGGCTTTATTGAAGATCCATTTAAAAGCAACAACGTATGCATATAATGGAATGAAAACAAAACCCTCTGACGTGTTTCAGACTACACAACAGTTATTACTCATAGCTGCCAGCACAAAGTATCCACAAGTATAAATAGCCAAAAGCACCTGTGTAATGCCTCCCCCCCCACGTCACATGGTTAGATCAAATGATCAAAAATAACTAAGAAATGGGATATCACACCATTAGCAAATATACATAAGATCCTGTCAATAACTCGGACCATTTGGTTGGCGTGTATCTAGAGTTAATATCCAAAATGATTCACGAGTTAAAAGAGCCCTCCCCCAATCTCTACCACATCTATAGCGCACATAGACATTAGAATACTGCAATCAAAAGGTATAGCCCTATGTATATCATAACGCGAAACCCCAATTTCCAACATGATACATGGGATCAGCGCCTGCTATATGTTCAGCAAGAATTTTAGCTTCTAACTAATATACTGTTTTTTTTAAAAAAAAAAAAAACAGTGCATGCAATAAGATAATGAGTAGTATTGCATTTGATGTTTGTCTTAATAGGACAATAAATGGATGTGAGAAAAGACTGGAAAGAAGTGGGCTTATGCATATAGCAACACATCTCACATCTTCTACCACCACAAGAATAACTGTACTGTGATCACTTTGTAGAAGGTGTGCTTTGTTGAAAAATATTTGGTGACACCAAATGGTGGTGGGACACTTAGACAGTAGACACAAAAGAAATACCTTCATCAAGTATGGTGTAAACACATTGTCTAGAATTCCAACACACAACTATACCATTTGGGTGTTAGTTACAACTATAACCATTCTTGAAATTCCAATTGACCTCTCAAAGATAATAGCAATGGAGTATTTACTCTACAGCTCAAAGAACACACCTACACATACTGTATCAAAAATCGTACTCAGAGATAATCAAATCCACTACATTTGCTTGGGGGTAGGGGCAAATGCTGTCCATGCACTCCTTTACTATGAGAGCTGATTTCTAGAACTGAACATGCAAGATTAGAGGCATGGCCCCATCATCTTCCCCTTTCCTAGTTTTGCCATGTATATTCAGTTTAATCCCAGTTGCTGCTGCTGAAACCTGGGAGAAATGGAATGATAGAGATTGAATCCTAATGCTTGACCCAGCCTCATTCCTTACCTACTTGCCTCAAATACCCTAGGCAGTAGAGGACAACTGGGTGACAGTCTCTTCCTGCAATACAAGTGTGTACACAAAACGCAGACAAGATGAAAAAACATACATACACAGGTAATCTAGAGATCCAAGAGTCAAAACCATTTGGGCAGCGCAGTACAGAATCAGAACAAGAAGAATAGTGAAAAGGGAAAAAGCCAAGATAAGAAATACTGTATAAATAAACAGCAAACCGTAGATATCTAGAACACTCAGAGAAGCAATAACAAACAACCAAGAGAGGGCTGGGAAACTATATAAAGGGTATCAAGAACCCGGCCCAAATTTGATTGGCAAGTGAGGATGTCAATCAAAGAGCTACTAGCGTTAACTCGTTAGTAACCAGAGGAGCTGAAGCACTGGCTAGACTGACACACCACAATTAATACTCAGAGTTAATACAACAGGAAAAAAGATCATAAATAGACCCGCCTCCTGCGTCATAGCGTGCGACCGGAGGATGATGCAGAAGCCTGAATGGGCAAAGATGTTACAGTAGCTGAAAAATTAAATACATCATGCGTGATTTCTTTTATATCCTTAACTGGTATGTAGGATATCTTCTGGAGTCTTTTGCGTTTCCAGACAGTCATGCAGTTTCTCTGAATGCTTAGACCTGTCATGGGAAGGTCGTTTTTCACGTCATTTGTAACAGGGTTGGTGATGTCATCTGGCATGTCCATTTTTCTTTCTGATTAATCATATTCAAATAAAGACACGATTCACAGTTTTAGTCCATCGATTATGTTTGTGCAAAATAAAATGGCGTCTAATATTTTTCTGTGATTGCCATATATATAGCAGACCTTAGGTATACTCCTCCACAATCCTTGTGAATTTCTTTTTTTTTAGCTTGTATGTTTTGTTCCTTTACCTTGTTGAGGCTATCCTTCATTCTTTTATTGTATGATTCAAAATCTGCATAAGAAAGAAAAGCAGATAATGTAGAATGCAAATCATCAATCTGACTCTGTAGGTGGGATAATTTCCATTGTTCACATTTCATTATTAAACCCATTAGCTGTGTTGAACAGGTGGTAAAATATCATTCTGTTCTTTAAAATAACAAATCCTCATATAGCATTGTAGGGATTTTTCATAATTCTAAAGTCTCTTGTAATCTTTTTATTCAAGTAATTTTATAAAGTTGTAGCATTGTACCATATACATAATTGGTTGTTCTAAAGCTGGCCATACACAATAGATTTTAGACTTGTGAAGTGACAGATTTTGATCCATCGGCTGTTTGGTTGGTCATACATAAACCTACGACTGTTTGTCCCATACAGCTGACTATAAACTAAAGTTGGTCAGAACCAATTATGTTGTATTGGAATTTTTCTGCTGTCTGCCTGCTGTGATCTGTTGTGTATGGGCTAGACTGAGCAGACCTGTGGGTGATTTTTGTATAGTGTGCATGTGTTTGTGATACTAACATTTGTGGTGGTTCTTATGTACGGGACAGATAGCTGTATGATCAACCACAGTTCATTTGAGACAATCCGAGAGAATCTAAAATATGAGTTCGTCCTGAAAAAGTAATCGCGAGTGTTTTGGGATGTTTAGTAAGTCTAAATTAACCAACAAATCCTGTGCTCTGTTCACAGGATCGGGATTATTCAAAGGCTAAGGGCCCCACGTGGCGTCCTGCAGCGCTTCTAGACAGAAAGTTCTTCTGTGGACTTTCTGTTTCAGTTATACCTATGGAGAAACCACGGGTGTTTCAGTAGGTATAATTGACATTCTGTGATTTCCAAAACCTCACCGGTTTTGGAAATCGTGGTGTGTCTTCAGCGGGGTTTTTGCTGCTAAGTGAGTTTGCTACAATCCCATCCACTGTGCCGTGACTGTAAAACGACGCCTCAGGCAAATTGCAGCGTTGCGTCATGAGGGGCCCTGGGCAAAGGTGGTATTTGAGTATTAAAATCTTGGGAACCATCTTTAGCAGTGGATTCTCTGGCTTTCATATGTAAACATAACTGAATAAAAATTTATAATCAACAAGGCAAAATTTGTGTAGAAAAACAATGAATATAGAATAGTATATATCAATATAACTAAGGGGGAGCATGATGTTGACTGATCTTTTTGTGTGCACATTATCCCTGTTCTATGATGTCATAATGGTCATAATAATAAATTTACATAGTGCCAACATATTCCGCACAACGGGTTCTGCCATCATTGTGCATATTATCTCAGTACTGTGATATCAATGTGTGCCTTGGTACTGTAGATTATCCCTGTACTATAACATTACTGTGTACATTGTCTGTACTGTAAAATAATTATGTGTATTATCCCTGTGTGTAAAGGAGACCAAAATAATCCTACACTTATCACGTTCTGAATTTACTGGTTGAGTCTAAGGCCCCAGGTAGTGAGCCGCAGCAAAAAAGCACTGCAGGAAAAACTGTGGTGGAAATTCATTGTGGTTTTTCCTACAGCGCTTTGCAAAGAAAGTCTGCAGAGTTTTCCTCTGCAGACTTTCTGCTTCCATAATGGACATGGAGTGCATGCAGGTCGTTTCTATTCAAGTCATAGGATCAGCACTGTAGCCCCATCCACTGTATACCAGTGATTGTGATGATTGGGAATGGCAATGCTGCTCCTCTGACATGAATAGGAGCATCCTGCATGTGCTCCCCATTCACTTCTTTTTCTCTATTTTTGTTTTAGCCAAACTCAGATGTGGCTACAAAAGGAATTGGAAATATAAAGGAAGAACTTGTAAGCCTCCCTTCTGTTAATCCACTTCTGACATTGGTTCATAAAAAAAAGAAAATGCTGAAAAATCTACAACAAAAAGCAGCTTTTCTACAACATGGGGTTCTTAGCCTTAAAGGGGTTATCTGGATTCTATCACTGATGGCCTATCCTTAGGATACAACATCAATATTAGATCTGCATGGGTCTGACAGCCTGGACCCCTGAAGATCACAAGTACTGAGACAGCGCAGCTTTCACTATTGCTTGCATACTACAAGCCATGCTGTTCACTCGCCGTACAAACTATAGTGGCAAGTGTGGGTAGTGCAACATTGTATCTGATCAGTACTTGTGATCAGCAGGGGGTTCCAGGTGTTGGACCCCTGCAGATCTAATATTGATGGCCAATTCTAATGATCGGATAACCCCTTTAAGGTGGTCAAGACAGAGTGCGACCCCATTACAAGTTTCAATATGAACACTCATGGTTACTTGTTATGATGCTGAATATGACTGTAACAAACCCTCATCTGTGAGAGATATTAGGTTTCTAAAGAAATACCAGCTGTCTTTTATAATGGGGCCTCAAATATTTTAAATTGCACCCGCACTAGTTGTTGATATAAAATGCATGTAAATCTTTATATATTTCATTCCTAGGATTAAGAACGAGTTGCATGGTGATATTTGATGTGGTGGATATTAATAACAATCCTCCAGTTTTTTTGACGAATGAGGTAGGGGAGAAATTCTTCCTAGGATTTTGGGCATAAAATCCCTATTTTAATGAGAATTGTTGGATTTCTGGTATTGTAATGATTAAATGTGTTGCACTTATTTTCCTCGTTGAACTGTTAGGAAATAACAGAACCTAAAACACATTGCTTTAAGTATTCATTGCATATCAGTGTCATTTCATTTTACAAGATCCAAGGATACAGGAGAGATTACCCAGAGCAAGAAAAAGACTTGCAACGAGAAGGAAAGTGAACACAGAATATCTGCTTTTCAGTAGTGAGATTAGGGTAGAATATAGGCTGCAGTTTCTGACTATTCTCAGGCTGGAATCCTGTGCCTGCGGATTTTTTTTTCTTCTGTATGATCAGAATGAGTTTCTGACCATGATAGACATCAGGGGTGTCACTATAGGGGGTGCAGAGGAAACCGTCACTACCAGGTCCTGTAGCCTGAGGGGACGTAAAGGTTTCTCTACAACACCATTATGGGATTATATGGGTCCCACTTGAACCTTAACCTGGTGGTAAAATAACTTTTGGCAACAGCCTTTATTACAGGTATAAATGACAATAACCAAAAATGTATAACTTTAAATTCAAACTACAGTTTAGTCATAAGCTAACACCTTGCAAACATCATAAAATTTGTCTACTCATTTAATGTGCGACTACCCCCCTTCTAATAAGGCTGCGACATTATTCACAAATAGAGATGAGCGAACAGTGAAATATTCGAGATTCGTTTCGAGTAGAGCCTCAATATTCGACTACTCGATCGAATATCGAATCCCATTATAGTCTATGGGGAAAAAAACACTATTCGACTAAAGGAGAGTCACCAAGTCCACGAGTAGCAGAAGGAGAGAGTTTAGGAGAAGCGCTGTGGAGATAAAGCGTACGGACCCCATTATAGTCTATGGGGTCCATGCGCTTTAACTGCACAGCGCTTGCAGTTGTGCTGATAAAAAGTAGGCTCCCTCGTAACAGCAAGGTGCCAGCTCTCCCGACTAGCAAAGACAAGCCTGCGGCAAATCAACGCTGGTTCTGCAGCAGGCTCGTCCTTGCTAGTCGGGAGAGCTGGCAGCTTGCTGTTACGAGGGAGCTGACTTTTTTGTCATAGGAATACATTGACCAGCGTTGATTGGCCAGTGTACAGCATTGAGCCAATCAACGCTGGTTCTGCCGGAGGCTCGTCTGTGAGGAGGCGGAGTCTAAGATCGGACCACAATGGAGACTGCTGTGGTCCGATCTTAGACTCCGCCTCCTCACAGACGAGCCTCCGGCAGAACCAGCGTTGATTGGCCGAATGCTGTACACTGGCCAATGCATTCCTATGAGAAAAAGTCCGCTCCCTCATAATAGCAAGCTGCCATCTCTACCGACTAGCAAGGACGAGTCTGCTGCAGAACTAGCTTTGATTTGCCGAATGCTATAGCATTCGGCCAATCAACGCTGGTTCTGAATCAAATATTTACTGCGAATAGCTAGTAGTATTCAATCGAGTACGAATATTTCGAATACCGTAGTATTCGATCGAATACCTACTCAATCGAATACTACTCGCTCATCTCTATACACAAACAAAAGGTAATAAGAAAGAATAGGCGGACAGTAGGACGGCTTCCTGAAGGCAACAATATGTTGCCAGAGGAAAGGTAAATTTCCCTGTGACCCTGGCAAAAAATCATGACAGATTACTAGATTAAAGGAAAAACCTTCCCTGAGACCTATTAGATGTTGGCACCAGTGGCTGCCAACCACAGGCAAGCACCGGGACCAAACATATGCCGAGCTATCAGCTGTTCACAACTTTTCCTGTCAAATTTACTTACCTTAGGAAGCTGACTAATGGATATCAATGATGCCATGTGTCACATTCCTGAAGGTCCAGGTTCCTCCATTATAGATAGCATATGGTAGCTGAGTTTCGTATTTTTCAATGGGGCCCAGAGGCTTCACTTGATAGTCATATATTGGGGAATTGCTGAACCGACCTGTAACCTGCCAAGTCAAACAGGAAAAAGTTGAGTTTCCTTTTTCCCTTAAAATTATATTTATGGAGGGAACATGACATAAAAACTCGATACATACACTTTAGTTTTTGGTAGGCTATCCTAGTTGCCTGTGATTCCAGAGATCAGTTCCGTATTCAGTCACTGGATCAAACACTTTGAAAGTTTTCTATCTAAACTTTTACACATCCGCTTGCCTGAGAAAATTCCAGGTGCTTGGCTCTTGAACAAGATGTAACAGGGACACATCAGACAAGAAAGAACATACACGCCTTAGATTGCTTTTATTGATTTCTGCAAAGGAGGACTTGTGTGAATTGTGTGAAAACCTCCTCCGCCTTACTTTATGCCTGTGCTTCTATAATCACCTCATAAATACCTATCCTGTTAGAGACCATGACACAAAGCAATTCACTGCCACCACCCAATGTCACTTATGAGTAGATTACCTTTTCTGTATTACCTTATTATGATACAGGGCTTCATGATCTTGTGCTACGGGCTGCTGTGCCACTATATCTAAGCCTATCATGTATGTACTACAGCTACTGTATCTAAGATCCCTATAACACAAACTAATGCAGGGGGAGGACAAGTTCCATTCGACAATATAACACATCACTCAGGACTTAGTTACATATGACTTTATCACTGCTAATACATTATTATCCAAAATATGTCTGCCAAGACCACTGGCTGCAGTGGTCACCTGAGCTTCTAGTCCAGTTAGTGCAGGCATGGAATGGAATGAGAACCCGACACCAGAATGGAAAACAGGGATAGGCGAGTATCACTTTTTTTGCCCCTGAGCAGGGGAGTAACTAGCAAAGAAAGGGCCCCTAAGCAAACGTTTGACTTGGGCCCCCCACCCCTACACAGCATAGCACCCCCTTTCCTGTACCCCACACATTACAATGCCCCATTTACACACAGTATAATATCCCATAGTGTCCCCTCCACACAGTATAATATCCTATAGAGGCCCCTGCACACAATATAATGTCTCATAGCAGTACCTCCAACACCATATTATATCCCATCGTGGCCCCTCAACACGATGGTCACTTCACACAGTATAATGTCCTTTAGTGGCCCTAGCACACAGTAAAATGTTTCAGAGCGGCCCCTCCACACAGTATAATGTCCTATAGTGGCCCCTGCACACAGTAACAGTGTTACGTTCGTGTCTTAGTCCAGACCCAGATTCCGGATTGCAGGTTGCACCGCTAAGGAAACAGGGGAGGGAGACTATCCCTGGCACTACGGTGGCTAGCTAGGCCCTGCCTACGGGTGGTGGTCAGCTGTCCCCAAGCTAGTCTTGGCCCTGACAACTCCTGGCTCTCTAGCATGAAGACCTAGCAGACAGATAGGGCAAGAGCTATAGGAGAGCTAGGGACTGGGGTTTCTAAAGTGGTGACCCCTACAGAAATCCAGGTGCAGCTGCAGACAGACAAATGGGCTGGGAGGTGCTGGACAACGGACACGCAGCACAACACAAAACAAAACAAGAAAATGAGGAGAGGGACAGTGGAGAGGTGAAGAAAGGGTAAACACAGGACTGGGGAAAACACTGGAACCCAAAACCTCTCAAACCACAAGAAAGTGCCAGGAAAACAGAGCAGAAGGATAGGGTGGAGATGAAGTGTGAGGGAACAAACCAGATATACACACAACAGGCAACTCTCACACCACTTCCTAAACAGTTGGAACTTTCACCAAAAACAATCCTCCTCCTAGCACCAAGAATCCTAAGGTGTAAACCACAAAAACCGGCAACATGTGGAGCCAGCCCTCTTCCTTAAAAAGGCCCCAGAATCCTCCCATAGGATGATGGCAATATTAAACACCTGAGGTTCGATTCCTGGAACCTCAAGTATGCTAAGAGGACTGACCCCCAATACCAAACCAGATGGTCCAGTGGCAAAGCAACCACCAGCAGAAAATAGGAGCCCGGATCAATTCCCCAACCGAACAAAATACACAAACAACCAGGTCATGACAAACAGCCTATTTTAAAAAAATAAAGCTGCAGGAGCCCACTAGCTCCCCTACGGTTGTGGTAGTTACACCACTGCCCCATTTTTTCAAGTATGACCGGAAAAACCCTTTGAGTGTATCATTTATGAAACGGTCTGCTGAAACATGCTGGCCGCTGCGCTGCTGATCACCATACTTTTAGTAGTGGTGGTTATGGGTACTACAGTGGTATCCTATAGGCTTAAATTGGAGACCACTGCAGCAACAATTGCTGCCACTACTACAGTAGGGTGATAGAGCAGTACCTGGCATGTAAACAGGCAGGGTGTGCTCAGGGAAATAGCTGACTATGGGGGGAGGGGGGTATAGACACAGTCAGACTGCTGTCAAACTAAAATTTTGTAAAGGTGGATAACCGTTTTAATATTCATCTATATATCTATATATTAGTACAGTATATCTAGTACTTACATTGATGTTTCTTTTTCCCCAGTTTCCACTATTTGCTGTGCCAGAGGACACAAAGATTGGTACAGTGATTGCAACACTCATTGTGACCGATCAGGATGAGGACATAGAAAATAAACTTACAGACTTTTTCCTATTGTCTGGGAATGAAAACCAAACTTTTGTCCTTAATGCTGATCAAGAACACAACATGGTGTCCATCATCCTAGATCAGGTAAATCAAGTTTTTTTTTTTATCTTTTGTTATTGGTTTTCATTTATAATAAACAATAAAAGAATAAAGGATACTGAAGGGCCTGTTTGATATGTTGCAAGTAAAATTTGTTTAAAAAAGTTTGCTCACTATTTGACTGAAATATACCTACAGTAAACTAAATT